>NC_135612.1:7640000-8240000 GCF_053574225.1 Canis aureus | reverse complement strand
CTTGAGAGAGTGCCTCTTTAGAAGTGGGAGGAATAGTGCGAGAGAAAGTTTCCCTCTCAGGAGCACAAGTGACAAGTCTTTCTCTGATGTCTTTTGCATAAATAGTGGGATCCCCACGTAAGGCTGTTTTTCTTAAATAAAACAATAGATTGAAAGCACGTCTGTTTTCAAAGATTCACCCAAGAGCTAGTAGCTATTTTTAATACTTTAAGGTGTTTTTCTTGCCCTAAAAGAATTTATATGTGGCAAAAGTGCAGGTGAGGCCTTGCTGCACTGAATATTTTTGAGCCTTTTGGCATTCACAGCCCCAGTTCACAGCAGGCAGTTTTTGGGGACACATACCTACTAGGGAAAGGAAGAGGCATGCTTTTCTCAGAATGCCCAAAGGGTTTATTGACAAGCTGTTGTCGACCACAGGAGACAATTTGGAACAAGTCCTCTATTACAACCTCTCACGTTCCAGGCCCGTCTTCGGTGATTCTCCTGCAGACTCGTGGCTGTGTTCACCATGGGGTTTAAGAGCTACTAACTCCTGTGGTATGAGTCGCTGAATTTCCTCATTTTTGCCAAAATTACATCCTTTCAAACTTGGGGGTTGTGATGGTTGGTTTTGTGTGTCAACTGGACTGGGCCAAGGGTTGCCCGGTTAGCTGGTAAAAACATTATTTCCTAGGTGTGTCTGTGGGGGTGTTTCTGGATGAGATTTGCATTTGAATCAGTAGACTGTGTAAAGCAGATTGTTTTCCCCAACGTGGGTGGGCATCATGCAATACTTTGAGGGTCTGATTAGAATAAGAAAATGGACGAAGGGAGAATTCTCTGGCTGGCTGGCTAATTGGGCTGGGCAGTTGGTCTTCTGCTCTCAGACTGGGATGTACGCCATGGGTGCTGCTGGTTCTCAGGCCTTCAGATTTTGGATTGGGATTATCCCAAGGCTCTTGTGACTCCAGCTTGTAGATGGCAGGTGGTGGGACTTCTCAGCCTTCATAATCCTGTAAGTCAGTTCCTTATAAGGAACTTATCCTTATCTCTTTATTCTGCATATATATATATATATATATATATATATATATGTATATATATATATATATATATATATATAGACACCTTTATTTCTGTTTCTCTAGGGAACCTTAATATTAGAGTCAATAATGGTATAAAATTGTTTGATTTTTCACAAACACATCACGGAGTTTTCTTTTTCTGGACCAAAGGATGTTCATTCTCAAGTAGAAGGACATTTATTTTTCTGTCTGATTTTCCATGTTACTTCTCCCTTCACCCCACGGTACTGCTCATCTTCTCATTCTTTTTGTTTCAGATTACATGTTTATAGTATATCGCGGAACTTCTAAGTCTCGTCTGAGTATTCTGGTTTATTCATATCCATCCTGGTAGGGATGTTCTGGAGAAGGGTCACAGGAGTTGAAGTTTTTATTTGGTCACTTCAGAAATAAGTCGCATCTCTAAAACTGTTAGCTTAAGAGTTCCTGCACATTTTGAATTAGGAAATTTTGAGGCTATTAGAGAATACAGATTTCTTAAAAGGTTTATTTATATGGTCGATTTACTCATCCATGTATTGAGTGCCAGGGACCGAGCTAGATGCTTCAGAGAAAAGAGAGAAGATTACCATGTTGGCCATGTAGTCAAGGTTCGTATAGTTTAATGACACAGTAGACAAAAATAAACATATGATAAAGATACAGTGAATCTAGTAAGTTCCAAGCACTATAGCAGTTCAGATAAAGGAGCAATCTCTCCCAGTTAGTAGGAGCTGGGAAAGATGAAAGTGACTTTTGAATTAAGGTTGAAGAATAAATTGGATGACGATGGGGTGGGTGAGAATCACAGACAAAAGGTGTGGCAAAGCACAGACAGTACTGGGGGTGGGGTGGGTATGTGATCTGATTTAACTGAAGCATATGGTAGGATGATGAAAACAATAATGAGGGAAATTATTTACTGAGTACCTACCACGTGCACGCATTGGTTTTTATCTATAAACCCTGTAAGATAAACACCATTATTCCCTTTACAGATGAAAAGATCGTCATCTCCGAGAAGTAACTTGCCCACAGTTAGGTAGCTGTTAAGTGTTGGTGTTGGGAGTCAAATGCAGATCCACCTGTCCAAAGCCTGTGTTCTTTCTACTGTGTTCCTACTGTCCTCAACTTATGTATATGGAGGAGAAAATGAGGGATGGTATTTTGTTCAGTCAGTAGATTTTGTAGGTTAAGCAAGAAGAGACATAGGCAAGGAAGAGAATATGCTTTGATTGAAAAAAGACTCGTGAATAGGCAAGGAATGACAGAGGAATGCTCATAATTAGATGACACCATGAACATGATATTGATGATAATAAGTAGGTGTCACTTACTGGTCGCCAAAAATCACATCATTTCAGACGCTCACAACCAGACGTAGTACAGTTATATGGTTCATTACCTGATATGGTGGAAAGAATGTAGGCGTAGAGCCAGAGAGAACTTGGTTATAGAGTTGCCTTTACCCTTTTCTAGACTTTAAATTAAAGTAGGTAGGTTATTTAAGTTTATGAGCCTCACTATCCTTATCTGTAAAATGAGCATATGTGCATATGTCATAGAGTTGTGAATGTAGAAAAGTTTTAAAAGCTTATAATGCACTTTATAATAACCAAAGCAGAAGAATTAGGTATTAAAAATAAAATTCTACTGTAGAGGCAAGAGTATCTCTGAGCATGTCTAAATGAAAAACAT
This sequence comes from Canis aureus, assembly GCF_053574225.1. Classification (NCBI taxonomy): domain Eukaryota; kingdom Metazoa; phylum Chordata; class Mammalia; order Carnivora; family Canidae; genus Canis; species Canis aureus. The sequence goes on along the minus strand of NC_135612.1, from coordinate 8,237,259 downwards.
GATAATCGTATGATAAAAATATGAATATTCATACTATGAAAATTAACCTACTTTAATAAAGGTTGTTCTTTCCTTTATAAAAAGAATTATGTACCAGAACAGGCAATTGAGGATGTGACTTTGAATTAAACATATTCTAAGAACTGGGAGGATTTATGTTAATGTATCTAACAGCAAAATATACCTAGAAATGATCGGTTGTAGAAGCTCATGGAAAATACAATGCTTTCTACTGTTTTGAAATAGGCTTTTACATCCATTGTGTTAATGCAGTTCTGTCTGAATTTTTAATGACAGTTTTTAATTCTTTTTGAGAAAAAAAATTCAGTACATGAAAAGTAGGTCATACTGTGCATAGATTTCTTTTACTAGCTTGATGTGTGCTAACATAGTAGACTGAGAATTAAATCTTCTCAGAATGAAAAATAGATGGATTCTGATGTGTATATCGAGCATCAGAAATATTATAAACATATTATTGAAAATATTGCCGTGGTTGTTTTGAATGGAAGACTTGCAAGAAACAGTTGCCTAGAAGGCTTTGTTTTTGTTAATAGACTCTTCTAATTGAGACTCTTGTGTGGAAACCTCCCAGAGGGAAATCCTGTAATTGCAGAAAGCAGGGAGACAATGTACAGCCTGCCAGATAATTTCACCTTCCTCAAACCCTAGTCCCTAATGCTTTAATTGATCTCTTACCCTATCTCAGGGCACTGGACCTCCATTAACTTATCCAAAGAAATATTTGGAACGACTTTTAAGCATATCTGACTAGAAGAGTCTTGAGGATGTGTTTATGTTCATTTTGTAGAGCATCAAATAACTATTCTACAACATACGGTAGAATGTTGAATGAAGAATCCTATTGAACTCTATCAATAGCGTTATCAGATTTGCAAAGCAGAAACAAAGACAAAAACAAACCCCAAATTGGGAAAGCATATTCTTGGAAGAGTTCTATTCAAGATCCTAGGGCAAAATGCTGAGAAATAATTTCATCCTGCAAAATATTTCATCATTCTTGCTCTGGAGTAACCTATACACAAAGTATAGTATTTAAAAGTGGAATAAATGCATGCAATGAATTGATTAGTCTCACCCTGATTTGCAGTCTAAATCTGAGCGATTTAGCAGAGATATATATAAAAGCTACAATATCATTTCCTGCTCTTATATTTGTAGAATTCGGGTATTCCCAAGTCTTTTTTTTTTTTTTTAAGTTTTTATTTATTTGAGAGAGAGAGTTAGTTAGAGGAGGAGCAGAGGGAAAGGGACAAGCCAACTTCATGCTGAGCTTGGAGCCTGATGTGGAGCTTGATCTTATGACCCTGAAATCATGGCCTGAGCTGAAATCAAGTCAGATGCTTAAGCGACTCGAACTACTCAGACACCCCAGGCATCCCCAAGTCTTAAAAAAATTTATATGTCTTAAACCTGGGATTTATCATCTTTTAGGAATTTGTCCCATATGAGTAGCCATAAATTTAGATGCATAAAATGTACAGAAATAATCACTGTTGCTTTATGTGTAACAGTAAAAATATTGGAAAGATCCCAAGTATCTAATAATAGGAGAGTGTTTAAATACATTTGACTAGACGCATAAGTTGGAATATTATGCAGCTATTAAAAGTGGGGTTTTTGAAGAATAGCTTATAATTTCAGAAAACTCTTGGGATTTGATATGTGTTAACATTGGAATTGTAGTTACAGTACCTACCCAAATTATAAAAATATCAAAATATGTTTGCATTAAAATTATTGGAAAGAAAGACACAAAATTATAACTGTCTATTTGGGATAATGGGATTTTAAATGATTTGGTTTTCTCATTCATTCATTCATTCATTCATTCATTCATTCATGTAACAAGCCTTTATTGAAAACCAAACATGTAATAGGTACTATATGAGAGCTGAGCAATTAATGGAGAGTGAAAGTTAAATAGCCTCTTTCATCTTATGCTTCCAATCTATTGGAGAAGACATATATTAATTTTAAAAATAACATACAATTAAATGTAAAATTGCAACTGTGATAAGTGCTAAGAAGGAGGTGACCATGAGAAGGTACAGTAGGGAGCCTCGCATAATGTGGGGTTAAGTCACCCTCTAAGAACTGACAAGAATACTAAAATTTGACATGTGGGTAGGTTTAAGCAGGTACATGGGGGATGATGGTTGGGAGAACATTCCTTTGCAAAGGAACAGCGTTGCAGAGTGCCTGTAGTAGGATGAAGCATGGTGTGCTTAAAGAAGTGAAAGAGGGCCGAATATAGTGGTGTGGGAAGAGGTGTTATGGATTATAATATAAAATTTGTGTTTTTAAAATTGCACTCTTTTCTGCAGTGTAGAAAGAGGAGAAGCAGAACCAGGAAATCTAACTGGGGAATTATAGGAATTAGTACAGTCAAGCGATGATGGTACATGGGTTTAGAAGTTGAAGAGGGAGATAGTCAGGTGGATGGAATCAAAATGTATTTAGGAGGCAACAATGAAATGGGCTTGATGAATTATAGATGGGAGTGAATGATCAGGGAAAACTGAAGAAGACTCCTAGGTTTCTAGCTTGAGCAGCTGGTTGGCAGTTGGTGCCAGTAAGTACTTGGGAAGAGGATTAGACTTGAGGGGGAGATAATGTGTTTGGTTTAACATGTGTTAATATGAGATGCCTTTGAGGCATTCAAGTGCAGATAACAGTAGGGGTTGGATATATGGGTCTTCTCTTTTTTTTTGATATAGGGGTCTTAAACTCAGAAAAGTTCATTCACCTCTTATCCCAAGTGACTGGCATATTGTAGGCATTTAATACCTTTAATAAATTCTTATAGAATGAATGAATAAATGCAAGGACTGGAGAAGAAAATTTAGGAGTCCCTAGCTTATGGTTGATAACTAGAGTCCTACTGGATAAAATTCCTAAGAGCATAGACTAAGAAGAGAAAGGATGTAGGAAATTTCCATTTAATGACTAAAAAAAAAAAAAAGGAGAAAGAACACCGAGAAGTAGAGGCTGCAAGAAAACTAGATGTGATTCTGTCTTGGAAACCACAAGGGAGAGGTCAACCTTGTCAAAACTGCTGATAAATTGTATATGGTGAGGATCCAAAATGACCATCCTTTGGGTTTAGATTTTAAAGGCCATTAGTGAACTTAGCAAGAGTAATTTAGGTGAAGAGTGAGTGGGATGTATGGGAGAAGGGAATAGAAATGTTATTGGGGGACCTGAGTGGCTCAGTCAGTTAAGTGTCTGACTCTTGGTCTGGTCATGATCTCAGGGTCCTGAGATGGAGTCCCCCTTGGGCTTGGCACTCAGCACAGAGTGTGCTTGTCCCTCTCCCTCTGCTCATCTTCCCGCTCTCTCTTCCTCTCTCTTTCTCAAACAAATACATAAAATCTTTAAAAAAAATGGTATCTAAACTGTGATGGAAGGGCCAAAGGAGGCTATTGATTAATTAATTGATTGCCAGGAATCTGACTCTGGTTAAAGTCCACTGAGAAAGATGGATTCAAATTGTGTGTGTGTGTGTGTGTGTGTGTGTGTGTGTGTATAAGATTTGAAAATTCAAGAAGGGTAAGAAATAGTCTGTTACATACATTTCCTGTGAAGCTCAGAGGAAATGAAATTCAATGCTATCATAGTCCTGAAGGAATATTTTTTTAGGATAATAAATAAAAGCCAAGGAAGAGAGTTACTTCTCAAAGAGGAGAGGGGTAGTCTCTCTTTTCTGTTTTACAAGGTGAGTGGGAAGGGTGCAGAAGTAAGTTGGCATGTTAGGCCAGATGGTCTCTGTTTCTTCTATGAAGTAGAAGGATGCATCATTTCTTGGAGGAAAGACGGAGGAGAATTGAGAATGGGAAAGTTGGAGGTTTGAGAAAAATGAGGCACTTTAAGTAGTCATTTTATTATTTTATTTTTTTTAATTTTTATTTTTAAGTCATCTCAATACCCTTGAAATTAGAACTCGGAGGTCAAGAGTCACATGCTGCACCGGTGGAGCCAGCCAGGGGCCCCTAAGTGGTCCATTGCGAGATTGGGAATGAGGTGGTCTTAGACTGAGGTCAGATAGAGATGACCACCTTTTTTGAGGTTGGTACTATTGGCTCATAGTGATGTTCGTAGGCCCTGGTGGTGGACTTCCGCTAGCATTGCTCAGCCACTCATGGCAGGAATGGGGAAGGAAAACAGTTGGGCTCATCCAGAGGTGGGATGTTCCCACACCAGTGAGATACAAAGACAGCAGAGCAAGAGAGTTCAAAATATTGACAGATTTTTTTTCTGTAACAAGGGACCACAAAGCCTCAGCTGGATCTGTGAAGAAAAGAGAGGGATCCTAATGTGCTGCTAATTAAGGGACACTAGAAGGACTCGCATTTCCACACGGGTTGGGGATAGATCATAAACAAACAAGCTTAAAATGCAGTTTTGTCAAAGAATGGAATTTTTAAATAAGTAACATTACATAGGAAGTACTGTAGGCCCTCCCCCCCCCACCCCCCACCCCCAGCCCCGTCTGTGGCTTCACTTTCTTCAGTTTCCAATTACCTCCAGCATCTACAGTCAGGAAGCAGATGATTTTTTTTCCTGATGAATTGTCAGGTCAATAGTAGCCGCAGGATCCATTGCAAGCCTATGTCATCCACCTTACTGCATTTCATCGCGTGGACATTTTATCCTCTCACACATCACAAGAAGAGGGATGAACACAGTATAAGAAGAGATTTATTTTATTTTATTTTTTTTAGTATAGTTGGTACACAATATAACATTAGTTTCAGGTGTACAACGTAGTGACTCAACTTCTCCATATGTTTTGCTGTGCCAACCACAAGGGTAGCTCCCACCTGTCACCGTATGACACTATACGGTATTATTGCCTGGATTCCCCATGCTGTGCTTTTTATTCCCGTGACTTGTTCATTCCATGACTAGAAGCCTGTGCCTCTCATTGCCCTTCACCCATTTTGCCCATTCTTCAACTCCCCTGCCTTCCTTCTGGCAATCATCAATTTGTCCTGTGTATTTATAAGGCTACAATAAGATATTTTGAGAGGGAGGGAGACCACATTCATATACTTTTATTACAGTATATTGTTAAAATCGTCATATTTTATTATTAGTTATTAATCTCTTACTGTGCCTAACTTATAAATTAAACTTTATCGTAGGTATGTATGCATAGGAAAAGGTTGTATATATAGGGTAAGGTACTATCTTCAGCTTCAGACACCCACTGGGTGCTTTGAAACGTATCCCTTGTGCTTAAGGTGGGGGGGTGCTGATGAGTTTTAAAATATTCAACGAATTTAACTCATAAGTTAGTCTATGAGGAACTCTTTCTACTAACAAATTTTGAAGATCCCCACCCTCCTATTGTAGTAATATGGTTTAGTAGCTATTGAATGAGAGGATCCTTTTTTGAAAGATGTTGGGCCATTTGTAAATCTAATAAAGACAGTATTTGTAACATAAATTTGAGGATATGTGCATTTGAGGGGCATATATGCGGGTGGATATAATAATTTTATAATTCTAACCAAATGGGTTAGAGTTGGGGAAAAGTAGCCATTGAATTCCAGACATCTAGGATGAGGAAAAGCTGGGCCATAGTTTTTCAGTGATCAATTTTGAATAGATTTATGGGGAGAATGACACTTTCAGAGATTGGAAATTGATGGCAAAGAATGGTTTGGTGGTTTGTGAGAGAGATATGTGTTAAAAGGTTCTTGGTCTTTCATAGAAAAAGGTTTAGTGGTGGGCATAGGATGATGAATAGACTGGGGCATGCACAGGTTTCACCTGAGATAAGGCTGAGGCGACATGAGTCATCCAAGGGGAAAGAAAGTAGGAAAAACTATAAAGATCCTGACTCCATTTTCCTTTTTATTTTCCTGGCCTAGTCATAGTTAACCTTAATTCTTGAGTTGATTTGGCTTCCTGTGAGGTGATACTTTATTTTACACCCTGATCGGATGCAGTCTTGTCTATGTTGCTGTTTTCTGATCCACAGTGTAAAATGCAGAATTGTGCTCCTGGTGTGAAAGGAGTTGGGAACTCCAGGTGATTTCATATCACCTATGCTTTGGAAATATTGAAGAGAGGAAGGGAAGAAAACTAACAGCAGTATAGGAATGTGTCTTTATGGAGCGGATATGAAACAGTTCCAGGCATACAGCTATGTAGAAATGTGGTTTATACTTTGGTTTACAGGCTATATAACATGCTAGTTTAAAACAGGGGGTCTGGAGTGATAATATTTTTGGTTCAGATCCAGTATGTACCTCCTCTTGACAACTGTGACCTTGAACGTGCTATTGAACCTCTGTATGTCTCAATTTTACACTATGGAGTTGTTTGAAGATTCAATGAGATGATCCACTTAGAATCCTGTCTGGGTCTTAGGAAGAGTTCAACTGATTGATGATAGTTGTTTTTATTATTCTTTCTTGTTAGTGCAGTATTATCAGCGGTCTATACTGCAAGATATGAATGTTGGCTTTTTTATCTGTATACAACTGCTTGCTGGTTCAGTAACCTTAATTCTTGATAAACCTAACCAGTGTCTATAAATGCACATTAAATTATTATCGTGAGTGGATGAAAATCTGATTTCAGACATTGACTTAGCGCATGAAGTAAATCTGTTCATTAATGTTTTCTAACTTTCCCTATCCGATGTTTAGGTAGCATCATCAGAATCCGAATAATTCTTAGAAAACGCCCGGGAGAGCAAACTACCTTCCTCATATTCCTCATGCCTGAGCTCCCCTGCCATTGTGCACTTTGACTTCTGATGATCTCCAAAGACAGAAGAAAGAATTAGCTGTTTTTCCCATGCCATTCAGAGTGTAGTCATTATACCACCAGCAACAATTACTCATAAATGAGTGATACTCTAATGGCCTTACAAAGTTAAGGAAATCATAACCTATTGGGGTTTTTGAGGCTGTAGGTGAGTTAGAGTCAGTATTCTTGATCAAGCTGGAGATAATTTCTAACATATCACAATATAGAGAAGGCAAATATTGATTGAAACAAAGAACAGGCCTTGGGAAATTCCGGAGGGATTAGTTTGAATGCTTTATACTCGGACAATGGAATAAATATCTTTGACAATAATTGACAATCAATGCGTTCTATACAATATAGTCCAATTGATTATGCACCTAAGAATGAAATGTCTACGTACGTAGGTGCAAAGTATCCTCAACTAAATTAATACCCTTTCAGCTTGTCTATACTTTGTATGATGTGAAATATGGTACTGATTGTCTGAATCCTTAATTAATTGTACTGATTGTCATTAATTGATCATTAACCACTGTCAAGTAGTACAATGTTAAAATTCTGCTTGAGCAGTTTGAAAGTCCCATCTGTACACCTCTCAACCATGTCATCATGAAGTTGGGCAATGAATTAAGGACACATTTACTGAAACTCATAAAATTCAGATGGCTTTCTTTACGTCCAATAGACTTCATCGGTGGCCACAGCTGACAATGGTTTTCTGTGCAATTACGGCATTACTGAGTCATACATGCAGTTCTCTTTTATCTCAAATCCTACCAGAGACACTATGCTTTGAGAACTTCGGTGGGGATGACTTAGAACTTGACAGAAGAATATGGAATAGATCATAGTTTGGGTTAACAAGACCTTCTTAGTGGCTTTTATTGATTACTTTCATTTGCCAAGTTGCTTAGAACATTTCTTATACTGAGCCAAGGACGGAGAAATTAGGCACATTTATCTCACACAGAGGTTTTTACAATCAACTAAATTAATTGTACAAATGGGGGGGGGGCAAAGAACACAGGGTTAATAAAAATCCTCAGATGATCCTTGGGTCTCTGTATTTCAGCTTATTCCTCTTGCAAATTTCTTGAAGAGCTATCAAGATAAAACAAAAGGGGTTGACATACATATCACCATGACCTTTCTCTCTACACATGGATGAAGAAGGGTAATGAGCAGTAGAAAAGGGACGAGTGGGCAGCAGAAAGGGAAGAGGAGGCTCACGATCATTGCTAGCACATTAGGCTTAGGATAATCATAAATTAACTGCTTTTGGATAATCTCTTTCCAAATTAGATGAGGGCAATGTTTCTAGTTTTTATTTCTGAAAACACTATAAACACCCTCCTCATACCCCATAATACACACACATAATACACGCCCTTCCAAAGTGGCTTGATTACCTTCCACTGAATTATTCCATTAGTAGAAGCTCTCCTTGCTTTGGGGCAGGAGGGCAGGAGGGTGAGAGAATGTGGTCTGCTTCTTAGTTACAACATATGGCTGAGCCTTTCTTTCTTGAGTACGCACTGAGCAAAGAACCCTACAGCAGATCCTTTTGCCTAAATGGACTTGGACTCAGGAAATTTCAGGCCAAAAAATAGAGGAAAGCTGGAAGAAATGGTTACTATTAAATGTACCAGACATTTCCCTCAGAAGCTGATGTTAAAGTGTGGGTTAGTGTAAATCAGAGGCAGAGATTCTGAAATAAAAAGCATAGAGAACAGAGATGATTTTGTTGATGCTTTTTTTTCCACATTCCTTTCCTTTAAAAAAAAAAAAGATTTTATTTATTTATTTGAGAGAGAGAGAGGGAGAGAGCCAGCACAAAAGTGGGGGGAGGAGCAGAGGGAGAGGGAGGCGCAGACTCCTCTCTGAGCGGGGCTGGGGCTCCCTCCCAGGGTCATGACCCGGGCCTAAGGCGGATGCTTCACCCACTGAGCCACCCGGGCGCCCCACCCCTTCACATTCCTTTTGACTCATTTATGAGAGCTGCGTTTTGCAGTGGATTTTTGCAATGTGCCTTTTGTGACGTGTATGTGTGTGTGTGTGTTGATTGGTGTGGCCTGCGGGTGGGTATCTGTTGCTCTGCGCACTGTGAGCAGTGGCTGCGTGTGAGTGTGTGCTGGTGGTGGTGTGGGAGAATGGTGCTTACTGATATATGTGGGAGAGGCTGTTTTTGCATGTATTCGTGGGAAGTATGGGTTTAGCTTCCGGCCAGGCAGGCCACTGAATTAATACTTGGCCATTGGAACAAAGGAACCTTTGGCATCTTTAGTTTCTGGGGAAGCACAGTTCAGTGCTGAGATGCTGGCTATTTTCTCTGAAGTCTTTATTTATTTAAAAAATTTTTTTTTTTTTTAAATCTCTGGAGTCTTTATTGCTAATCTGTGCCTGTGCCGGTGAGATTCCATAGTAAGTTCTGGGGAAGTCTGGAGCCTCCTTCCAAAGCAGCTGCCCTTGAACTCTGATTGTTGGGCAACCAACCCCCAACTCCTCTCCCCCACCCCAAATATTTTTTCAATCTGCCTTAGGAAGAGAGAAGGAATGAATGCCAGAGGAATGAGAGGCAGGGGGCTAGGAAGAGACAGACGAGAGGGATTTCTGCTGTTGCTCTGTGTAGCTCCGACCTCCTAGCACACGCTTGGCTTTTCTCTGTGGGGGTTCTCCTTGACTGTGAGCGTAGGCTGGGCTCACAGGATAGTTCTGGGGGCACTAGTGATTATCTGCATCTTCTGTAAATGAGCTGAGGACTAGCTAAAATGTCGCTGGATGGCGTCACAGTCTGGCAAAGAACACCCTTTTGACCAACCTTATCTGGGACAAAATGAATCTTTTTGACTATTGACGAAAAAGCCCTGCAACAACCCAAATCCCTGATTCACACTCACACCAAACCGTAGTATCTCCCTTTGGACACAAAATAGCCTTCCTTTCCTAGAGGACGTGTGTGTGTGTGTGTGTGTGTGTGTGTGTGTGTGTGTGTTTTGAGAGAGAGAACAGGGGATGTGGGGAGGGGCAGATGGAAAAGAAGAGAGAATCCCAAGCAGGCTCCACCCTCCACCCTCCACCTGGAGCCTGACCTGGGGCCTGATCTCACCACCCAAGACTGCGACCCTGAGCTGAAGTGAAGAGGTAGATGCTCAACTGACTGAGCCACCCAGGCACCCCTGAGATGAGAGTTTCTTTAAATAAGCAGGTGGAAAAGGGAAGCAGATCCTCACTCTTTGTTAGCTGGTATGTGTGCAAGATGACTCCACTTCAGTGAGAGTGAGGGCCAGAGAATCACTGCTCTTTTTGATTCTGTGACTCTGTGGTGTCCTCAGAGGTGTATCCAAAAAAATCAATGTCAGCTGGCTTTAGAGGAAATGTTTTTAATGGGCCTGTTGTTGCCCAGTCTCCTGGGGTGCCTGATCGATGCCTCTGTGCATTGATAGAAGCACCATGACTTCTGCAGCCTGTTTCTGAGCAAACCATCCCAGGGGCTCAAATGCTCAGAGAGGTCAGATGGACGTTACAAATGCGTGCCACAATTGGGTGTATAACAGTGGGAAATAGGGGGGACTGTGTGAAATTGGGAGCTGTCTCTCTCCTATAAAGGACGCACCTACTAGTTCCTTTCAATTGATGCCCTGAGGGAATGAGAGCCCCCTGTTGTGGGAACATCTCTTAAGGTGTCTTTCTGTATCTGGTATAAGAAACAGACTAAGCTGGGGTCATATACAATTCAACTCGTGAATGGGTCATCCTGAAAGAAAAAGGTTAGAGAATTCTCTGATACTAAAATCTCTCAGGGAGGAGCATATTAGTCTCCTAGGGCTTCCATAACAAAATACCACAGTCTGGGTGGCTTAACCAGTAGAAATTTATTTTTTCACAGCTTTGGAGACTGTTAGTCTAATATCCAGGTGTAGATGGCCGCCTCACTATGTCCTTACCTGGTCTCTTCTCTGTGCTCTGGCATCCCGAGAGCTCAGACCTTGTGTGTGTGTCCAAATGTCCTCTTCTTATAGATACCACTCAGACTGGATGAGGTCCTACCCTACCAGTCCCATTTTAACTTAATTATCTCTTTAAAGACTCTCTCTACAAATAGAGTCACACGCTGAGGTACTAGGGGTTAGGACTTCAATATGTGAATTTGGAGTTGGGGAGTTGAACCCATAACAAGGCAGCACCCCACAGTCTGGGTTTTGCAGAGGCAGGCAGCTTGGGCATCTGCATCCCATTCTCCTCATTCAGACCAGGAGACAAGTATGTATTATAAACAAGGAGGGAACAACTCCAGCATCGCACATGCAGTGACTTAATTAAAGGTTTAAGCTTATCCCTAGACAAGAATCCCCAAAGAAACTTGTGATTAATGCAGATTATAAAGGCTTGCTAGAGAGAATGTGGAAATACTTAACTGTTGCCACAGAATCAACTTTTTTTTCATAATTGTGAACCTCACTCCATTCTGGAGATGGCATTGTCCTTAAATAGTTAGTAATTGGTACTTCGGGGCCTTCTAGCATTTGTTACAAGCACAGCTCCTATCCTCTAACACAAAGCATCTGGGGTGAGAAATGGTGGTTTATGTGCTCTGTCTGTATGTCGCCACCATCTTGGAGGTCAACAAATGCTTAGCCTTCCAGATAGAGGCTCCTACACTGATGAGAACAACTTTACAGGCTACTTTTTCCATTAAGTAAATATGGCTTTATCGTTTGTGGAAAATAAAAAAGAAAGCACAGTAGAAATTAAATATGCTAAGGATGTGCTTGGAACTCTTCACTTAAAAAACAAACAAACAAACAAACGCATGTGCTTTTTTTTGGGTGGGATGAAAACCAACAATATTGATCTGATAATTTAAGAATTTGGAATCGAATATTCCCACTTCATGTTTCTATAACTTCACTTGGTTACTGGATGAATCAAAATGCTGTTGTAAGTGCTGAAACATTTTTGCAGGTCTATGGGTAGACATCATAATATGGCATCACGTCTTGAGTCCTAGGAAGTAGAATCTTCTAAAAAAGTCGTAGGTAACAAACATCAGAGACAAGCCTAAGATATTCTCACCATTTTCTCTACCTAACAATTTGGAGTTAGGTTCAGAGACTTTAGTTTATCCCTATTGGAGATGAGGGCACAAAAAGCAGGATTTGGGGTGTGTGTGTCATATTTGGGCCATTTGCCTCCCAAGGTAGAGAGGCCTATTTGCAGAGAAGGAGAAGAATAAAGGAGTCAGGGCAAGAGATATGGAAATGGGAGCCTCTTATCTTCTGGAGCCACGGTGACTGTCATCACGGTTCCTATCTCCCATGTTCTTGTTTCTTTCCTTGCCTGGTGTGAGTTAGGGATATTTTCTGCCATCTGGGTTCAGTGACATATCCATGTATCCATCATTTTAGTAAATACCACTATTTGCTTAAGAGAGGTTGAAAGAGTCTCCTTCTCACAATCAAAATATATCCCAGACCAAGAAAAGTAATAAACTGTGAAAATCATCATCATCCAATACCAAGTAAGCATCCCGTTTCTTCCTTTCTTGGAGATCGCCTTTGTAGTCACTGGACCCTCGGTTTATACTCTCTCCAAGTTTTGAAGAAATTATTATATTACTTATAATCAGGTTTTCTGTGGCTTGAAAGTTTTATTTCTGAAATATGGGAGCCAGGTATGCTAATTTTTTAAGAGATGTTATTTATTTATTCATGAGAGACACAGAGGGAGAGGCAGAGACACAGGCAGAGGGAGAAGCAGGCTCCCTGTAGGGAGTCCCATGCGGGACTTGATCCTGGGACTCTGGGATCCCATCCTGAGCCAAAGGCAGGTGCTCAACCGCTGAGCCACCCGGGCATCCCTCTAATTTAATGCTATAGTATTTAACACACTGCTGGCCCATAGTAGAGCCTCAATAAATAGCTGTGGACTGACTCATTTTGCCTTCTTTTCTAAATCTCTCAGGTGGCACAAAGCTTGGTATTGTTAAGTGATACACTTGGTCTGGCTTCTAGTGGTTACTGACTTGCTCTGCTCTATGACACGACTGTTAGTATTGGTGCGATGAATCTATCAACGGCCTGAACTCAGACATCGTCAACGTATTTCAAATTCCTTACCTCTTTTCTTACACTACTGCTATGGAGGATTGCCAACTAGTCCAGTCCAGAGAAATTTAGGTCTAGATGAAGATTCATGTTCTTGGGTGAAATGTGGGATAATATGTTGTGTAATTCATGGCACCGTTTGGAGCTCTGCTGCATCTCTAAAATCACCTAGTGTATAGTCAGTGGGATAATCAGGGTCAGGCTAGTAGACTGGCCATCACTGTCAGGTGGGAAGCCCAGGGGACTCTTAACACCAGCAGTGTAGTCCCATGCGCTTGTCCTTTGGAAGAAAACACCCTCCAATTACTGTGATTTGATAGTTTTGCCTTCAGCTCTAGAAGCTGCTGCCTGGTAATTAGTGGTACAGCCTTAGGGCAGCTCCTGCATAGCTGCTGCATGTACTTTAGGCAAGAATCTAGCCGCCTTGAGTCAGAGCTTTCTTAATGCCTTTATTTGTCCTTTTTACAGAGAAAGATATAATCTTGCATTTATGTAATTAAAAGTGGCATGTGAGCAACAAAGTGAACGCACTTAACACCACTGCACTGCACACCGAAAAGCGATTAAGGAGATAAATTCAATGTTGTATGTATTTGACTAAAATTAAAAATGAAAAAAAGATAACACGTGGCTCATGATCTTATTCTTGCCTATATGTTGCCTCAGGTCACAGGCAAGTGCTGATGTAGGCTAAAGTGATCCCTTTGGTTTTATTTTATTTTTAATTTAATTTTTTAAAAAATATTTATTCATGAGAGACACAGAGAGGCAGAGACACAGGCAGAGGGAGAAGCAGGCTCCATGAAGGAAACCCGATGTGGGACTTGATCCCAGGACCCCAAGATCACGCCCTGGGCCAAAGGCAGGCACTAAACTGCTGAGCCACCCAGAGATCCCCAGATCCCCCTTTTTTTTTTTCATAAGTTATTTGTATTTTTTGGCATTTCTTTTTTCTTTATAAATTTATTTTTTATTGGTGTTCAATTTGCCAACATATAGAATAACACCCAGGGCTCATCCCATCAAGTGCCCCCCTCAGTCACCCAGTCACCCCCATCCCCCACCCACCTCCCTTTCCACCACCCCTTGTTCGTTTCCCAGTTAGGTGTCTCTCATGTTCTGTCTCCCTTTCTGATATTTCCCACTCATTTTTTCTCCTATCCCCTTTATTCCCTTTCACTATTTTTTATATTCCCCAAATGAGTGAGACCATAAAATGTTTGTCCTCCTCCGATTGACTTATTTCACTCAGCGTAATACCCTCCAGGTCCATCCACCTCGAAGCAAATGGTGGATATTTGTATCCCTTTGGTTTTAAATGTATATTAAATGTTTTCTTGAATTAACACTATCCCTCCATTCACCTTGAATGCTAAATATTCTCAAACATCTCGTAAATACCCTGGCCTTTCTCCTGTCCACTTTGCTTTGATGAACATCTATTGAGCATTTATATCTGGAACCAAAGAATTCCAGAAGCAGGAGGTGCTCCCTGCCCTTAGGAAGCTACGGACCAGCTGGGATGACTGCCAAGCAAAGTGGGGCAAAAATTCTAAGGCAGATGTGTCTACATGTTTAGGAAAGCCCTAGAAGAAGCATCAGCGAAGTGTGTGGTGGGGGTAGAGGGTGGACATGCATGGCTCATGGAGGAGGTGACACTGGACCGAGTCAGGAAGAATGGGTAGGGAGTAGCTGGATGAAGAAAGGAGAGCAGGGCATTGCAGACAGAAAACAGTGGAAGAAGGTACAAAGCATGAGGGCGCATGAAAGACTGCAAAGAATTTTATATCTTTGGTGACTAGTATTTATGTGAGAAGGAGCTGGGAAGTGGCAAGAAATGAGGCCAGAGAAATAGATAAGGTCAGACCCTGGTATATCCTGCTCAGGAGATTAGATTTTATCCTAAAGTTTCCCCTTAGATATTTGAGGGTAGAAGCATCAATGGAATTGAAACAAAATGACATCAGATTTTTGGTTTGAAAAAAAAATCACCTTGACAGTGCTGCATGAAGAAATTAAAATGAAAGATCCTGGAGGACTTTTTCGGAACTCCAGATGAGAAATGACAGAGGTTCATGAACTAAAAGCGGTGGGCCTGGAGGAGAGGGGAAGGAGGTGAGGAACATGGAAGGCGACTCTGGATGGGAGGGGAGTGGGGAGCAAGAGGGAAGCATGGAGGGGGGGTAGTTCTTTGAGTACCGCTGAAGATTTGTGCATGCAGCACATGGAGATCCCCTTCCTCAAAATAACTGTAGTTAATAATGGGCATGCTCAGGTGTTTAGGGGTGAGGTGGACAGAGGTCTAAACCTGCTTTGAAATAAGATGGATCGATAGAAGGCTAGGTGGACTGGTGGGTGATAAAGCAAATATGGCATGAGATCGAGGAGAATCTGGGTATATGGATATTCACAATTCAGTTATTTAAAATTTTTTATAAGCTTGATAACTTTCAGCATAAAATGGGGGGGGAATGTTGACCCTAAATTACTTTATGCAGTGGAGAAGTTACGATATGGTTTATTGTGTAAAATGGTTACAAAATAATTCAAGTACCAACACCATACCCAGTAACTTGAAAACCCCATCACGTGTACTACTCTCATAAAATACAGCATTTCTACACCATGACCATGTTAATAAGAGGATATTTTACTTTAATCTGTTTGCTTTTTTGAGCCATGTGTGTTTTCCCCAAAATAACTAGTAGGCAAATGACCCCCAAAACATGCCATTGCTCCTAGATACCAATAGGTAAGATATATAAACATACTGCTTGCCGCAGAATATGTTATTTCATTTAGAAACTAGTATCGACTTTGGGTACTGTGTATGGAGGGCAATTGTAAGTATTTTTGAAAAACAAAGAGCTTCCCAATTTGTTATATGATAAGGGCGATGATTGTGCCCTTAAGCAAGGGAGAGAATCTGGACAATAGAATAGACTTGGGGGGTAAGGAGGCATAGGCAGATGGACTTCTTTTAGGCTTGGACCTACTGAGTCTGAGGTGTCATGGGTACATGGTTTTGGAACTCAGAAGAAGGTTCTTCTTTTTTTTTTTTTTTTTTTCAGAAGAAGGTTCTGTGATGGAGATGGGCAGTCATTGGAATACAGCCACATAGTCACATGGATGAGACCCTGGGAGGGAGGTAGAGTGTAAGTAAAGATGCCCAAGATGAGGGCTCCAGGGAACGTTCATGGAGATACACAAGCCAAGCCTTCTGAGGAGACCGGGAGAGCACATCCAGAGCTCCAGGAGGAAAATGCATGCACATGAGGAAGAGACAGAGACATCACAGACCTGAAAGGAGGGGTGAGTCACGAGGAAGGAGTGCCTAGCAGTGCCAAGGGCTCCCCTACCCTCATGGCTAGGGACTAACTACTGGGTTTGGTGGTTCTGAGCAATCGGACACCTTGGTGAGAGCAGTTCCAGGGAAGAGGTGGATTCAGAGGCTGGGCTGCAGTGCCAGGGGGAGGTGAAGAGCAAACAGGCTAGAATTGGGACACAGCAAGTATAGATTATTCTTTAGAGAAGTCGGACCATGATGGATTGAGATCTAAAAAGATGTTTTTATAAGATCAGAACTCAGTTATGTCTGAGGGGCGGTATCCTTGGAAACAGATGAAATGAACAGAAGAGAAGTTGGTAATAATTGAGGCCAAGCACCTGGCTGGCTGTGAGGGTAAGGCCCCAGGAAGCCAGGTGAAGAGTGCAGGCCTGGACGGGGGTAGGGGACCTCCCCGGCCTCGCACCGAAACGGGGAAGGGGAGGTGAGAATGCATGCGGGTAATTTCCTTTGCTGGGTGGGGGAGAGGGCAAACAGGAAGGTGAAGAAGCTCTTGTTACTGACATCTTACTTTTCCTCTGAAGTACCAGATGAGGTCACCAGATTCAAGCGTCAGGGAGAGAGGTTGGGGTCAGCGCTTATGAAGTTGAGTTGAAATAATTCTTGTGGAATTGTGCACCGGATTAGAATAGGGGCATGGAAAGGAATGCCAGGTCATCGGAAGGCAAGGCTGGGGAATTTTCTGCAGGAGCTCTCAGCTACTCACACGTGCGAGCCCTCTCTCTCTAGTCAGGTCCCCTCTGAACTCCTCGGCTCCCAGCTGCCTTTTGCTTTGGGTTTAAGCCTCACCATGTCCAGAAATTACCAGAGGCTGATACCTTTCCTTGTGTCAAGGGCTCAATATTTTCCACCTGTACAACTCACATCAAACAATGAAAAAATGAGTTTAAACACTTTTCCCCCAGAAGCCTAATTTGAAATATACTCCTTTTTGATCTTGGTACCATAACTAGATTGGCCCATAGATGGACACGACCGCTGAAGCTGGACGTGAGCTAGAGTCTATGTTATATTTTACAGCTTGTCTCCCTGGGCGGGTGGTGTATGCTGGTTCTACAAGCCTGAATGTTCTTTTATGGCAGGACAAGTTGTCTGGTCTAACCCTCCTCCCCAGCTCCCACATATTTGGGTGGAAGTCAAGACTTTGTAGCTTTAAATCAAGATTTATTCACCTTTTATTTTCCCACTGACCACCT
Source organism: Canis aureus (assembly GCF_053574225.1). Classification (NCBI taxonomy): domain Eukaryota; kingdom Metazoa; phylum Chordata; class Mammalia; order Carnivora; family Canidae; genus Canis; species Canis aureus. Next base: position 8,219,824 of record NC_135612.1, on the reverse strand, counting down.
GTCCTCCCAGGGTACTTCCTGGACAAATCATGTCTGGTCCTCCTCTCTACCTTGTCACATGCAGTTGCAAGGTAGGGATCTACTCAAAGGCAGGGTCAGCCTCCAGTGTGTGGCTTCCTGGGGGAGTCCTAGATGCTTCCTTCTGACATCTTGCTTCTCATGTGGTTTCTTTCTCAGAAGCTTCAGCTGTAAGTCCTTACCTGCACTCCCTTGAAGTGAGGAGCCTCTCGGTTTCTTCAGGGATCGTCACCCCGATCACCCCTCATTGACACTCAGGAAAGACTACCACTGACTCTTTCCTGGGTCACTGCACTCAGGTGACAAAACTTGTTGGAGTCTCAACTAACCATCACTTGGTTTCCCAGAGAGCAAGATTAGTAAACGTTTCAGGAACAGTAGTCAAGTATTGAGTTAATTCTGAATTAGAACCCAACATAACTTCTTGCTTGCTTTCTTTATTTATTTATTTTTTTTTTTAAATTTTTTTTAATTTTATTTATTTATGATAGTCACATAGAGAGAGAGAGAGAGGCAGAGACATAGGCAGAGGGAGAAGCAGGCTCCATGCACCGGGAGCCTGACGTGGGATTCGATCCGGGGTCTCCAGGATCGCGCCCTGGGCCAAAGGCAGGCGCCAAACCGCTGCGCCACCCAGGGATCCCGCTTGCTTTCTTTAAAAAAAAAAAATTATTTATTTTTGAAAGAGAGAGAGGCAGAGACACAGGCAGAGGGAGAAGCAGGCTCCCTGCAAGGAAGGTGTTATAGGACTTAATCCCAGGACCCCAGGGTCACACCCTGAGCCAAAGGCAGACGCTCAACCGCTGAGCCCCCCAGGCGTCCCCATAATTTCTTTCTTATTTCATCTCCATTTTGAAGGTTGAATGCCCTTCCTGAGATTTGGTCAGCCATTCGGTGAGTTCCACTTTCCTACCCTCTGCTTACTCACAGGTGTTCCTCGGGGTCCCAGGCAAAAGGCAATAAAGGGACAGAGAAATCACAGTAGCGGTCATCAAAGGTGCTTACAGTTTGGTGAGAGACAAGCCAACAGTTAAAGGATAGCCGTGATTGTTAAAAGGGAGGCTGCAGACTAATCAACTGGAGGTCAAGGGAAAAATGCAGATTACTGAGCACATCCTTAGACGTAGTCTCTAGAGCTGCCAAAGAATCTGGATTTTTAATAAGCATGTAGGGCTGGGGCATGGTGGAGGTGAGTGTGCTGCGGGTGATGTGAGCACCACACTTAGAAAAGCACCCCAGGATGACGTATAAGGGTTCCAGCCAGGTGTCTGCCCTCGGTGCTCTGGGGTCAAGGAGGGGCTGACCGTCTCAGCTGACGGGAGGGGTTATAGGGAGGGGAGGCTGGGGAAAGGAGGTTTTATTGTTACAACTATGTGATCCTCTCACATCATCTGGAAAGATGAAGTCATGTAAAGTCTCCTTGACCTCGGTCCCTTGTCTCTAAAACCCCTCCTACGGTATTTCCTACTGGATCTATAGTGTGCGCCATTTTCTCATCGGTGTTTTTACTAAACCATCACACCGTCTGTAGCTTCGTGGATTTCGTGTGTGTCTTCCCACTTCTACACATGTACTGTGAGCAGCGGTTTCCTCCAAAGCTGAGCTTCCCATCCCCGGCTCCGTGTTTCTCCATTTCAATCACAGCGTATGCTTTTCATCTTGAACAAATCAGCTCTTGTCCTTAACTCTGAACTGAAAATATAATCCTTACCTTGCTCAGGCTCAGGCTACTAAGGCCTTGGTTGTTTCTGTCGACTCGAATGTAGGATGTGGGGTGATTTTTTTGGTGACCCTGGACTGCAAAGAAAAAAAATGTCCAACCGAGAAGAAAACATTTTCTTTCTAGAGATCCATCAGGTCTAATGGGAATAAGTCTGTAGTTTTTACCTGCTGAGCAAGGCCTACCCAAGCGACTGGGTTAGAGTAACCAAGACAGCCTAGCACCTTTACATTTGTGTCTTTGAATTTACACTTTGATGTAGAGAAAGCGTGAGATGTATCACAGGCAAATTTTTATGTAGTTAGTCTCTCAAACGAGACATCGGTGAGAAATGAGAAACAATGTCAAACCTTTTTTATACCCAAGTATTATTTCCCTCCTAGCGAAGGGTTGAAATGTGGAGACAAAAGTTGTTGTGTTACCTAGGCAGGAAGAACGATCTGAAAAAATTGTTCCATTTTATGAAAGAAGACACTGTGAATTGAACTGTGTTCCCCTAAAATGCATATGTTGAAGCCCTGACCCCCTATGTGACTGGATTTGGAGAAAGGGCTTTTAGGAGGGAGGTAAGGTGAAATGAGGTCACAAGGGTGGTGTCCTCATTTGATAGGGTTGGAGGTTGTACATGAAGAAGAAGAGAAAGAGATTCTCTGTGCATCTGCACCTAGGAAAGGCCATCTGAGCATGCAGTGAGAAGACTGCCCTCCGCCAGCCCTGATGTGAGACCTTACCAGGACCCGACTGTGCTGACATCCTGATCTCATACTTCCTCGAGGTTCCAGAACTGTGAGAAAATGCATTTCTATCGTGTCAGCCACCCAGTCTGTGGCATCTTATCATGCCAGCCCAAGCAGGCCAGTCCAGAAGATAACACTGGGCAGGGTGGGAGTTTGGATCTGGGTTCTCCTTCTGATTCTACTAGCCTTAGATCTGGTGCTTCTAGAAGTCCTACGAGGCCTCACTCTTCTCTCTGCAGCATGAGGGAGTAGGACTGACTGACTTCAGAAATATATATTTTTTAAATTTTTGAAATCTTTGATTCTCATTACATAAAATGCACTGTTTGTTGAGGATGGTATAAGGTTGAGCCAGAGGCAAACTTTTAAAGGCCTTTTTTGCCCAACTCTCTCATATAGTGAAAAAGGAAATTAAGGCCTCAACATATTAAGGCCCCCTTCCCAACGTCACACTCATATGCCCAACAGCACCTAGACACGCCATCTCTTCTGTGTTCCTCTTCCTGTTACGCTGCTGAGTGGGGTGCCAGCTGTTAAGTACGATTATTGTTTTCTATCATGAACCTATTTTATTGGGAAAATGCTAATAAATTAGAAAATACCAAGCTTTTCAGAATAAGACTTTTTTTTAAAAATTGTATTATGGTGACTTATGATGAAAATACTCTATGAATGTTTGCTTTTAAAGTTACCTATTGTTGGGCAGCCCAGGTGGCTCAGTGGTTTAGTGCCACTTTCGGCTTGAGGTATGATCCTGGAGACCCAGGATCGAGTCCCATGTTGGGCTCCCTGCATGGAGCCTGCTTCTCCCTCTGCCTGTGTCTCTATCTTTCTCTCTCTCTCTCTCTCTCTCTCTGTGTGTCTCTCATGAATAAATAAATAAAATCTTAAAAAAAAATAAAAAATATAGTTACCTATTGTTGCATTTAAGTATTCTTCTCTAAATGATAATAAGTAATGCCAAGTGGCATATATAGCAATATTTTAATAAATTATTTAATAAATATTTTAATAAAATGAAAGTTAGGTTTTTAAAAAAGTCACCTGCATATGGTAGATAATTAAATAATACAGATAAGTTGATGATGAAAAGTTTCTCATCCATAATTCTCCATTCCTAATTATTCTCCCCAAAGGCAGAATCTTTTATCTTTTACCTTTTAAATTTCTTTTGAAGATTACCTTGACAACTTTAGAGAATGTGCTTATTTCTGTGTTCTTCCATAAATCAATAAACCACATTCATAGAGTTCCTAGTAAGAAAGTTGAGGTAATGACTCCCATTACCCCATCTCCATCTCCCGTGCTAAAGATTGTTAGTATTATTTTTGTTTTTGCCCAAACCTTTGTCATTTTTCAATAATATCATAAAACTCATTTTTTTGGCAGGGTGTTTGATTCCTCACTTCATAAAATGAGTACATCGAAGTAGTAGAACTCCTACTCTTTTCTCACTTTTGATTTCCTATTTGAACATCCTCCTCCTAGCAGCTACGCCTCTGTTTTTACATTGTCAAGGTTACATCCCATTCTGCAACCATAAATGTGTCTTCCAGCTTGTACAGACCTTGACTTTAAATGTCGAAAACTGATAAAACGATGTTTAATATTCTATTTTTAAAGAATGTTTTGGAAACCCAGATATTCAGTAAAAATGGATTTTGTGCAAAAAAAAGAAATTGAAAATTCGTCCCTTAGGCAATTTGGGATTAAAAATCAGATTTATTTGAATTATGATGGGAGGCAAATATGCCATTATTCTCTGCTTTGCTTTTAAAAAATGACTTCGCTTACATAAAATGTGAGAAAGGGTGTTATGAATATCATTTAAATAATTTTTTTAACTTTTAATATTTATAAAATCAGAATTTTTGGTTTGGTTCAAAAGGTATGATTAGACACTGCATTAAATTGTATTGCTTTAGAAGCCTTGATAGTGACTTTTTTTGATAATTGCTTTACTCGGTAAAAAACTTTTTTTTTTTTTTTATCTCGGTAAAGTTCTACTTTTAATATGCTTCTGCCACATGAAGCTTAAAATTATTCCAAGTAACTAAATCAGACCCTCACTGTAAATCATCCTTAGAGTCACACCCAAAACACCTGTGTTCTTGTTGTTATTGTTAAAGTATAATTATGATAGTTGGTTTGGGATGAAGGGAAGGCCTTAATCTTCATCATCTCCCTGTACTAAATTTTTTTACGTCCAGTGAAGCTTGTAGGTGGTTTCAGTGGGCTTTGGATCAAGTGTGTCTATATTTTTAATTAATTATATCAACAACTCTAATAAATTGCCTTTTTTTTTTCTTGGTGGTCATATTTCCAATATGGTTGCTGGGGAGTTATTTGTATAGCAGGGACTACAAGTCTCTATGCCTTTTTGATGAAAATATGTTCTTGAGCTTCCTTGCCTGTTTAGCATTTCATATCTTGCAGACATAAATCCTGGAGCTAAGCTTAGCTCACACAGCTCTGTATATTTTTACTTCCCCAAGGATAGTTATATCATTTCTGAGGTAAGAGGATCAATATGGAATAGGGTTCTCTAAGTCAGGGCTAAACCAGCACCAAATATAGCACTGATGAAGCATTTAGTGGCTTCCTGGTTGTGATGTTCATCAAAGCTATAAAGCTGACTAATACCAGGATTTGAGCTCTGCAGAGGACTCTATGGTCACAAAATATCTGAGACAGTCTTCAAACCTGTCATGGTGCCTGAAGGTTTCTATTTTTATAATGGATTGAAGTGGAATTTCCTTTTAAAGCCCTTAATTCCTGATTAAATCACATTTCTCATTATGACAGAATTTATTATGAACTAATGTCACTGTGTTTCAGTAGATTCTTCTTGATTATGAACTCCCGGAGAGCATCGATTAGGCTTCATTTATTTATTTATTTATTTATTATTTATTTATTTATTTATTTATTTATTTATTTTTTTATTTATTTATTCATTCGTGATAGAGAGAGAGAGAGAGGCAGAGACACAGGAGGAGGGAGAAGCAGGCTCCATGCCGGGAGCCTGACGTGGGACTTGATCCCGGGACTCCAGGATCACGCCCTGGGCCAAAGGCAGGCGCTAAACCGCTGAGCCACCTAGGGATCCACTAGGCTTCATTTTAAAAATATTTTCTGCACTGTATCACAGGATGCTTCTCAGGCATGAGAGTATAGGTGAGTGCTGCTTTTCTGTGCTAATCAATTTAGATGCATTATTTTCTTTAATTCTCACAACGAGCCCATGAGGGAGGCACTGATTTCACCCATTTCATGGATGAATAACTTAAGGAAACAAGGGATTAAGCCACTTGGCTAGAGGCAAACAGCTAGTCGGATGGTGGAGCCAGAACTGGTCTACGTGCCTGAACTCATCCAGAGTGTCATACGATTGGAATACTTTTCAAATTGACTTCTTTCACTTAATAAATTGCACTTAAGGTGCTTCCATGTGCTTTCATGGCTTGATAGTTCTCTTAGCCCAGAATAATATTCCCTTGTTGGGACGTACCACGTTTCTTTATCCATTCACCTGCTCACAGACATCTTGGTTGTTTCCAAGTTTTGGCAATTTTGAACCAAAGGTGCCATAAACTTTGTTGGCAGGGTCTTTGTGGCTAGAAGTTTCCAGATTCTTTCATCGGCTATCAAGGAGCACAACTGCTGGGCTGTCTGGTGAGAGTATGTGTACTTCTGTAAGAAACCCCCAAACTGTCTTCCACAGTGATCGTACCATTTGGCATTCCCACAAGGAATGGATGAGAGTTCTTGTTGCTCCACATCCTCGTCAGCATTGGGTGTTATCAGTATTCCAGATCCGGGCTGTTCTAGCATGCACCTAGTGGTATCTCAGTGTTTTAATTTGAAATTCCATGATGTTGACCATTTTTCGTATGCTTATTTGCCATATGCATATATGCATATGTATCCTTTGGTAAGGTATCTGCTCAGGCCTTTGGCCAATTTTTTTTTTCAAGATTTGTATTTATTTATTCATGGAGAGACAGAGAGGCAGAAGGAGAGGCAGGCTCCTTGTGGGGAGCCCAATGTGGGACTTGATCCCGGAACTCCAGGGTATCCACCTGAGCTGAAGGTAGACGCTCAACCACTGAGCCACCCAGGTATCCCTGGCTAATTTTTTTTTAAGCTGGTTATTTGCTTTTTCATATTATTGAGTTTTAAGGCTTTCTTGGTACTTTTCAGATAATAGTCATTTATCAGATTTATCATTTCGCCAATATTTTCTCCCAGTCGGTGGTTTGTCTTTTCGTTCTCTTGGCATTGCCTTTTGCAAGGCAGGAGTTACTTAATTACTCTTAATTAAGCCCAGCTTTCTGATTATTTCTTATATGAATTGCTTCTTTGGTGTGGTATCTAAAAAGTCATCGCCTTACCCAAGGTTATCTAAGTTTGTCCTTGTGTTATCTTCTAGGAGTTTTATAGCTTTGTGTTTTACATTTAAAACTGTGATTCATTTCGAGTTAACTTTTGTAAAGAGTTTGAGGTCTGTGTCTAGGGTCCTTTTTTTTTTTTTTTTTTTTTGCATGTGGATATTCGGTTCTTCTAGTGCTGTTTGTTGAAAAGACTCTGCTCCATTGTATTGCCTTTGCTCCTTTAGCAAAGATCAGTTTACTGTACTTATGTGGGTTTATTTATGGGCCTTCATTCTTCTTCATTGATCTGTTTCTCCATGGTTTTACCAATACCACACTGTCTTGATTACTGTGGCTTTATAGTAAGTCTTAAAGTTAGGTAGAGTCACTCTTACAATTTTGTACTTTGTCAATGTTGACTTGCCTGTCCTGAGTCCTTTGGCTCTCCATGTACTCTTTAGAAACAATTTGTTGATATCCACAAAGAATTTTAATTGGAATTATGTTGAATCTACAGACCAAGTTGGGATGATTGACCTCTTGACCATATTGAGTCTTCCTATCTATAAAAATGAAGTTTCTTTCTACTTATTTAGTTCTTCTTTGATATCTTTCATCTGAGTTTTGTAGTTTTTCTCATATAGATCTTGCACATATTTTTTTAGATTGATACCTAAATATTTCCTCTTTTGGGGTGTTAATATAGATGATAATGTGTTTTTAATGCCAGATTCCACTTGTTAATTTTTGTTGTATAGGAAAGTGATTGACTTTTATTGCATCATGTGGCCTTACTATACTCACTTATTAGTGTTAGAAGTTTTTTGTTGTCGATTTTTTTTTTCAGATTTTCTACATAGGTCATCATATCCTTTGTGAACAAAGACAGTTTTATTTCTTCCTTCCCAGTTTGTATACCTTTTATTTTCTTTTATTGTCTTATTGCACTAGTTAGAACTTCTGGTATGATACTAAAAATTAGTGGTCAGAAGAGAGTTTCTTGCCCTGTTCCTAATCTTATCTGGAAAGCTTCAGGTTTCTTATTATTAAGTATGATGCTGGCTATAGATGTTTTTTGTGCACGTTCTTTATTAAGCTGAGGAAATTTCACTCTATTCTTAGTTTTCTGAGAGTTTTTTTTTTTTTAATGAATTGGTGTTGGATTTTGTCAAATTCCTCTTTGCACCTATTAATATAATCATGGGACTTTTTTCTTTAGCCTTTTGATGTGCTGGATTACATTAATTGATTTTTGAATGTGGAAACTGCTTTGTATTACTTGGGATAAATACTACTTGGTTGTGGTGTATAATTTCTTTTTATACATTGTTGGATTCAATTTGCTAATATTTTGTTGATTTTTGCTTCCATGTTCATGAGAGATATTGGTTTGTACTTTTCTTGTAATATCCTTGTCTGATTTTGGTGTTAGGATAATGCTTATAAAATGAGTTAGGAAGTATTCTGCTACCTTCCAGAAGAGATAGTAGAGAACTGTTATAATTTCTTTCTTAAATACCTGGTATTTAAGAAAATAAAAATTTCACCAGTGCAATCATCTGGGCCTGATGTTTTCTGTGTGGAAGATTATGAATTTTTAAAAATGTTTAAGTGGATATGGGACTATGCAGTTGTCTATTTGACCTGTTTGAGTTTTGGTAGATTGTGTCTTTCAAGGAATTGGCGCATTTCATCTCGGTTATCAAAGTTGTGAGCATAGGGTTATTCACAATATTACTTTATTATCCTTTTAATGTCCATGGGATAGTGCTGTCCTCCATTTAATTTCATACATTAGTAATTTGTGCGTTTTTTCTCTCTCTTTTCTTACTTAGCTTGACTAGAGGCTTATTAATTTTACTGATCTTTTTCAAAGAATCAGATTTGGGTTTTGTTAATTTTCTTTGTTGATTTCCTCTTTTCAGTGTAATTGATTTCTGCTTTAATTTTTATCATTTCTTCTGATACTTTGAATTTGATTTGCTCTTTTTTTCTAGTTTATCAAAATAGAAACTTACATGATTGGCCTTAGATATTTCTTCTTTTCTAATATATGCATTAAGTGTTATAAACGTCCCTCTAAGCACTGCTTTCATTATATCCCACAAATTTTGATAAGATACTTTCATTTTCATTTAGTTGAAAACATGTTTCAATTGTTCTTGAGATTTCTCCTTTAACCCATTATTATTTAGAAGTGTGTAGTTTAATCTCCAAGTATTTTGGGGTTTTATGGTCATCTTTGTTATTGATTTCTAGATAATTCCATTGTAGTCTGAAGCAGACATTGCATGATATATTCTATTCTTTTAAATTTAGTAAGGTGTATTTTATGGCCCAGAATGTGGTCTATCTTGGTGAATGTGAGCTTGAGAAGTATGTGTATTCTGTTGTCGTTGGATGAAGCAGTCTGTAGATGTCAATGATATCCAGTTGATTGATAGTGGTGTTGAATTTAACCATTTTCTTACTGCTTTTCTAGCTGCTGGATGTATTTCTGATTGAAGGGTGTTAAAGCCTCCCACTATAATAGTGGATTCATCTATTTCTCCTTGTGGTTTTTATCAGTATTTGCCTCATGTAGTTTGATGCTCTGTTGTTAGGCACACATATGTTAAGGATTGTTATACTTTCTTGGAGTACTGACCCCTTAAAATTATGTAATACTCCTCTTTATTCCTGATAATTTTCCTTTCTCTCAAATTTCTGTCTTGAAATTATGATTGCTACTCCTGCTTTCTTTTGATTAATATTATGATAGTGTATCTTTCTCCATCCCTTTACTTTTAATCTACATGTGTCTTTATATTTAAATTGGATTTCTTTTATACAACATATAGTTGGGTCTTGTTTTTTGATCCACTCTGATAATCTCTGTCTTTTAGGTGGTCTGTATTTAGACCATTGACATTTAAAGGGATTATTGATGTAGATGGATTAAAATCTACCATATTTGTTATTGCTCTCCGTTTTCATTTTTGTTCTTTGTTTTTATTTTTGTCCACATTTTTTCTGCCTTTTGTGTTTTATTTTTTAAAATTTTTTTATTTTCTTTTGCCTTTTGTGTTTTAATTGAACATGTTATGTGATTTATTTTTCTCTCCCTTTTTAGCGTATCAGTTATACTTCTTTTAAATTTTTTTTAGTTATTGTCCAAGAATTTATAATATACATTTATACCTAATCCAAGACCACTTTCAAATAACACACTACTTTGTGGGTAGCATAAATACCTTATAATGACAAAATCTTCCTAATCCTTCCATTAGAATATATACATTATAGAATACATTGTTACTACCATTATTTTGAACAGATTGCTATTTACTAGATCAATTAGAATAAAAAGAGTAAAAGTTTTTATTTTATCTTCACTTATTTTTTTCCAGACTCTTTCTTTCTGTAGACTCCATTTTCTGACCTATATTGTTTTTCTTCTTCTCTAAATAACTTCTTTTAACATTCTTTTTAACAGATTTACTGAAAACAAATTCAATTTTAATATGCCTGAAAGTTTTCATTTCTCTTTTACTTTTTTTAAAGGATTTTTTAAAAAGATTTTATTTATTTATTCATGAGGGACACACAGAGGAAGTCAGAGACATAGGCAGAGAGAAAAGCAGGCTCCCTGTGGGAAGCCTGATGTGGGACTCAATCCCAGGACCCTGGGATCACAACCTGAGCCAAAGGCAGATGCTCAACCACTGAGCCACCCAGGTGCCCTCTCTTTTACTTTTGAAGGTTAATTTCACAGGTACAGAATTCTAGTAGGTTGGTGACTTTTTTCTTCTCAACACCTTAAATATTTCACTTCACTCTTTTCTTGCTTATATGGATTCTGAGAAGAAGATGGATATAATTTTTATTTTTGCTCCTTATTAGATAAGATCTTTTTCTTCTGGCTTCTTTCAAGATTTTAGAATGTTTTTTTTTTATTTTCTGTAATTTGAATATGATATGCCTGGATATTTTTTGTTTGGTTTTGGTTTTATTTGGTATTTGTCTTGCTCAGTGTTTTCTAAACTTCTTGGGTCTATGGTTTGGTGTCTGACATTAATTTTGGGGAAAATTCTTAGTCATTATTGCTTCAAATGTTGCTTCTGTTCCTTTCTCACTTCCTTCTCCTTTTGGTATTCTCATTATGTATGTTGCATCTTATGTTGTTGTCCCACAGTTTTAAATATTCTGTCCTGTTTTTTTTTCCAGTCTTTTTTTTCTTTGCCTTTCTGTATTGGAAGTTCTGTTGTCACATCGCTAAGCTTAGATATTCTTTCCTCAGCTGTGTTTAGACTACTAATGAGCCCGTCATAGGCATTTTTCGTTTGTTACAGTGTTTTTGATTCTTAGCATTTCTTTTTGATTCTTTCTTAGAATATTTATCTTTCTGCTTAAATTATCCATCTGTTCTTGCATGTTGTCTACTTTTTCCATTAAATCCCTTTGCATATTAGTCATAGTTTTTAAAAAAATCCCTTGTCTGATCATTCCTGCTATATCTGACTCTGGTTCTGATTTTTTTTTCTGTCTCTGCAAACTCTTTTGCCCTTTAAAATGCCTTGATGCCTTGTAATTTTTTTTTTTTTTTGGTTGAAAGGTGAACATGATGTAGTGGGTAAAAGGTACTGTAGTAAATAGAACTTTAGCAATGTAGTAGTCAGATTTGTGGGAAGGGATGTGTATTATAGTCCTATGATTGGGTTTCAGTCTTTTGGTGAGTCTCTGCTCCTGAGCTTTGAACTTTACGGGTGCCTTTCTGTCCCCCATTGCTTAGGTATGACAGGATGGCTAGAGAAGCCTGGAGTTGGGTATTTCTCTTACCACACGTAGGTTAGTTTCTAATAAAATCCCAGCAGGCTAGACTATGGTGAAATAATTTCTCCATAAGAAACAGAATAAGAACAAAATTCTTTGGTGTATTTCAAGATACACCTTTTTTTTCTCCCCATGTTGGAACTCTCTATTATTTTCTGTGAGGCTCTAGTAAAGCTCCTAGAGGTAAAACTCTCAATGGTGGATGGGCACTCTTCTATGACAGGGTCATCCTGGAGTTTTTTGTTTTTTGTTTTTTAATTTATTTTTTATTGGTGTTCAATTTACTAACATACAGAATAACACCCAGTGCCCGTCACCCATTCACTCCCACCCCCCGCCCTCCTCCCCTTCTACCACCCCTAGTTCGTTTCCCAGAGTTAGCAGTCTTTACGTTCTGTCTCCCTTTCTGATATTTCCCACACATTTCTTCTCCCTTCCCTTATATTCCCTTTCACTATTATTTATATTCCCCAAATGAATGAGAACATATAATGTTTGTCCTTCTTCATCCTGGAGTTTTTAAACTCTCAGTTGTCTGCACTGAAACTCCACCAATTTGTCAAGTAAAGTTCAGGTTTTCCTACTCTTGCATTGATTCTCTCAGAGGTTTCTGCTTTGGTAAGTTGGGATTCACTTTATCCACCTGGTTGTCTCTCCAGTTTGGGGGGCAACAGTTTGTTCTGTGACCTCATAGTACTGTTGAACCTAGGAAGAGTTGTTGATTTTTCGATTTGCTCAGCTTGTTTCTTGTTAGGATAAAGTGGTGACTTCCAAGGTTTTATATATATATATATATATATATATATATATATATATAAATATCTTGGACCAGAAATCTGAAGTCTGCCTGAACTCTTGATAATCATTATGCCCCATATTTTCCCACTAACTATTGGTCGACTTGAAGTCTGGGTGTGTGGTATTTTAACCTGGACTATCTAGGAATCAGAGCCTGAATTAAAGTCTTGTGTATTATTGTTTTATCAGAAAGTTTAATCCCAGGGAGCAAGAGGCAGGGAGAGGAGTGAAATAAGGAAAAAAAAAAAAAAAAAAAAAAGGATAGCCCATGTGAAGATTTGTTATAAAACTGACCATGACCTGGTATCAACTCTGATTGACTATTAAAATTCAAGAGATCTTTGAAAAGCCTATATAAATGATTACTTTTTAGAAGAAACTATGGGGTAGGGTGATAAGAATTTATCTGCTGACTCAGTCTCACATTCATTATAGTTTTACTCCATAGTTTAACTCTTTTACACTGCACTTTTAGCTTGTCCATATATTGGCAAAAAAAAAAATCATTTCCATGGTGTGTAAATTTGGGTTCCCTTGAAAGAAGAAATTGAATAAAGACTTGGGGCTTGGGTAACCTATTTGGAAAGTGATCCCAGGAACCAAGAGTCTGGGAGTTGAGAGAAAGAGGGAAGGAGAAAAAGACGATATAAAGATGTTTTATTGAGGTTCCTGCTGTCAGCATTAGGAGCTCTATTCTACTAGGAATTCCGAGAGGCAGTCAGTACGTTTCTCAGAATTGTCTATCCAGGGGATGGGAGGCTGGGACATTTATCCATTGTCTCCCATCCCTCATTTAATGAGACTTGCCCTGGGGGGCTAATAAATCTCTTCCCTTTTTAGGCAGTGCTTACATGTAGACTGAAAGGACTTCTGGGATATTGGAGAAGCCTTCTAAGTTTGAAAAGCAGAAATTTGAGAAGTCACTAGGAGCCTGAGCTTGTGTATAAATGCCCATCACAGAGGTGGGCCAAAGAACTATGCCATGGATTACCAGATGCCTCAGAGAGCAGGAAGCCTTGGGCCAGATGGTCAGAGTAGTATTTCTTTTGTGAGATAGTGTGAAATTGGGCCTCCAGAACGGTGCTGACATGCTGAATTTAAGTGGCTCACATTGTCTATTTGGTCACAGGCCTTGTTAAAAACATTTGCCCAAGACTCTATCTAGGGGGAGCCCTACTTCTGTGAAGCAAGTTGGTTGATTGCAGTAGCTGGAGCTGGAACAGAAAAGTAAAAGCAAGAGGGCTTACCATGTTGTACAGGAGGTAACTGACATCCTTGATTAGGTGCTTCTACAGAAAAATTTTTCAGAGGAGTTTAGAGCCTATGTTTTTCTATACACAGAGATTCACATTTGTGACAATGAGCGAGTGAGTCTTCATGTGGGGTAGATTGCATAGGTGGCTGTAAATTCTTTTCATTCAGAGTTGGAGTCTATTTCTTCACTCTTTTGACTCTGGACGGGCAGAAAACTTTTTCCTTTTAGTCTCTAGATGGGGAGGAGTTACACCACTGGAGCTAGCCATGTGACTCCCATTGACTAAAAGAATGAAGTGGAAGCGAAATTTTGCAATTCCTGGGACGTAACTATCAAGAGGTCTTACAGCTTCTGACTTTACCCTCTCCACTAAGACCACCAGACGAGGAAGCCAGTCTAGCCTCCTGGAAGATGAGAGGCCATGTGGAGGAGAATCAAGGCATCCTAGCTAATGGTGAGCACCCTCTCCTAGACATGTGAGTAAGGCTGTTGTGAATCCTCCTAGCTCGACTACTCCTCCACTCAGTGAAATCATATGAATGAGTCCAGGCAAAACCAGATCAGACTGCCCAGCCAAGCCATAGAATCGTGAAAAAAACAAAATCATCGTTGTTTTAAGAGAATAAGTTTTGGATGGTTTATTATATAGTAACAGGTAACTAATCTAACATGGCCCAAATCCTAGGTCTTTGGAAGCATTTTTTATGCCTCAACTAAATAGATGACTATGTTAAATGATGTGTTCATAAGTTTGCAGGTACTAATAAGGTTTCCTGGTGAGTTCTGGAGAATTCTTTTTCTGTATTCAACAATTGAAGGAATCACAAAAGAGGAGTCACCATTCTGTGCCAGAAAGTAAGCTTATGAAAATTATACCTCAGTTAAATAAAAGGGTAAATAGTACCTTAAATAGTCTGTGTAACTACAAAGAATAATTTATATGTATGAATTCTTGGCTTCTGGGAGAAGAATATCATCAGTTTAGTGACTCAGAATTTGCCTGTGTAGATGGTGCAGTTTTGTACTCTGGTCTGAATCTAAATGATTCTGTGGATCATTGTGGTTACTAGCATTTACTAGAAGGGCCAAAGGAATGGGGCTCTGTTGGCTGAGTAGGGACTGAGTTTGTGCTGGTAGTGTTCCAAAGAGGTTCAGAAACTGGCAGTGATAGGAAAGGGGAGGAGAAACCCAAGAATATAGATTCCTTATCTTTATGGCTTTGCTAGGCACTGCGATGTCTAAAACCCAGAGATAACACATTTTCCAATGCTAGAGAGGAAATCTCACATCCTGCATTTGTAATTTGTAGCAACAGAAATTTGAGTTTGGTTAAAAAATGGAAAAAGAGAGCTAATGGAGTTTTACAAGATCACTGATTAAAAGAAATCCTCCCTGCATGGTATTAGGTACAGTAGCTCTGGTTCTTTGACCAGTGATACACTTGGACTTAGGTTATACAACTGGAAATTCAGGGGCCAAATTTATCTACCTTCTAGTGTATTTTGTTTAGCCTGCACTCTATATGAATGTAATGTGTGGCAATAATTGAGCATCTTTATAAAAAATCCAAGACCTCTTGAGTGAAAATCCCTGTTTTCAACATGTCTTGAAAATTAGATGACCCAGCAATAGCTCTAGAGTGAAGAATGGCATCCATCTGAGACACGTATCATATTCCTCAGCCGACAGAGTATACTGTTTACCCTGTTAGTCCTGTTGCTGTAGCATGTGTCAGCTTTTCTAGATTCATTTTGAAGGGGAATGTACCCTGGTAATCTGGACTTAATTGACAATTTAAGCAACAATAAATGCCTTGGTTTTCCACAGGTAGAAAATAATAAGAAAAAGTAATCTTCACATGAAATATCCATTTTTAAAAAAGATTTTATTTATTTATTCATGAGACACACACACATACACACAGGCAGAGATACAGACAGAGGGACAAGCAGGTTTCTATGGGGAGCCCGATGTGGGACTCAATCCCTGGACTCCAGGATCATGACCTGAGCTGAAGGCATACCCTCAACCACTGAGCAACTCAGGCTTCCCAGGAAATGTCCATTTTTAAATCATTTCCACTATTAAAAAGGCCCCAGTTCAGGTTGAGGATGCATAGGTTTAGATAAAATGCTTTCAGGGACCGCTTCACAGCTGGTAAAGAGATGCTTCCAGGCTGACAAGAGGAAGAAAAGAGAGTCACCGGTCACTGGGAGTGAAAGAGGACCCGTGTTTTACTCTCGATGTTCCCTGGGCCAAAAAGCTGTCTGCTGAGTCTGTGCAGTGAGAACCATAGGCAGCTCCTCCACAGAAGCAGCACAGATCTACAAACCTGCTGAAAAGGACATAATATACCTCGTAGGCAACCTGTGTGAACAATGTGCGAGGACAGAGTATTCTAGTCTCCACCTCTTCCTGATGTCTTGGCTTAGTAGAAGGTCTTAGAACTCGACAGAAACCTCTTAACAGGAGAGAAGAAGCCAGAGAATGGCAAAATTAAGTTTCCCACAATCTCAGTGAAATGGTGTTTGGAGTCAGTACTTATTACAGAAAATAGAAAATGGAGGATTTTTTTTGTTGTTGTTGTTTTGTTTTAACACATCTAGACCTGCGGACTGATATTCATGGCCATTATATTGTCAAAGAACGTACTCACTTTAGGGAGGTTAAAAAAAAAAAACATATTCCACTAAGTAGAGTTAGCTTGTGTTTTCATGATATTGTGGTTTGTTGTTGTGTTTGCCCTCTGACACTGTAAAGTTTATAAACTACATCCTGTGATTCTGTACTTGATTATTGCACTGAATATTTGAGTTGTGATCGTGGGAGTTAATTGCCCTCACATGTGTTCAGTCATTGGCTGCCAGCTCAGCGTCTTTGTTGTAAGAGCCTCCTTATGTTTCTCCTTCCCACCAGCCAGAAATGTTTCCAGGGCTGTGCACAGGTAATGGCTCTCTAAATTGCCACTGCTCAGTCATCTTCCGGACAGGATTTCTTCAAGAGTCAGCAAACCAGCCGGACCTTCCTTCAAGGACTGCTCTCCAAGGGAGTGGACCTACTTTGTAGGGACAGGGTTTGCACTGGGAAAGTGCTTTCTGTGGTTCCAGGGTTTTATTTCAGGGCATTGAGATACACCGTTGTTCAGGCTTAAACCTTAGTTGAGAGTTCCACTGGAAATTTTATCCATACAACCACTGTGTTCATTATGTATTTGGAAAATATATGATGATTGGCACTATGTGTTCCGGATAACATATAAGATCCAGGAGCTGTTCTCTGGCTTAGGAGCCTCATGGGTAGGAGATGAACATGTGCATGATTGGAAAAGGATGTGAAAGTACTGTGGTGGAGGTAGCACGAGGAAATAAAGGGCAAGGATTGGGATTTGGGAACTCAATCTAGGAAAGGGATGGGGAAGCGTTTTGGGTGAAGTGATATCCAGGGTGTGTTTTGAAGTAAGGAGGTGGAATTATTAAGGAGAAGAAACAGAGATGGTCCTTGAATACCATGCTGGGAAATGGGAACTACTCAAACTGGGTGTGGTTTTACGTGGCACTGTTAAAGGATTCCTTTTTTTTTTTTTTTTTTTTTAAGATTTTATTTATTTATTCATGAGAGATGGAGAGAGAGGCAGAGACACAGGCAGAGGGAGAAGCAGGCTCCCTGCAGGGAGCCCGATATGGGACACAATCCTGGGTCTCTGGAATCATGCCCTGAGCCAAAGGCAGGTGCTCAAACACTGAGCCATCCAGGGCCGCCCCTGCACCCTCCCCCCCCACCTCCGTAAAGGGTTCTAAGCAAGAAAAGAGCTTGATCTGCTTTCCTTTCGGAGTGAGCACTTTGGTGACGGTGTGGAGGATGAATTAAGAGCAGAGCAAAGCCAGGGGAAGGGATATCTATTAACAGGCAATTAAAATAACTTAGATAATAAAATATAAGAGTCAAAACTCAGGCAGTAGAAGTAGGGATGGAGCGAGTGAGAGAAAGAGACAGAGAGAGACAGAGAGAGATTCAAAAGATACTAAGAAGAAAGAGATTTATGCTTTGAAGACCAATTGTATGTGTGTGGTAAAAAAGGGAAGGAGTCAAGGATGATTTCAGTTCTCTGCTTGGGTAATTGGTTATATGATTGGATCATTCATAATATTAATGAACAAGATGGAGGAGCAGACCTGAGGAAACTGATGATGAATGAATCTTCGGCTTTGTTGACTTTGAGGAACCAGAGCAAGTCTCAAACAGAGGTTCCAGTTAGCATTTGAATATATGGGTCTGGACAGCATGGAGCTAGCTGGACTGGAAACAAATATTTTGGAGCCTTTAGCACATAGGGCTAAAACCTGGGGGATGGATGAGATCATCCAGGGATTGTTTGTAAAGGGCAAAGAGGAGAGTATCAATTATAGATTTTTAAGGCGCCTGACTTTTAAAGGATGATCATTTGAAGGGGAGTATATAAAACACTTTTGTGAAAACAAGCAACTAGGAAAGCAAGAAGAAAACAAAGAGATGGTGAAATATGGGAGCAAGTGGAATAAATAATAGAGAGTGACCTCTTGGAAGAAAAATTAGCAAAACAATTATAATTTTATTTAATGATTAAAAAATGAAGCGAACAAGTAAACCATCTGGAAATTTAATCAGATAGCTTTTTCTTTGGGTAAATAGTAGGATAGGAGTTCAAATGTTTTTGAAGTAAATTGCTTATTAATCTTGTTTTTGGCAATTCCTGTTGCTGCATCTGAACTGAAAATGAGTGAAGACTATTTAAAGTGCCCTATGGGACAGCAAATTTTAGCATTAGTGCTATCCAGCATATCTGCTTCAGTAGCTGAAGAAAAAGAGCAGTTGTAAAATTTACCGATGCAATGACTAAAGCCCAGCGTGGCTGTAGTAGTTTGCTAGGCTGCCGCAACAAAGCACCACAGACCGGGTGGCTTAAATAAGAGAAATCTATTTCCTTGAAAGACCTTCACTCCAAATACAGTCACATTTTGAGGCACTGAGCATTAGGACTGCAATGTATGCATTTTGGGGAGGCGCAATTCAGCCCATGACAATCCCAAAAACTCAATCTGCTAAGGAATTTTAATTCTATGTATTGAGAGGGAGGACCTTTTCTTACCTAGTCATATTTCGAAAATTTCAAGTTTCAGAATGTGTTTATTTTGATCACAGACCAATTTTATTTTCTTATTATCAATAAAGTAGATAACTATGTATGGTGAAAGGAGCACATTTCACTGATTCACTAGTGGGTGCTGTATAGCTGTCATTGTAAATCATGGAATGATTGCATGAGAGGTTAAGGACAGTCACAGATTCTTTGACACCCTTTGAGAGGTGTGTTTGGTGGTGAGGGTGTGGGGTGCCTCATGTCAATGTCCCCTTCTTGAATCTGGTTGGGTTCTCTCTCTGCTTTGATCATCCTAGAAGTGATCCTGTTCTGGGCTTCAGCCTTGTGATACTGGCAGCTTCTATTCATGTCTCGTGATACACTAGAGGACCCTAGAGGAGCCATGAGCTGTCAGATAAGAAGTTCACTACCCTGAGACTGCCATACTGGACAGGCGATGTATAGGTGATCTGGTCAATGGTCCTCTTTCAGACCCAGTTGTCAGACATAGGATATGTAAGGGTTTGGGATCTCTCATCTGCCAACTGAATGCCACTAAATGACCTTGGTGAACCCCACATAGACATAAATACTTGTAGAAATATTTCCTACAGCCTACTTCCCATCACTGCACTGTCTTCATGAAATAGACCTTCTATGTGTTCAAGACTTTGATGGCATAGTATCAGCTGAGAGATTTTTTGTTTGTGATGTGAATTTTGGGGGGATGGTACTCTACTTTTTTGTTCAGGGCCACTGATAATCCTTAACTTGACATTGGGAGTTCAAAAGGAAATAAAGATTTGCTTCTTTGCAGAAATGCTGCACTGAGGAAAATGTATTATATTCAAGCAATATTCTGTGTAAACAGCTAATAAATCAGGGGAAAAAGGGAAAAAATGTTAACAGTAATTTAGCAGCAAATGGGGCATTTGACCTGCAGCTCCCAGATGAATTCTCAAACGACATGAATAATTTATTTTAGGAAGGTGAAATGATATGGGTTATGTAATGCTTGATGAGAAATTGCAGTCGTAATCGTGGAAATTGCTTCTACTTAGCAGGGTCACCAGCAGAGGAAGGAGCAGTCCCAGGATATCATTTTCCACCTTGAGAATCTTGGCCAAAGCAGTGCCTAAGTGCTTTCTGCCCAGCTGTGAGCCAGCTAGTGTAGCCGAAGTTAGCTTCATTTCCAGAGACCTCAAAAGCCCTTTGAATAGCTAGCACCCAAATGGCCTCTGTGCTATTTTCTGAGAGATTGTGCTCCAATCACTGTTCCTCATCTTAGAGCTGCAGTTACATTTCCTAGATTTGCACAGATGCAAGGCTCTCCCAAAACTAGGATAAGCTGTCAAGTTGTAGGGCAGCTCGGTTGCTCCTTGGAATTAATGCCCTAAGGGACAAGCCCTCCATAGAGCATTCTGAAAGCTGACAGCTTAGTGTTGGCAGCTGAATTTTGACATTTCAGGCTATTATCAAAACTCTCTCTAACAGCTGAAACGGTGGGTATGTGACAGTTAAGCCTTCTGTGAGGCATGTTTATCTGGCAGGAAGAATGCTATCAGTGCCTTATTATTCTATTTCATTGTGCATTTCAGTGGCTTTCTGATAATCAACTAAAACTAGTGCATTGTTGAGATATCTAAAGGGACGGTGCAAATAAAGAGCCATGAGCCATGGAAAGAGGCGACCTTAGGATTTTAGCCTCAAGACCATGCTTAATTTTTTTTTTTTTTGAGACCATGCTTAATTTAAAGATACTGCCTTCCCGCTTCAAAATACATAGTTGGAAAAATTTACCACTGAATTTCTGAGAAATGTAAAAAACCTCACAAGATTTTACCTATTTGGTAGTCTCTGGAAAAGCTTATGCTTGGTCCTTCCCCTCAGGACTTAGAAGGATGTAATGAAACACCGTATTTCTTCCCAATCTGGAGCTGACACACTTAGATATGTTGGTGTCTGAAAACATATTGTATCAAAATAAGGAGCTGAAAGGTGAGGTTTTTAAAAAATTTCTTTAAATACAATGTGGTCCTTTTAATTTTAATTCCATTAAATACTGAAGAAAAATCAATGTCTGACAGATGAAAAAGGGCAGAGTTCGAAGAGCCATTTTGAGAGAGTCAGAAAAGGAAGAGATGGGATTTTTTTTTTTGATAGCAAAAGGAGGAATAGTGATCCTATATTTACTACCTATACACAGTATATATTTTTGTTAACAAAGAAAAAATGAAATTACATCAGTGATGATAAAGGAATATGGCTCTTTGTTTTTGGAAGAAATGGTTAAAAACGCACTCTCCTTATTTCTTTCTTAGAAAACCACACCTCACTCCCCCATGCTAACCATCAAGTCAACTCAGAGGCTTAAACTTGGTCCCAGCTCTAGTAGAACCCTCACCAAAAAAATGCAGCAAAGAATTCTATCTTATTTTTAATACTGGAAAAGCACAAGTTGAAATGTATCATTAAAGTGATTAACCCAACCAAATCCCCCTGGTTGCCGCAAATTGAATGTGAAATTGTAGAAATCTTTGACACCCTCTGATTCATGATCAAAAACTGAATTTGATAAAATAACTTTGATATGAGTCATTGGTCACATTTTCCATGTGTATATACAACACCAAACAGGCAGTCTATTCAGTAAATATAGCTTCTTGAAACAATTCTAAGTGAAAAAAATATATATTTAGTTGGACTTTTCTCAAAGGTTAAGTTTAACAGAGACACAGATTTTAAATCAATCAGGCCCCAGTCTGATCCATAGGTTGAGTTGTATGGTAGTTTTGCAGTGACATTAATAATAAATAATAGCAACACAGCATCTAGAACTTAAAAGAATGTGTATGATCTGCTAGGCATGGTTCTAAGCTGACACACACGCACCTCCCCTCACATATACGTATATATGTACATATATTATATATATATAAATGCTTATACATATGGATAATAGTTCATCTTCAAAACATCCTTGATGGATAGATGCTATTATTATCCCCATTTTTCAGAGAAAGAAAAGAGGCTCAAAGAGTTTAAATATTTTGTTCAGGGTCACAGGTGGTAAGGTTAATATTTAAGTGGAGACCATCTGACTATGAAGCTTATGCTATTTATTTATCATTACATGATAGTGTCCTTTGGTTGAGTTTTCAGGACATCTACATGATGAAAAATATTCATTCAAAGTTTACCTGCAGCCCCAAAATCTCAAGATTCCTTAAGAGTTTCTTCTATATAAGTGAAGATGAATAACCACAATAGAAAAGATATTTTCAATGCTTCCAAATAAAAATGTCTGGAGGCAGAGCTGATAATGGAAAAATATTGATTGTGAGTTTTAAAGGTGAGGAACTTCAAGACTGATAACAGCCAAATTTATATCCTTAAAATTTCCCTCTCATATTTGCAAATTCCCCTTTCCACATTTGAAAAGCTGGTTTTTAGAAGTGATGACAGAAGTATTACAGAGTCAGCCCTAATGACAGCTGTTAGCTCAGATTAGTGCAAGTAAAAATTTCTCTCAGTTTCTGCTGCACATCTGTTATAGTTTTATTTTTTTTTTAATTTGTGGATAGTGGGCTATAGGGTGTTGTACAGGAGCTTTTCCTATATATAAAATATTTTTTTGTACTTCCTTTTTTATGACTTTGCCTCATTTCCTGAAAGTTTTTCTGTTAATGCATTACAACCACTTGGCTTCAAGCAGACACCAAGGAGTAAATAATAGTATGAACGCTTCCCTCAAGTAAAATAGAGGTTTACTTGGACTTAAAAATATCTTAGCTTTATTTTTTTATATATAAATGATTTTTTTCTATATCATTACGTACCTCTGATTTTGTGTTTTATTACAGCTATTAATTGAAATATTAAGATAAACCAAGTTGGCGAAATAAGTTCTCTCTTTTTCCTGAGATTTCCATTTGCTTTGGTCAGAAGATTATGTGGTCCTTTCCTTATTTATTTTGTCAGGAGTTTAAAAGCAAAAACAAAACAGAGAATAAGCTAATTGGGTGGCAAAAGTATAAGGCCTTTTGACTCCTTAATTTTGTCTTTGCCAAAAGGGTTTTAGTAAATGCTTTTGAAACAGTTGTGCACATATATATATTCAGCTCCTTATTTATATTTGTCACTATTGAGAAAGAATGGAGCTTTATTTGGAATTTTTACCGAAGGGGATGACTATGAATATTATCACCATCAATCTCTTAATATCTGATCAGGGCAGCTCTCACAGCGACAGCTGCAGTGGGCCTTCCACCTCCATGAGCTGTCTTGGGTCACATGGTCATATAGAGCCGGGGAATGACTGTAATAGAGCTAATGTTTTCAATGTTTCAGATACAAAAATGTCTGGAGGCAGAGCTGGTAATGGGATAATATTGATTTGTGAGTTGAAACTCATCAGGTCCAATAATAGCCACCTTTACACCTGAAGAGCTTCCACAAAGTCTGGCTTCTGGCCAGTTCTGGCTGTACTGAGAAGGCTGCCAAGAGAAATGAAAAGTCTACGGGTTTATACTCAGGTTCTAAAAGTTCTCAAATTCCATTCCATAAGGCTCCAGAGATTGAAATTTGTTTCTAGGAATCTGACCCTGAATCTCCTTATCGTCAAATTAGGAATAATGCTATATATATATATTTCCCTAAGGACTAAAATGAGATGAACACCTATAAAATTTTCTGAGTCTCTCAATAAATGTTGCTGGGTTTCTCTTAGTGAACATACCTATTTTTAGTTTGCTAGTAGCCTAACAGTCATTTCCATTTTTACAATGGTGATGAAAATAAAAAAGTAGATATTGACCAAGATCTATTTTTGTTGAGTCAAGAAAAATTTACATTTGGTAGGACTCTTTCTTGTAGAATTTGTAACATTTAGAGTCTTTCACAGTGTGGTCCACAGACCACCTGCGTCAGAAACACTGGGAGTATTTGGGAAAAAATCAGTTACCTTCCTCTATCCCTGTGGGGAAGGTACATAAGTGAACACGTATTTAACATCCTCAGGATTTTTTTCCCTAAATTTTCAGAAACATTGCCTTACCATACCTGTATCTGTGTCTGTCTCATATATAGTGCTTTGCACTTACAAATCATTTTCATACTTAGGATGTCGTCTGATTCTCGGAGCAACCTTGTTAGATATAAGGAACATTTGATATCTCGTGTTTATAGATGAGGAAACTTGATCTAGAGAAGTGAAGTTTCTCACCCAAGGCTCAAAGACATTAAGAGGTAGACCTTAGGTCTCTGCATTCAGGGTTTCTTATCCCATTCTCTATACTACATCTCATCCATTCTCCTTCTACAAAACAGAATGTTACCTGCAGATTGTTTGGGCTGCAGGTGAGTCTTGCTACTGTACAACACCTATTCTATAATCAGTGGAGATATATCAAAATTTTTCAAGTAGTAAAATGACCTCGTGAAATCTGTGCTCTATGAAACAGCCTAGAGATTGATTTGGAGAGGAAAAAAAAGGAAGTGAATTGGAAGACCCATGCTCCCTTTTCCTCATCGGCTGTGTAGGCTGGGTTACTTAAGCCAAAGTTCCCAAGTTGCATCTTAGAAGGCACTGGAAATGAAAATTTTTTTGAAAAAGACTTGGTTGTGAAACCCAGAAAATGGTACTTTATGGTACTTCCTGAGGAGTTTTAGCATTACTCACATGAATATGGCTATCTCCTCTAGGTCATGAACTCTGTGAATATAGCCATGTGTTACTCATCTTTGTATCCATAGAACGTAGTTTGGTGTTGACTATATGGTTTAATTTAAACATGTTTGTTGTTCGTGTCATAAACTTGAGTGAGAATAAAAAATTGTTTTACATTGTCAAAGATAAATTATTGTTTATATATGTAGCTTGTCTTTGTACTCTTAATAGATGCCAACATAAGGCCGTAGCTCTATTTACTCACTTGATCATCATAACCACCCTATTAGAAAAACCCCTTTTTTTACACATGAGAAGCACAGGGTGGTTAAGTAACAACCAAGGTCAGTTATTTGTCTAAGCCCTAGTCCTAGTGGGGTTGTGATTTGAAGTAGGTAGCTTGGTTCCAAAGCCTCATCATGCCATATGAAATTCATAAGTGTATCATTATGTTTCAAATGCTTATCACTGTTGATATCATATAATATTGGTATAAATTGGAGTTTAATAGGTGCACCATATGCTATGATAACAAACAGCACTAATATACCAGTGGCTTGACCCAATAAAAGTTTATTTCCTACTCACTTAGAGTTTGATGTGGCTTAGATGACTTTCGTCTGTGGCTCTCCTCCAAAAGATGACTCAGCGACCTGGGCTGCTTTCATCCTGTAGCTATGCCAGCTGGAACAGGTGTCTTCCAGGGTCAGCAGGCAGTCGAAGAGAAATGAAGGAGGCACATCAGCTCTTAATGTCTTGGTCTATCAGGTCACATGTTATATCCACACATATTTCATTGGACAGCAGTATTTACACAGTCCCGCTTAACTGGGGGTTATGCGGGACTAGGAAATGTAGAGGAGCATATGAATCTTTGGTGAGCACTAATAATTTCTCCCACAATAAAACAGGATGATAAATACACAAAACTAAAATATGGGGAGGAACATGTTTTATTCTGGCCCTGGCTTCACTACAAATTGGTTCAATGCTCTTGATAATGTAATTTACCTGCTTTAACTGAGTATCACCATGCATAAAATGGGTACAATGAGTGAGACCCAACCCATAGGATTGTTGAGAGGGTTAAGTGAGATGATAGAGGTAATAACCACAGCACAGTGGTGGGTACACAGTAAGTGCTTAATACTTTTTAGTCATTGTAGAAGTCAGGGTTCTTCAGAAAAACAGGATCAATATGGATTATGTAACAACATAGAATGTACATATATGTGTGTATGTGTGTGTGTGTATACACAGAGAGAAGAAAGAGAGATTGATTTAGTATCAGGAATTGGTTCATATAATAATGGAGGCCAGCAAGTTCAAATCTGTAATTTGAATTTGAAGGCCAGAAGCTGCTATAGAATCAGGAAAAGATGATATTCTAATTGGAAGGCCGTGGAGCAGGATAATTCTCTCATATTAAGGGGTGGGTCAGCCTTTTATTCTATTTAGACCTTCAGCTGATTGGGTGAGGCCCATCGGCACTGGGGAGGCCAATCTGCTTTACTCAGATTATTGGTTTAAATGTTAATCTCATCCAAAAACACTCTCACAGAAATACCCAGAGTAATGTTTGACCAAAATACTTGGGTACCCCATGGCCCAGTGAAGTTGACATAAAATTAAGCATCACAGCCATTATTATTATGATTATTATTATTACTACTACTACTATTATTAGAGATAGTCTATGGTGAGGTTCCTCGGTGAGGTTTATTTTTTCTCACCCACTTTTATTTCTTTTTAAAAGGAATTGAAAATTCCTCTCAGGCCAGCAATAAATACTCAAACAGTATGACACCAATGAGCAGAGACAAGATTTTGGTGCTTAGGGAGAGCTGACCAAGTTGGTAGCTCTCTTACTAGACCACTGCCTCATTTTTCCAGTTGGATTCTGGAAATACCACCATGAACGATGAGCAGACAGTTCCTTTAAGAAGATACTGCCTGAAAGACTGAAAGTAAAATTGTCTCGTCTTCAGTCTTTTGCCCTTTCTCTTCCTCGTTACCATGTCTGTAGTAATCATTTTGGTGTTATTTTTTATTTGTGCACTCCTTATAGCGTTTAGTTCCGCTTTAGTTAGACTTTCACATTCCTATTAAAGCTCTTTGCTTCTATAATCCTCAGTCGCACATTTAGCAATGCCTTTATTGACACAGCCTCCAAACAATCAGCCAAGGCAAGGAGGAAGAAAAATCTGCCAAAACTGTTGGAGTTGTGCAAAGAAAGCAATCAGCTGATTGACTTAATTTCTCCCTTTTCAGCTGGTTGTCATCATAAAGACACAGATGAAGAGATATCCCAGAGCCAAGTTCATCTCCGCAATACATCGGAGAGACACAGAAAGCCTGGAAAGACATTGTGTTCTTGGTGCCCAGAAGTCTAGCAGACACAGGCTTTGTCAAAATGGTAGAGGAAATAAATCTCAGGCACATGGTGCTTTCCAGGAAAATGCCTTCTAATTTTTGGAAAATTCAACCAGAAAACTTCCTTTGAGAGAATTTATGCCAGCAATACATGGTCAAGCCAGTTAACCTGGAAGATAGAATCAACCAGTCAATTCATAATTATTATGAAGCAGTTGTTTGAATGAACAGAATGTCTGGCCAGTGAGTCCCTGAGCCCAGACAAGCAATATAGGTAATAAGGAAGGATTAATTGCTACAGTCTTGTTTCTTAGAGAGTCTCCCAAAGTACGTAGAACAACTTCGTCTATAGGTTGCTCAACTAGCATGGGTCTATCTGAAAGGAGACGTCAAAGTGCACATCTGGTTGTTTAAAAAGAAGCATCTACAATAAAGTAACCCAGAAGATTCCTGGTCTTATTTTTAAAATATTGGGAGATAAGTGTTTCCTGTTATTTTAAAATGAATTAAAAATGCAAACACTTTCCTCTGATACAAAAATAAAATAGCTTTGACATAATAGTGATATAAATCAAAGCACGTGTATTGACATATTTTGAGTTTGAAGCACAACGGGTATTTGAAAAGTCTTGTCAAAGTTACAAAGTCATGTCCTTTTGCTTTTAATAGTAGCCAAGCTCTGTTTCGTGTTTCATGATAATTATTATTGCAGGGACACAGAGCCAGAGATGCTCAAGTACCCACTTCTT
Organism: Canis aureus; assembly: GCF_053574225.1. Lineage (NCBI taxonomy): Eukaryota > Metazoa > Chordata > Mammalia > Carnivora > Canidae > Canis > Canis aureus. The sequence continues at coordinate 8,192,205 of NC_135612.1, read as the reverse complement.
GATTTGCACATTGACCTACCCTGTGCTTATTATGCCTCTAATGCAGGGTAGCACATACTTCAACTGCAGGATATATAAAAATGCGAATCATATGCCAATCGTACACTATCTACTAGCTTTGTATTTACTATGATTTAGCACAGAAAAGAGTCTTTAAAAACCTAAATGGAAAAGATTATTAGAATATGCAGATTTATTAATCTATCACTTAATTTCATCATATTCAGCAGGGGGGAAAATATGCCACTCCAAGCTATTTTCACTCTTTTCTATATGGATGATCCTACGATACATTTTTTATAAAGTTCTATGAGGACTCAGATGTAGATTATAAAATCTCTCAGAAGTTTTCGTGTAAAACCAGGTTAAATAAAGGAAAATGCTGTTTCCACTACTCATAGCACTTCTGACATCAAACGTGTGGGTTCTCCACACCAAGCAATTCTCCAGTTCTCTGTGGACACCAACTAGATGTCTTGTAATCTATAATTTAATTCATCCTGACACTAACTACCCAGAGTTTAGCACAGACCATACGTATTCAGGGCTCAATCCCACATGGCTGCCCCCATTTGAGACAGCAGGCCGAGGTCCCAACTGTGCTCGTGGGACTTGTCCCTTATAGTTCTGACCAACTGGCTACCCTTTGGGGTTCCCACGCTCCCTGACCCCAGGTTCAGTCATTTGCTGTAACAACTCCTATAACTCAGAGGAACTCTTAATTACATTGATTGGTTTATAATGAAGAACACAAAGGTTTATTAGGTGGTAATAATAGGCACACAGACTTAGGATTCAGTGACCCAGGCCCTAGCACATCCCTTTTCTTGAGGCAAAGGTAGATCATGAAGTCCTTCCAAAGCATATGGATTAAAAATGAGGGAGGAGAGTGTTTTTCCAGAGGGAGACTGGCATATAGTGACCAGAAGGAGAGTAAAAGGATTCAGGGTGGCAAATCAGCTAGGTGTTCACTGTACCTGAGGCTTATTTTTCTGCTGCCCTCACCACCCCCATTTATCTGGAAGTAGGTTCTTGTATTTTAGGCTATGACCTACATTCTCCACCTGCTTTAGTTTTATTTATGCTTTATGGGCTTCAAACATGAGGGCAGCCTGTAGTTCACAAATTGTAGTGCCTGGACTACCACACTGGTATCACCTGGGCATGTGCTGGAGTTGCAAACTCTTGGGCTCCACCCCAGACCTACCGAATCAGAATCCCCTGGAGGTTTTTGCTGGCCTCCACCCCCAGAGTTTCTGATTCGGTAGGTCTCTGGGTTCCTCCATGTTATATTCTGTTCCAGTACTTTCTGTCTGGCCAAATGATAAGGGGTAAGACATGACCAGCAACTGTCCATCCTCTAGACAAGCAAGCCTACTAGGTATGTGCATGTGTGTGTCCTCTTTCCTTCGTGTCTATCCCTAACTGGCCCAGGTCTGCATTTCTGTTCTTTTCCCCAGGCCACCAGACCTGCTGGTGATACTTTGGGTGAGATTCCTTAGTGATGATGGCCAATAGCCCAGCAGATTCTGAGAATAACTCTTGTCTCTATGCCCCTACACTAGATTTGGGGTAGTTTTGTTTCCTGAGTGATTTTTTTCACTATAGTTTCTGAAGTTTTCTTTTTTTTGCGTGTGTGGTTGTTTCTGAGTTTACCATACATGTCTTCACTTGTGAGAATCAGCTTTAGATTTATACTAGCTTAATGCCAGTGACATAGAGAAACATTGCTCCTACACAGCTCTAATCCATTTTCCCTTCTTCTGTGGTATTATTATTAGACATGCTATATCTACTATTATAGAACTGATAGTACCTTACCATCTGTAGTCCTTTCCTAAGCCCAATACAGCTTTGCCCCTACCCACCTCATTTCTGCTGTTACTGGAAAATATATTACACATATGTTACATTTTCATAGTTTAGACCCTACATTACATTATATACATATTATTTTATGCAATCGTTTTTTAAAAATTATTTATTAGAAATGAGAAAATTGTGCATATATATATATTTAATAATTATAGAATTACCTTAATTGGTGGTCTTTGTTTTTTGTGTGCATGGATTTGAATTACTGACCTAGGTCACTTCCTTTCAACCTGAAGAATTTTCTTTGGTATTTATTATAAGGTGGGTCTGCTAGCAATAAAATCTTTCAGTTTTTGTTTACTAGGGAAGTATTTTGCCTTTAGTTTTTGAAAAATAGCTTTGCTGGGTATAAGGTTCTTGACTGACAGTTATTTTTTAAAAATATTTTATTTATTGATTCATGAGAGAGACAGAGAGAGGCAGAGACACAGACAGAGGGAGAAGCAGGCTTCATGCAGGGAGCCCGACATGGGACCTGATCCCAGGTCTCCAGGATCACGCCCTAGGCTGAAAGCAGGCGCTAAACTGCTGAGCCACCCAGGCTGCCCATTTTTTTAAATATATATAAATAAATTTATTGTCCCACTGCCTTCTGGCTTACATTGTTTCTTCTGAAGTCAGCTGTTAATGTTACAGGGGTTCCCTTGTTAAGGACAGTGGTTTTCATTTTACTATTTTTACATTTTCCCCCTTGTCTTTAACTTTCAGCATTTCTACTATCATGTGTCTGCTTATGGATGTCTTTGCATTTATCCTACTTGAAGTTCAGTGACCTTCCAGAGTAAGTTACTGTTTTTCAGTAAATTCAGGAATATTTATGCCATTTTTCTTGAACCTTTTTTCTGCTCCTTTCTCTTCTCCTGGTATTCCCTTTGTGCATGTATTGGTGCTTTTGATGATGTGCCATATTTCTCCGAGGCTCTTATTTTTATTCATTCTTTTTTCTCTCTGTTCTTTGACTTCCAACCCCCTTATTGATCTCTCTGGAGGTTCACCATTCTTCTATCAGTTCATACCAATTTTTGAGCCCCTCTAGTGAATTTTTCGTATTAATTATTATACTTCCAAATTCCAGAATTTCCATTTGGTTTTTTTTTTTAAATAATCCTATCTTTATCGATGTTATCTCCTGATACAAATTTCCTTTACTTCTTTAACCATAGTTCCCTTTAGTACTGTGAACATACTGATAATGGTTATTTTGAGTTTTTTTCTGTTAAATCCATCATCTAGTTGCTCTCACAGGCAGTTTGTGGTGCCTGCCTGCCTTTCCTCTGTGCATGGATCACACTTTCCTGTTTATTTGCTTGTTCATAAGTGAGAAGACGCCAGAAATTTTGGATAATATGTTGTGGCAGCTCTGGATACAGCTTCCGCCCAGGGGCTTGTTATTCTTACTCGCTTGTTTATTTTTTAGTGCCTGGCTACTATTATTTTAGTAAAGTGTTTTTTCTACCAGCAGTGTTAAGCCTCTGATGTTGCTTGTCTGGAAGATCCAGCTTTGGGTAAACCTACAGAGACCCTGAGAAGACACTGCTATTGGTAGGACTTTCTAGACCTGGAGACTCTTTCCCTGACCTCACAGAGCTGTTGAACTGCACTAATTGCTTGATGATTGCTCTTTTGTTTTCAACAATAACCTGGGGGGCGTAATCCAATCAAAATCAAATTTTGGCTCCTTTGATGGAAGTTCCTGAGATCCTTGCTTGATACTTGTTCTTATCCCAGGAGGGCTCCTCCTGGCTGCCCTATCCCCTGCTTCTGTCCTAGGCTGCATCACCAGGACACCTACAAATCTCCTCTCAATTGCCTTTTAGCACAACCTCCACTGTTCTGAGAGAGCCTTAGCTTTGAGTTTCTCCATGCTCCATTGCAAATAAAATCAATTCCTTTGGGAAGAGATGTTTTCTTCTCCTCCAGAAAAAAAATCTACGAAGCAGGGGGCTCTAGAACTGGGGGCAGGGTCAGTAACAAGCTTCTGTCTATGTGATGACCCCACGAGCTCAGTGCCTGGTGGAATGTAGAGGCAGCAATGTGAGGTCTTCTTGGCTTGCCTCTCCTAGTGTGGAACTACTATCTCATGAGCCGGGGCAGAGGCAACCAGGGCTGTCTTATTCTTGGCCTGCTGTACCCACAGTATAGCCTCAACTCCTGAGAGCATTCCCAGTGGTCAGGTGAAAGAAGGGAGCCCCCATCTCCTGTAGGCACTCACCTGGTGTTTAGTCCTAGCATTGGGTACATGGGGCAGGACGAGAAATGCTGAAGCCCTGTTTCTGCAGGGAAGAAAGCTGTGTGATTGGAGCTGGGGGAAGAGGAGTCATGTGTTATGGGCTGTGGCCGCGTGGAATGCAATCTTTGCCTGGTGGAGCTCAGAGTGGGAGACAGGGAAGGATCTTGGTCTAGTCCCACAGGTTTTCACATTTCAGATTTTCTTGAACACATAGCTTATTTTTTTACTGCCCTTAGGACCATTTACAGAAGTTTTAAATGATTTTTAAAAAAAATAATTTTCACCAGGGGCACCGGGGTGGCTCAGTGGTTGAGCGTCTGCCTTGGGCTCAGGTCACGATCCTGGGTTTCTGGGATCCAGTCCCACAGCGGGCTTCTTGCAGGGAGCCTGCTTCTCCCTCTGCTTATGTCTCTGCCTTTCTCTGTGTCTCTCATGAATAAATAAAATCTTTAAAAAAAATAATTTTCACCCATTTCACTGGCGTTGGGTCAATAGAGCGCCCACACTCTGGTGTGTCAGCGGTCAGTTTCCCTCTACTAGATTGGAATCAGTGCCAGTTGTTTTCTAAATTATGCCTGAAGTTAATTGCTCTCTGCATACCATGGAGTCTGTCTGGGTACAGCGGGGAGGGTCCCCCTCTTTCCAGGGCCAGATGTTTGGCCTTGCGTCAGGCCTGACCTGACCCAATGGCTTGGACCTCCCCACCAGCTCCCTACTGCTGCGAGTGTTTTTCAGTATCCTGAGCCCCATGGCGGGAAATGGTGCCAGTAGGGAGAAGAGGGAGCAAGAAAGCCAACTACCTTTTGCAGTTTTGTCCAGAATCAGCCCAACCTTGTCACCTGAAGTCACCCTGGGCACCATCTCTCCCGTGTGTGTGCTGACTTCTTATAGAGGGTGCACAGGTTTTCTTGTTCTTGCTTTCCCATAGCTGTGGGGAATTTTCTGTTCTTTCAATTAGTTCTTTGGAAATGGCTATTCAGAGTTGCAACCTGCCTAGGTTTGCAACTCTCCGAGAAAGAAAAATATTGACCTCAAAGCCAGAGCAGTCTTCATGCAAGCACAGCCTGTAGGTCCTGGGTATCTCAGAGGTACAGCCCACAGAATGCCTGGGCTCATGTCACAGGCCTAAGTGATTAGTCATCTGCTCATGAAATTGGAGGTAGCCACTGTGTGTGTATTCAGCCCACGTGAATTGGACAACTACAGACCCCCCACACTCTGCTAGGATGGAGGACAATGGGGAAATAGCCACAGTTTCTTCGGGGAGTTTATAGTCTAGGGGAGGAAACAACAACAAAAAAATAAAAGTGGCAGTTAGAATGTCATGGGACGTTGGGACAGAAGAGGGAAGGCTCGGGTCATCTGTTGTAGCCATTGTTCCTTGAAACTGGCATCTGAAAAGCAGGGCTGAGTGTAGGGAATGGGAAGGAAGAAGCCTACAGATCCTTGTCTCCTCGGCCCTCTTTAAAGTTGAAAATGAGAAGAGACATGAAAGTGTACAGGAACTGTGTCCGGGTATGCTTGCTTTCTCTTTGATCATTTAATATAGGCAGAAAGGGAGAAGAAACATTTCTGTCATCACCAGGGCATGTTGGCGCGCTGGCAATGTGACAATCACCTAGTGAGGGAGAGTCTGCAGTCCAGAAAAATGCTCTCCTCGGCAATGCCCAGGTGAGGAGCTAAGAGCCTCCACACAAGCTCCACTCAGCACGATGGGGGTGACTGAAGACTGAGTAGGGGTTACTCTTTGAGAAGTTTGAATGCCTCTACCTTTTGGGTTATGAAGGGGGGTTGATTCCCTGCCTTGAAGGGATTAAAAGGAGACCAGATTGGCCTCACAACAGAAAGACACTCTTCTTGTAGGGCTGAAATGCCTGGTGCTATGTTACTAGAAGGAAGGAAAGGGTACATTTCCCTCTGGGTGGGACCGAGGATTTCCTCTTTGCCCCATCAGGTATTTTATGGCATTGAATTTGAGTAGCCGTAGGATGGAGCTGTTGAGGAGGGGTCAGCTCTGCAGGTTTATCTTGAAGGGGGGAAGGAATGACAAAGACCACAAAACAGGTGGGAAGCAAGTCCTCACACGTTGGCAGAGACAGGGAAAGTGAGCAACGGCACAGCTCACTATGGCAGAGCTACCCAAGGCCAGAAGAGCAAGCCAGGCCACGGCCAGGTGTGGGTCTGTCTGGGCGTTCATGAAATGGGGCCATGAGCACACCTCGGCAGCTGGAGGACAGATGGGCAGAGAGTCGGGCTGTGGATGGCATCGCTCCACCTTTTCTCCCCTGGCTTCCATGTGTTTTAGGACATTCCAAGGTTAAGTCTGACACACTTCACAGGCTCAAAGTTGGTTGTGCCCCGTTCACAGTTGGGAATGCCCATGGTCCAGAATTGGTGGCCCGCTCTCAGAGTGGTTAAGAGACCACCTCCATATTACTTAGCTTTTGAACAACAGCTCATAAGTGTCCTCTCTCCCTTTGATCTTAATCCCTAACCCCTCTACCCACACCGTTGCCAGGATGATCTCGGGAGTGCAAACTGCCTATGTTCTTGCCCTACTCAGAGCCTTCACTGGCCTCTCAGTGCTTGTGGAATGACGCTCCTTACAGAGGACGTAATTGTCTTCTCGACCCGGCCTCTACTGGCCTCCCAACTACTAGCCATTTGCTCTCCCTTTGATGCACACACATGTAATGGTCTAGCAGTGGCAAAGTACATGCACACAATCTCCTGCTTCATGCACCTTTTCTTTGTTTATATGTGTTTTTTTGCTTGGAATACCCACTTTTTAATCCCCTTCCCCTCCTTTTTTGGGCCAGACAAGCCTCCTCGTCCTTTTCAGACTACGTTATATGTTCTGTTCCAAGGACCCTGCACTTATCACCAATGGCACTCACCATCGTGTGTTGTGGGCATACTTCTCTCTTTCTCTCACGTATCTGTGAGCGTGTCCTGGCTATGTCTTATTTATATTCGTATCAGCTGGGGTGGGGCATAATCCTGGGACATAGTTGACACTCTAAAAATACTTGGTTGCATAAGTGACTCAAAGGATCCTTAACTGCCTCCTGAATAACTAATTCTAGACAGCATCTGTTTGGATTCTGACTGCAGTCTGGAAGCAATAGGTGCCTTCATTTAACCATGGGCCCTAGTAATGCAGCATCCCGCAGCCCGCTAGGTTGAATGCACCTGAAAGCCTTAGGAAATCTTGTCACTGTGCATTTTATTATGTGACTACAACTTGAGCTGAATAGGGAGAAATGAAGCCTGGCCAGCACTGAGCATCCTGCCAGGAATAGAATAGAAGGGCCGCTGCGGTCAGTGAAACTAAAGGTTACCATGGTGTCGTCAGGGAGTGTTTTCAAAGGGTAGTGCCCTGAATGTCTCATCCCACCCAGCCTCTGCTTCATGCCGCCGCATGGAGAAGCCTTTGGCTTTCAGTATCCTCAGAGGAAGGCAGCATAGGCCTCCTCTCCTAAACCTGTCCCTGCAGACAGCTGCGTACCCGTGAGTCCCTCGGCAGGATAGTAAATGTGCTCTCAGCCCCTCCTGGGTGCTCAGGTAGTGTCATCTGATCCTGAGTGTGGCATCTAGGTGACACTACAAGAGCCGAAAGCACCGCAGGTGGTCCTCCCTGTCGCATTCCTTATCCCTAGCACATTCTGGGTGTCTCACCGCAGTATCGCCAGTGATGACTTCCCTTCCTTCCTCCAAACTGAGGGTCACCTCACTCACTGGTAGGTCAGAGGTGTCCACTGAATAATAAACTGTGTTCCTATGCAAGTGGGTGATGTTAGGTTTTTGACCCCAGGGGACCCTGAGGGGCCAAGTGAGGCCGCAACAGAGGAGAGAGAATGCAGTGTGCTTCTAGGAGGTGACTGCCACTCACATGGCTTCAGAAGAAAAGTCCATTTCCTTTCCTACTCGGTGGGAGATACTTTTTTTTTAATCTCCCTATAATGAGGTCCTTGAATACCATGTGATTAAAAAAAACAACAACAACCCAGAAAAACCCAACTTTCATTTTGAGTGTAAACCTGTGGGAATGAAGATGATCTCACAATCTGCAATAAAAAGGTCATCTCTTGATCTTGGCTGTATCCCAGCTAAGCACGTTGAGGATGTCATTGGCGGTGATGGAAAGCCTGGAGTGCCTGCAGCCTCCTCGCTGTGATTTAGTGAGGGGAGTGACTGAGGGTATTTTTGTCAGAGGAACTGGTTCTCTGCTTAGCCTCAATATTTCATAAAAAGCTCGTTGCAGCAAAATTTTCATTTGGCAGCATCTGCTGGGCTATCATCTTGATAACTTCACAGTAAGTAACAGGGACACTTCAAGGTCAAATGAAAGTCAACCGGACAGGCCTATTTAGTTAGGGAGCTTCTGTTCAGCCCCCTTATATTTTTAAAAAAGAATTTTGTTCTTTTCTATAAAGGTGCAGACAAAGCCTGCAACCAGTGTTTGTGGGACAGGTTGGGCATCTTGGAATCATAGGACAAGAAAAAAAAGCTTGAGTTTTAAGAGATGAAGGATATGGTAGGAAAATCTCTGGAATGATCTCAGTTGATTCTGACACTGTTGATCTCGAGCAAGTCCTGCAAACTGTAGATCTCAGTTTCCTTAATGACAGGTTTCTGGGATGCCCTTAGAAAGAATTTCCAAAATGTTGCAAAATACTGAATCATACTAGGGGGGAAAGGGTGTGTGCCTGTGTGTGTGTGTGTGTGTGTGTGTGTGTGTGTGTATGTGTGTGTTTTCTCTATGTACTTAAGTAATAGAGTAATGGCAATTACTTAAGTGAATAGACTGAATGGATTGGGGGGTCACAAGAAGGCTGCCAAGGTCGGGAAAGGGGGCCTAAGGGACGGAGGGTCAAGAGAAGTTGGGCCTACTTGCATTTGTAGCTGAGAGCACAGGATGCCTTCACTAGAACCGTTTTAGAAGTTAGGAGATGACATGTGGCCTGTGTAACATGGTGGCCAGAGGGCAGGACGTCAAAGGCACTGGGCCTGAAACGACCAAGAAACATGTCCTTCTGAGTCAGTCTTGGGAAGAAGTTAGGTATTCATTTTGAGAATAACATGAGCATTTGGGTCTGGAATGCGGAACCCAGAGCCCACAAAAAGGTCTTAGGGTAATTCGATCAGTGTTTCCGTAAAGAACACCAAAGCCACAGATTCTGTTCCTGGCAGGGCAGAAAATGCATCATAAGGGAAGACAACACTTTTCAAGGGATAGTGGCTTGGCCTGGAGGGGCTCGGGGACTTCCTGGACAGCAGTTAGGAGCAATGATGAACACCACCACCCCAAGCTTCTGGGAACCCTGCCTGAGCCAGCTCCACATGGTGTGCTGGTGTTTGCACCCCTGCTCCCTGCTCTCCCTCTGCAGCCTCTCCTCCCAACCCTGTTGGGTTGAGGTTCTTGTGACTCTTTCTTGCCCCCCACCCTTGGAGCACTGACTGGAGGAGACATTCTGTGGAAACACTGTTTTTCCGGCTCCATCATCTTCTAGGGTATCCACAGCTGCATTTCCAGAGGAACAGCACCTTTCTGGCCTTACTGTTTTGAAATATTTCTAGAATTTGTAGTCATAATTCCTCGTCTATAAGGTGGTATCTTTTTTAGCTTCTCGAAGGTGATATTGGTAACCACTGTGAGAAGGACTGCTCAGGGGCACACCCAGGTGGCAAAGCCTTGGGCTCAGGGCATGATTCCAGGGTCCTGGGATCGAATCTCATATTGGGCTCCCCGCAGGGAGCCTGCTTCTCTCTTGCCTGTGTCTCTGCCTCTCATGAATAAATAAATGACATCTTTAAAAAAAATACTTGCTCAATGCATCTGTGGCCCTGGGCCTTGCCTCCTTTGGCCTAGGGATGAAGGGAGTGTGAGGGTGGGTGAGGAGGAGAGCAAAAGCAGGTTCTAGATGACTCTCTGTGAGTTCCCTGGTTAAAGCCTGTGTCTACACTGGTAATATTGGGGGACTTTCTGTGGGAGATATTGCTGGGGAAGTCAGGAGCAGTTTTCCGATTGACACGACCCTGGGCCACATTAGGTAACAGGCTTGCTTTGCAGCTCCAGGTTCAGTGAGAGAGACGCCATGCAGGACCGCCCTCAGTTCCAGTTTCTTGGGCTGGACTGCGTTGGTTAGGTTGGGTAGACAGTGCAGCCCTGGGGGAGAGAAGGGGGGACACCTCCTTGACCTCGGGCTAGGCTCTTTCCTTGGGATGCCATTGTTGCTGGAGAGAAATGGGGCCCTTCTGTAGTTCATGGGTTGGTTGGCCGACTGACTTACAAACTCTGTTCCATTACTTGTTTTTATAAATAAAGCTTTATTAGAACACAGCCTAGTTCTGTGTTGTCTGTGGATGTTTTTACACTAAAAGCACAGAGTTGAATGGTTGCAGCAGAGACTGTGGGATCTGTAAAGGCTGAAATCATCACCATTTGGTCCTCCAGAAAAAAATTCACTTAATTTTGCTATTGCTTTTTGCAGGTCATCTGCTCTTTGGTGTCCTGTTGTGTCAGTAGACTGGGTGTAGGGGTACAGTGGTTCCAAAAATGTTCCTGCTTGGGATTTGTTGTTCTTTCCCCAATTCTTAGGTGTAGGCTCTTTAAATAATGTCTCTTCCCCATCTCTGCTCTTGAAACTCTGGTCAGATTTATGTGATAATCTTTCATTCTGTTCTCCATCTATCTTAATGCCCTCCTTCTTGTTTGCCATCTCTCAGGATCTCCGCTCCATGGCCTGGATAGTTCTCCAGATCTCTGAGTCACTGTTTCTTCTTTTGTGTTTCATCAGATGTTAAACGCATCATTGAATTTTTAATTTCATTATCACATTCTCCTTTTCACATTTAGAAGTACTGTTTGGTTCTTCTTCCAATATGGCTGGACGTCTTATTCATATTTAAATATCTATTTTACTTCTTTAAACATATCAAGCATACTTACTTTAAATTCCACACTGCTAATTCTAGTGTTTGAAGCTATCGTAGATCTGTTTCGGCTGTTTTATCCTCATTGGCTCTCAAGCTGCTTAGTTACTTGAAAGTTTTATGATTATCTCTAATGGCGAGATCTTTTGGATTTTTTTTTATGAAAAACTCTTTGAGCATTTTTATTTGTTGTACAGAGTATATAGCATATACTTTTTTGTTATATATATATATATATATATATATATATATATATATATATACACACACACACACACACACAGCCAGGGAGAGTTGTTCTAAACCAGGTTATCCATACCAGCAATTCTAGAGCTTTCCACATGTTGGAGGTTATTGAGCACTTGCCTGGATCATTAATAAAGCTAATTCTTTTATGTAAAATTGCCTATCGTTTCCTAGAATTTCTTCATGCTTTTGATTTGATTCTTGAAGAGAGGAAAGTGAATCTTCTTTTTTTTCTTCAGTACCAATAAGTTTCTATTTATTCCTTGTATTTCCCAGGGTAAAGAGAGAAGGGATAAGGGTCAGCATGTGTGTTCTAAAACAATAGTGAGTGGGAAAGGAAGTACGTGGCATAGCAAAATCAACCATCAAATAAACACTCCCCAGAGATGGAGTCACTAAAGCTCAAGGGGCCTCAGTCCCCTGCAGTTCAGAAATGAGAGCAAAGGATCAGAGAAAGAACAGATAGGTACAGTCTTTCCTACCCTCCGCCCCCAAAATTCAAGATTTGACACAGAGCTTTAGTTTCTAGCAGTAAACACGCTCTCCTATTATTATTGTGGCCATTTTGACATAAATTTCTCACACTGGCATAAAGGTTTCTGAGTGACTTGGATATACATTCAGCTTCCCTTTTTTTGGTCTCCCAACCCTATTTTTTACATGGAAGGGCCCCCTCATTGCTTCTGCTTCTCTCTGCCCTGAGATTAGAGATTAAAGTAGGTTCAATCCATGCAAATACAGGTGTATTAATCTGCATCACTTCAAGGAATAGTCTTGTCACAGGAGATTAAGAACAAGGGATGGAGTGTTCTTAGCTCTTTCAGGATTTAAATGTGTATGTATGAGGCTTTTCTTGAGGGGCATAGAAGTGGCGTTAGGGTAGGAGTCCAATTTTTAGGACAGAAGATCTGGCCCAAAATACAAAATGGGGGAAGGAGAACACAAAAGAAAGGATAGTTCAAGACCCCCCCCCAACGCTTCAAGAGGGGTCGCTAAACTATGTTCTGGATTCTTTTTCTGGTGCAGGACCTTTTGTTAAAGATCTTTAGCTATTTTTTTCTCAGTACAAAAGGAAGTTTATAAATAATAAAACACCAAAAGAACATGTAGAAGACCAACACATCATATTTACACAAACCAGTTCTCCTAGCAGTCACTTAATCAGTTATTCATGAAGTCCTACAAAGCCCAGAGAAATACAATAACTAGAGGAGGGCAGCGACTGGAGGAGACAGGAACCCAGGATCAGACACACATCACATGATGCATTTTGTTGAATTTGCCCCATGAGGAAAGTGAACCTTATGATCTCACTGGGGTCTACGCTGATATGATAAAGAGCTGAGAACCATTTCCTATCTAGAAGTTCTGTTTGGTTGTTTTTCAAATCTACCTTGTTCAAATTCTCTTACTTGTGACATCCTTCAGAATTGAATGTAAATCTGCATCATTTTACTTTTTAAGTTATTTCAGGTGATTATTCCTTCCTCTTTATGAAATTTCTCCTGATCTCATGAGGCAGATGACATCTGATACCCACCTTCTGTTTTCCCTTGTTCCTGAAATCCCCCCTTATAATGATCATTTCCATTCATTCACTGAAGACTCTGGCTCTGTCTCATGGTCTTTTGTTCCATTTGTAGTTCTGACCTCATCTAGGCTGACTTCGAAATATTCTCAGATTCTTTTACTTCTCCATCTTCAGAATAACCTTCTCAACCCCTGTACCTCACAGCCTACTGCCATAGTCACAGTAAACTTCTCCGTCCTGGAAATCATATACCTAGACAGTCCTCTTCTTATAATCTCCTGTCTGTTTAAGTCCCTCACTAAGTTGTTCTAATATATCAAATCTTTGACTTCACTGAGATCTCTCTTCTGTTTATCATCTGCTTTCAGTGTTTCAAACATATCCTCTATTTTTAATTCTTTCCTCATCCAGTTCATATAATTCAAGACTTCAGACATTCTTTACTAATTCTCTAAGCTGACTTACCACATCTTTCTATTCTTAGTTGGCAAGACCCCAGTCCTGGCTCCTTTTCTCTACACCCATACCTCAGCTGATGAATGTTCCTGAAGAAATATCCTGATTTCCACATTGGTAATGGTTGACGAGAGTACTTGGACAAATTTTGAAAACAACCAAAAATACTAGGCACAATATTAAAAACATCTCTTTTGAACACTGCAGAAATTTATAAGATATTAAAGAATTACCAGACCAAAATTTAAGGAAAACCAAAAACTCAGAGGTAAGCTGTTCACCCGTCACTTGGCCCAGAAGGCATTCTAATGTTAGGGAAAATTGCACTTTGTTTTTGTTGGCCTCCTTGGTAAGAGGTTATTATTTAAGGCCCAGGGCCAATGCAAGTGGAGAATCTGATAAGAGACTCTCTTTGCATTAAGCCATTATCACAAAGGATTGGGAAGGGTGAATCAGAAAGAAACTGCTGGAAAGTTTGCCTTGAAATTACTCATACAAGAAGAAAAAAGGAAAGGAAGAAAACTTTTGAAAAGCTGTAGCCATAAGCCAAACTTTTTGTAGATTTGCAGATTAATTTCACATCTTCTGAGGGGTCTAGGGAAACTGCAAGAGAAAAATTTGTTTTTACATAGTTCTACACTGGTAGTGCCCTCCAGGCATAAGTAAATTCAGGTACTCTTTGGAGGTAGGTAGCTTAGTACTAAGCTTCAAGGAATCCCTGTAAATATTTTTCAGAGAAAGTGAAAAGCATAGAGTCATAAATAAAATCATGTAAGGTAACAGAATATTATGAGGGGGAAACATTAGGAATAACAGAAGAGCAGGTCTATGAAAGCGCTACAAATTGGAATCCATGGACACAAATTGTAAACATTGATGCTCATTCTCTTTAACAAAATGGCAAACACAGGAAACTCTAAAACTTTATGTCACTGAGTTGAAAAAGAGCCAAGTAAAACTTCTAAAGATGAAAACCAAAAAATAACCCAGATTAAATTCTGTGTCTGGATTTAACAGCACATTATCCACAGAATTAATGGGAAGATGAGTGAAAATATATATGAGAAGAAAATATACAGAATAAATCATAAAGAGACAAAATTATAGGAAAGGAGACATTAAAGATCATAAAGGAAGGTATAAATTATGTTTAATTTGAGGAGAGAGAAAATAAGGGCAGGGGCAATATTTCAAGAAATAATGACTGAGAATTTTGCAGAACTGATGAAATACACCAATGCACAGATTCAAAAGCCAGTCAAGGGTTGTGGGGACCATAAGGGAAGAATGGTAACTAGACTTCTGGCACAGTTCGTTTCTGGTGTACGTTCAACATATATTGAATTTTAATTTTGTGCTCCTGACACATAAAATGTTAATTACAAATTTTATCTCAATTAAAAAATCAGATCTTAAGCAGAATAAATCTGACCCTCATACCTATACCCTTTACAATAAACTACAGGACACCAAAGAAAAAGAAAGAAAAAAATCAAAGAAAAAAAAAAAAAGCCAGAGAAAAATGTCAGAATACTTTTAAAAGAACAGCAGTTAGGCTGATTGCTGACTTCTCTGTGCTGTCTTTGAAAGCCAGAAGTTAGTGGAATGGTATCTCCAATTGTCGGAAGAAAATATCTGCCAAATTAGAATTATACACCCTTAGGAAAAAAAAAACAACTTTAAAAAGTAAAAGTGAAATAAGATCATTTTAAGACAAGCAAAAATGGAGTGTTTGCACCAGATACCATCACTGAAGGAAATTCTAAAGGAGGATGAGCTCAAATGAAGGCCTAGAATGAAAGAAGGGAGAATAAATAAAATGGTAACACTTAGGTAATTCTAAGTGAACTCTTACTGGTAAAATACCAACCATGGATTATGAAGTTACAATGCACTGTGGAAATGCATGTTAATAATGATGGATGCTGAGTGAGGAAACTCCGTGAAAGCATTTATGGTCTTGTACTATCTGGAAGGAGGATAAAGGTATTGATAAACTTTAGAAATATTTGTTCAAAAAAAATTTGTTCAATTTTCTGTATATTTTAATTCACAATAAGGTCAAAACAATTTTTTAAAATTTTTTATTTAATTTTTTATTTTTTCAAACCGATTTTGTAATCCAGTGAGACGGTCTGCTATAAGTTATGTCTCCAACTTTAGTCAGCAGGACTTTCAGTGCTTCCTGGCATATCCTGTCAGGTTCCCACAGTCGCGTCCCTAACATTCTCTGTAGGAATGCTTTCACATATTCTCCAGGGCCCTACTCTCCCTTGCTCCCAACCTTTCTCCTCCTCCTCAGCACCATAACCTTACCTCCTAACTCACAGAGCATAGGACAGCCATGGGATGAGAGCTTCCTCAACTCACTGCCACAAAAACTAAAGCTTTCTCATCGCCAGAATCATTACTCCTTTCCTGATTTTTCTCCTGGTCAAAAGACTGAGCTGTCCCTTCTCCAGTCAAAGACCAATTCCTCAGTTTCTTCTCAGGGATTTTATTCTCTCTATCCTGTTGCTCATCTATACATCTCTCTCTTTGCTGGACCCTTAATCTTAGTATTTAAACATGTTGAGTTTAAATCCTACGTATCTTAAATGATGTGTGCCTACCTGAGTGTGTACATGTGCACACACACACACGTCCCTTTAGGCCCCAAAGTTCCCTTCTAAACTAAATAACATACTATCTCCTTCTTTTTCATAGCTAAACTTCCTGAAAGCATTGTTTTTACTCTCTGTTTCCTCACTTCCTACTCAATCTGCTAGAATAGCAGTTTTCAAACATTTTGATCTCAGGACTTCTTTTAGACTCTTGAAAATTCACAAGGACCTCAAATAGCTCTTGTTTAGGTGGGTAGCCACAAGGTATTACCTATTCTGAGATGCTTAACTTCTCTTTCCAGATGGATAAATACTCTGTCCTCTTTATTTTTACCTAGAGTGAACGCGGAGTAGAATTTTGTGTCTTACTAAACTTGGAATCCCTGGTACCTGACTCAGAACTTGTTACTTTGGGGTTATTATTAACTCCATCTGGTTATTTTCCTGATCTCTCAAATTCTTTGTTGGTAAATATGAAATACTTGATGAGTATTTTTGCTGTTTCTTTCTTAGGTGCTTTGTGCAGATTTAAAGTAATATGAAAGAATAGTTTATGACACAGGAGTGCAAAACCAATCCACCCCACTCCTCAGAATACATGACAAAGACCACAAAAAAAAAAAAAAAAGAAAGAAAGAAAGAAAAAGAAAAACCAGATCCAATTTCACACTCCAGCTGAATTCTGTCCTATATCTGAGAAAATCGCCCCAGGTGTCCACAATGGAGCTTCTGCTTGAGATTCTAATATGCTAAAGATGATTTCTCAGGAGATGTTATTTTTCTGAAAAGTGACTGAGAAACAGCTTTGTCAACAGCAAATTAAAATAAGGCTGAGATACGATATTATTATTCTGGCCACATGGAGTGGTTTTACTCCATCTCTAGGAAAAGAAAGAGATGAATGTCCAGGAATAAAGCCAGGTTGGTCAGGTCAGTACACTAACTGCAAGTGAGTTTATATTGGTTTGGCTCTAAGACGGGCTGCCCCTTGGTGGTGGTGGTGGTGGTGGTGGTTTGTAACTTGGAGAACCTCAAAGTCTTTAAAAATAATATGTAAGACAAAAATGACTCACCGCAAACTCCATGGTATTTGTGAATAGTGCTGTAGCCAGATTCTGGTGTTATTTTGCACATAATGTTTGAGCTATAGCTGGGTAGGCTTCTGCAGGCCCTGAGGAGTGGGGGGTGTGTGTGTGTGTGTGTATGTGTGTGTGGTCTTTGATGGGAAAGAGGAGTGAAAGGCCGTGGTGGGAGGGGGGAGAGGGGAACAGGTAGGGGCAAAGCTGGGAACTATATCTGAATGGGCCTTGCAGATTTAGTATCCAGGGCATCTTGGGAGACAATTAACCACATTGTATTTATGTGGTATACATGGGCTGGAATGTAGCTGGTGGTAGTGCCTCGGTAAATATGGATTTGGTGCTGAATACTACCCAAGAGGTTGCCTGCTTTAAAAAAATAAAATTAAATGTAAAGTGTGGTTTCATCCTTCCTGAGTACTCTTAGTACAAAAAAACAAAAACAAAAAAACAAAAAAAAAAATAGAATTTGCTTCCTGAGTCCAGTGTTAAATCTGAAATGTGGTCTGAGGCAAAGAGAACCACATTCCCTGCAAAGCCTTAAGTGAGCCCTTTGTGCTTGCCAGCTTTCATTGAGTACACGGGTTGCCCTAGTGATGAATGTCCTGCTTTGTGTGGTCTCAGCATTTTTTTCTGGAGAGGCTGTTTTTAATGAGAAGGTGAATAGAGGGGGCTTCTTTTGAAACCAGGATAAGAGGAGGGCCACTTCTGAAAATGCAAGCATAATGGTGCCATTCCTTATCACCGAGAGCTGACAGTCGCCAGAGACTGCCTGCCTCCCCCTACCCCCCCACCCCCCCCCACACACACCCTTCTCTTCTCTTCTTTTGGCTAATTGCTGTTTTGGTTTGGCCTAGGGTCTCAATCCCTGGAATCTTCTTTTGGAAGTGAAGAGTAACCAACCAATCAGATCCCGCTTTGTCCCCCTGGCCTCCTGTTCCTTCCTGCAGAAAGGGAATGTACTCCTGGTGTTTCAGGGAAGGACACACCCAGGCTCCTTTCTCCTACCTATTTTAAAATGCTGCGCTTTTTCAGATTTACCCACGCGCTGAGAATTCTGCTTCAGCCTGTTTGAACACCCTTTCTCCTTCAGGATCCATTATGCGGGGCAGGAGTGGGAGGAAACCATATAATTGCCATATTTTAGGACTCGCTTGGGGCTAGCTTTGATTGAACACACACAGCAAACTCTTGATTATCCATGCTAATGGAAGGAATAGTAATTCCGACCATACCCAGGGTTTCTGACTTTGAAATGTGTTATGGGATTTTTGGTTTTTTTCTTTTTTGCAAGTGGTAGCAGGTGGCTTACTTAGAATGATAGTGAAATGACTTTTGTGTTGCCGATGTTTTTGGTAGGCAAAAGGGTGAGAGGCGCCCTTCTCGCTCCTGCCCCCACCCCACAAACTCACCTTGCACGGACTCCTATGGCCTTCAGATTACATGATCCTTTTTATTGCCCCCCCTTTTCTTAACTAAATGAACTCTCAGGAAATGGGTGAATGGGGAAGGTTTACCTGACAGGTAACCAGTACAAGGAACATACTGTCAGATATTTACATTTAAATAGGAGTTACCTCCAAAGCTAAGGAAACAAAACTTCCTAATATTTCTCCAATATTTAATAATTCCACAAATAGGGTAAGCTCCACTCTGGTTGGTATTGATGGTGATGATTATTCTTGTTTTGACAGTATGCATTCTTATTTGTTTTGTTTACCAGCATTTATGATAGTGCCGGGAATACAATAAGGCACTTGCTGCATTTTTGTGGATCACAAGAAAAACCTGGTAATTTTCAAAATACTTCTTCATATACCTTTCTCGGAATTCCTATCGCTCTTCTAGAATAGAAGCCAGAAGTCTCAGAGTTGTTGTGATGCTTGAGATAACTAATTCTTGGTTTAGTCCCCACTTTGTACATAGTCAACTGCCTAATTCATTGCAAATTTTCAGTGGAACATAGGATGATGGAAGGGTTGGGTTTTTGTTTTTGTTTTCATGGATGGTCTTGTTGAACTTTTACTACTTTGTTGATTTGTCAGGCAAACTTGTCATCATCTTTCTGGAGACGACTCTCTTTTGGAGCTACGTGGCGCAGTGGCATGCTGCTCACGGGCCATTCCTACCCTGGACCCGATCCATCACAGTGTGTCCCTGCGCAGAGTGACCCCAGCTGTGCCTCACTCCAGCCTGTTCTGCTTAATAAACACAGTTAACCAAGAGGTCTTTTTCAGCCTTGCACCATGTGAGTTGAAAAGAAACCAGAAAGGAAGGGTCAACATGGACTCGAACCCCTTTTCCTGGAGGATCCTCGCAAAGGAAGCTGAGATGACTGTGGAGCCTGGAGGTGGACAGCTTCTGAGTCCACCTGGAGGAGGTGGGACGTGGCCTGGGATTAGAACTTTCTTCATGCCTGTGCTGAGCTGGGGACGTGGGTGGATGGTTGGTGGTGGAGCCAAACTAGGGCTAAGTCTGGCTCTGCCACTTATGAGCTCTACAGGTGCAGCAACTGCTTTATATCCTCTGGGCCTCATCTTTAGAATGCTGATAACAGTTGTATCCATTTTATGGTGAGAATACATCTTGAAAAGTTTGCAGAGGGCCGAACCTCATGCCTGGCGCACACACAATTGTCAGACACTCTGAGGGATGCTCCTCGAGCACCTATTGTGAGCCGGGAACTATGCTGGGTGCCTTTGGCAGGCTCTGTAGTGTCATCCCTCCTTATATCAACCCATTCTTCCAGGTGAGAAAACTGAGGCTCCCAGAAGCTCAATAACATGCTTAGTAACATGTAGCTTAGTAGTTACACAACCATCCAGGTGCTGGAAAATCTGAACCTGTGTCTGGCTCTTCGTATACACTGGGGCCTCCATGGGGTTGGAGCCAAACAGGTTGAATCCATTCCCCAGTCATGACTCTCAATAATAAATAGCCCACCTCAGATTATGGGGGAGGGAAAATGCAAGAGCATTCATCAAGGCAGAGATGAGGTACCTCTGGTCAGTTTTCTTTGGTGTTCCTTGGAGTGTGTACTTGGGCCTCGACCCTGGGGCTTGGCAGGGCACAGCTCGGCGACACTTCCTGGCCGAAGTTTTCCCTCCCCAGCCTCCCTGGGCTTGCTGTTGGTCCATACCACGGCCTCCACGAAGATGTGATCGTGGCCTGAAGGTCTGTGTGAATCTGTCTGACACTTCCTCCCAGGGTTGGCATGAGGTCTCTCAGAGAAGGGACTTGGCTTTGGTCACCGCTGGCCCTTCCACAGGTGGCATGGGAGGGACACAAATATTTGAGCCGATTTCCAAATGAAGAAGTCCATCTCTTGTGGGCAGGGTGTAGTCCTGGGATGCATGCGTGGTACACGGGCCACCACAGGGGCCCAGGCTTTCAGTGACAGATAGAGGGGAGGGTTTGGGGAGTAACAGGGGCCCGGGTGCTCTCTCGTAGGCCCGCGTTGTGCCCTTTTGATGTCAGGAGGGAGCTGTCCTGATTCTTTTGCCAGAGAGTGAGGCCATGAGGTGCAGCCTGTGGCTAAATGTGTCCCAGCTCAGCTGCTGCTTCATCCTCATTAGCTCCACTTCAGAGCCGGCCAGAGGGAAAGATTAATTTAGTGACCAGGCTTAATAAATAGATGCTTCTGGTCTTCCATTTCATGCATTGCTCTCAGAGGCGACGAGCTCATTGAAGTGCCAGTTTCAAGATGTCAAGGGCAAGCAGCTGGGCTTGGGGAGTGGGGGTGGGGGGGTGGAGCGCAGAGATATTTCTGCCGGGCCTTTGTTCCTCAGCCCAAACTGCAATCACCAAAACTGCAGCGACGACAGGAAAAGCCTCCAGTATCCATTTCCTGCGCAGCCCCCAAAACCACATTTCTGAGCTGGATTGCCTCGGTGAGGCACGGCCACCTATGTGCCTCCCCAAGCACATCCAGCCACCCTGGCCTAAGCGGAGTTGTCAGAACATTTTGATTCTCATCATCATATACAGTTTTTTTTTGGGTCCCTGCCTGGCATCTGACGTAGACATCTAGAATCTTTTCCCACTGGAGAGCGTTGGCAAAGAGTTTCCATCTTGGAGGAAGAGGCTTGTTTCCGGGCAGCCATCTCCAGAGAAAATTGAGTGTGAGGCCGTAGATGGTAAACAACCTCGCCTCCCCCAGGGCCTGGGGTGACCTGAATAAGTTCCAGAGTGAGTCCACGATCGCGGCGTGATCGTTACAGAGCGTGTGCGGGCCCGTGTGTGTGTGTAATTGTGATGTATAATTAATACAGAGCTAAAATTAAACTCCTGCATGAGAAGACTGGCAGGCTGAAGAGGCTGAGGCATGGCGGCCTCCCAGAGGCGGCTTGTGTGAGCACACCTCGGCTTGCGGGGCTCCTCTTCTCAGTGGAATGTGTGCCATGGCTTGTCCCTTTGTGCTTGTGCTTGAGTAATGAGGATTTTGCAGCTTGCGCACTCCCCGTCTCCCCTGGCCCCAGGAAGAAACCTTTGTTTCCTTGAATCTAGTCCCCTAACCACTTAATAACTCATTCCTCTCAAGTGGGGAGACTCCCAGAAGGACATAGACATCCCTCTGGCCTTTGCTGGCCCTGACCTTGTCGCAACTCCGTGAGGCTGTGTGGAGCCTGAGAGGACTTCCAGGCCTTGCTCACAAACGCTGCTTGCAGCCCCGGCCACCCTCCTTGTGACCTTGATGACAGGTGGTTGCAATCATTGCCCTTGATTGTTAGTGAAAGTTTGGATTCCTGGAGCAGCTGTTGGTTGGAACAAGCGTCCAGGTAACTGAGCTTAGTTTGCAAACCCAGGCCTCACTTTCGCCTCCGTGTGATTTGTGCTAAGGGTTCATTACTGAAGAATTGAGAGAAAAGATGGTTTCACTTCTCTTCTTCTTCCCTAATGGGCTGTTTGAAACTCACTGACAGCCTTGAACTAAACAAGCAGCTGGCAAGACATGGCTTCTCATTCCCACTTTACTGTTGTCCACACACAGACCCTCTGTTCCTCCTCTGAGCCGAATGCTCATTTCCTGCCAAAGGTCGTACCAGTTCTTTGTGTCATTGCTAGTTGCTGCTGTTCCCCACTTGGCCATGATCTTATTTCTTATTAGTGTGAATAACCTTTGGCTCCTGGTTTCCAGGGAAGTTTTCTAGTAAACTCCCTGAGCATCTTCTGGCAAGCTGGGGTACAGGCTAGTAGCCACAGCATTCTCACATCCTCCTCCCAGACTTCCAATTGGGGCAAAGAGACCCAATTAATTCTCTTCTGTGTCAGTAGCAGCAAGTTCTAGAAGCGATTTTCAAACTCTCTTGCTTTTGTCACTGTGATCTCGAGCAAGCTGTGAAATAACTCTGAACCCTGGGCTACTCATTTGTAGGGGAGACAGAAGCAAAGTGTAACTCTCCCTGCACGGAGCGTTGGCCGAGCACCCAACACCGCTGAAAATCCTCAGTTTATTTTCTCTTTTATGTCCTTGCTGACGTAGGAAGCCCAGCGCTGAGGTTTCAAAAATAACGCATCCTGGAATTGATCAATCAGAGCGTATTTTTTTCAACTGATGGGAAAGTTCACTTGACAAAATTGGTTTGAATCCTACATCCGGTCGGATGGTATTAAGCTGTGAATGTTGACGAGAGAATTCTCCGTGTGGTTTCATGAAAGCAAATGTTCTGGAAAGGGCCCAAGAACTTCTTGAAGAATTTCACGTGGCGATAATAGAAAATAAAGTCCTGAAAACAGTATCACGAAATAACACCGTCGGCTAAATGTGCTGATTATATTTTTCAGCTCACCTGTGATATTTAGAAAACAAAATAAGGAGTGATCGTGGGGCCCAGCGTGTCTACAAAAGCAGACTTAGGATGACAGTCTAGGTGGAGCAAAGGGCTAGAGTTCATTTTGAAATTCTGTTTTATGTAGGAAGCCTGGTGGTTTTATCCAGGCTTGTCACGGATGACTTTGATGCTGATGGAGATGTGGGGCTTCCCTCAAAGCGCACTTGCATAGCCAGCCCAATGCCCTTGGCTTTGGGGGTACTGATAGCCACCGTGGTAGGGCTGCGATTCATTTTTGCCACCAGTGTGCCTAAATTCCATCCAAGATATATTTAGGGCTTCTGTTTTAAGTTTAATTTGTTTAAAACATAGTGTTAAGATTAGACATGTGAAGAATCCCAATGTTGCCAATTTCACTCACCACTAATTCCTAGACTTGGAACGATTTTTCTCTTTGCAGAAACAAGGTGTTTGAAAAAGTAGTTGAGAATTGCAAATGTGGTATCAGAGCTGTGCACGTGCTGTGATTTCTTTCCTAAGACACGATATGTTTGCAGGATCTGTGATGTTTGCTCTCTTTAAGCTTGAATGTTTAAATAAGGGTTGTTTTTTTTCTTTTTAACTCTCTGTTGAAGAGACAGTCAAATTATAGTATTTTCCATACTTTAGGAAAGGTAGTATCAGCATTTCCAAGGGGCAGTAATGTTCATCGGGGAATAAAAGTAGGTCTTGCCTGTAGGTGGAATACCTATATGATTTGATTTGAGGTCACTCTGTCCCCAAAACCTCTTCCTCTGGTTACCCACAGTGGCTGAAACCCTAAGATACCTCACATCTTTGGGTAAAATCACTACAATGAAAATGCAACCCGAGAGAAGTTGCAATGTCTACACTGATTTTGCAGATTCGAATTTTAAGTCTTGTCTCTATGTGCTTATCCTGGGAACTAAGTCTACTTTTAACTGTATGGATCAAGCAGCCAAGCTTTGTATAGACCAGAAGGGCTGACGGCACAGACTATCCTCCAGTGTAATATGCTTCTTAATTGTCTTTCTTTAGTCATCCAATGATATTAATCAAGCAATACTCTGTTAAAGTGGGAGATCTCCATACCAACACTTGAGTGTGACTTGTATTTTTTTACACTCGGTATCAGCTGTTAAACCTCTTTGTTGATCACTACTTCTCTTAATCTCTGTGTGAAAGTGGTTATTCCCCAAGGGCCTTAAGTTTTAGAGGAAGCCACGTTCTGAGGCCTTTGCACGGGAGGTGGTGGGAGTAGTTGGGAGGTTGAGGTCTTTGACAGGACTCCCCCGCCCCCCACCCCAGCTTACAGAGGAAGCAATGCAGAAAGGGTGGGAAGTAACTAGGAAAGAGGGGAAGAACGATTCACCAGGACTTTGCCAGGATCTAGGGACCGTGTTTAGTGCTTCCTCTTTCATTATTTTGTTGCTGCTGGACCGTGTTCTTTGAGGCTGTCATGTCTTAAACCATTTATATCCTCAGACATCTTTCTCAAGTTGACAGTCAGACACTGGATTCATTATGACACTTTCTTTGGATTTCCATGAAAGTAATGCCTGAGACCAGGACTTGGGTGTAGGCAGTTTATTTTGGAGATGATCTCAGGCAACATGGAAGGAATGAGGGGAGAGCCGGTGTAAAGGTTGAGGGCATTGCTCTAGTCAACAGGGGCTCGATTCTGCTGAGACTTGGCGAGACATGTGCAGAATGCTTCTGAGACGCATCTGCGTGAGGGTAGGAGGCTAGGGCTTCCACCCACTGCCTCTCACATCTCAGTGGCTGAGGACTTCCCTGGGGTGTTACCTCCCCTGCACATCTGGACTGGACCGTGCCTGTGCGTGGGCCGTATGGGCACCCGCAGTGTCAGAGAAGGCCCTGATCAAAGCAGTAAGACGTGCAGATGATGGTGGGCAGGGAGTGCGGTGAGAGGCCTTGACCTACTGCCCACTGAGCGTTCGTCTGAGCATTGACCTACTGCCCGCTGCAACTGTCCTAACATCAGAGGGAACTGTGATGCAGGTACTTAAGGCGTCCAGTAATGCTGCTTCTGGTTCATTCATCACTCTTTTTGTCCATCTATCCATCTCCAAAGAGATGACCACCCATCTCTTTGACTAAACGCACTTATTTAGTGCTCATCCTATCCCAGCCATGAGCTAGGCCCTAGGGATGTAATGGGAAAGCAAGGCATGATCCTTAGCTTTAGGGAGCACATTTTTTTTTAAGGGCACAAGAGTTCATAAAAATTAGCAGGAGTCAATAAAAGATTCTATAAGAGGGACCCCTGGATGGCTCAGCGGTTGGGCATCTGCCTTTGGCTCAGGTCATGATCCCCAGATCCGGGATCGAGTCCTGCATCAGGCTCCCCACATGGAGCTTGCTTCTCCCTCTGCTTGTGTCTCTGCTTCTCTCTCTGTCTCTCATGAATAAATAAATACAATCTTTAAAAAAAGAAAGATTCTGTAAGAATGACAAGCATGGATATTTAGTCTTGGAAGCTTCTATTAGAAACAAAACACGAAGGTGGTTTCGGAAGCCTGGAGAGTAGCCCATTAGACTTCATTTTGACTGGCTTTATGGCGCTCAATAAAACTTAGCTAAATTGGTTGGGACTCTCAGTTTTACCTGGTGAAATTTAGTCTTGAGCAATTTCCACCAAACTACTTGGCACATGTTAGAATTAGTTTTCTGCCACAATATAAATATTTGCTAGAAAAATTTCTGGTTGATGAGGATAGCGTTTCCACCCCATGGCCATCTTCTCTCAAGTGCCATTTTCTTTTGTGGCTCTACACACGTCGTTGCTGAAAAACCAACAATCCTGTGAGTGAGATGCCTTGCATATTGCCGATTGTTGAACTTCCAGGCAACTGTGGATAAATAGATGCCAAAGAGAAAACCCTTCGAGGAGGCAGGAGGCAGGGATTAATTAGGGGCTGCAAGCTGTTTGTGATTAACAAGGTTCAATAGGTTTCTTGCTGTGTGAGTGGATTTCCTAGGTTTTCCTGGGTTGGGTCTAAACATGAAACGATTTGGGCTGCCGATGTCCTGTTGAGAATGCTCAGGTGTGCTCCCCTACAGCGCAGCCTCAGATGGAGCCTGTTTAGCATCACTTGCTGCTGAGAGTGGGTTAAACTTGCATCCGAGGTGTCACTTTCTGCCCACTGTGGGAAATTCTTCCCAAATGGTCCTGGGCTGGCAGCTTGCCCCTGCTGCAATCAATGCAGTGTAGTCCTTTGAATCTGGGCACGAGGCCAGCATAGCAGGAGCATAATTCTCATGTGGCAGCGAAAGAGGGACATGGGGGGGGGGCTGCGCAGCATTATCCCCATCTCACGTGGAAACTCTGAAATGGCAGGATTATACTGAGGAATGGACATAAGTGCTAGTGACCTTCCCCCTTGTCTTCAAATAGAAAGAAGATTCCCTGGGTATATGTGGAGAAATTCATTTACCTTTTTAAAAATGCAAAGTTCCCACAGTGTGGGAACTACTGCCAGCTGGGATGGTGGCGAACAAGACGGAGAAGGTACATGCTTTCCTGGAGGTTACAGTCTTCTGGGGGAATTGTGAAAGAATCAATAAATTAAAAATAATAATAATAAGGGGATCTCTGGGTGGCACAGGCATGACCCTGGAGTCCCAGGATCGAGTCCCACATCGGGCTCCCTGCATGGAGCCTGCTCCTCCCTCTGCCTGTGTCTCTGCCTCTGTGTCTCTCATGAATAAATAAATAAAATCTTTAAAAAATAAATAAACAAAAAGCAAATGACCGGGTAGGTGCTGTGGGGAGAAGTAAAGCAGGCTGAGGTAATAGGGAGTTCCTTGGTGGGGGGTTCTGAAGGTGGGCAGGGATGAAAAGTTGAATCCATTTAGTGGAGCCACAGAATAGTTGTAGGTGAAAGTCTAGGTGGTAATGGATGGCCTGTGTGGTGACAATGATGTGACTGTAATGGGAAGATTGTGAGTCATCAGGATTTTCAATAGGGTGTGAAGAGCAAAGGGGACAAGCAAGTGCTACTTGAGGCTTGGGAGCATGAGCCCCTCAGCCGCCCCAAAGTCCTGGGGTGTCGCCAGCAGGAGAGGCAGTTCCACTTGCTGGTAGGAGGCCGGGGTGAGCCTCTTTGCATACGAGGCACAGCGCCGTGTAGGCTGGGACCTAGACGTAGATGGTGGCTCTCCCTGGGCAACTGGGTGAAGCTCTCTAATTTCAGGACTATGAACCCCCTTTGCACAGTCTGTCATCATCCTCTCCTCAAGGGATCTATTCTCATAGCACCTGCTGCATCTATGGCTTTATCCCGGAGGGAGGATTCATGAGCCAAGACATGCGTGATTTTTCCATTCTATATATATACCTGCTATGAACTGCAGACTGGTAAGCCAATTTTCTGGCTCATTCCATGGTAGGGTGGGATGCAAAGTGTGCAATATGGTTATTCAAGAAACATTTTATTAACATCTGACATTTTCCCCTTTCGCATATTTCTGTTCAAACGGCCTCTCCTTAGGCCATTGTTACCATCCTGTTTAAAATAAAAAGCCACTTCCGTCCTAACCATCCACTCTCTTGTCTTTATTTATTTATTTTTTACTTTTACTTTTTTGGGATTTGCCTTTTCAATTTTACACTGCCTTTTGAATCGGATGCTTAACTCATTATTCTTCCATTTTCTTGAATTTAAGATGGGTCATGGATTCCCCTCGAATGACATCATCTGTATTCCATGAGTTCTGAAATACTATTTTTTTTTCAGAAGTTGTTGTTCAATTCTAAATTATTTCCCAAATTCCATTATAATTCAGTTTTCGAGCCACAGATTATATTTATTTAACATGTGTTTTAAGATTTTTCAAACATGCAGGATTTGGGGATGATTTTGTTGCTGATATCTCGTTTCATGGCAGGATCAGAGGATGAGATCTATATTATGCTAATGCTCTGGTGTGTGTTGAGTTTTGTTCAGTTGTATTTAACTTGATCAGTCTTTGTGAATGTTACATACATCGTTAAAAAGAATACACATTCTCTAACAGTGCTAGATTTTATATATATACATTTTAGATTACCCTTGTTAATGTGATATTAAAATCTTCTATATTCTCAAGAGTTTTTATTCACTTGATTTCTATGTTCCTGAGGGTGGTTTAGGAAGTTCTGTCATTACAGTTTTGTATCTTTTCATTTCTCCTGGAAGCGTTTCTCTCATATTTGTTATTATGAATTTTCAAGCTATGTTGTTAGGTGCTTAGAAGTTCAGGATTATTTTATTTATAGTAAATGTCATCTCTCATTATGAAATGCTTCTCCTAATCCCTGTAACATTTCTTTGAAAAAAGCCTAGATATTCAAAACGCAACCTCACTTTCATGAAGTCTAATCTTAGAAAATATTTCTTCATAACTTGAGTTTTGGGGGAACGTAGGGTTAGGTGTTTCTCTTCTTATATACAGCTTGATTTTTCATAAGCTCATATAATAGTTTCAGTTTCATTGCCAGTTTTATCACAATTCCTTTGCTTGGATTGTTCTGCCGTCATAAATTTTGCTTTTTAGTTATCTCACGTTTTTCTTGCTCTCCATTTTCTTCTTTTATATTTTTATTAGATTAATCAAGTTCTCTTTACACCTCTCTTCTGCATTTGCAAAAATGCACCCTATTTGTAATCTCTAAGAGTTTGTCCCCATCTTTTAAACCTGGATTCTTAATAAAATGTAAGCCTAACCAAACTATCTGGCAAACTCGGTCCTAATGTTCATTACTTCCTCCTATATTCAAGGCTCATGTTGCTTGGTTACTTTTGTTCTGCTTTTGTGCAAATTTGGCTTCTCTATGAAACAAAAGTCAAGGCAGGATTAGATATGCAAGAGAGTAATCGGAAGAAATGAAGGATAAAGAGGGGGAGAGAGCAAGAAGAGACAGAGAAAGTCTTCAAACCTCATGCACAGCTGACAACCGCGAAAGGAGAGAAGGAAGGAAGGATTCAGTAGCAAGAACCTTAGGCTTGAATATAGTTCTGGAGCGGCTTTGAGGAGTTCCTGAGCAAAAATTTCCCATTTGAGGAATTTCATGTTGTGCAAGAAAGGCCTGGCTCTCATTTCCTGGAGACTAGGACTCAGAGAGAACAAAGTGGTATATCCAGAGGCTCAGTACCTGGGGCTAGTGATCAACTATGCTCTCTTCAACAGGGTATTTTTTTTTTTAAGATTTTATTTATTTATTCACGAGAGACATACACACGCAGAGACAGAGACTTAGGCAGAGGAAGAAGCACGCTCCCTGTGGGGAGCCTGATGTGGGACTTGATCCCAAGACCCTGGGATCATGACCTGAGCCAAAGGTTGATGCTCAACCACTGAGCCACCCAGGAACAGAGTATCTTGAAGGGCATTCTGAGTGGCACACCTTCATGGGAACATTGAACAAATGTTCCCAGATCATTTTTCTACTCTGCTAATTCTCTCTTTAGTTCTGCTTAGTTAACAACAATGGCTGTTGTTAACCTAGACATTGAATTTTTACTCTCAATGGTTAACATTTTCATTTTTAGGTGTTCTACTTGTGTTTTTTCCCCCCAAATCTGTCGTTTCCTTTTTTTCTCAGTATCTTAGTATTTTCTTATAGCACCTATACCTTTTTTTAAATCTCTTGCATTATTTTAATTATATTTATTTTATAATCTCTTCTGTCTGCCTTGCACTCATCCTGGATAGTTTCCTAATACGTGTCATAACTTGAGAGCTCATCTTCTGTTGGTGTCGTTCTTTCTTGAGGGAATCTAGGGCAGACCGATTTCCTGCTGCCTGATTCTTCTGAGATATTTTGGCTCATGACATATTTACCTGAATTATCATTTTGAAAATTCTGACACTACCCAAGTAGAACTCCAAAGTCATATGTGGTACAGTGTTGGGCATTTGGCTTCTTATGGGATTATTTCTTTCTCCTGCTTATGGCAGAACCATGAGGGAACAGGCTTTTCTGTAGTTTTCAATGACAGATGGGTTGAGTTTTTCTAGTCCCTCTTCTGCTGAGGATGCAGCTCTTTTAGGTTCTCAGGTTTATGCAACGTTAAGCTCCAGATTGTGCTTCACATGGACCTGAGTTCTTTTCTCTTGCCCCTGTGTGTGCATTAAAATCAAAGCCCCTAGCATCAAGTCCTAATTCTAGGTTCCACTACTTCCTAAGCCTCATCACAATGTCAGCTTACAGTTTTATTATCTTGCTTTTCAGTTCCACCTTTGTTTCTTGCATTTGGGGATAGGTATTACTTCCACACAAACTTAACCATAATTTTAAAAGAACAGTTACTTTTTATATGATCTTTTTGAGTCTTTGTAGAATGACATTGCTTATGCTATTCCATTTCTCTGGGTTGCTATCCTAGACACTTATCTCTCTCACCTGCCTTAATTTTCCTATTAGTACTTACTACTCTGTCACAGGGTGAATTCTCCAGAAGCAGTTGCTGAAGTAGAGTGTGGGGTCCAAATTGTTGATTAAAAATTAGTCAATGAAAGGAAACAGGGAGTGGAGTTGGGCACAGGAAGGTCATTTAACCTGCAGTGTGAGCCTGAAGTCTCAGCCAGCCCTGTGGGGAGCTCTGGGGTGCACACTGCTTATGAGAGGGGCCCCTACTGAGCCAAGATGTCTGGGCTTCTCTGCTCCCCTCCCCCACTTAGTTACCAGATACAGACTTCTTGGGAAAAGGTATGGTTTTGAGGAAGGTGGCTCTCTGCCGCTCAAGTGGGTCCTGAAAGAGGTGACAGCTGGAACTGCCTGCTGACTGCCCTTCCCCATGGCTGGATAGTTCTTTCTGAGGACGATCAGGACAGCACGGCTCTGCGTCTACCACACACTTCCTGAACTTATACTGTTTAGTCATTTCTCTATCGTCTTTTAATTTCTTCACCAAAGAATGGAAGCTCTGTGTACAAGGCTGAGCTTGGCCTGGCAGAAATGAAAAGCTGGTATTTGTGGGCTGAGGGAAATTAGTTGGGATTAGTGAAGTGGGCCTAGACTTTGATGTGTCTTGAAGAGGAGGAGGGTTGCATTTATTGGCTAGTGCAATAGTCTTCTGTTGCTGTCATAACACATGATCACACACTCCCTGGCTTCCAACAGCACAAACTTATTATCTTATGGCTCTCTAGGTCAGAAGTCTGGTTCCTCTGCCCTGGGTCTCACAAGACTGAAATCAAGTTGTTAGCTTGGTGGAAGCTTTGGGGGAGAATCTGTTTCCAAACTCATTCAGGTTGTTGGCAGAGCTCATTTTCTTGTGGACATAGGTCTGAGGTCTCTTTCCTTGCTGGCTGTCAGCTGGTGGCTTCTCTAAGCTCATTTGGGCCCCAGGCATCCTGGTCACCTTGCTCTTCTTTCTGAGCTGTTAACGGTGAGTCAAGTCCTTCTCATGTTTTGAATCTCTCTGACTTTCTCTTCTGCATTTCTTCTGTTTCCAGCCTGAGAAACTCCTCTGTTTTTAAGAGCTCATGTGATTGGATGGAGCCTACCAGGACAATCCAGGATAATCTCCCCATTTTCAAATCTGTAGCCTTAATTACATATGCAAAGTCTTTTTGTCACATAACATGACATGTCACAGATACCTGGTGTGGACAACTTAGGGAGACATTATGCTGCCTACCATTGCTGAGGAGCAGAGATTATGGAAATTCCTGACATAATGAAAGTGATATTTTAGGAAGATTTCTCTGCAGTGAGGTAGAGAATGGTGAGGGCTAGGGAGACTAGAGGAGGGTGCTACTCTAATAGAAAATGAAATAGGAATACCTAACCAGATTTGCTGGCAGATACAGAGGGTGGAGGAGCGTAGTACGTTGCATGAGATACTGCATTTGAAAGGAGATGAGTCTGGTTGAGGAGTTTGGGTTCAGTATTATCACCCTAGTGTGAGGCTGCATAATCCAGGTCATCAGAGGCTTACCACAACTTACCCTGTGACACAGTGGCAGGATTACATGGAGCAGACCCTATATACATACATTTCTTTTCATTTTGAAACTAAAGTCATTCTAGAATGACTAAAAGCAGTCATTCTAGAAACTCTGAGAATGGACAATAAGATACCAATTATCCAGATAGAGAGTAACATATGCAAATCATCCAGAATAAGTTTCTAAGTCCTAAAAGACCTATCTGGCTGGAGAGCTTGTTCTGTAACTGTAGGCAACGTATCTTCTACAGCGTGTTTTTCTTAGGATGATGTTAAAAGAAATTTGTATTCTCTCAGTAAGTCAATTGGTGCCGGAGGAATTTCCTTTGGAAGCATGTTGAAGGGAAATCCGCTTAAATACTAATTGTTCAGGAAAATAGCATATGTAGAGATAATTAAGGAATCACTACATTTTTTATTCTTCTTGTACAGATGGTAGAAACAAAGATGAGTCATTGAAGGGCTTAAGGGGAGTCTATATAGGTAGTATCTTAGTTGTCACCTGCTTTCACCAGTGAATTCCCAGTAGAACTAAGAAAAAAATACATTGAACAAGTGGTATCCCAAAACAGAGAGGTCATGTTTCTTTGTTTTCAGCACTGAATTCTCCAGAGTATCTGGAGTGAGTCGGTTTTTGGCAGCCTGCATGACCAGCAATTCTTCTTTTAAACCTGCGGGCCTTAACCTTCAGGTCACTCAAGTTCATGTTGTAGAAAGGACAGAGAGATGTATTTTGAATTAAAGAATGGCTAGCCACAGGGCAGGAAACATTGGGAGGAGAGAGAATGGATTGACCAAGGTGTTTAACTGTACAGAAATGGCATACTTTTCAATATTTGGTGGATTTGCTCTGTTTCATTCACTGTGCTTCTTTTGCTCATCAGCAAATGTCAATTTTTATCCTATCCAGAGAGAAGGCAGCGTTGTCCCCATTAGGCTGTATAGGACAGGTTGTATGGTTCCTAAAATGATACCACTGAGCAACTTTGGCTGAAATTTTGGGCAGAAATAGCTTGTTTGGTGAGTGAGAGGCAAGAGTTTGGAAAAGTGGGAGGAAAGAGAGAAGGGGCAGTGCCAGTGTTCCAGGTGAGGTGTCTTAGAAACAGCAGTAGGGGGTGGGGTATTGACTGGCAAAGGCTGGGCGTGACTCAGGGGCCTGAACCTGGGGTCCCGGCGGCTGTTGAGAGATCCACCATCCTTCTGACAGACCTACGCATGATGTTGTAGTCGTTGCACAGATGTGTGCCTTTCCTGGGAGCTTTCATTAGAATTCTAAAGGTTTAGGACCAGGAGGGTCCAGAAGGGAGATTAAAGGAGCAAAGTAAATGCAAAAGGAAGTAAATACTATCTGGAACAGTTCCTAAAGCAATCCCTAGTAGGACAAGGGCATGGGATGAAAAGGAAGAACTTTTTAAAAACATCTCCTCTTTTCTGAGAATATCAAAATAGAGAGATAGTGAGTCCTCAGGGCTATGGGGAGAAGGAATGTTTTATATTGAACATCACTGGAGCAAAAGGCTGTAGAAGAATATGAGCCTTATTCACGTATTTTTTGGAAATGTGTCAGGAAGAAGGAGAGCATCTCCGTATGCCAAACTGCAACCAAAATAGATCATCTGAGTGAAGGAAATATTATTAAGGAAGCTGGCTTGCCTATTGACATTTATTTAACTCTTTTAGAAGAAAGTATACATTGGCAAGAGCTTTTGGGGAAAAATGTATCTTATTTCCAACTATAAGAAAAGGCAACCGATTCAAAGCCAAGGAGTATTCTTGGACTGAACTTTTGTAGTGCCTTAATTTAGCCAGCTGGCGAAATGCTTTTTTTTTTTTTCAAGTATAAAATTATTTAAACTTTCCAAAGGAAAGTGTTTCATTTTGGTTTTAAATCTGGACTTTATTGTAAAGTTGTCCTGCTGTGAGTTTGCCAAAGTAACCTCCATTTTTCATGATGTGAATATATTTAAGAGAGGTTTTCATGTGGATAAAGGAGGTATGCTTGTCCCTATATACTTAGCAAATAGTGCTATCTTAGCAAGTAGTGAGGGGACTTTTGACAAAGATATGAATGACAGTGCCCTAGATCTATATAAATCATCAGGGATCTAACTCAAAAATTTAATGTTGAGTTAAAAAGCAAGTGGCAGAAGGATATGTATAGTGTGTTATTTCTGGATAAGTATGAAAAATTTGAAAAAATTATGTATATTGTGCTACTGGTTGCCTGGTGTGGGGGAGTTGCCTGTAGGGCAGAGAATAAAGAGAAATGAGAAATGAGGTTGATGGTTGTCAAAGAGAACTTTAGTCCTGCCCTTCCCTTCCCTTCCCTTCCCTTCCCTTCCCTTCCCTTCCCTTCCCTTCCCTTCCCTTCCCTTCCCTTCCCTTCCCTTTCCTTCTCTCCTTCCCTCCCGGCCTCCCTCCCCTCCTTCTTTCCTTAAAAGAATACAAGCACAAATTGCCTGTGCAGCTTTATTTTAAATTATCCACACAGGGAACGTATTGGAACAGTTGATTCAGTATTAAAAGTTATTAATTCTGAGAGTTGATGGTAGGAACATATGTGTTGTTTTTTCCTGTGTTTTCGGGGCAAAAGATCATTTACTAAAAATCTATATGTATCAGTATCTCTATCCATCTATGTATCCATATCAACGTTCAGTGTTTTTAAAACACCCGTGTTAATTGTGGCACATCTGGTTTCCTTACCAGGTATTCCTTAGAAACAAACAGGTGAAGAAAAGAATGAGAAAAAAGAATCAAATTCATATTCCATGTTCCATAACCAAGGTAAAAATGAGATGGAAACTCTTAGGACAGATGATTCAAAGTGAGAAAATAAAACACGTAAGGGGCACATGGTATAGAAGAAAAAGGGGAGAGAATATGAGCAAAGGGAGTAACGGGGGACAGTTGAAAGCTTATACATATTATAAAGTGAGTTAATTATGTTCAAAGTCAGTCAAGCCAAGTTGGTCAATATCTTGTAAGCCAAATCATGCGAAACCTGTGAATTTTAAAATTTTAAATAAGTGTCATAAGATCCATTAGGCTGAAATGTGGAGAGAATGAGTGTGTAACATCCGAGCCACCTGATGCATGTGTGTCATAATTAGAATAAAACATTCTTCTGTGTGCCTGTGTTTTCTGTGAAGTGAGGTCCTCGAGAGTCTTCTTGAGGTTGAAAGAAGCCTTCTTGAGGCTTAAGTCACCATCAACACATATGTTCCTACCTCTCCTTCTAAGAGAGTGTGGGACCCACCCACAGAAGCTTTGACCTACGAGCATAGACGTCAGCCTTGCAAGGACGTCTCAGACACTCCTTTCTGGTTAGAAGGCAGTTTTTGTCTGGAAAGTTCCCCTCTAGCAACACATAGACCAAAGCAAAACTAATAATAGGATAGTGTGGCCGTGAAGACATGGCCTCTGCCACTGATTATACTGGTCTGTAGTCTCACACTGTCCTGAGGCTTGTAAGTGAAGGTTGTGTAAGTGAGTCTCTTCGGATTCGTATCCCTGTGCTCTTCCTCTCTCTGCCAGGACTGGTCCCGTCTAATCTCAATGCTTCACATGAAGATAGACAGGGTCGTGTTTGTAAATTATCTTGGAGGCCTCTCCTTATCCACTTTCTTCTTCCCTTAACCGGCTGTTTACTTTGAGTAATTTATGCTGAGTGCCAAATGGGGGAGTCTGGGATGAGAAAAGATAGAGTCCAAAGAAAGGGGAGGGACTAACAGGTTCTAGTGAGAAAATTATCTTTGGTACTTTGGTGCTTCCTGCTGAATACATCAGTCTCAACTGGGTTTCGCACTGGTGACCTTGAGTCCCTCCTTTGCTGCAAAAGCTGAACAGCTATTCTGCTGAATAGAGCAGAAATAGAGCTCCTCATGGCGAGTCGTACCAAGTTGAATAAATCATGCCTTCAGAACCTGACCTGATTTTTTTTTTCCAGTAGAATTTTGTGATCCCCCTAATGGAAAGGCTTTCGAATATAAGGGGACATATGATTTCCTAGAGACGATGAGAGGCTCTGTAACACAGCATATGTGACAAAAGTAAGAATTCTATGGCAAAAGCAAATAGGAGGTTTTATTGATAAGCTGATGGCTTCACAGAAACACCAGGCCGTATTGACTTTAATAAAACATTAAGTGGTTTAATTAAATCATTAATTCCGCCCCCAGTTCCATTTGTCAAAAGACAGTCAATGTAAAAATAAAATGGCTTCTTTTTTTAGCTGCTTCTCTTTCCTCTATAATTTATTAAGATGAGTCTATAGATTGACTTATTGCTATCCCGTCATAAAGCACTTGCTGTCATCTCAGGAATATAGCACTTTAAGCAGGATACAAGGAGGTATTGATCTTAAGGTGACATCTTCCTTCACTTTTCATAAAAGGATTTTTTTTTAGATGAATCTATAAAAGGTGTACGAATTCAGAGGCTTAAGTCACAACATTATTGTAATACCACTAAAATAATTACTGGCTTGTTTCTCTGATTTATGAGGAAAACTCATGAAAGGCATGTGAGCAGTTTTAAAGCCATATAACGGTAGTCATTGCCGATTTTCCCTTAGCATCAATTTTTATTTATGCAAGTAGAACACAGAGATAGTCTTAGAAATCAGTAATATCAGAAGGCTTAGAAATAATCTTCTGGGTCACCCTCCCCATCTGGTAGTCCCACTTCCCAGGACGAGGCAGGCCATTTCTTCAAGTGTTTATCTCTATATTTAAGGGTAATATGCTGTCTTAGCCTAGATTTTCTAAAATCAGATTGACTCAGGAATTACTATTCTGATGCCTTCTTGGGGGGTGGGGTGTAAGCCCAGCGAGGTGAAGGCAAGGCACAAGAGAATCTACAAAGCATTGCCATGTGACGCATTAGGTGGTGGACATCTGTAGGCATGTCGGCCCTGCCTGGGGCTTCTCCACATGGGCTGTGGTGAGTCACCCCAACCTCAATGCTGCGTGGATGGGAAAAGGAAGGGAGGTGTATCTGCATGGTTTCCTCTTGTCTCCTCTTTCACTTTGGTCACTGTAGCTCCACGGGGAGCTAACTCTTCTGTTCCTCACTGTCATGCCATGTGGCCTTTTGGTGCCCCCCTCTCCAAAACCTTATTCCACACCCTGTGGTACCACATTCCATTGACGCTCAGGAGTGGAGGGGTGACGGGACATGGATAGGCGCTCTGCAAGTGGGATTTGTAGGCCATCCAGGCACTGGGTTTTACCTCAACTCTGGCCGGTTGGGGAGCTTGGGAAAAATGGTGGAGATAGGAGTGGGGGCTCCACCCAGGAAGCAGACTGCATCTTTAGGAAGGAGCCAGTAGGGTCATTGTGACTGGTTGTATAACACACATATTGTATTTATTCCTAGATTTACTAACTTCAGACGTGACACGTTGACTGCTTGATATGAGCTGATGAGTATTTAACTCTCTTAACATCCCTTTTCTTTTCATTCCCACTCCAATATAGTTATATAGTGTTTTTTTTTTTTGTATCAAGTAACAGGCTGCGTTTGCATTATCATGACCAGATAAATTATGTTACTGCTAAGCCAAGTAGTGACTATAATTAAATCAATCTTTCTTTCTTTCTTTCTTTCTTTCTTTCTTTCTTTCTTTCTTTCTTTCTTTCTTTCTTTCTTTCTTTCTTTCCTTCCTTCCTTCCTTCCTTCCTTCCTTCCTTCCTTCCTTCCCTCCTTCCTTCCTTCCTTCCTTCCTTCCTTTCTTTCTTTCTTTCTTTCTTTCTTTCTTTCTTTCTTTCTTTCTTTCTTTCTTTCTCTTTCTTTCTTTTCTTTCCTTCTTTCCTTCTTTCCTTCTTTCCTTCCTTCCTTCCTTCCTTCCTTCCTTCCTTCCTTCCTTCCTTCCTTCCTTCCTTCCTTTAGATTTTATAGATTTTACTTATTTTTTTGAAAAAGAGCACAAGAGAGCATGAGCAGAGGGAGACACAGAGGCAGACGGAGAAGCAGCAGAGGCCTGAGTGGGGTTCAGTGTGGGGCTCCCTAGGCCCTGGGATCATGACCTAAGCCAAAGGCAGATGCTTAACCCACTGAGCCACCCAGGCGCCTCTAATTTTCTTTCTTATATAACCTGTATTTTCCCTAATTATCACATGTTTTTATTTACATTGTTTTCTAAGAACTTGTTCGGATATTTTTTATTGCTGACGGTGATCTTTTTTCCCAAGTCCCCACACATAGGCTATAAATTCCATCCCTCCGCCCGCCCCTTTCTGACTTCCTTCCCAGAGCCCTGGATCTCCCTGCTTTAATCTGGACTGATTGCTTTCCAGGCCTGATGGTGTGGAATGCCTGTTTTCCAGGATTCCAGGAATGCCTATTTTCTGGATTTCATGTTTTCCATTTTCTTGGATACTCCTTGGTTTTGCCTAAGCGCATCTCACTGGGGCATCCTAAAATAAATATGGTAGACATGACTAGTACCTCTCCATAATCTGCTTTTCTTCCTTCCTGGACAGATAGAGGGTGATGCCTCACTGCCTCTTTGCAGCTATATAGGTCACATAACTGGTTCTGGTCAGTGGGTGGAGAGTAGAAGTGACTTGTGCCAGTTTGAGCCAAAGCATTATCTTTCCTCAATGGAAAAAGATACACCTTGTGTAGAAAAGGTCAGAAGACCAAAATTAAGACTGGTTGATAAATTGCCATGGAAGATGATTGACCCGGACAATCTCTTGTACTCCCATAAATTCTGAGTATTCCAAGAGAGAAACCTTGGCTTTATTAAACAATTGAGATTTTTGGCATTGCTGGCATTCTGGTTTCACCTGAATGATACAAAAGGGTTCATGGAAATGCATTTCTGAGCCATTCCAATCTGAAAAAAATTGTTATTCCCCCCTCAGCTTTAATTAATAACATGACTCCATATAGAATTCTAGAGTATAGACAAGTTTGATTCTATTTTAATTACTATTCCTTTGTATGCAACCTAGCTTGCTTTCTCTGGAAGATTTTAGGGTCTTCTTTTTATCTTCAGTGTTTAGAAATTTTACTGTGATGAATCCTAATGTGAGAGTTGTTTGGTGTTTTGTTATGTTTTTTATTTGTGTGTGTGTGTGTGTGTGTGTGTGTGTGTTTTTGCTTTTAATAAAAACCAAGTCTATTGACTTTCAATAGAGAGTCAATGTTAAGATCTATGGTATTTGTCTCTGATAAATTTTGTATTATACCTTTAATCATTTTCTCTGTTTTTATTTCTGTAATTCCTATTTACTCAATGTTGTAGAGTCTGGAGTGATCTTTTTTCTCCATCTTTTCTGTCTAATTTTATATTTCCTTGTTTTTTTTATTTTTTTGCTCTATTTTGTGGAAGAAAGCATCAAATTTTTTTGAAAGCCTCAATTTTGACTTTCATCTCCTCTACCGAATTATTTAATTATTTTTCTTTATTTTCCCTCTTGTTTTATTGATAAATAATTGACAAAAATATATACATTTAAAGTATACAACTTGTTCATATATGTATACTTTGTGAAATGATCACTGCAATCAGTTTATTTAATACATTCATCATTTCACATAGTTACCATTTTCCCCTCAATTTTAAAATTCAATTTTAATTTCTGAAAGCCATTTCTTGTTGTCTGTTACAGAATTCTATTTTTCTTTTTCTGATAATGTATATTTAAAAAATTTGTTTTGCTGTTCCCTGAATTGTCTCTTTTTTTTTTTTCCAGGTTCTTTTGTCTTCTTGCTATTTAATAAAATCTTTCATTTTGGAGATTTTCTTGAATAATCTGGTGACATCTTGCTTTCTAATCAATCAAGTTTTATTAGTCAAGACTCTAATCAGAACCTGTGTGCCTGGGTAGTACCTACTGACTTATAAGCAGTGGAATAAGTTTTTTGTTGGGAGAGTGCCCCCAAATACTAGTATCCATAGGTGTCCTCTTTGAGGCTATTCACTTTCTCCATAGAAGACTCATCTAATCTCTTCCCTGGTTGGATGCAAGACTGATTGCTAACCTTTTTGGAGGAGGGCAGAAAAAGACACTCCTATCTTGATTATGAAGACTTTCCCTTAATCCCCTCAGGTGCCTGGTATGCACAAGTTTGAGAACTGGTTCAATTTCCCAGAGAACAAACATCTGGCCTTCTATGAATGGGAGAGAGAAGGTGGTTATTGGTTGCAAACTGTGGGAGAAAGGTGTTTCCAGGGAGAAGTGGATTGGAATGGTCATAGGGAAGGAAGAACATCTGTTCAGAAAGGCAGGGGATCCCTGGGTGGCGCAGCAGTTTGGCGCCTGCCTTTGGCCCAGGGCGCGATCCTGAAGACCCAGGATCGAATCCCACGTCGGGCTCCCGGTGCATGGAGCCTGCTTCTCCCTCTGCCTGTGTCTCTGCCTCTCTCTCTCTCTCTCTCTGTGACTATCATAAATAAATAAAATTTAAAAAAAAAAAAAAAAAAGAAAGGCAGCAGGTGTGAGGCAAGGTGGGTGGGGATCTCAGCGGGGCGGAGAGAACGTCTATACAGAGTGTGGCCTGACATGAGGTCTCTGAGTCTGAACAGGATAAGAAGGCCATTCTCTAGGGGAACTTTTTGCTATAGGACATTGGAACCCAGCAGTGTGAGGAGAGTGGTATCTGAGTCTGAGCTGGATGAGGAAGGCTTCTGTGTCACGATAGAAATCCAATTAGTTTCCTGTGGCTGCTGTAACAAATCACCCAAAACTCTATGGCTTAAAACAACAGAAATCTAGGGGCACCTTGGTGGCATGGTCAGTTAAGCATCTGGCTCTTGGTTTTGGCTCAGGTCATGATCTCATGGTCATGAGTTGGAGCCCTGCCTCAAGCTCTATGCTCAGTGGGGAGTTTGCTTAAGATTCTCTCTCCCCCTCTGTCTGCTCCTCCCCTGCTTGTGCTCTCTCAAATAAATAAATAAATTTTTAAAAACAACGATGATGTCAACAGAAATTTATTTTCGTAAGGTTTTAGAGGCCAGAAGTCCAAAATCAATTTCACTGGGCTGACATCAAGGTGTTGACTGGGCCCCATTCCTTCTGGGGGCTAAAGGGGAGATTCCATATCCTTGCTTTCCCAGCTTCTAAAAGCTGGCAGCATTCTTTGGCTCGTGGCTCTGTATCACCTTGGCCTTTGCTTCTATCGTTAAATCTCTGTCTCGGATTCTGATGCTCCTGCCTTTCTTTTATAAGGACTGTTGTGAATGCATTGTGAATCCAACCACTTGCATCATCCAGGATAACTTCCCCATCTCATGATTTTTAACTTTATATCTATAAAGATTCTCCTTTTTTTTTTTTTTGTAACAGTATAAGGTAACATTCACAGGTTCCAGGATTAGGTTGTGGATAACATATTTAAGTCTATATTTAAAGCTACCACAGATATATAAAAGAATATGCTTGTAAATGCATTTGTGTACAGACACACAGACACACATGTATACAGACACAGTACCTCTGCCCCCTGAAAGGGCCCGGGAGCACCAACACCCAATACCAATGGATACAACTAGTGACTAAGCCTGTTGCATTTGGGTTTTCCGGGAGGTATACTCTGACACAGACTTTCACACCTGCCTCAGTTGGGCTGCCCAGGGGAGTAACCTTGGGCAAGGTGGCTTCTGAGCAAAGGTATTCTCTGAAGTGACTGACGGCTGACTTTCAACCACAAGAAACCCATGGCTTCTTGGAGAAATGGCTGATTCCAGGCTGAGTAGGGAAAAAATGAATCTAGAACATCTTTTTGTGCCAGAAAGTAAGAACATGCTCAAGGAGTGAATGGTATCAACTGGCTGCAAAGCCAGTTCGCATGAACTCCCACTGACCAAATCTGAGATAGTCTGAACATCCATGTAAGTAATGAGAATAATGAATAAAATCAGAAACCATCCGTCCGTACTGATATAAACAAATCGCAACCTGAGCCAAAGGCAGACGGTCAACCACCGAGCCACCCAGGTGCCCCCCAAATTTGAGATTGTTTAAAAAAAATTAAAGTGGCTCCCTCGGCTTTTGCCAGACAGCTCATAGCATTACTTCTAGATTGGTTGTTGATCCTCTCTTGGGCAAAGGGGAATGAGAAAGCAGGCTGATGTAAAGTGCGAAGTGAAGGGATAAAAATCTCCCCTGAGATCTGTCTCCCAAGATTATTTCCCCCTGAAATCCATTCCTTTCTCCTTTCAGCTCCTAGTAGCCTCACCATTGCAACTACAGGCCACTGATCCACTGATGTGTTTTCTGACGTTTTATCCCTGCTGCCTAACCCAGTGCCTGGCATGTGCGGGGCTCCGTAGCCATTTAAAAGATTAATTAATAAAAATCTCTAGATATGAAGCTATCAATGAAGTCTTTAAAAATGAGTTAGTTCAACCTTCTTTTAACATTCTCTATTAATTAAAGAACTAGGCAGCCAAGATATTTTTTGTTTATTTTGCTTTCTATGTTATTATGTTGAAGGAGGTATTTCTATTTATGGCCTCTCCAGCTGCATACATTTTCCTCCACAGTCCCAGGTAATTAGCCTCCTGGAATGTAATGCTATGTGGCAGGTTCCTCTACTTCAGCTCCCTTATGCTTACCTGCTCGAGAGAGTTATCATCTCCTAAGAATTGACGGAAGAAGATGCGTCTCTAACTTCTCTTCAACCTGTGCTTCCAGATTAAGGGCTTCTCTTGGTTCTTCATGAGTGGAAAACTTCATCAGTCTTATCTCTGGCCAAAACGTGACTTGCTTTGCAAACTTCATCCATGATCAACCCTGAATGCAAATCCTAATAACTACTGTTAAAATTCTAATAATACCTAACAATTATTGATAGCTTCTTAGGTGCCAATCACTGTGCTAATCCTTTTTATGCATTAGATCATTACTCCTCACAACAAGCTCATAAGATAGGTACCATGTTTGCACATATTTTATAGTCGAAGAGACAGATATGAGACTGAGCTTCTCATATGTCATGAAGACAACTCTGAAGTCTTCACGTCGAACCTGGGCTGCCAAGGAGCTGCCGGCCTGGCCGTGATCAGAAATTTGCCTGTCCAACTGAAGTCGACCCCTCCAGGTATCAGCTTGAGAACCAAGCTCACAACGTGACTACTCTGCCCTTTTCCT
Source organism: Canis aureus (assembly GCF_053574225.1). NCBI lineage: Eukaryota > Metazoa > Chordata > Mammalia > Carnivora > Canidae > Canis > Canis aureus. The sequence goes on along the minus strand of NC_135612.1, from coordinate 8,149,395 downwards.
GAATACCTATTTCCAAATGCAGGTGTCATATTTGTGCATCTGACTGATAGAAACAGGACTCACATCTGGAACCTATGCAGTCACAGAGTCTGGGAGATGTACTCTCTCACTTGTTAGCTCTGTAGTATAGGAAGGAATACGAGAAGGGCATTGCAGTAGATGTGGCCCAAATTAATCCTCCCTGTTGGGCTTGGTTTATGTGCATGTGTGCCTACAGCAAGAATACAAAGGCATTCTGGAGTATGTCTCTCTTTAGCTTCTACTTCTGAATTCACAGAATCCTCATATTGATTATCTTTAGTCCATCTATCCACATGAGGTCTCATGAATCTTTAAGGCCCTTTTTTCTTGTTCCTTTTTTTTTTTTGAAGATTTTATTTATTTATTCATGAGAGACACACACACAGACACACACACACACACACACACACAGGCAGAGGGAGAAGCAGGCTCCATGCAGGGAGCCTGACGCAGGACTCGATCCCGGGTCTCCAGAATCAGGCCCTTGGTCGAAGGCAGTGCTAAACTGCTGAGCCACCTGGGCTGCCCTCTCTTGTTCCTTTAAAAGCTCTGGTAGTTTCCAAGATGGATAGTTCATTTCATAGCTCTCTTACTTAATTTTTGTAGAATCACAGACTTGCTCAGACTTTGCTCAGTTTCTCAGTCACCTGGAAAAGTACAGTTTTCTGTCTTTCTGCTTCTTAGTGATACACACACTGTGTGGCCAAGCTCCATATCCGGCCAAGACTTTGTGGAAGGGGGAGCTCATGTCTCCATTACTGTTTGTTTTCTTACCAGTACCAAATGAAAGCTGCATCTCTGCGCTGTCCAATAGAAATATATTGTGAGCCACACACATCATTTAAAATTTTCTGGTAGCTACATTAAAACACTAAAAAGAAATAAGTAAAATTATTTTAAGAATATCTTTTATTTAACCCACTATTTTACTAGATTATTATTTTAACATGTAGATATGAAGAATAATTAATAAAATATTTGACATATTTTGGTAGTAAGTCTTTTAAATGCAGTGTATATTTTACCTTGATACATCACTAGTCACATTTCAAGTAGTCGATGGTTACATGTGGCTAGAGGCTCCCTCTTAGATTGTGCTGCTATAGCTAAAGACAACTGCTTACTTGGTTTGGAACGTGGCAGTGTTATGTCTTTAGGAAATCATAGTTATGGGGCAGCCTTGGTGGCCCAGAGGTTTGGCGCTGCCTTCAGCCCAGGGTGTGATCCTGGAGACCTGGGATCGAGTCCCACGTCAGGCTCCCTGCATGGAGCTTGCTTCTCCCTCTGCCTGTGTCTCTGCCCTCCCCGCTCCCCATCATGAATAAATAAATAAAATCTTTAAAAAAAAAAAGAAGAAATCGTGGTTTTGTATCATTGTAACTCAGAGGTCCGTGGAAGGGGAATTAATCTGTTAAATCACTTCTTCCAGTGGTGTAGACATGCAGTGAGAAGCTGATGGCATTGCCATGAATTCTGCTCTTACTTTAGTATTTTAAGCTTTTTCAACCATGTATGACCTAAACGTTGCAGCTAAAGATAACTTTGTGACTGATACGGTTTAGCCTAGACTTCTTAGTACCAAGAACCCTGGAAACAGTTTTCCTTTCAAAGATCACCTTAGGGGATCCCTGGGTGGCTCAGTGGTTTAGCGCCTGCCTTTGGCCCAGGGTGTGATCCTGGAGACCTGGGATCGAGTCCCTGCATGGAGCCTGCTTCTCCCTCTGCCTGTGTCTCTGCCTCTCTCTCTCTCTGTCTAATATGAATAAATAAATAAAATCTTTAAAAAACAAACAAACAAAAAACAAAGATCACCTTAATTGGATTGGATTTTTGGTGCATAAACTACAATGTGGAAAAGTACTTCTTTCCCATTACTCTCGTAGTAGTGAAATGGTGACCTTCTAGATCCCTCAGATGCAGTGGGCCTGGATTTGTTCCTTCTTCCTAGACAAGATAGTAATTCACAATATTTTGCTCCTTCGTGAAATAGAAGGTCAGTATCCTCTAGAAATAGGCATTTACTACTTACCGCATTTCCCAGCCATGTGCCTGAAATTATAACAGTTCCTGTCACTCATGTCCTATGCAAGAAAAACGAGCTTGTCATTGAGGCGAGTAGGCTCCATTCTACCCCAAATTCAGAGTGCATTCTTGCTCTCATTGTTGTCGTTATAGACTCTTAATGCAAGGCCAGTAGCCTTTGGATTTTTGGGAAAATTAATATTTGGATATCTTTTCAACTGAAGTACGACAGCCATTCCCATAGCAGAACTCCTGCTTCTGGTGACCAAGTCATTATGCTTTGGGGATATATGTCCTTCAGAAGGGGAACGTCAGGAACTCACCATTTTGTGACTGAGCTCTGGTTTGCCAGGGTTCAATCTATGGTTCTGTCAGTGAGTGAATGGACTTCAGTTCTTTTGGACAAAAAAAAAAAAAAAAAAAGAAAAAAAAAAGAAACCTACTGCAATTCTCTGAACATCACCATCTTTTCTCTTCTCTTTACCTTTTCTACATTATTTACAAGAGTTTCTTGCTATACCATAAGGTTCTCTCCGTAAATCTCTGCCTCTCAGATCACTACTGTTATATAAAGGGCTAGTGTCTCCAACTCCATTTTTCTCAGGTAACCTCCAGACAACTAGAGTTTATAGCTTCCAACTGATTTCAGTGTCTTTATTTTGAAATTAAGGGTTAAAAAAAAACATTCTTTTCCCTTTTTTTTTTTTCTTTTTAAAGGATGTAAATGTCAGATGAAGTGGTTACTTGAGTCTCTCTTTCCTGTTTCAACACATTCACCTATAAATGGCCAGGCAGTTCTTTCTGGGTCATAGTGATCATATAGTAAGGTCTACGTTTCAGATAATTTGGAGTCTCCTTATCCTTTACTGTCAGGATAGGTATTTACACCTTTTTTTCATCATAGTTTCCTTTTATGATTTCACTTATCTTTTTTTTTTTTTTGTCTCTGCTTCAGCACAAAGCAAGTATTTTACTATGTGACAAAAGAGTATACTGAATGTCCATTGTCTATGACACAATTGACCTATGATTTTTGGACTTGTGCTTTGAGTTATTTTTTATTTAGAAAAACACACACACAAAAATGATCTTTTGAGAAAACTGGCAGTTTTAGGGGTGCAACTTGAGGTCTTGGAAGAGGACAAAGCTAGCTCATGAAGGTGTTTAATGTATTAAAAGACCCTGTAACATTGGCAATAATCAACTGAGTCAAATATTTGCTGAGTAAGGAAAAATGACTTAGGAATAACTCTTTGCTATCCTGAAACTATTCTATGACAATGTATTATTGATCAGTGGTAAAAATTCCAGGAGTGGTAGGGAACCAGCACCCAGTTGTACTCTCATTGAATATCCAGCCTAACAAGTTTAGGGACTGGGTAGTGTCAAGAACACATCATGCAAAATGTAGCACATTTCATGTTTTGAAAATGATGATGCAAAATTATGTCATCACAATTAGAGTAATAACGGTGCTTTACTAGCTAGTTAGCAGGTTTAGGATGCCATATCACCTAACTGAATATGTGAGACTTCTGTGTTAGGATGATGCTTACTTTTAATTAAGAATTGATTATAATCCATTCAGTCCTGTCCCCTTCCCAGTTCATCGCAGTTATGGTCTGAAGGCCAAGCCCCTCAGGTATCCGTTATTACCTCATCCCCATTCTGGGCTCAGTATATTTGCCCGTCTGACTCAATCTCCCTGGTCCCTTGTGCTTCCAAAGCTCCTGCTCCATGGTCAGCAAACTTGTATCTATAAACTCTTTTCTGATAATTCACTTGTCTTCCTTGTTCCAGCCAAAATGCAGCTATTCCCAAAGGGACTTCTTCTCATCATCTGGATCTCAGTTTAATAGACCTCTCTTGCCCATCTTATCTGACCAGCATCATTTTTATTCTCTCTCTGTGCAAGCTGGTTATTTTCTTCCTTGCACTCATTACTTTTTGTACTTATTAAATCCATCGATTTATTTTATTGCTAGTTTACTGCTAGACTCCTCCACTAGCGGGTCAGCCCCTCAACGAGCACAGAGATCTTGTGTGCCAGGCAACTGTTTTCCAGGGCTTGACATATGTTGAGAATGAATGAGTGAATGAATGACTACAGAGCTAAATTTTTGAATAGACTTTTTAATGATTTATCTATTATTTGAGAGAGAACATGGTGAGGAGGAGCAGAGAGAGAGGGAGAGAGAGAAACTCAAGCCGACTTCCCACTGAATGTGGAGCCCAGTGCAGGGCTGGATCTCATGACCCTGAGATCATGACCTGAGTGGAAATCAAGAGTCAGATGCTTAACTGACTGAGCCACCCAGGTGCCCCTGAATAAATTCTATTTCATTTTTATTTACTTATTTATTTTTAAAGATTTTATTTATTATTTAAATTCTTTTTTTTTAAATTTTTATTTATTTATGATAGTCACAGAGAGAGAGAGAGGCAGAGACACAGGCAGAGGGAGAAGCAGGCTCCATGCACCGGGAGCCCGATGTGGGATTCGATCCCGGGTCTCCAGGATCGCGCCCTGGGCCAAAGGCAGGCGCCAAACCGCTGCGCCACCCAGGGATCCCGATTTTATTTATTATTTGAGAGAGAGCAAGAATGAGAGAACACAAGCAGGAGAAGCCACAGAGTGAGCAGCAGAAGTTGAGGAAGAAGCAGGCTCCCTAGTGAGGGGCTTGATCAAGGTCCTGAGCCACCCAGGCACTCCTTGAATAAATTTTCAAAATCAATTTTATCTTTGGACTAAATATATGGTCATCACTTTTACCTGATGGATTATTTATCAATTGGGTGATGGCCTATTGCTTTTTATTACCAAAATTCATAAGAAAAAAAATTCCATATAGGGTTGTCAGGTGACCATTTTATTTTACGTGGTTTCTGAAGCACTAAACTTTGTAGAGGGATGTGATGGGGAAATGATCTTATTTGACACAGCGTATTTGCTTTTATCAGTAAAAATTCAAAAATTTTAAAACTATTTCTCTTTCTTTTCACCTTTCTAAGAGTGAATTGGCTAGCACCTGTAACTTCTTTAGCTGAACTGATGTATACAAGTTTCTAAGCTGCATTTCAAACCAGATATAAGCAGTTATATCTTGGAGTTAAAACATCACAGTTATGCCCTGAAGAATGGAAGCCATAGGTGAAGAGGAACCTCCTGCTTTTAATACTTTTCTTTTCAGGATTGTTAATAGAAGGTTTCCCCCATGATTGCTACCATGCTTCAAGGGACATTTTGTTCAATTAAAATCCTGTCATGGAATTTAAAATGTCTCTTCCTTGAAGGCTTAGGGATTTCTAAGTAAGATTTTCAACAAGATGATAAGCCACATGCACGTGTGCACATGCACAAATGCCTTTCAAAGGAATGAAAGATGGTCTTATGAAAATAAGGGTGGGGGAATGGAAACTATCATCAGTATATATTTGTGGAAGTCCATAGTTAACTAAATCACAGTAAATATAAGAATGCTGAAAGAACTAGTAAATATAATAATGCTGAATATATGTAACTCCATTGGTCCAATTAGTGTCAGATTTCAAGATTTCACATGTAAATAACACTCCAGAGGAAGGTGAAGGAACCGGGGATGAAAAGTCCATATGAGAGTAGAGCAACAGTATTGGATCACTTTACCTTATGTTGCTGCGAAGAACAGAGAGAAGATTCCCCAAAACAAAATTCTAATTTACTTTACAGCACAGAAAAGTACAGCGTGGATCATTTAAAAATAAAGTCATAATTACTGTGACTACAATTGAGCAGATTCACTAAGCAAAACATTTTATTTATATCTACAAGTTGAGAAACTGATGAAGCATAAAGGACAAATATGTATAATCAGTTGGAAAGTTGTCTGAGAGGGGGACTTTAGCAACATAAAGGGTTTGGTGTGGTTCGGTGGCATTCACCCAAGAGAGTTCCTGTTTCAAACTCAACGTTTGCGGCGTGACACTTCATTGCTTTGCTGCTGAATCAACACCGTGGTGCAGCTCTATAAAAGGTCAAGCTTGAATCCAGTATTATTTGAACAGCGTCTACCAAAAGAGGTCTCTCGTTTTATATTCATAATTTTAATTCCAGATTACTATACCTCTCTCATAGTCTTACACTATATTGAAATTTATTATGTGACATAGTGACCTTTTTAAAGCATGGGGTAGTTGATTATACTATTATGACCTCAGGAAAGAACAATAACTTCTCAAGGACTGTCGTTTAAGTAAACTGGTTTTGAAATCTGTTTTGGGGCTGCATCTGCACAAAAATAAAGGTGAGGAGACTAAATATTTGAAAAGCCAAAGGACAATACAGCTAGTTCGTGACAGAGCTGGAACAAGTGTCACAGGCTGCAGGTTAATAGTGGGGGTCAGTGGCGGCCTTTGCTGTGGAAAATAAAGTCCTATCTCTGACCCAGGAACCTCATGCCTTCTGCAAACATCCACGGACTGTAGCAGGCTAACTCACTAAATTCTAGAGTCACTTCAATGGGAATTCTTTGGCTTCTAGACCTCCTCTACACCATTAAATTTACTGAAGTAGGATAAAATCTCAACCAGGGGCTTTCCAAAGATTCCATTTTTTCTGAAAATGCAACTCTTCCTCTTCCTATTTCATTCCAAACACACACAGAGTTAGGGCTTGAGAGCTCCCAGAATCTATTTTCTTACGATGTAAACCCACCTTCTTGGTCATGAGTAATTGATCTCTCTGAATTTCTTAGAAGTGGTATTGAAAGAGAAATTATTCTCTCGTGGGGAACTGGACCTGAGAACATATGTACTGGAAGTCGTGAGCTAAAATCATGTTCCTCCTAGTGGATGATGAAGCAGAGAATACCATTTTGTACATTATTCATAAGATGACATATGTCTTACTTTGCCCAAGACGTTCCCTGCTCATATCCATTGTCTCCATACAATTACTGGAAGTGTCTTCTCTTGGGGCACCCGGGTGGCTCTGTGGTTGAGTGTCTGCCTTTGGCTCAGGGCATGATCCTGGGTTCCTGGGATCGAGTCCCACATTGGGCTCCCTGCAGGGAGCCTGCTTCTCCCTCTGCCTGTGTCTCTGCCTCTCTTTGTGTGTCTCTCATGATTAAATAAATAAAATCTAAAAAATAATAATAATAAGTATCTTCTCTCAAAATGTCCTGATTAGAAGCTAGATTATACATTATATGGTCACACCGATTTCTCAAGACTCTGATAGCAAATGACAGAAGCTGGACTTGAACCGCAGCTGCCTAGATTACAGTCTGGGTTCACACTTTCCAAAGTGAGAGACATAATTTTCAAGCGCTTGGCAAGAGCGGAGGGATAGCATTTACTGCTATGTGGGAGCAAGTGCTTCTGAACTGGGGAGTCTCCAATATCTCTGGCAAGGGAGAGATCTCCTTCTTGAGTTTGGGTCTCCTGTGTAGGCCCTGTGTTACTGGTGAGAGGCAGAGTAGCTCAGCCTAACGTGTTGGCCCTTGCTATGATTGCTCCGAAGGCTACCTGCCTTCTGCTCCGGCTGCCCACATTATGAATAAGGGGGTGGACAATCTTCATGAGTGGCTGCTGGTTAGAGGCTATGACTGTCATTGGGATTTGACCCCAGTTCCTGCATTCATTCTCTGTACCAACTGAAGTCAACCTGCAGGGAGGAAGGAGGGTGAAGTGGACACACAACGAGCGTAAGAGCACAGAGAGATGATGGCCTGGGGTTCCTCCTATGGTTCCATACCCACCGAGGCTGCCTCTGGGGTGCATTCTTGCCTTAGGTTCCATAGATGCCAGCATTTCTTCATAATTATGAGAGCTTCAGGCTCAAGTTCTCTCCCAAACCTTTCTGCAACCAGCGATCCTTAAAGTCCTAACCCAACTCAGAATCCACATCTGCTCAAAAGTAGCAGATTTAATTTTCATCTGTGCTCAGGTCAATGGCTAGATTCATGTGTTTACGCTTTTACCACATGAATATCGAATGCTTAAGGATTGCTGGGTGTTGTGCTAGCTTCAGGGAAGACAGTAAGTCAGACAGACATATTCCCACCTCCCTGAAGTCATCAAACCAATAACTACAAGTGTGCGATCCTCCCCACTCTTCTTCAAAAGATTGATCAAATAATCCACTAGCATAATTCAGAACTTTGCTTATGCATCCTGGGTATTCATAGCCTTCGAAGAGTCCCTGAAGTGAAAAATCTCTGCTCAAGAATGGGTTCCACTCTATTTTTGTGTTTGCTATAACAAAATGGTCCAGTTTCATTCTTCTGCCTGTGGCTCTCTAATTTTCCCAACGCCGTTTGTTAAAGAGACTGTCTTTTTTTTCCCCCATTGGATATTCTTTCCTGCTTTGTTGGAACAAAAAAAAAAAAAAAAAAAAAAAAACAGGTTTGGAAACATATGAGAGATATTTTAAAACCAAAAATAGACATGCATAAATATTGTATATGTGAGCTGTGAGGTATTGTTAGAGTGGTTACTTTTTTTAAAAAAAAATATATGCTTTTACATCCCACTGTGGACGTGTCTTTGAAATGGTTTTACATGGTTGCTGCATGGATCAGAATAGAAAACAGAACTGTGCTATGTGAGCCAAACCTCTGGAGAAAGTATTTTTTCTCAAAAGTCAGGGCGGGTGGGGAGAGATTGTTCTAAGCCCAGGAAGACGCTCGAGAGGTGATTTGGAGATCAGGGATCATTGAGATCCTGTTCTCAGGCTACGTGGGCAAGGCAAATAAGGAACTAGACTGATAGCCTGTAGCGTTCCTTTCTTAAATCATCCTGCGCTTTGATATTTCTTAATTCATCTTCACTAAATGTAATTCCCAAGTACAGAACAGTCCAGGGGTTTTCCTTTACAGTGAGCACATTAAGGCAACAAATGAGGCAGAACAAGAATTGGAGTGAGACCAACACTACTTAGGCCCATCAGGGACCTCCTGAGAACAATCTGGGCTTAGTTTAGGGCTTCTAGGAATACCGATGGAAAATCTTCCATGTTGATCAAGGAGTTGGGCTAGCAGAGTTTTGACAACTGTAGGCCAGTCTTCGCGACTGTAGGGTTCTGAACAGGAAATACCACAGGGCATACGACCCAGAAAGCCTGAAACTCTACTTCACAGCCTCTCTGTGAAGTCCTCTTAAGGTGGAAACTCTGATAAAATGTTCCTTCATCTTCCCCATCTGTAGGTAGTGAGGTGAAGGAGACAAGATGCCTTCCTTCGGGAAGAGTCTACAGGGATGTGAGGTCTATGTGTAGCCAGCTGACACGCCTTGCTAACAATATGGATAATCGTATTGAGAGTTCCCTGGGGCTACTCACTGTTCCAGGGCTTTCTGTACACTGTTCATTTCTCATAAGATCCTGTAATTAGCCCCATTTATAGATGAGGAAACTAAAGCAGAAAGAGTACAGTAGCCTGCCCCATTTCCCAGCCAGGAAATGAATTTGAACTTGGGCCCTGTGGCTGCAGAGGACATGCTTTAATTTTTCTGCCTCTCCTTCATGTTAGCATCCTGGTGGCAACAGTTCTTGGCCCACATTAGGTGCTCAATGAACATTTATTGACTACCTGACCATGAGACTCCGGGCAAGTTCTCCTCGATTTGCCAAAAGGTGGGCTAATCCTAAAATGGGCAGTGGGGTAGTACATATGTAGAAGCCTAGCCCTGCACTTTCCCCTTCCTTTCAGCTCTATAAAAGATGGAAACCTTGTGGATCTTGAAAAATATTCTTAATCGTAGGACTAAGAAGTTCTTTTTGGGTCACATAACCCTTGAAAGTCATATAAAAGCTTAAAATTCTCTCCACCTAAAAATGCTCACACCCAGTGTTGCCGGTGGGTTCTTTTGTTTGGTTGGGTTTTTTGCATAATGTATGGGACTGTTTAGATCTCTAGAATCTTCCAGGAGCAACAACAGTAGTTTTTGAGGAGTATCTTTGAACTTTGAATCACTTTCAAATGAGTTCAATGACTGCTTAATTTGGGGAAAGTCGCACTCACATTTTATTGAGGTAGTTGCTTTTGTTTTTCTCCTTCAGGGGAAAGCTCTGTGCCAGTGTTACAGTTGGCTGTGGTCACTAGCTGGCTGCCTGGTAACGGCACAGTTTGTGCATTCCATGGCGGAGCTCCAGAAAGGCAGAGTGTTCCACTGGGGAGCGGATGTAGAAAGCTCCAGGCTTCTGACATGAACATTACTGATGATGCCCCTGCTGAAAGACCTCATTATTATCATGGCAAATATGGGGAAAACAAAGGGACCTTTGTCAGAACAGAGGGTTATCTGTTATTGTTAATTGAATATTTTTGATTATGGTATTAAGTTGGTTAGAGTATTACAGCATGTCTTTTTTGGGGGCCTGGGCTCATCTGTGCAGCTCCTCTTAATACGGGAACTAAGTAGCACATGCTCACACACTCACAGGCCTCCTTTATGTGAGTTGTGGTGAACGACAGCTGCAAGCTGTTGCCATCTATTTGAAGAGTTCACAGTCTCTTTGGGGGGGCGGAGGTGAAGAGTATAGAAGAATGGCTTGAATTTTCATATCTTTTTCATGTTTAAGAGTCTCTGTAAAGAATAATTTGAATTAACATGGAGTCCTTTAGGAGACTGGGGAGATAGAAACATGCTATATTGCTGGAATCAACATGTTTCGGTTCCCAGGCAAAGCCTAGAAGTATTGGACAACTTTGGCAAGTGGGTGATTCCATTGTGTCTGTGAAACCACACCACGTCCTTGGTCACAATGAAGGGCTGTAGGATGAGTTGAAATAACACTGGATGGAGAGATGAAGACCTGGCTTCAGTCCCAGTTCTGCCATCAACAACCTATGTGATCTTCAACAGGCTACTCCCTCCTAGAGCCTCAGCTATAAAGGGTTGAGCTGTAAAGGTCTTGCAATCTCCGAAATACTATTATTTTGTGAAAAGGCAAGGCCTCAAATTTTTTGTTGTTGTCAGAAGCTGTTCCAGAGCACTTGAAGCTGACAGTTGAACTCCCTGAAATTTATTTTCCATGTTCCATTAGTGAAGGTATGGGACTTCCAACTTCATGGATACACACTGGGATCATTCCACTAAGACACAAGGTCGATACTTAGAATTCACCTTTGAATCTCTCTGAATGTTACTTCCAGGATTAAGAGTAGGACATTCTTGATTCATTTTGTGTTTTCCCCTTGCAGTGTGACCGATCGATATTCAGGTAATAATTCAGATAGTAAGATGATGCATGCCTTTGAGTTTTCTCCCCTGAATTTAGCCTAATTCTTTCTTTATTTTATAACAATAATTGTTATTATTTTCTGTCATCTGGGAAGTCCTGGAGGCACTTGGGCCAGTCCATTGTGAGATAACCTAACAGAGAGGACCTTGTTTAGCTGAATTGTTTACTCACCATTTGAGCCATTTCATTTCTGTGATCTTAATTTTTCCAAATATCAGCTTTCCACATCATGGCTTGTAGGCATTCTAGGAAGCCTACAGTCAATGGACAGAGTGGAGCATTTAGCAAAGAATACAAAAGAGAAAATAAATCAACTTTTATTGTATTTATGCTTTCAAAAGACAGGGGTAAGGGACATACTATATTTTGATGCTAACACTTACAGCCTGATGGGCAAAAATGTGGGGGTATTAACAATATTGTTATAGATTGTCAGGTTAGATTTCCGTGCTTTGGTTCAAAAACAAAAGTATAATCTTACCACAAAGTTTTAGTGTATCTGAGAAATGCTCAGTTGAATGCTATATAATGAAATCATATTTTTGTTTCTTCCCATATTGGTTGGTGATGATTTTGTGGGTCCCTTCTCTTAAGATTAGGGTTTCTTTCACATTCTAGTCTCTTCTAGAGGTCGATTCATGAAGTCTTGAATAGCCTGATGCAAAGGAAGCCACTTTTTGATAGACATTTTCAGAGCTGTAATCCAGCTGTAGAAATAACAGTGCAGGACAGGTCATTAAAAAAAAAAAAAATGGTTGAACGGTAGGAAGGTGAAATGTTAAAAAAAAATCGTTCACATTTATTTCCTAATTGTTTCTCTGGGTGATTTAATTTGAAATTAATATAGTAAACCCTGATTCTTTGGTTTGGACTGAACAAAATGGTAAAACACCGAATGTGGACTATACAGACGTAGCAAAGAAATAAAACTATGCTGATGTTGTAAATAGGATCAGAAGAAGGTGCGATGTCTGTAAATAGTGATCACTGGAGCTATGGGGCTTTTATAATTGTTTCTATTTAAATTTCAAGTTCAGTTGGTCAAATGTATAGCAATCAAATATTGCCACGAGGGAAAAATAGTCCTTTTTGCATTTGTACTCATAGCACACTCTGCAGGTTAGCTCCCCCCTTTTCCACTCCCTTCTTTTCATTTTATTGGATGATGTTTTATAAAATGTACCATATATAATTTATTCTCAGGGTATTTTAATAGTATTTATTTATTTATTTATTTATTTTTTATTTATTTTTTAAAGAATGGTTTGGGTCAGATACACTATGGTTGTAGGAGTTCTAGAGACGTAACTAGGATTCTTTCCAGCACAGTGTGTCAGGAACATGAATAAGTCAATGTGCTTTGTGATTCTCTGAGAGGGGAATGTGATTTGTATCATTTCTTAAGCTTACATAACTATTTTTGGGGAGTAGGGCATCTTGTGAAGGCAAAATTCCACAAACCACACTTTGTGAAACTGCTCTTATGCTTTGAAACAGTTCTCTAGTGACTCAGTATTGTTTCCTATTGATAATGTCCACATATGGATTTGACAGTGAAATTCAACTATTTGGTCTCCACCCATAGAGAAGCTAGTTGATTTTATCAGACAGGAGTTCATTTCATTGACCCTTTTTCTAATATGACAACTGGAGCCTTACCTTCAAAGGAACCATCTTAGTCCGCCACCCAGATTGTGTAGCACCAGCCCAGGGAAAGAGATCTTGGCAAAATATCTAGCAATTCTATATTCATTAACCTCCCACTCCAGCCTATCCTTAGGAATGAGTGGAGCAGACAGGGTTTACATAATGGGAGAAGGCCTGGGGAGACTCTTCCCTTCCCTAAATGGTTACTTGCTGGAAGTCCTGAAATTCTACTTTTAGAGTTTTATTTCTTTGAGTTAAAGCAAGGTATTTGGTTCTGGTAAATACTCCTGAAGATTTTACCATGTCCCCTGTTTTAATAAATGATTGAATTTCTTTATTGATCTTTTTAACCCAATTGGGAGAAAGCGTCTCCCAATTGGGTTGAGGTGAGGGATGGTCTTCAAGCAGGTGAGGATAGGAATGGGAGATGGAGGACACTGGATGTCTTGGGGATTGAAATTAGATGGAGGAGGATCCTTTGAGTCTGAGAGAATACTTCCTCTGCCTCATAGTTTTGTCTCTGTTGACCATACCGCCCTTTGTTCCCTCAAGCCGTCATGAACCCAAGCGCCCATTTGTACATGCCACGCTGGATAGTGAACATATTGAATTATATAGGTGAGTTCTATATCCTTCAGTGGCTTATAAAAAAAACAAACAACTGACCAAATTCCAATGAGCATATCAATAAAGTTATGTAAAAGGAGGTAAAGCAGCAAATCTGAATTAATAATTTGAAATATTTACAGATAACTGTTAGTAGATTTTTTTTTTTGTGTTGAAGTCTAAGCCACCATCTTGGGAAGAATGGTAGAATCCTTTTCCTCTTAAAAAAAGTACTTCTGGAAGAGTCATAGAAGATGACTCTTCTATGCATTAAATTTAAAAAATCCTGAGGAATATTAACTATGGAGATGATGCAAAAAAAAGGGAGAGAGTTAACTGAAGATGCAAGTTGAAGTTGGAAAGTCAAGACTTTTGCTAACAGGACTCTTGTCAGGGCAGATGAAGAAAAAGAAATATGCAGGCCTCGACCTACCGTTGGTTTTCGGTCTTATTTTCTGCACAGAAATAGAAAGTCTTGAACTCTTCAGATGGAGGTTTGAGTTCAATTACTGACTGCTTGGAGCTTAGGGTCTGCTCGTTCACCCTATATCCTTGTAAATACAGGCCACCTACAGAGGGTGAAAGGAAAAAGCAAATGAGAAGAATAGGGAAAGAGTAAGATGGAGAAAAGGAATCTGAAAAAGCACCAAGAAAATTTTGTGTCTGCAGGAACTTCTAATCCAGGTGTCTCATTTTGCAGATGAAAAAACTGAGACTCAGGAGAGTCTGTAATTGAAGGGCCTCCACTAATGATTAATGGCAAGGCTGGTAATGAGGTAGGATTTCCCCATTTCCATTTTTGTGATCTTCTCACTGCATGTTTAGTATTTGCCTTTGGGTTACTGTGGGTCTAAACCATCTACTTTGCCTGGAGGACACATTTTGAAATAAATTTCTTGGTATCAAAGAGTGACACCTGCACTATCACACTAGAAGAAAATTAAGTAATATTTGCTTGGACAAAACCATTAAGACACCCTTCCTGAATAATGAGATTGCCAGCAGTTTCTAAAACCAACTCAGATTCTCACCTTCTTTGTGCATATGCAAAGCACATTTAAAATATGAACCCACAGGGTGATATGAGGGAGCCAACTTGAATTCAAATGAGAATGAATGACTGGTTTTAGAAGATAATTTCTTCACCGTCATCTTTTGAATCCATGTTAGTGGATATATGTTGTTTGGCCTGAATTTTGTTTCCATTATTTGGGGGGTAGGGAGAGCATATCAGTCTGGAGGAAGATGCTGAAAAAGCAAAACCTTTTGTGTCTTGTAGTGTCGATGCTCTGAGGTATAACCGAATCTCCTATCGATGATTAGATGCTTGAATCTCTTCCTTGTTCTTGCTAACTCTTATTCTAATCCCCCACTCCCCGCCCCAGGATCCACTTCAGTGCCCTATACTAACAAAATACCAAAATCCAACTTGGGTCGCTGCTCTCCCTGACAATTATCCTATGCCAGTAAGGGACTGGGAAGGGAAAATTGAGTCCCTTTACATACGACTCCTTTCATTTTCCTTTTAGTTATATTTGGTGCCATTGCACACCGTCCAGAAGCCATAGTTTTTTTTTTTTTTTAAAGAATGGTGTTTGGACTTGAAAATGTGTTTATTTTATAGAGGGGGTTTAGATGCAATGCTAAACTAAAAACTTTTTTCATTTAAAAAGAGCCCATTTCAAAGCCAACTTCTAGGAAAGCATTCATTTTAGAAATGGTTAGATTTTTCCCCCCTTTGGTAGGCCCCAGTAAAATGGTGTTTACCCTAATCCAAGAGTGAGTGCTGTCTTTGTGCTAATGGACACACCATAAAATTCACACATTTGCAGTGTGCAAGCAATGATTTTTAGTTTATGGAGTTGTGTGACCATCACCCAAATCTAATTTGAGTACATTTTCTTCCCTTCAAAAAGAAACTCTGTGTCCATTTATCAGTCACTCCCCGTTTGCTGGCCCATCCTAACACCAGGCGACCTAACCTCCTTTCTGTCTCTATGGATTTGCTTTTCCTGGGGTGCTCAATATACATGGAATCATACGATATATTGTCTTTGTGACTGGCTTCTTTCATTTAGTATGATGTTTTCCAGGTTCATCCATGCTAGGTCATATTATCAATTCCTCATTCCTTTTTATCGACAAGAGATATTCCATTGTGTGGGCATACCACATTTTATCTACTCATTAGTACATTTATCTACTCATTATCTACTCATTAGGACATTTGAATTTTCTTCATTTTTTAAGCTATTATGAATAATGTTATGAATATTTGTGTACAATTTTTGCACAGGTCTATGTTTTGGGGTATATACTAGAAGTGGAATAAGCAATGTGCTAGATGTTTCAGGACTAAGGGCCACCTGAAGACATATCCACGGATAGGTTTGCTGTCTTAAATCTCTTCTCCCAATAGTAGTACAAAGTTTTTCTATTACTGCACTGGTTTCTGACTTCTTTCTACTTGTGAGATTTCCCTTTCTCATGTGTCTGAGCAGACATGAATATCCTCTCCCATCCCTACCCTCTTTGAGAACAGATAGAAAGTTTTGTCCAAAAAGATGTGCGCCACAAACAGGAAAGTTCCTGACCCCTTTTCTAACCAGTTACAGGGTAGAAATGATTGGCAGTAAAGACATCCAATTGCAACCCCATTACCTCATTTGAGGTGACCTCACTGGGCCAGTCTCTCTGGATTAAGTAGCAGCAGTAAATAGCAAGCTGGCACAACATTTGAACAGAAATTTCTCACAAGAACCTTGCAAGCATTAAGTGTTCCATTTGTTGCAATAATGTAAAATATGTCTGAGGAGCACACACAGACCTTGATGTGATTTATTCAAGAACAATAGTTAACAGTCACGATTTGTTACTTTCAGCTTTTGCTAAAGAGAGAGAGAGAAGGGAAAAGAATCATCAAGTACATGGTGAATGACATGGGGCTTGAGGGCTATGAAGAGGCATTTGGCTAAAGGGTTTCTGGAATATTCACACTGTGGCTTTTTAATATTAGCCGGCCCAGGCAAGCCAGTAATGCATATCGTTAGGGTATGAGCACTTTCCTTGACAGTAAGCACGGACTTCAGGGAGCTGACTGGTGCTATTTGTTCAACCCTGACAATACACATTAGAGGCCTACTTATCTAGCTGGAAGTAAGATGTGAGATTCGCATCTAATGTGGTTTTCACAGGAAATTAGAGCCACATGTACTTTCCCCTCATCTCACTGTTATCTTTCCCGGCCTTCTCTTTGTGGCTCCCAGGATTGCCTCACTACCTCAGGTGACTGTTAGAGCCAGTAGGTCATGTCCCAAATACTACAGATACGTCTAGAAGTGAGAAATAGCATAGGAGGTCTCCTGGATCTCTCATCAAGAAGAGAAATCACTGGAATAAAATCAATATAAAATGAAATGGAAATAAAAGAGTAAGGCAACTGAGATGCTGTGGTTGGGGGGTGGGGTGGGGTCATGTGTCTGAGAAGTGATGGTCATAGAAGCCTGAGTCTTAATAACATAGCAACTAATCTGGTAGGCGGAGGACAAGGATAATTGAAAGGAAAGAACCTTTTTTAAATACCCTAAGGTACCGTATGTAAAAGAGACAGTGTTTTTGTACCTGAATATTTTCCAACCTTTTTGGCTGTGATCCAAAGATGTTAATAAATACAGAGCTCTCCATGTTTTCATACAGTTGGCCCAAAAGTTTTGTGAAACACTGTGATGTACCATGATATTTTCTATTCAATTAAATTCTATTCTATTGTGTTTTTAAGTACTCGTCGCAACCTGCTACGTTGACTGCATGACTCAGTAATGGGGTAAAAACGTGTAGTTTGATGATTAATGCTATAAATAGCAACCAACGCCTGCTTCACAGTGCTGGAGAACAAGGAACCAAACAAGGGTGAGATATGCAAGAGCTAAGCAGAACTTGGACAGTACAAGGAGGGGAGGAATTAATAGATCAGACCAGCGCAAAGGTCATTCATTTAGCATCCATCCAGAAGAACTGAAAATAAGTATTAGGACTTTGTATAATTTTTATGAATATAATTTTTCTAATTCCTTGCATATAGAAATGATTACATGAAGCTGAGTATTTTATTTTTTATTGATTAATTGATTTATTTTAGTGCCTGTTCATGGCACAGCATGGGTTCAGCCATTCTCGGTAAATTTCTCTACTGCCTGTCCTCACAACTCCTGGTTGTTGTGATAAATAGCTGGACTACACGGATCGTGACTATGGCAGTCAATGTGCCAAATTCCAGAGACTACTTGTTTGAGACTTGTTTCTGGCAGAGAGTGCTCTCTGTAGCAGTATGGCTAAGAGTTTGGGCATAGGATTTGGATGACATTTGTTCATATTTTGTCACTTAACAGCAGGGGGTGGGCACATCAGCATGTTAGTTAACTTCTCTAAGCCTTCGTTTCTCTCATAAAATGGGGCAATAACAGTGGTGGTTTGCAAATATTGGCTTTAGATAATGAACATAAAATGCTTATCTAAGTCCCGGACACATAGGAAGCATTCAGTGATACATGCTAACTATCTCCCTCCAACCCACCTGAGCAGTTGATCCAGTTCTCTAACCACCCCCCCGCCCCCCACCAAAAAAAGAAACAAAAACCCAAACAGACCATGTGGCTCCCCAGGGCAGTGATTCTTAATGGACAGTGGAGAGAGACATTTCTATTTTGGGAACTTCCCACCGGAGATTTGGATATGCCTCCATGCTAGCTTGGGTTTCCTGGTGCCATATCATTGGCTATGAGCCTCAGGTCACGATGCATGTGAAAATGTACAAGACTGGAAAAGACTCTTCCAAAAAAGAATGTAGACCTCAGCTCAAAATTCCAGTCTGGGGAAGGGTAAAGCACTCCAGAAGAGCTCCTGCCCAGCCCCTTCATGCTAAAGAAGGGCGAGCTGCTGGTTAACCCTCCGAGAGCTTCCATCCGGACCCAGCAGCTGTCAGAATGACAGTGAGAAGGAGGTGGCAGGAAAGTGCATTTTCTGGAAGAAGGTGCATGCTCAGGCAAATTGTATTTTTTATTTGAAAAAGAGTAAAACCATGTAAAACTCAAATCACAGGCCTCTATTTTAGAACATGGCCTAGATATAACATATTCTTTTGGAATTTCAGTAAGAAAATGTTCTTTTAATCCATATTTAAGATAATTGAAGCTAGAAATGGAGGGCCTGTGGACATAGGGATATTTAAGATGTACAGCTGGGTAAGAATGAATGGATTTGGATTAAATATTTTTATTAGTCACAAAATGATATATTTTCAAGGAAGGAATTTAAAAATAGATAGAAATTAGATGACTTCTTAGGGCTAGAAAGGGCGTGAGATAGCCAAAGGGCTAGACATTTGATGGCCTGAGTTCTGGTTTTGCCTTTGAATTGGCTTTCTAATCTTCTAACCTTTCTCTATGAAGTGAGGGGAAGACAAACTACTCACACTTCATGGGAATGATGGCCATTTGCAGTAATTTGATTGTTCATTCATTAAAAACACATAAATATAGAGTCATCTTTGAAGCATATGGTCCCTTAGAAGAGATAAGATGGCCATCTAGAGGTAATGCACAAGGTAGAGGGCAATAAGTGTCACAAGATGGGTAAGTGTAGAAGTTCAGAGAGGGGGGATGCTTTGTCAGGGACCATATGGGGTTGCTTAACACCATAGCAGAGATGGCTGGTGACCGAATAAGCATTTGAAGGGCAGTGGAATCCGGCCAACTAGTGTTGAGGAATTGGTAGGTATAGAATGGTTCCAGGAGGAGGAACTAGCACAAGCAAAGATGTGTTTCAGAAAAAAGAAGATGTGTTAAGGAAATAGAACATGTGTGTTAAGGAAATAGAACATGACCATGTTTGGTTAGAATGCAAGGTGCTCTAACACAAGGATTGGAAAAGAAAACCAGAGAGAAGGATTTTGGGACACAATATAAAACTCTCGAGTGCTCTGGAGGTAACAAAGAACCTTGGAAGGTTCTGGAAAGATGTGTGAAATGATTGGAGCTGAATATAAAGAAGATGTCCATTTTTTCTTCCCTATCTTTTTCTTTTTCTTTTTGTTGGTGTAACTTAGGCTACCTGGGTTCAAATTCTATCTTTATCATGTATTATTAGCCAGGGGAATGTGAACAAATGATATAACCTTGCCAAGCATCAGTTTCCCTAGTGGTAGGTGTGATAGTAACCTATCTCATAGGAGGGTTATTGAAATTAAATGAAATGATAAGAAAAAACACTTAACAGAGGGATCAGTACAAAAACTATACTGACTAAATGGTAACTCTGCTTTTGCTGTTCTTATTTTTAGGCCATTTATTAGTAGCCATTTTCTAGCTCTCCAACTAGGACTTTCCAAAGTAGGGCCTCTGACTTTTCAGAATCAGGGAAGCCACCTAGGGCTGTCATTACTGTTTTAAACGCGGAGGCCTCTGGGCCCTAGGGGTCTGGTATTTCAGTTTGGAGTGAGCTGAGCATTCCATCCTAAACATTTCCTCTCTATCTCTGGAAACAATCTCTTAAAAATGAGCTTCGTTGATTCAGTCATTAAAATGATTCAGACTTTTGCAGTGATTATTTTAATAAATTAATTAGCTAGCTAATTGATTGATTTTAGAGCGAGAAAGAGAGGGAGACCTTGCACATGGCGGGGGGACTAAGAGGGTGGGAGAGAATCTTAAGCAGACTCTTTTCCTGAGCACAGAGCCCAACTCAGGGCTCAATCCCAGCACCCTGAGATCACGACCTAAACTGAAACCAAGAGCTAGACCCTCAACCAACTATGCCACCCAGGCACCCTTGCAGTGATATTTTATAACAAAAATCCCAGTCCATGACTGCTTTGGAGGTTTGTTTTGTTTACCTTCATTCTCATCCTGGTATCAGGTACTTAAAACTATGGATTTGGTATTGAATAGAAACAGCCTGTTCGGGAAGTGCTTAGAGATGCTGGGTCCCTCTGAATAGTTGAATAATATTTCGGGTTATGTTGTGATGCTCTCAAATGGAAAGGTGAGTAAGTGAAAGAGAATCACTGTATCGCTCATCCTGAATGAAGGGAAATGGAACATAGCGTGATGTTCGCCTTGTACTTCTTTCGTACTTTCCAAGGAGGCTGAAATGGTCACCAGATACTTCCAACTTGGCATGGCTGTCTAGCTTAAATAAAAATAAGCATTAATGTTAAAAAAATTATTAAGTGACTGAGATTCCAGGATGTTTACTACTACTAACTATTTAAGGATAATTCATTTGGTGAAAAAAAATCCAACTGCAAATAAAATGCCAATAATCTCTTTTGTCTAAAATTATAGGAAGGCTAGGGGTGCTTGTCCGGCTCAGTTGGTAGAGTGTGTGACTCTTGATCTTGGGGCTGTGAGTTCAAGCCCCACGTTGGGTATAGAGATACTTAAAAATGAAATCTTTAGGGATACCTGGGTGGCTCAGCAGTTGAGCATCTGCCTTTGGCTCAGGTTGTGATCCGGGAGTCCTGGGATCGAGTCCCACATTAGGCTCCCTGAAGGGAACCTGCTTCTCCTTCTGCCCATATCTCTGCCTCTCTTTCTCTCTTTGTGTATCTCTCATGAATAAATAAATAAATAAAATAGCTTTTAAAAATCTTTTAAAAATTACAAGAAAAATAATCTCTCTTATTGAAAGCAGGCATACTTGTTTTATTAAATTATATTGCTTATATACCCATTTTGTACATACAGCTTTTAGAATACACAATTTAATCAATATATATGATATATACATTTTGTATAGAAGGGCTTTATATATAGAGCAACCCCTAATAGCAGTTACCTCATGTAATCTTTCCAACACTCCTGTGAAATATATAGGTGTTTCCATTTTACAAATGAGGAAAGTAAGTTCTAGGCAGTTAAGTAACTTGCCCGAAAAAAAATTGACAGTTAATGTTATTTTTGTTACTCACTTGTCCAGCATTGGGAATACTGAAGGGGGAGTTACTGCCCCAAAAAGCTATTGCCACTGATTCTGAATGTCATCAGTGACCAAAAGAATGAAGGAGTTTATTTTTTGTTTTTTGAGGCAATGAAAGCATGGGATGAAATCTACAGGAGCTGGAATTAGCTTGGCTGTGTTGAGATCTCAGCTTCATTGTTGACTACTTGTGATCTTGTCAAGCTAAGTAGACTCCCCAGCTAATTTTCTTATGTGTAAAAGGGGAATAATAGTAGTATCTCTTCATTGGATAATGAACTAATTATCTTTAATTAATTAGCACCCAGGCATCCCTAAAGATTTCATTTTTAAGTATCTCTATACCCAACATGGGGCTTGAACTCACAGCCCCAAGATCAAGAGTCACACACTCTACCGACTGAGCCGGCCAGGCACCCGTAGCCTTCCTATAATTTTTGACACAAGAGATTATTGGCATTTTATTTGCAGTTGGATTTTTTTCACCAAATGAGTTATCCTTAAATAGTTAGTAGTAATTAGTAAATGAACTAATTTAGGTAATATAGACAGTACAAGGCTTGGTAAAAGGTCCATAAAGCTAGGCTGTCACTACTATTATTGTTGTAATGACTATTATTTCAAGCGAAAGTTGAGTCCATACCTGAAGCCTGGGTGGAGCGAATGCTAGCATAGAGGTACAAGCAGCCGTCCTTCAGAATGCAATAGTGCTGGACCCACATATCTGTGCTTCTGTCCAATTGGTGCAAAAGGCCCAGGCACTCCGGGTTCTTGATAGCCAGGGGTGGAAGGCTACTGTTGTGCAGAGTGACATCTTCCCAGACATGGGTCTGTGGGTGTAGCACAAAGGGATCATCTGAGTGGTCGCCCTGTGCGGGTGGTCCCTGACTCCCAGAGCCAATGATACCAGCACAAAGGCTATTTGACTTCAGAGAAGGCACTGCCCTAAGTGATTCTGTTGCTAAGGCAATCGAATACTTGAGCAACTCGCTAGAAAACCTGAATTTATCCAGGGGCTATGGAGAACTTCTTCCTTTCCATGCCCCTTGACATCCTTTCTCTTTGGTTTCTATTCTAGTGCGAGGAAAGCAAAAGAGTATCAGTGGTATGTAGAAAGGATGTGGAAACGGGCACCCCAGCAAAGACTATGTCTACGCCCTGTCTATAAATGCTGGTCCCAATGTGTTATTTCACTGGCCATTCGGATTGTCCCCTGAGCCCTGTTCCTGGCATGTCTACTGTGTCTAACAGCAGCCCTTGGCTCCTGCTTCACTTTAGAATTCCCCTTTGTACAAAGGACCAAGTTACATGCCCCAGGGCAGCCTTGGTATTAGGTTCTCATGGTCAATGATGTGGAAGGTCATGATAAATTGAGATCTTCGGGCGGGGGAGGGCGGTGGGAGCTGTGGGTCCACGGGCCTGAGAGGCAGGCTTTCCCCCGTAACTTGACCTGAGGCAGAGGACACAGTGCTTTATCTCTTTATCATAATGCCCTGCCAAGTGCTGGCCAGTTTCGCTTCTTTATTTGGCTTCATTTTTGCTCTTTCGTTTTAACAAGGCGGTGCACAAGATTTCAGGATGCAGAGCTGACTGTATTCTTTGCTGTGAAATGGAAGCCTGCTGGGAGTTTGGGTGTTCCTTTTTCATTCTGCTATAGATGCTCTGAGTGCATTAGCAGAAGAGATCCCTCTGAAAAATATCAGGCTCATTAGGATGACGCATTGGAGAGATGGATGAGTGTATTGAGCATTGTGTTCCAGGTAAAATGAAACACAAGTCCTGCTGTTTGTCATATGATGATGCCAGTGATTGTTCAGAAAGGACAGTTATAGGACACAGGGCAGTACATGTAAGCTCAAACAATCCAGATTTTCCTGAATGTACAAGAGCCGGAAGATAGGGAGAGAAGATAATGGATTGTAAATACCTTTTTGCTTGTCTGGCATTTTGTAAGGAAATGAGCATATTTAAAGGTAATCTGTAACCTTACTAGAAATGCTGTTCATAGCATAAAAATTAAATAATTGGGTATTAAAGCAATCCCAGCCCCTCGCCCCCACCAGTGAAAGCTCGGAAAGTGGGGTATCAAATGTCTTAGGGGCTAAAGTGACCTGTTGATCTCATGAAGTTAGCTATCACTTTATAGGTCAAGCCTAACTTAAAAAGTATATTGCGTCAAGTCTGGGAGTTTTGCACAGGTAGGAGCTGCGGAAGGTGGGCTAGTATGCATCCTAAACAAGGATATGAACACTAATTCTGAACATAAGACATTCATTTTCTAAGAGGCCGCTCAGCCACCAGCACTGTCCCAAGACGTCCCTGAGACCTTGTACTTAGGGAATGAAAAGAAAACAGAAGCAGGGGTTTAACCTCCTGGACTGCTCTATGTGAAACGGAAATCCCACCCCAATTTGTGACTACCCAGCGAGTTCACTGAGAGAAATGTCACGCAAACTCACGAAAATAAAAAGAACAGCAGGAATGCAAGTTCCCTCATAGAATCTGAATAGAAAACCCTGTTAGCTTAAAATCCTCTTTGCCAGCTTTTAGAGATCTGAGAAGTCCTAGGGTGAACTGCATGACATCTGACTTGATCCTTTCCCCCTCGGGAGAGAAAAGCAGAATGAAAGCTGAGATGAATACCATGGATACCTCACCTGGCGGACAGGATGGGTTGCTTTGTCCATTGCCTCAAGCCACCTGCAAGACAGTAAGATGTGAGGCTCTCCGGTGGGGGCTGGATAAGAATCATTTGGAGGGGCTTGCTGTTCTCTCTGGAAACCCATCTTCCAGACAGAACCGTCCTGAGGCTCAGATATATCTCACTGCTTGAAGATCATGGTTAAAGGCAACACATTCTTGCAAGATTGGTATTACTAGAGGCCAAAATCCCACCCCCAACCAGGCATATTTAAAATTAATTACTGTTATCCTTCTCCTTGCCTATAGTTCAATTAGTGCCTAAGAGAAAATTCATCCATTCTTTTTTTTTTCTTTCTTTCTTTTTTTTTTTTTAAACCAAGGTGTGTGAATTTATCACCACTAGCAGAGCTGGTAACAACTGGTGTTATGAACTGGAAGGCACTGGCCTTTACAACATGGAAAGACTGGCAGACAGTCACTGTCCTGAGCTCCAGCCCTAAGTGTTCCTTGGACGCAGTGGCCACTTTCAGGACACCGTTTCGTACCCCTACTGGAGGACTGAATTTCCTTAGTCTTGTCTCCTCAGCCCCTACAGCCTATCTGTCCCATCTCATTTGCCAATCTCTTCCCATTTTCTTTTAAAACCTGTAATTTTCAATGAAACCCTCCTGCGTGCTCTCTTCCCCAGAGTTTGACTTATTCCCTCTGCCTTCTTTGGTTCCATTTCTTCTTTTGCAGGCCTGTCTGATCTCATGCCACACTCTTTAAGAACTCCTCCCTGGTCCCCACTTGGAGAGATCCTCATTCCCTACGGTCAATTCCCACGCCATTTTGTCTTCTCCTCTAGCACTTCTTAGTTTCTATTTTGCATTACAAATGTTCAACTGAATGCCCTATCTTCTTGGTTCAGAGCTTGTTTGAAGGCAAGAATTGGCACTTAATCATACTAATCATCTGTGGAGAACTTAAAACGGTGTCTTGGGCACATCAGCTAGCCCACAAATATTTTTTCCATGAATTGAAATACAATCAAGTTACTGTTATCATATTTCCCTATTTGTCCTTTAAAGCAACATGCATTTGAACAAACAACGTTCCACAAATAGGAACAGTATTTTGTTCGCCTAAGAGGTTTCCAACCTGGCCCTCCATTTAAAATTGGAGCTGAGTCCAAATTCTCTTACAGAGACGTGCCATTGACACTACACACTGTGGACCTTTATCTCTTCATCAGTCTCCCTTACTCCATCCTCCCTTCACCCTGAATTAGCAGCCCTCACCCTGAAATGTTCAGCTGGCTCACTGGATTGACCGATGATCTCCATTCCCTTAGGGTGATACACTGGATAATGATCTAAGCCCCTACTTGCTCGGAGGTTGTAGGCCACCTTCTTAGAAAGCCTGCACACTTCTCCCCCTCCAGTTGAGTTGTATGCTTAAAAATGTCAACTAGATCCATTCCTCCACAAAACTACATTAATACTATTTATTTTGCTCGTCTCCTCGTGGTGTGCTAAGTTGCAGCCCTACTACATTAGTTTTATACCTGGGACTATCCATCTGATTAGCTTAAAATATATAAATTTGATAACTTTGAGAAGCTAGATGTGAACTATGATGGTAATAAGCTTTTTTAGAAGATGTGGAGTTATGAGAGGAGCAGATGTTTCTGTTCTTTAGCAATTCTGTTAGGAAAAAGTGGAGGAGGGGAACAATGAAGAACCGAATTTCCCATTCCTTAGAAAAAGTTGATTGGCTTATGCTGTGAATTTGCCTTTCCCTTCTCTACTTCCAATCCCCCAAATCTATAAAGCTGCTATTGAAGAAGCATTCCTCTGCCCCACGTGAAGCTGGCAAGATCAGAGATTAATGAATTACCTTTTCATTTCTTGGTTCGACGTTGCACAGAGGCAAAAAGCTCGATTTCCAGACTGAGGCACACAGTTAAACACAAATGGTTTTCCCAAACTGCTATCCATGCCAACTTCTGCACCTTCTAATTTTATTATTTCCAGAGGCGGGCATTTTCCTTCGTCCTAAAATTAATAAGGAAGAGGTTCAGCATGGGCATTGTGATTAGTCAGGTAAGGAGAAAAGGAGTCGGGGAAGGAAGACTAAATTATTTTTAATTGATATAAACATATATATTATTTATATATATTTAAATACATATATAATACAAATATATATAATAAGAATACTTTTGAGTTGACTGTATGTTCTGAAATGAAACTATAACCCCACTGAGTTTTTCTTGATTATGTTCTCTGTGATATATTATGTGAACTCCAAATCTCCAGCTATGATATTTTTCCACATCCCTTTTGAATGGACTCTAATAATATGCATTTTATTTATGCCATCTGGGGAAAGTTGAATTAATTATTAATGCCCATTTTTTTCCCATGAGAAAAAAAATAAGAGAAATTCACTTTACAATATATGTGGTTGGTAGTGACATGAGATCTTTAATTTTCTACGATGAACATGTATTCCATGTGTATAGTGTCAGGCCCTCTTCTACATTGTTCACCTCTCTACTACAAAAAAAATAAAAATAAAAAATAAATTGTTCACCTCTCTTGGCTTTTCTTCACAAATGCTCATGAGGTCGTTGCTTTTATCATCTCTATTTTACAGATGGGGAAACTGCAGCACCAAGAGAATAAAGAACACTTCTCTTTAAATGACAAATAATTCTGTGGATCAATATTTTGTATATTTATTTGACAATTCCATCTCAAAACATCCTGTCTGTTAATCCTATCTTTTCTAAAAACAGCTATCTTAAGGTCTAATCCCTATACCCTGAAGTCACGAACTGTATGGGTACCACTCAGCGGTTGTTCTAGTCAGTGTACAGAGCTGTGAAACCATTGCCACCATCTAGCTTTAGAACTTTTCCATCACCTCCAGATCTTCTTTGAGCCCATTGGTAGTCAACCCCCACCCCCCAACCCCCCCCCCCCCCCCGCTCCTCCGATCATAGGCAATCACTCATCTGTGTTCAGCTCCTATGAACTTGCCATTTCTGGACACTTCTGTGGTCTTTGTGATTAGCTTTTTTTACTTAATGCAATGCTTTCAAGTTTCATCCCTGTTGTTGCACGTACTAGTTATTCATTCCTTTTGATTTCCTGTTATATGGATATGCATCATTTAGTTCATCTGTTCATAAGATAATGGAGTTTTTCTTTCTATTTTGGTCTGTTTTGAATAATGCTCCTATAAACAGTTGTGCACGAGTCTTTGGGTGGACACATGTTTCCATTCCCTTCGGTAGATTACTAAGAGTGAAATTGCTGGGCTGTAGGGTAAGTTTATCTTTAACTTTACTGGAAACTTCCAACCCATTTTCCAAAGTAGCTATGCCATTTTACGTTCCCGTAAGTAGTGTATGAGTGTTCGGGATTCTCTCTATCCTCACCAATGCTGCGTAGTGCTTATCTTCTTCATAAAGCTGCCGTCCTACTAGGGGTGGAGTAGGATCTCCTGGTGATTTGAATTTGCATATTTCTGATGCCTGATGGTGTGAAGCGTCATGCAGACCAGAGGTTCTTAATCAATTTTGGTAATGACTTTAAGATCCAGATGAAAACCATGGACCCTCTCGCCCCAACCCCCCCAATACATGTGTGTAAATACATGTGTGTACATGAATGCACACATGTGGGTCCATGCAGATACCTAAGTGTATACGTGTGCATGTAAATGCATATGGGTAGATGGACATATTATTTGACAAAAGGTAGTATCTCAGAGTGTTATGGCACTTTAGTTTATAGAGCATTTCCATGGGCTCTGTCTTTTTGTTTTTTATGACTCTTCTATAAAATAGGAAGCCACTAGTATCCTCATTTCCTAGAGGAAGAAAGTGAGTTTCAATTATGGGCCCCAAGGTTACATAGATAGAAATAGACCTTACATACTGGCCTTCTGACTCTGTCTTCCACACTACTTCTCCCATGTGTCTGGCTCTTGGGCCATGGAAATTTGGGAGCCTGCTGGATCTTAGAGGCAGCTACTTGAAGGCCGTGGTATTCAACATTTTGGGAGACAAGAGTATTTCCTGAAGCCATCAACTTTTCCAGGATAGAGACAGAGATGCAGAATTTTGTTTCGTTTCAGTAAATATAAGGAAGGTGGCACATTTTGCAATAATTGTGCATGGTCAATACTATGACATTAAAAGCCAGAAGAATATATTTGTATTTGCTTTCTTAAAGACAAAGGCTTTATGTGCCTATACATAGTGGCTACTTACTGATACCATTTTCTTGGTAGCGTTGCAATCTACAAAAGGACCTAGGGAAACAAATAAGCCTGGGAATTTTATACTCTTGAGAAGTGACAGATGTGGTCATTTTCTACGAGCAAACATTCACTGGATCTGCTTTCTTTGGGCCCAATATATAGATAAGATGAAATGTCGGTCTCTGAGTATTAGCACCATCAGGTTCCTCTGGAGCGACCATGTTCTCCACGTCCTTTGCTATAGGAGAATGCACAGGGTGACACTCGTGTGGCATGTGGCACACAATCAAGAACAGGAGCTAAAGACACTTAGGAGGCTCTTTCTCCTCTGCTCAAGTAGCAGCTATGTGAGAAGAATGAATGATTGATGAATGGATGAGATTAAAGAATGAATGCTACCGTCTCTTGCATGGCCTCTCTCCTGGCCCAGATTCCATTTTGACTAATCTCAGCTGCTGCTCCATTGTCCATGGTCAGGGGCCTGCTGTGGCCCTGGAGGCAGCTGCAGAAAGACCAAGATACAGAGCCTGTGTGGTGGGTGTGGGCACTCTTGCAGCTGTGTTGACTCATCTTATTCTTTTCTCCCCATTTCACCCGTCCAAGAACTTTAAACTCTGGTCTCACAGAGATACAGAATTTGGGAAAGGTTCTCCTTTTAGTTTAATCCTAACAGTCTCTAGTTCCGTACTTCCTGAGCAAATGTTTTCTAGAATTAAGAGCAACTGGAACCCCCATTTTTGTCTTACTGCCATGTCCTTGGGATCTTCAACTTTTCCCTTCAGCAAAACTCAGTCCCTCCGTTTAATTCTTAAATGGCTTCTGTTTGATTCCTTCCCTCTGGCTCTGCCAGAGGTTGTCAGAAAGTCTCACTTATGTCAGTATTGAAAACAAGAAAGGGTTCTTTAAGACCGGTTTCCCCACAACTTCCTATTCTCCTTCCCAAGGCATGGAAAGGCTCTCGCCTCATTTTTCTCTTCCTGAGCCAAAACAGAGGTCCAGCTGCTTCATGTGTGCAAGATTGAGGAGAATAGAAGGGATGCTGAATAGAACAATACCATGGAATTTTTTAGTGAGGTCCAGAAGCTTTCGACTGGGAATACAGGAACTTGGGCTGTTGATGCCAGGTGGTCTTGGATAATGTTGACATTGCCTATGGTGGAAATAAGATTTCTATAGAAATAATTCTAAAGGTCAGACTGTTCAGAAAAGGGAAATAGTAAATAATAGTAACGACAAAACCCAACTCAGAGTGAATCTACTTCTAAATTAAATTATTTCTATAAAGAAAAAATGTGGACAAGGACATTTGTCTCTGTCCCGGGCTCTCTGGTAAAATAAAATTGCCTACAGAGGTTTTTTAGTTATTTGCTTTGGTCAAAATTTTGGTTTAAGCTTGGTAGAAATATTGTGTGGTTTTTGCCTCTTTGTCTCTGGAGAGGGGAAAATGTGGGGACTTTATACCAGCATGCTTCACTTTATCTGAAGGCACAGCCGTGAACATCTACAAACTAAGAAAGAGGAAATAGGCATCTTTAGCCATGAAAAAGAGCTAATTCTCAGTGGGGAAAACAGAGCCAAAATAAATGTAGAGGGAAAGAAAGCATGTCCTAAAGCAAAAACAGCACATGAAAGGTGCATAAAATACACATCTAGAGTGCTATATTTAAAGCTAGCAGACTGAAGCGAAACTGAAGAGTGAGTGTCTCTTGGAGCCTTATTAATGATGATCAGAGCCTTTTATCTGTAGGCAACAGTTTGGAGGCAACCCCTCCTCACTGGTGTCTGAAAACCATCACTCTCTGATAGCTCTGAGGCCGTGGCCTTGGTCCATGTCATAGCTGATTGGATCAGGAGGGTGGCCAAGCCTGCAAAGGCAAAAAGGAGAGATATGGGAGTACTCCTGCCGTAGTGACACTGGCTCTCTCCATCCTCGATTACATGGAAGTCTTGACCCTAGAGACTGCCCTCCCCTTGTGACACCACTCAACATTATTACAAACGTGTATGTAGGTATTTATTTATTTATACTCTCCTCTTCCCCCCCCCACCCCAAGTAGAACAGAGGACGCCAAGTACCGCGATCATGCGAGTCAAACTCTTGTCTGTGGGTGCTACCGGGTTCCCTGTTGAAGCTTTGTGAGCTTAACATTTCTCTTTCTGCTTTTATCAAGAATTTGAGATGGTGACAGCTCAATCCCCCGGAGTTGCAGCTACTCTTGTCTGAATAGAAGTACAGTTACTGCTCTTTCCCTGCTTTTATGGTGCCTGGCGGCCACCGACACCAACAGAGATAACTGGCTGCAAACTTGGAATTTCGTGCTTTTCCTTCTCGGTTCGCCTGGAGTGGGAACCGTGCTGTAGGCATGATAAATACACGCTGGCAGCATCATGTTGTTTGCTGGCACCAGGGAGATCTGGGGCTCTGGGAAGCATGGGCTGCTTGGGGGGCTGGAGGAGTTGGTGTGCACACAGACCGGCTGCCCCGGGAAAGTTAGCTAAGTGGGGGGATGACATCAATGTCAGGGTCCCAGCCCCCTGGGACAGTGTGGAAGTGTCCTTTCTGGCCTCATCACCCGTCTCCTTGGTCACCGTTTTCCTTGGCTCCTCCACTACCCTGAGAGCCTAACCACTACCACCCGAGCAGAGCAGAGCAGAATGGGAAGAGGTTCCTCTGAGTCCTACTCGTGACCTTTCCAAAGTTGTCGAAAAGTTTCCAGGTGAGGTGTAAAATCAGGATATTCTGTGTCTTGAGCTCTGCCACTGAATGTTTGCCCTACAAGCTTTCCCTCTGAACTCAGGGTATGTTTTGGTTTGTAGATGGATTCTAGGGCCAGACAAGCTGGGCTTGAATCCTTGCTTCTGTGGCCGTGGGCAACTTACTTAAACTCTGTGAAAGAGGATTTAGTTAATACATATGTAAACTGTTCTGAACACAACCTGGCACTTCGTAAGTGATGTATAAATGTTAACTTTCGTTATTTTGATTTTTCTTTATTTCTTTTTCTTTTTTCTTTTTTTCTTTCTTTCTTTCTTTTTTTTTTTTTTTTTTTTGGTTAACTTTCATTATTATCTAGAAATTTGATGAAAGTGGAGAGTAGGGACTGGAAAACTTGTTAATTGGAAATCTTTTTCCTTTAAAATTAATTTATTAAGGAAGATCTTATTTACTTATTTGAGAGAGAGAGTGCACAAGAGAGAGCCTGGGGAGGGGAGCTGAGGGAGAGGGGGAAAGAGGGAGAAGCAGGCTCCCCACTGAGCAGGGAGCCTGATGTGATACTTGATCCATCCCAGGGCCCCGGGATCATGACCTGAGCCAAAGGCAGTAACTGACTGAGCCACCCAGGCGCCCCCCAAAGAATCTTTAATATGGGTGTCAGAGTAACCTTATTGACAATGAGTCCTTATATCTGCCCTTTTTTTTCTCTCTCTCTCTCTTTAAGAACCACAGGTTACATGAACAGGGGGAAGGCCTTCATCTCTGGGAATCTCTGTGTCCCCATTTGTAAAACGGGGTACCAGCACCTTCCTTTATAAGGATAAAACGAGATCATCCAAGTAAAGTGTACCTAACATTGAGGTTTTTTTTTTTTTTTTCCCCTTCCCACCTCTGGGGTCCAGTTTCAAGTGCAAATGGAACATTGCCACAATATCCCTAGGACTCAGGACGCTGCTCCAGACCCAGCAGTGGTTACTACTGAGAGGGGGGCTGGGCTGGTGCGCGGGTGGGGATGGGGCTGGAGCAGAGGGAGAAGGCAAAGAGGGGAGGAGGCTGCGTGATCTCACTGTTTCTCAGAAAGAAATTGTGATGATCTTGGGCTTGGATCCCGGGCCTGGATTCCTGTTAATCTGCCCCTTACTCAGAGATTCGGAGGATTCAGTGTTTGCCCCGTTACGGTTGGACCTACAATCTCCCAGAGCCCACAGGGAGAGGCTGTTGCAAGAGCCAGGCACTTACTAATGGCTCTCTCTTCCTCTGTGACCCTGTCCTGGGGCAGCTGCTTTTGGCCCAGTCCTGCCTCAATTAACATCCTTGCTGTAATGAATTTTTTTTCTCCTCACTATCCTCCCTCCCTCTCTTCCTACCTCCAATGCTGACTGAGTGCTTTGGAACTTTTTGCCAGACTTTGTGTTAAGCACTAATGGGCTAATTTTTAGCCTTAGACTGATTTGCTGGGGTTCAGTCTCATTCTTTTTTTTTTTTTTCTTTTTTTTTAAGATTTTATTTATTTATTCATGAGAGACACAGAGAGAGGCAGAGACATAGGCAGAGGGAGAAGCAGGCTCCCATGCAGGAAGCCCGATGTGGGACTCGATCCCAGGACCTGCGAGTCACGACCTGGGCCGAAGACAGATGCTCAACCACTGAGCCACCCAGGGGACCCCAGTACTTGTAATCTCTTGTTCAAAAGACTGTTTCGTGTGGGTATTATGGGCCTGGGTAGATGCAAGCTCCCTGTGAGTGGAGATTATGAATTTTTCCCCCAGATAGTAGCTAAGACAGGGCTGGATCCAGAAGAAATACTCAAACACACAAAGATCAAAGCAGACAACTGCCAAGGAGCCCATAGTCCTGGTGTCCAGCACCAGGGGCTTTGGGTTAAGAGTGTTTTGCTGTTTCTTCACAGCGATGGCATAACCTCTCCAGAGACAAGTTTTCCTAGTTCTATTTTTGGAGAACTTTTCTCCTCCCTGGAACCATGTGAAGTGCACTTGTCGGGTGGCTTTGGCCTTTTCCATCCTTGAGTCCTCACCAGGATAAAAGACCTGAACCCTGGTGCCCTGGTGCTGGCGCTGGTGCGTCGGGCGTCCCTCCCTCCCTAGCTGCTACCCAGGGGTGGACAACGCTGTGGGCTCCTTATCTCAACTCAGGGCATGACCGTGCAGAGTGCTCTTGGCAACGGCTTTAATTCCTAGAACTTGTTGATGATTAGTCCTTTCCCCATGATGTGGGCAAAGAGCAATAACATAAGTGGAAAGTGTTCGCTGTCTAGACCGAAGCTTTGGGCTAATATGTTGGTTTAATTTGTGACCCTGTTCCACTTTTGCACAGAAGTAGAATTGACTAGATATTAATTTTCCCTTCAGTGGAAAAACATTTAGAACCTCAGTGCTAAATGGTATTTTCTTATAAAATGCTTTAACTCTATGAGCTCTACTTTTATTCTACTTCTACAGATTAAAAAAAAAAAATGAGACCTGTCCCAGTTTTGTAGCTTAGAGATACTATTCTTGGATTGGAGACACTGATTTATTGGAAATATTATTGAATATAACAGCAATAAGAATGGGTCTCTTAATTCTCTTCCCATTTGTTCCAAAGATTTTGCTAGATGCTTTTATATATATATAATATATAGAGTTATATATATAAAATTATATAATATATATAATTATATTATATATTATATATAATTAGATAATATATGTATTATATAATTATACATAATATATAATAAATATATAGAATATATAATATATAGTATATATTATATATAATATATGTTATATATAATCATGTAATATATATTTATAATATAATACATAATGTAATTATATATAATATATAAATATAAATATATTATATATATTATATATAAATATAAATATATAAAAACATATATAATATATAATATATAATTATATAATATATAATTAATATATTTATTATAATATATAAATATAACATATATATATTTTAAATTCCAATAGAATCCATTTAAAAAAATTTTTTTTAACAGAATCCCTTTTGGATCTGTGTAGATTGTGAATTATGCACATTTTGAATAGTATTATGCAAGCATCAAGCACAAAATCAGAAATGAGGTAAATACTCCCAAATCAAAAAATAAACAAGAATTCCCAGACTTTTGGACCGCGAGGGCTCTGTTTCCTCAGTCGGCACAAGGTAGTGCTTCTTTAGCTGGAAATCAGAAATCCCTGCCACTCCCTGCCACTCGCTTTTCGTCCTGGATTCCGGCAAGGATGGGAAGACATCCCTTGCACAAGGGCAGTTGTCCTGAATCGCGATGCCAGAGAGCCACCAGCAGTGCAGTGTGACCCCCGCGCACGGTGAGCGGTTAGTCAATGATCACTTGGTGGATCCGAAGGGGATCAGTGTGGTAAGAAGCCCGCGGGGTGGTGCCTCGCTGTTGCACCCGCAGCCTGGGTCCCAGGCAAGGTTCGCCTTGCTCCCTGAGGATGCGCGTAACTTGTCAGCTGCAGCCAAGTACCTCTGAGTGGCCTTAGCTTTATCCTCTCAATCTTGCTCTTAGACTCCTTCCTCTCTCCTTCTTTCCTTCGGAAAAATAGCACATGTGTGAAGGCTTTTTGTATGTAACTTTTTATTCTCAAATAATCATAGATTCACAGGGAGTTGAAGAAATGTGTACCCCTGTTTGGTCCTCCTGACACATACACACAAACACACTCAATCAGCTTATAAAACTGTGGTAGCGTGTGTGTTCCTGAAGGTCAGTAGCTCACGGAGTTTAAGTTCTGGGGGGAAAAAGTCTACATTGAGATGCAGTTCCCTTCTCCGCAGGCTGCCGTCCAGGACGGGTTCCCCGGCCTGTCACCAGTGCCATCTCTGCCCACGAGCAGAAGGATGCAGTCAGCAGCCTGGGATTCTTAAATATTTTATCTCTGAATTTAGGTTTTGTACGTGAAGTGTGATGGAACCGTAGAGCGTGTGCCAAGGCCCTGG
The DNA here is from genome assembly GCF_053574225.1 of Canis aureus. Lineage (NCBI taxonomy): Eukaryota > Metazoa > Chordata > Mammalia > Carnivora > Canidae > Canis > Canis aureus. Next base: position 8,114,302 of record NC_135612.1, on the reverse strand, counting down.
GGCCACTGCGCATGGGTGGTCTGCACCTGCCTGCATCTGTGAGATGGAGCCACAGCCTCCCAGGCCCTGCTCCTGCCTGGCGACCCCCCGTGCCCCTGCTGTGGGGTGCTGGGTGTGCAAGCCAGAGCCTGGGCTCAGGAAAGGAATCCGGGGCCCAGGAGGGTTTGTGTGGCCCGGCAGGTAGCCTGCTGGTTGAGCGGGTCCTTTGATTTTAAATAATGCGGAGCACCAGGACGAGGCAAGACAGAGGCAACTGAAGCATGGAGAAGCTCGTGGACGGCGCTCTGAACGTTGGCCTCCTGCGCAGGCCCCCGCAAGCTGACTGCCTGCCCTCCTGACAACTCACAGCCCGCCTCTCACCGGCCGTGGTGGCCCAAGAGGTAGATTTGCCGGGAAGTAGGAAGCTTCCACCGAAGCCCCGAGGACTCCTGGCTTGGCCAAAGCCAAAAGAGCTGCCATTAACACCAGAGCAACCTTGAGGTCCAGTCGGAGACTCCGAGCTCAAGGACGCCACCCCAGCCACAGGTGGCCCCGGCCCTCCAGAAATGCACACCTGCCCCCCCACCCCCGTCTTAGGAAGGTCTGTGCTTGCTTCCCCCTGAATGCAGTTCACGCTTTCCCCATTCTGTCCCTTTGCTTAAGCCATTTCCCTCTTGTGAAATGGCATTTTACCCACCCCCTGAGGCCCACCTGTCGCTCCTCTGTCCTATGTTCCCCGCCTGTGACTACCACGGTGCCTTTGCACCTGCTTCCTCCGCCCGGGCCATTCCTTTTCTAGATCTCGTACAGCTAAATTATCTTGTCATTTGGAGAGAAGGTCCCCTTTCCAGAGAGGCCTGCCTGAAGACTTGCTCGCAGCTAGCCTCCGTCTCATCCCATTCCTCTTCCATTGATTGTATTTATCACTCTTTAGATGAACTTCGTTTATTTAATTAATTTTTTTATTTTTTATTTTATTTTTTTACTAGCGCAATGATCCTGTCTCCCGTGAGAGTAGGGACCTCTCTTGCCTTCTGCACTTCCGTAGGCCTTACACCACGCCTGGCATACACTTGTCGAACGAAGGCATGCACTTTCCCTCCTCCAAATACTGCATGTTATACTTTCCTTACATGTTTTCCCTCCTCCTCTATGTGATTAGCTTCTGGGACGGGGGCGGTGATTCGATCTTCTCCCTCACAATGCCTAGGAGGGGCCTGGGCTCCAGTAAGTCTTCCCTGAATGCGTATATAAAAATAAATGGTGCAGGGGCAGAGCGTTTCTTTTCTCTTTCAGAACAACTGGACACAGCATTAAGCCAGAGAGATCAAAACTAATTGCTGGAACGAGAAGCACATGCCGTTTAGCATTCATTGCATCTGCACCAAGGACAGCCTCGGAAAAGCGTGTAGTCACCCAAGGGCACATCGCGTCCAGAGTGACCTCTGTGTGCATTGCAGTGCTACTCTCTTCAGGCAAGTGGTTGCCTTTGTGGCCTGTGGGATGAAAAGCTTCCTAAAATAGAGACCAGGGAGGAAGTCTGGTTCTGATGGGAGGGCTCAGAGCAAGAGGGCACCTTCTTTATGAGCATCGGGCATCGGCGTAATTGCTCTGGCAAAGCTCTTGGCTTTTCGTTATTGATTAAAAAATGGAGATACTAACCGACAAATCATTTTGGAGATCTGGGGGTGGCGAAGAAGGTAAGGTGTGGCGTTAGTCGACAGTGACAGGCTTGGTGCAGAAATGGGACCATTAGGTCAAAACAGTGTACGTAAAAAACCAGATGAGGGATGTGGTCCAGCTCTCCTGGGTGGGGAGCGCGGGAGGCCCGCGGACCAGCTCATCTGGGTTGAGGTGAGGCTCTTTTTTTTTTTTTTTTTTTTTAAAGATTTGTGCATATATTTTGGATTTCAACATTAATGTCAAAAATACATAGTATGATTTTACATAGGATTTGTGCTACATTAGAACACTAGAGACAAACATCACTTGAGTATTAAGGAAATCATTAAATATTAAATAACTGAGAAATAAAGTGTGTAAACACTAACTGGGGGGATTTTTGCTATTGCAAGACGTCCAATGAAATGGTTTCAACAGTACAAAAAGGATTATTAGGACATGAGTGTTCCCAGTCTACTTGGACTATGGGGATCTCATTCCAGGATTCCTTTAATAAAAACTGGTCCAGGATAACAGGAGAGGATCCTGCAAGAAACGTCTAGAGCAGCGAAATACCTCAGGCGGCTGAGAACAGGGTGGCCAAGCACAAGCCGGAGGATTCAGAGGCCAGAGAGAGGATGTGCGATGTCCTGAGCCTCATTTGCACAACCAACTGCCTGTCGTCCTGCCCCACGGAAAGGCTTCTCCCCCTTAAATGTGGGGCCTCTGCTCCCCAGGGCGCCCTTCACCTCCTTGAGACAGGAAGCCTCAAGCGGACAAGTGGTTTGGTTCCTGGAGAGAGTTAGAGATTCTGAGGGCTTCCAGGGGGTGTGGGGTGGGCCCTGCATGTCCCCCCCACTTTTTTTTTTTTTTAAGAATACAAGAACATTTGTTTTTCATCCAGCTGGGAGGCCACCTGGCCATTCCTTCCTGCATGCACCCCCAGCTCACTGCAGGTCATCAGCCACGAAGCAGACAACAGCCCCAAGTCCAAGCAGCTCCTCCCCACCCCCCATGAGGCCAACATGTGAAAGGGATCCTGTCCCGTGGCCCCAGCCCACCTGGCCTGGCTGGAGGCCTGGGAAGAGGAAGCCGGGTGGCGAGGTGGGCACGAGGCCCCGGAGCCCCAGGCCCAGGCTCCCCCAGGGAGGGGCCGTCTCCTGTCTCCTTGCTCTGCAGAGAGGCACTCATGTCACCAGCCACGTCCCGGGAAGGCCCCCCAGCCGTGCACCTCTGGGCACCTGGCTGCAGCTCCCAGGCCCTCCCCGGGGCGCTCAGTGCGGCTGTGGGTGCTGATGGCGAGGGGCGAGGACCTGGGTGCTAGACCAGTGTCCCCGGGCTGCAGGGCAGCCCGCACTGTCACCTGGACGCCTGTCCCATTGGGGGGGCACAGAGGGGCCTGGTGGGGCCCGGCCAGCGCTCCCGGGCAGGGGGAGGCGGCCTCTTTCTCTCTCTCCTGCCACCGAGCAGCTCACCCCATCCCTCCTGGCAGGCCCGGGTGCACGGGCCCCTCCAGCTCATTCGCTTCGTCCTCCTCCTGGCCTGGACCCTGTTGATGATGATACACAACCAGAGTTTGCCTTTAGACTTGCTCAGCCGGGGCTCCCAGTTGGCTTTTTGAGTTTCTCTTTGGTTTTTCTCCCATTGGCCAGATGTTTCCGGTCGAGGAGTAGAGGATTGATTTGCCCAATCAGTTAGTTACCTGGTAAAGCAGCACCTGCCTCCCAGCCTGGTGCCCCTCGTGCGCCCCGTGGCACCCCAGCTCCTGCCCGACCGAAGCCTGCTCCGGGAGCTGGGGGCTGCGGCGAGGCCTGGCGGCCGTCCCTCGGGGCTCCTCCCGCCTCTCCTCCCAGGCCTGGGCAGCCCCGCGACCCCTGGGTGGCTGCCGCCCAGCTCCGCCCCGGAGGCCCCCCCACGCCGTTCTCCCCACTCAGAGGCCACAGGTGTGTAACAGGTTCCTAGGGCTGCTCTAGCCCCTGCCACACGTGTAGCAGCCTGGCGCATGATGCATGAATTTTCCTAGAGTTCTAGAAGTCAGAAGGCCGCAGTCACTTCCACTGGGCCCACGTCGGGCTGTTGGCTCATGCCTGAGGCCCGAGAGGACCATCTTTTTCTGGCTGGAAAATCCAGCGTTAGGAGCTGCCTGTGTGCCTAGGCCTGTAGCCCCACATCGCTGCAACCTCTGCTTCACACCTCCTCTTCTGAGTCTGACTTGCCCACCCCCCTTTTATGGGGATCCTTAGGATGCCATTGGGCACACCCCGATCATCCAGGATAGTCTCCCCATCTCAAGACCCTGGATTTCATCACGCCACAGTGTCCCTTTGGGCATCTAAGGTGACATAGTCACAGGTCCCAAGGACGCAGGTGTGGATATCTTTGGTTTGGCCGCATGGTGTGGGCAACGGGACATGTTTTTCTTTCTACCCAGGCATCATGCCGCTCGCCTGGTTAAGATCTGTGACTTCCCATCGCGTGTAAAATCAGTCCCCACCCCAACACCTGGCTTACCAGACCCTGCCTGCTTCTCCGGCCGTTTCTCAACCAGCCTTGCCCCCACTCTCTGCTCCTGTCACACTGGCTTGTGCCTGTTCCTCTTAAAATGCCAGGCCCTCTCCTTGTGAGGGTCTCAGTGCTGCTACTCTCTGGCTGCACTATTCTTGTCCCAGCTCCTCCATGGCTGTTTGCTCTCTTACTTTGGGTCTTTGGCCCCGTATCACCTTCTCTGAGAGATGGCAAGTATCTAACAAGTGTTTCCAGTGATGGAATCCACTGTTTACTCTAAGGAAGGGAGATGACATTGATTATGTGTCTAGGACCTTTTATTGCTAAATGCTCAAATGCCTCATTTGTGGAGCATCCTGGGACCCACTTGACAAAAGAAGAAACTGAGGCTTAAGCAACTTGCCAAAATTTACAAGGCTAGTGAGTAGTAGGATGAAGCCTGAACACAGCCTGACAGCAAACCCAGTACCATTACTATTGTACGTATCTGTGTATTATAGAGAGCGTAGCCAGGAGGGGAAAGCTTGGACTGTGGACTTACACTTAAATTCTGACAATGTCACTTAGTAACTGTGTGACCTTGAGTAAATGCCTTAGTCCTGGCGATATTCAATTTCCACATCTCATATCTTTGTTGGGAAGAGTAAATGAAATAATAGATACCAATAATAGATGCCTGGTAGTAAAGCAAATGCTTAACAAATACTAAGTCGAAAATATTATCAATAGAAACCTGAAGCATTTTTGCTTTTTTTTTTTTTTTTTTTGCTTCCCTCTAATTTAAAAGAAACTTCAGTGAAAACACAATCCAATTTAAAAATGAGCAGAGGACATGAACAGACATTTCTCCACAGAAGACATCCAGGTGGCCAACAGACACATGAAAAGATGCTCGACATCACTCCTCATCAGGGAAATGCAAATCAAAGCTACGACGCGATATCACCTCACACCTGTCAGGATGGCTAAAATCCACAACACAAGAAACGAGTGTTGGTGAGGATGTGGAAAAACAGGAGCCCTCCTGCACTGTTGGTAGGAGTGCAAACTGGTGCAGCCACTGTGGCATACAGTCTGAGAGTTTTCCTCAAAAAATTAAAAATAGAATTACCATATAACCCAGTAATTCCGCTAGCAGGTATTTACCCAAAGAATATGAACACACTAATTTGAAGTAAAAATATATATGCCCCTATGTTTATGGCAGCGCTATTTAAATAGTCAAATTATGGAAGCAACCCTAGTGTCCATTCATAGATGAATGGGTAAAGAAGAGGTGATACACACACACACACACGCACACACACACACACACACAATGGAATATTATGCAGCCATTAACAAAGATGAGATCTTGCCATTTGCACAACATGGATGGATCTAGAAAGTCACAGTGAGTGCTAAGTGAAATAAGTCAGAGAAAGATCTATGATTTCACTCCCATGTGGAATTAAAAAAGATAAATGAACAAAGAAAAAAGAAGCAAATAAATAGACTTTTAACTCTAGAGAACAAACTGAAGGTTACCAGAGGGGGTGTGGAGGGAGAGATGGTTGAAATAGGTTTAGGGGATTAAGAGTAGACTTATCATGACAAACATTGACTAATATATAGAATTGTTGAATCCCTATATCGTGCACCTGAAACTAATATAACACTGTATGTTAATTACGCTGGAATTAAAATTTAAAGAATAAAAGAAGCTTGAGTGAGAAAACTTGAAAGAAATGCCCCTGGTTAATAGTTCCCCCGTATTTTTATTATTATTTCTTCCTGTCACAAATATTCTCAAGCTGAAACTCACTGAAACAGGTTCCCCCAGCAGTAATGGATATTTTGTAACTCACTATCAACAGGAAAGAGTCAAAATTTATCAGTGTTGAAATGATGTCCTTTTGGGACATTGGAGGTTGAAGAATGAGAAATATTCAAGTGGGTGAGAGAAAATGTCCTGAGACCTAGCAGCTCCTGTTTCCTCATGACATTGTCTCCCTAGTGAAAAATTTCCAGAAAGTTACATTTTTTCTCTCCCATCAGGACGGTAAATAAAGCATCTCTCTTAAACTCCCATGCTAACAATTTCTTTTCTGCCCAATGCTTAATGCTGCCATGTTCAAAAGACAAAATCTGTAAAAAAATGTTTATATGAAGATGTCATATCCTTGCTTAAGGCCTCCAATGAGTCCCCATAACTTGGAGAATAAAGCCCAAACACCATTCATTGTTTAATAAGACTCTCCAGTATCTGATTCTGCTCTACTTTTCAGAGCTCTGTTTCCTGGCACGATTCCCCATTCCATCACCACTGCCTCACCCTCCACTTTATAAAGAAGGTGCTGTTTGTTGCTCTTCATTCTCACACTGGGAATTAACTGCAAGAATGTAGACGTGTTTGTGTTTGCAAGAGCACCAGGGATAAAATTTATCCCCACATCCTCTACAGATGAGAAGAGAGTTCGCAATGTGGTCTGAGAGCTCAGTGGCCCAAGATTTGGATCAACCAAACCTATGGCTAGTAAATATCCTTATAGGCAGGTAAGATGGTGTTAGAGAATACCAACAAAAGCAAAGAGCTTCAAAACTTGTATCTGAAGTGTCAATGTATCGATTGATTATCAAATAGCTAGTCTGTTCCCATGGGAAGTTTAGTCGTAAGGTCATTTTTTCTTTTTCTTTTTCTTTTTTATAAATTTATTTTTTATTGGTGTTCAATTTGCCAACATATAGAATAACATCCAGTGCTCATCCCATCAAGTGCAAGAGTCAGCTTTCCAGTGTAGAAGATATCCTGAGAGATATGCCTAAGTCCCCGATATTCATGCCTCTTTTCTTTCATTTCAATTCAACTAACATTTATTGAACACCTATGATGTGCAAGGCTCCTTCTTAAAGACACATAGAGAAGTATGGAGGGTGAATAAATTTAATTATACTCTGGAGATATTGATAGGGTCTCACGAAGGAGGCCATATTTTGGCCTCTATAGATATCGGAGGGTAAGAAAGCCAAGCAGAAGGCATGACATGAAGAATGGTATAGGAGTTGGAGCGAAAGAGTGTTCTGGGGTAGCAGCAAGTGGAAGGGGACTCGATGGAGCACAGGAGGCACTGAGGAATGCTATGGGGGGGTAAGTCTGGAAGTCATACTCAGGTTATGGAGACTCTAAATGCAGGCTGAGGAGTTTGACTTTTTTCTATGTATAGTAAGGAATTCCTGAAACTTGGAACACAGAAGTGACACGGTCTCCCATTACTTATCATAAAATACAGAGAAGGAAAAAAAAAAGAAAAAAAATACAGAGAAGAGTTAGCTGCATGTTTCAGGTGCAACAAGTTATTTACCGTAGCTGTTTCTCTAAAGAACACATTTCCTAATTTCTTTCTTTCTGGAGCAAGTATTCGAAGCTCCAAAGAGTGTGTTCCTGAACAAATACAAGAACAAAGGATTGTGTTGTCTGAAAGTCTACATTTTGCTCTTCTTTATGTTCCACTGAGTTTACAAGAATATCAACAGAATATGTGTGCCTGGGAAAGATTCATAATCTTCAGATGGAAAATTTAGAAGAACCTGAACAAAAGAAAAACCATTTAAAAAAAGCACAATGGGTTCTAGCCAAAATTCATCAATCAGTTTCAAAATAAGAGCCTACAATGAAATTTCGGAGAGTCCTACTTCGTGGAAATGTGGGAGCACTTTGAGCCTTGAGGCTACGTCGAGTTCTGGCTAAGCCGATTAGTAGCCGAGTGAGTTTGGGGAATATGCTCTCCTTTCTACGTCTCAGGGTTCTTGTCTGTAAATGTAAGTGACAACGGTGTCTACATAAATGGGTTGTTGAAATTAAAAGTTTGTTATGAGTTCAACAGAGTTCAATTTGCTCAGAAGAAACTCTTAATAAATAGTTGCCATTTTTACTGTAGTACTTTCCTCCCATTTTTAATAAAACTTGACAATGAAAAAATAATCATCTTCTGTATTTCACCTCCCTATTCTGTTAATAGAGTTTTTTTTTAAGTTTTATAAGGAACAGAATAGCCGATTCCCACTATTCACAAATTCCATATTTGTGAATGTGCATGCTTGCTGACATTTATTTGTAGCCCCCAAATTAATACTTCTAGTACTTTCCTGGTCATTCAGGAACATGTGTAAAGTTGTAAAGAATTGAGTTGTCTGGTGTTCTCAGCAAAGGTTGAACAAAGCAATGTTCTGTCTCCTTGTTTCAGCTCTTATTTTATAAACAGGTCCTTTTCCTGGTCTATTTGGGCCATCTATTTTGTATTTTTACATTTTTACATTTTGCTTTTGTTTCTTTCTGCTTTGGTGATCTTGCTCTTGTCAACTTGTTTGACATCTAAGGCTGTGATGTGCCTCAGTGGAGGGCTTGTAAGAGCTTGTCATCTGTGTTAGGGAAGTTTCATTCAGGCCTAACTTATAGTGCTGTAGGCGGCTAATTTGATGTTAAAGAAATAACCATATATACTAAATAAGGTGAATTTAAACAGAAACATACATAAAACAAGGTTATTAACTGATGGGTTGATGAAAGCGCTGTGACCGGAGGTGAGTGGGAACCTAACTAACCCTGTTTCCCCTGGAGGTTCAGTACTCACTACTACAATGTTTGTATTTACGTCACAGAGCAGAATTCCTGAGAATAATGAGAATCAACTGTATTTTTGAAATTTGTCCTTAAAACAGGGACTACAATAAGTGGTACGGTAGTTGTTTAATCAATAAACACGGTAAGAATATATACCTTTGCAATTATAAAAGCGTTTGAAATTTCTGGAAACTTGTTATTTCTTGGTCATTGTCTATGGCACAATTATACTTATCTCATTTGCTTATGCTTTTATAGCTCTTTGCTATCGTCTCCAAATCTTATACTATCAATTTCATGAAAAAATCAATTAAAACAATATATAGAAGGCTAGTATTTTCATTATTTTATGCCTTGGATGTTTGCTTCAGGCCATTTATGTCTTAGTAACCTTCAATTAAATTTCTTTTTGCACCTTTATTTCAATTGGTTGAGCTTTTTGAGTAATGGTCACAAAATCCTGATAATGGTGGTATTAATAGAAACCAAATACATCTTTTAATAGCGAGACTGTCATTCTTAGTGAACCAGCAGGAAAGGCTGTGTCTAGGATCTTCTTGTGAAACCTCAGACACAGAAGCCCAAGGGCTATGTGCTCATAGATCAGCAGGAAAGTCTAGCTCTAATACCATGTTGTAATATAGATTTTCTTTCATCTTGGTCAGTTTAATATTTTAGAAAAGATCTGTAGGGAAAGATTTTTTTTTCACAATTTGTTTTTGTTTCAACAGTGTTCCTTAAAAGAAAAGATTTAATTTATACATAGTTATTCTCTGGGCTTTATGTTCTTTTAATTTGTTCTTGAAAGCATTAAAGAATTTGTGGACGCTATGCTCTATGAAATAGCCCACCGTGTTCATAGAGACTATTGAAAATGTTAATTAATAACCTTTGCCATCTAAACTATTGGCCTTTGGCAGTCAATTAAAAAAAAATTGAAAAGGACATTATCCACATTGATTAAGACCTTGGTATCCATGGTATGTACACCACAGGGACTGAGATGCAAGAAGAAAATAGTAGAATTTCTATTTTTAGAACTTTACAAATAAAATGATAAATTAAGCTTCATGAATATGTAATAGATAGCTTGTCACTGCTATATATTGTCTTGTAGCCTATACTTGAGGCAGTTACGGTTAGGAAGCTGCACCAAAGTTCCCACTTCCCAAGGGCAGAGTGTGAGTTCCACACTCGGAGGCGTTGACTGCATGCCCATGGCTGTGTGTTCACTTGCAATTTATTGCAATGTTAAATTAGCATGTGGGTAAGGGCATTAAGAAGTTAGATTACCTTATATTAAAAAAAATCTTTATAATACTTTAGAACGATATGGGGCAGTGATCTTGAAAATTTTGCACAATACAGTGGTTTGCTGGTTATGTTACCGGAAGAGAATACATCAAATCTCAGATTCATCCTGCATCGTTTTTCTTTCCTGAACAAACAAACAAACCCCAAACTCCTCACTTGCAGCTTTCTGACCTTTTGTGATGACAAGTAGCTATCAGGAGTGCGTTCCCTAGCAGATATTTGAAAAAATAAGCAGACTTGATTTGCCCCTTGGAGGTAAAGGTCACATTTTAATAATGGATGAGAAAGGAACTGCTTTCAAAAGAAACTCATGTTACGAAGAAAGTATTTGGGGAATTTTTCTCTCATTAATGATTTAGTTGCCATAAAGTGCAGGTTTCGCCTATAAAAACTCATCTCACTACATTGAAGGGATTTGGAATTTAAAAACCTTCCAAATAAGATGTTCTGAATCCATTTGTTAAAAATAGTAAAATGCAGCACTGCCCAGATAGTTTGCATGGATGAGTGACTGACACCAGGGAAGACGGACATTTACTAGCCAAATTTAAATGAAAAACTTTTGCATAATCGGTGAATGAGATTGAAAATGAGTACCATGATTTAGGAAGTGCAGCCAATAAGGCACTTCTTGCGTTTAGATCTCTAGCTTTGTAAAGTGTGTATGTAAGTTATGACAGCCACTAAAACTATGTGTGAAAAAATAAACTGGATTCTGGGCTAGGCCTTTGAATTCCTGTCTCACAAGGAGCTAAGCCAAGATTTTTAAAAAATAAGGTATATTAAATGAGTTGGTCTCAATAATATCTTGAAGACAAGAGATAACATAATGGTTCTTTAGAATCTTTAGTAAATAGAAAGTTTTATTTTTTATCCTTTTAAATTTATATTTTTTTGTGTATGTTTACTAATATCAGAGCAGCATATGAATGTGATTTATAAATAAAGTCCCATATACTGGGGATGTGTGCTTAAATTTTTCTGAAAGATTTATGTAATAGACAGGTTCAGCAATCACTGGTCTAGACTACCCATTCTAAGAGTAGAAAATGAAAAGGAGTTCGGGAGCTTGGATATACTTTTCAATCTTCTTTTCCTTTTTTTCACATTTTTATTTACATTCTAGTTAGTTAACATACAGTGCAATATTGGTTTCAGGATTAGAATTCAGTGATTCATCACTTAAATATAACACCCAGTGCTCATTATCACAAGTGCCCCCCTTACTCCCCATCAGCCATCTAGCCATCCCCCCCCACCTCCCTCCATTGACCCTCCGTTTGTTCTCTATCTTTAAGAGTCACTATGTTTTATCTCCCTCTCTCTCTTTTCCCCCTCCCATATGTTTATCGTTCTGTTTCTTAGATTCCACATATTAGTGAAATCATATGGTATTTGTCTTTCTCCATCTGACTTACTTTGCCAGTCATGGACATTTGAGGTCTCTCCATAGTTTGGCTATTGTTGATAATGCTGCTAGAAACATCGGGGTGCGTGTGTCCACTCGAATCTATATTTTTGTGTCCTTTGGGTAAATGCCTAGTAGTGCAATTGCTGGAAGATAGGGTAATTCTATTTTTAACTTTTTGAGGAACCTCCATACTGTGCTCCAGAGGCGGCAATTTTCTTTTAAAACATTTTTTTTCCCCCAAGGAGGAGGGTTTAAGAAAAAAACTACTATCATTTGTATTTCAAAAAGAAAAGGCAATTTACCACCAGATAATTAGGAAGGATGTAGTTGCAAAAGGAAGGATAGACCCTTAAACTGCAAATAATTTACTTATAAACAACTTCATACATTGTCCTTTAAACAATTTTTTTCTATGGCCCCTTTGAATAGCACCATGGAGCGGTGCTGGCATGTACATCCTAATTCTCACAATCTTCTTTTTTTCAAATGCCATATTCTTGTACTTTTTTAGGTTTTTTTTTTTTTGTTTTTTTTTATTGTTTTTTTTTTTTTTTTGTAACTCATTTCTTAATGCCACATGGATTTTAACCTCTCCTATGACAGTTATCCTCCTCCTTCATGTCTTCCTAACCACAGGGCTCAGGTCAAGCACCCCTGGTGTTATCCTTAGTGAATTCATGGTTTCACCAGTAGTGAGAGAGTGAACATTTTTGCATTTTCCTTTTTTGTTTGCTTTCTGGATGCTTATGGCCCACTCTACCCCCTTCACATTTTTGGTCTCACACAAATACACAGTTTTGGCTCCTCTTCTCTCAGTATGTATTTGTTTCCACCCATCAATTACTCCCAATTATAAAAGCCATTAGAATTCTAAGGCTACCTTTTGTGATATTAGAAATCCTTGCATCTATGGCTCCAATCTTCACGTTCCTATTTTCTTGATTATTATTGAAAATGTCAAGTTACAGATTTTCAGAAACAACCCCTGAAACTTCATTATTTACTTGCAAAACTGGGAGAGGATTTTGACGAAAATTCTGTGTACAATTTCCAGCTAATTTTTTTCATTAGTCATTTGATGTGTATGTTAAAAGAAATAAAGACCTAACAAAACAAAACCACGTTGAAATCTCCACAGAGTTCTACGGCATGCATATTATTTCTCTCCATCACCAATGCCATCTCTTAGTTTCAGAAAATGAGGTAAATTGCAAACCAACTCAGTTAACATTATTCTAGTTTCATCACAATGTCAACAAAGAAAGTATTAATTGTGCCTTCATTTTCAATGTAGGGCCTAAACCTGTTCCCTTTGAAAATTTATGTAATAGAGGTTATCAATTTATGCATATGTGCCAAGATTCCCGACACACAAGCTTATTCACCAGGAGCAGTCAGGGGTCACTTCTAGATGAAATTCATGTTTGGTGCACATCTTGCCCCCTAAAAAATACCATCTTTCCATTGTTCAGTCAACAATTTCCTTCCTGCCTTCTCTCCCCCCATCACTGGATAGTCTACAGTCCTGTCAGGGTGCCTCCTGCAGCACTAATTTCCCAGCAGGAAATTCCCCTCTCACCTCCTGCTCCCACTTTTAAGGAAGCGAATTATGGAGACTGGCATTCACCTTTAGAAGTTGTTGGCTTTTGGTATGCAGCAATGACAAACTGACTGGATCCAGGAATAGTGTAGTATTTATTTAGCATAGAAAGAATTCTCCAGGGGGGGAAAAAAAGGGACAAAATGGAGATTGAGATTATGCTTGGTTATGGAAGCATTGGCATTCTGATGGTGTGTGAAAGAAAGTTCATAAAATAGAAAACGTAAAAAAAAAAAAGTGGGGGTGGGAAGAAAGAGGGTGGAAGTGGCAATAAAGTGGCAAACGAGAGGATATCTTTCCTTCCCTGGTCTCCTGGTGAGGGACAAAGGCAAAACTGTCTTTAGGAGTGACAGATGGAACATTTTCTCTCAAGGATAGAGAGCTAGACCTTGAAGATGGTGAGGAAATTGTGTCAGGTCATGATCTCACATGATCCAGATCTCTACAAGGCTTCTTGATGTTTGACAGTCTGGAAAAGCTCGTGTATCTTTTTTCAGAATAACATTTTAAAATGTGTTAATCAAAACACATAGGATTACACAGGAAATCGTTTTATATACTGAAATACCATCTTCAAAATATTAAAGACAAATTTGTGATATAGTAGCACCTGCTTCTTTAGTAACACATGAAACAGTAGGATCTGATAATAGGTCTAACGGGTAATAGGCCTTACTTTTAGAATAGTGATTAATAAACTATATTTTATTATATGAGCAATAACTATATATGACATAAGGTATCTATAAAAGTTGATACAACAGCGAATTTTATGATGGTTTGTTTCCTATTTTATAATTGAGGAAAGCTTTTAAGTTTCAGATAGAGGTTACCGAAAATAAAGGAGTAACTTTTTTCACCATCCAAGTCCAAGAACCTTTTAATATTATGCTCTCAGGGGTCTTTGGGCTCCAGGTTAAAAACTTCCACATCTGTAGGCTGGAGAGATCGGTCACGACATGGTAAAGGAGGGTGTCTCCAGTGAGATACGGGATGTAGGAATGTTGAAAAAGCATATGATAGCAAGAAAAAGTTTCGGATCACAGATAAATAACTAAGACGTTTCTGAGATGGGTTTTCTCTCCTTGACTCTTCATGCCATCGTCCAAATTCACCCTCTCATCTCTTGCCTGAAGTAATGCAAGGCTCTCTAACTCACCGTACAACTCAACCTCCCAACACTGCCCCACAGTCCTAAAGAAGAGCTCCATTTATCTGTCAGTATGCTTCTGGGGTTCAAAATTACTCGGTGATTCTGCATTGCCCCCCAAACAAGGTACAGCTCTCTATTCTGAATTTAAGGTTTGTTAGTATTTGGCTTTGGTCTATCTGTATGATCTAAATTTCCATTCGTCTTCCCCATATACCTCATGATGCAATCAGATTGGTCCACTTACAGTTCTTTGTTTGGGCCTGAGCACATTCTTGTCCAGCCTTTCCTCAGGCTGTTGCTTCCATCTGGAATTTTCCCCCCACATTATGTGTGCAGAAATCTTACCCAAGTTAAAGTTCAGTCACTATCCTTTGCAAGAGTAGGAGCTTTGTCCTATTCAACTTGGTTTTTAGACTAACGATTAGCTATGGCCCTTGCACACAAAAGATGGTCAGTAAGAGCATTTTAAATTAACGAACAAGACAACTGTACATGGGATATTGGTGAAATTCCAAGATTATAGATTTCTAAGTTTTGAATGGGACCCAATGTAGTGTAATTCAGCATTAGGTTTAAAAGAGTAGGAAGGGGGCATTTGGCTAGCTCAGTTGGTAGAGCAGGAGACTCTTGATCTCAGGGTCATGAGTTCAAACCCTATGTTGGGCATAGAGCTCACTTAAATAGGATGGGAGAAAATTTTAGTATTTGGGTAGAAATATATAGGGAGTTGCTCAGCAATGAATTGGAGGTATTTTCTCACTTCTTTGTATGAAACAGTTTTCATTTTATCTGGCTTTATTACTGTATCTTGTTGTTCCTATTATTATCACCTCCCCCACCTAATGAAAAGTGAGAGGATGATGCATACTGGCTGAGAATTATGGTGGAATGAATATCAGCATCGGGGTAAGAGTTCTAGAGAATATCCTTTACAGGGAGGCTATTCTTTTTAAGGTTCCTTTTTACATAATTTTGACTCAGACTTGCCATTTCTTAAATGTTGTCTGCCTTTAACCTGTATGAGATTCTGGTTAGAAATTACGCTAACCAACTCCAGCTTTCCAGTTCCCATAGCACCCATTACAGAACAAGGCAATCTCATGGCTGCTGATGATGTGAGATCTGATGAATTCTCTGTTCCCTATAAATTATTCAAAGGCAATTTCAACTTACCAGAAATGAATTTCCCCGTTCTATGAAAAAGGCAGGTTTTGGTCATTTTCACCTTAAGATAACTTAATAGTACTCAAGACCAAATAGATGGATACAGAATATTTCTCAAGAAGTTTGTCCTGCGAAGGCCAAGCTGACCTAAATTCATATCTCTGTACCAGATTCAAATGCAACTTGATATCTGTTGGATGAAAGAGCTGGGTGAGAATTAATATTAAACTCACCTTGAGTTCTCTCAATTTCTGATGAAAAGTGTCAAGTTGCAAATGTTCTTTCTGTGCTTTCAGAACCCATTTTTCCGAGCCAAAGTGGGTGATCCATTTGCAAGCTTTTTATTTTAAAATTTCTTGGCTAGTATTTTATACAGCTCATTTAATATCTTAATTCTTTGTAATATACCAACACCTCTGACTGCCTCACAAAATGGCCCACAACAAGAGATTTGGGGACCGTAGCTTAGTTTGCCTTGTCATCATCTCTGGCCCAAGGCAACAGGAGTTGGGCAGTCCAGGCTACTCTGCAATATTTAGGACAAAGATGACTCAGTTTAAATGGAAACATTATCCTAGTTCTGAGGCAAAGGGCAGATCTGCAAGCAAATATCCTCCACGTAAATGATGATGACAAATGTATCCCAAAGGGAAAAATGCAAATGGCATACGTACTTCTTGAATAATTTGCCTTAATCGTCCACTCTTAAACTTGTACCCTAAGAATTTCTTGTGAAGAACAAATACACAAATTTTAATTGACGGATTCTCCTTTTGCTGGTTTAGCAGATATTTCACTGAAATAAGGAGATGAGGCTATTTCAGGAAAAAAAAAAGTATTATGGAGCCATCAAATAATTTCTGCCCTGATGAAGCCTCTGACTTTTTGGTTAAAGCATTTGAAGATGTGAATAGTGGTTGAAGAGTCTTTAAGCCAAGGTTGTCGGGCTTCTGAAACATCTTAAGGCCCCACTGCTACAACTGCTGCTACTGGTAGGCAGTAGATAGCCTACTAGAAAAATCTATGCAAGAAAGAAGTTAGATGCTTTCTCTTCAAATTTTGGAAGATAAAAAGAAAGAAACCAAGCATTAAGGGTATCAGTCTATATGAGGCAGCCTAATAATCCCACTCTTTTTGTTGGTATATTGGGGTTGGGAGGGTGGAAGAGTTAGTAAAACAAAACAACAACAACAACAACAACAACAAAAAACTCAGTACCTAACATCAGATGGGAGGTGGGTGGGCAAGAAGTCCAAATTTGCTCTTGCTTTTGTGGCCATAGTTTTCTAAGACAAATACAAAGATACCAGTGGATTGAGGAACACACTAATTTTCTTCACCATTCCCAAAGCATTTGCCATGTCCTCATTGTTGTCTACTGCAGGAGTTGAAGGCACAACCTCCCAACCCACAGTTTCACTAATGGAACGTTCTTTCCTATGAGTCCCCAATAACTGGACGAGGTGAGGGCTCAATGCTCTTGAGATTTAGGAAGAGAACATTACTGCCCACAAAACTGTACCATTCGTAGGAAAAATAACACTCTGCCCTTGAAGAAAGCCCACGGTCCTCTGTTTATTCAAACCCAAAAGGAAAAGGGCTCCTTTTTATATTATAGATTTAAAAAACCCACAAATTATAAAGGGAACTATTAAAGATCTCTTTAAAACTCCCTAATGTTTTGCAGGATTTTTTGCCGTGAATTACTCCTCCCATATTCTCCCAGAGGTGGTTTAGCCTTTTCCTACTCTGAAGAGCAGCGCCTGTGCTAGCAGAAATAGAAGGCCGTACTATTTGAGGAGCTGAAGGATTGGTAAAATGCTAATTCTACAGAGCATCAGTTCTCAACTTTAGTGTGGATGATATTCATGGGGTGTGTGTGTGTGTGTGTGTGCGTGCGCGCGCCTATGTATTAGAATCTATATTCTGATTGTTTATGACAATCCCCATCCCATGAATTCAGATTTGGAAAATCTGATGTGATGCCCACAGGGATGTGACAAGTGCCTGGGTGATTCTACTGTGTGGTTTCCAGACTACATTTGAAAAACAATGAGATGGAAATAAATGTGCAGGCTGTATGAAAAGCACTTTTTAAGAGCTACTTTGAATCACCTACGGTGCGTATTTGGTGCCCTCTGTTTGTCCCTTTAGTAAATCTCTCCTGCTTTCTTGTGAGGCCTCCTCCCTTGCACCTCGGGGCAGCCCGCAGCCCAGTGTCACACTGCTGGCCTCCATTCTCCTCCACCTCCAAGCTCCCCCAGGCCTGAGCTCCTTCAGGATCTTTCTATATACCAAGTAGTCGGTCTCAAGATGCAATCTGATGAGCTACTTAATGCTTATTAAGGAGGTAATGATTGCCAAGAGCTTAATACTCCCTCCTCAGGGCCTTTGTACTAGTTGTTGCCTCTGCTGAAATCATTCCTCCTCTTTGTTTTATCTTAAATACCATCTTCTCTGACAAGCTTTCTTGACCATTCCTTGAGAACAGCCCCTCAGCCCCCTCCCACCCCTCAGCCACTGTCACATCCAAATACTTGCCCACATCTGAAATTAGCTTGTCTCGTTTCCATCTCTTCCCACAGTAAAGTGAAATTCCATGAGTTGGCTTTGAAAACTATTTTTACAGCGTTACCCCCTGGCCTATGAGAACTTTTCAGTAATTATTTTGCCAATAATGGAACGGATGTGAATTGCTCCCAGGAATGTCTTTTAGCAACAGATGACCTGGCCTGTGTCTCCGGGAGTCCCAGGTACTAGGGTCGGTCACCTGGGAAGTAGGCCATTTTTGGAAACTGGCTTCCTTCTAATTTACACCCTACACAGGTGGTATTTTTTTGTAGGGGAAAAAAAGGCAGAAAATCAGAAAGGTGATTTGTAAGTGTCCTTTTTTATTGGGTCTTCCTGATACTGGATAAATAGCTCCATTAGAATATCATCCTAAGGGGTGCTTGGGTGGCTCAGGTTGTGATCCTGGGGCCCTGGGATCGAGGCCCACGTCGGGCTCCCTGCATCGAGCCTGCTTCTCTCTCTGCCTGTGTCTCTGCCTCTCTGTCTCTCATGAATGAATGAATGAATGAATGAATGAATGAATGAATGAATGAATAAATAAAATCTTAAAAAAAAAAAGGAATATCATCCTAAGAATGTGGTCTTCTTAGGTCAGAAGCCTTTTCCTACATACACTTACACCCTCCTAACCCAGAACCAGCTGCTTGGTGCCATTGCATGGTCTTCTTATGGGAAATTACTCAGAGCTGGAGGCTGGTATCTAGTAAAAATCAGAGAATTTCGGGTGACTATCAGCCACCCTGGTTCAAGTGCTGCATCCTCTGTTGTAAATTATATACTATTTAATCCCCATTTTCCTATTTGGGGAAAGGAGAAAGCCAGTCTAAATTAATTTTCCAATCTCTGCATTCACAAGAATTTTGGGATTCAGACTATCCACGGGTTGGCTCTGAACAGCCATCTGTGAGGAAGCCCCACCACCTACTGGGCATCTCTTAAATTACAGATGAAGGTTTCGATGAGGTATTTCTGAAAGTTAAGACATGAGCTCATTAAACGTCTTAGTGGGAACTTGCAGATCCCCTTTAATATTGCCCATGCGCATGTCCTGGCTCACCCCCTGCTTTCCGAATGCCACAAGCACCCCTCCATCCATTGGGTATTTATTTGCTCCACTCCTGTGAACTTCACCAACCTTACCTAACAGTTCCTGTCTTAGCCTCTCTTTGGTCCTGCGGCGTTCTCGAGGGGAGGACACGGTTACAGTGTGAGGACAAGAGGGGTGGGTAGGCAGCCAGCGAGGGCTGATATCTGGAGCAGAAGCAGATCAGCAGGCTGAGGTCCAGTTTGGGGCTGTGAACCTGGGAAACGGGTCAGGGACTGTGGTTTCCAGGCAGTTGGCCGGCAGCTTTTTTAAGCCAAGCAGACCTGAGTTTGAATCTGTACTCGCTTATGAGGCATGTGACCACAGGGTAGGGTAAAATGGGTCAAGGAGAGGGCATCTAGTATTTGAGACTATGTGTCGGTTGGTTTACAAATGTCACTTAATTTAATGCACGTAAGAGCCTTATGGGGCGGATGTCACGCCCCGTGGAATGTCAGCGGCCCACTGCTCTTCTCATCCCACCCTCCCTCCCTGGGTAATCTGGGCACGGTTACAACCCCAACAAGCACAGGAGAGCAGAAACGGATGCCTGAGTTAGAAAACAAAGTGAAAGACCCCATCGGACAACTCGTTCTAAGAGTTTGCCTGAAAAAGGGGGAGAAGAGAGAAAGTTGCACGAAATATGCATTCAGGGGAGTCGCCCCTCTGGATGGCAGAGACAAATAGGCCTTTGGATCTGGAAAAAGGAGGATCAAAGATGTAGGCGGACAAGGCCAGACACAGCCAGGGCGGGCCGTCCTCCCACCAAGAGGCTTACATCTAGCAGGAAACTACTTCATAGCAGCATTTGGCTCCACTGACCACTCCTACCTTTTTGAAGCACGTTTATTTCTGGCCTTTGGGAACATAAGACTCGTCTCACTGTCTGTTCCTGTTCACACTCTGATCTGGGTCCTCATTCCTGCACCAGACTTCTGACCGGCTCTGTCCTCTGTCCAATGGCGTTGACCTTAGCTCTCTTCTCTTGTGATCTCCGTTCTCCTTAGTTTATCTCATGGCATGTGGTGCCAACCCTACCCACAAACGATTGACACACCCGAGTCTCTTGCCAGACTTCTCCCCAGACCTCCAATATCCTGTCTCCCGTAGAGTCACCTGGGCACCTGCAGGCAAGGAAGCACTCTGGTAACAAGCACAACCATAAGGTGCCATCAGAAATCACCTATATTGCTTCCTCCTACTTCCCGGTGAAATGAATTCTGTGAGCCTGGTTTTCCTCTTCTTCTTGGCTCAATCCTTTGGCCAATACCAAGAGCTACCCATTTCCTGGTAACTCTTAGTTTCCTAAAAGTCATACAAAAAAAAAAAAAAAAGGATTCTAAGATTGGAGGCCATAGAGCTAGACTGACCTTCAAAGCCCACACTCCATCCTACTTCAACTTGTCCCCGTTTAGTTTTAGGGCTTTGCAGCTTTTGAAAGCAAATAGCATCTGGGTACCATTGGAAGGGGACGTAATTTCCTTTCCTGTTGTTGAAGGAAATCAAAGAGAAATAGGTCTCATTTACAAAGAGATTCGAGACACATAACAAAACTCATGAATCCTATTTCGTGCTCCAAATTTTAATCTTTGTTCAAAATGAAGTCTCCCACACTGTTGTGTGTCATTCAGCCCCTTGGGCTCCTCCTCCAACATAGCAAAGTCAACGATCAGAAACTCCCAAAATAGAGACACGTATTTGAAGCGTTACATTGTAAAGCCTGGTGTCTCCCAGTCCCCACTGCGCTGCCCACACACACCCACGCCTGGGGCCTTGCACACATGGAGTCATAGAACGGACAAAGGCTGGCTTGTTCTGCTACAACATACAGAGAATGCTTCCTTTTGTTTGGAACCTGGTTGAACATTCAGTCTTATCCTTCACAAAGTTCAGTTTCTCTCGTGGTTCCTATGAGCTAGAGACCCCCGACTTTCAGGATGGATGGCTTGCAAGGGAAACACATCCATCAGCAATTCCTCGGTTTGACCCTACCCTCAGGAGCACTCACACTTCGGTGTCTCATACCAGAAAAACAATAACAAAACATGTTTCCCCTCATCCTTCCTTTTTTGGCTATCATCAGAACTGCTATTTTAGTGACGGCAGATAATTAATTAGTACAGATTCGATTACTGAGAAAAACAGAAAAGTTGAAGTGTATCTATAAATGCCTCTTCAAATACTTCAGAAGGCTCGTAAGACAGTGACGTATAATGGGGCTAAAACCCAGCAGGGGATGAGCCCCACATTGGGGTCACCTCCTGAAAAGGCTGAGGAGCTAAAAAGAGCTCTCAAGGACTTAAGGGAGTTCAGGGCCCATCAGGGAAGTGGTCGTGACAAGTCAGGCTCTGAGGTAGAACCCCAAAGAATGACCCTGGGCAGTTAGGTTGAATGGTAAAGCAGCCCGCCCT
The DNA here is from genome assembly GCF_053574225.1 of Canis aureus. NCBI lineage: Eukaryota > Metazoa > Chordata > Mammalia > Carnivora > Canidae > Canis > Canis aureus. Next base: position 8,092,848 of record NC_135612.1, on the reverse strand, counting down.
CACAAGGACTGATTGCCTTACAATTATTTTCATGCTGGTTAGAAGATGACCTTGGACTAGGGCTTTTGTCGTCCTAACAGAAACAGAACTGCAGAAATGACAGGTAACAGAAACAAATCAATAGGGGATCCTGATAAGGGATGAAATTTAGCATGACTAGGATCACTATGTTCACAGATAAAAGACAAGTGGAAGCATTTCAGCTCATGCAGGTAATTATAAAAAACAAGTCAAATGAAAATTGGGACTGAATATATAATTATTAAAATTAGGAACTTTGGTGGTGGGGGGGTTAATTTGCTATTAAACCAGACAGCTGGAAGGATGTCAGAAAAATCTCTGCAGCATAAAGCACAAAGGAGAGTGTTCTTTTGGCTTTCTGTTGACTTAAGGAAGACGTTGCCCGGTTAAATGCTCGAAGATGCAGGGACAGACGAATGCCCACGGAACAAGGTAGATATGTGGATAAATATAAAAGAATATTGGCTGTATAAAAGCATGTTAATAATGTCTTAGAGGACTTGCAATCTGTATAGAATTAAAATACATGGTAACACAAGCGGACTACCTAGGGCATGGCTAAGTTACATGCCGCGATGCCCATCAAAGAGCATAAGTACAAATTTACATTCAATTCTAAGAAGTTCAAGCACATTGTAATATTTCTGGTGATCGCAGAAAGAATGGTAAAAGACTTACTAACCCCCAAGTTAAGTGGAATTGTAAAAGCTATTTAATTAATTGAAAGGAGGCGAGAAAGGTGAAGGAAAGAAACAGAAAAGAGAGACAAATGGAAAGTAAAAACAAGGACAGTAGATGCAAACCCAATTATATAAGTAATTACAATAACTGTAAATGAGCTACACACTCTTCAGTCTGCACGTTCGACCGTTTCTCTAGTGTCTTTCAGAGGCAAGCTTTACAAAAGACTGGTCTACAAATGCTGTTTGCACTTTTCCAATTCACACTAATGAGCTGTTTCACTTTGTATGAGCCAGATGCCTCTTACCAAAGAGTCCAAGGACTTTGTAATGCCAAATTCAATGGCTATTTCCTAACACTCAGCATAGCGTGGCCTTGCACAACACTGGGAGACACTGGTGACCTTCCTTTTTTTGAAACTTTTAAAAAAATCTTGATTCCCTGACACACGTTTTGTTTATATTTCTCTGGCTACCCCTCTCAACCACCTTTCCTTTTTCCTTCTGCTCTGTCCACCCTTGGGGTTTTGGTTGAGGGCTCTCTTTTCATCTCACTAGATTCTCTCCTCGAGCAATCTCATCAATTGCCGTGGCCTTAAATACTATATATGTGCTATTCTATAACGATGGAGTATATATGATACCATAAATCCTCTCTCCATACTACATAGTAGTTCAAATTGAACTACTGATCTCACCTTACCCTGTGCCCTTGTCACCTATTCCCTCTTCAGTAAATGACACCTTATTCCACCAGTTACTTTTGCTAAAACTTCGAAGTCATCCTTGAATGACCCTTATATGCACTTTCTCTGCCACATTTAATTCATTCCCAAATACTGTGGTTTTTATCTTTTAAATATATCTGGCGATCTAACCACTGAGCTTCATTATTCCAACCCTGGTCAAGACCAAATATCTCTTCTTGCTTAGGCTATGGTACTAAGCTAACTAACTGGTATATTTTTTTTCAATTCCTGTCCTCTTCCAATTTATTCTACACATAACAGTCAGAATGTGGTATGATCTTTGGGAAATTCCTTTGCCTAAGATATTTTGGTGACTTTTTTTCGTAGTTAGGAGAACATCCAACTATCCCTGTCATTGACTCAGGGCCCCATATAACCCACCTTCAACCTAACTCTTTAACCTGACCTGTTGCCTTCCCCACCTTCTCCTTGCCCTCTGACTTAGCCACACTGGGCTTTCTCTGAGATCTTCAAACTTGCCAAGCTTTTTTTCCAACTTGGGGAGCACTTCACAGATCTTTTTTCTGTATGGAGAATGTTCATCCCAACTTCCTGTCTGGCTAATTTTTATTCCCAACCCTCAGGCCTCAGCTAAAATGTTATATCCTCAAGAAGGAATGCATTTTCTATTCCCCATTTTCCTAATTTATACTTGACCTTTCGTTTTGCTTTTGTGCTAGTTGTGAGCTTGTTGATTTTCAGCTCCAAATTTACTTCTCGATATATGCTCCACAAGAATCGATGGAAGGACTTTCCATAGTTCCCTTTCACAGAACACCTGGTGTTAAGCTTTTTTCAGTAGAGGGCGCTGGAGGCACATTGCAGGAGGAAGGATGCTCCTGGTCCTTGCAGTGGCTCAGGAGGGGTCTGCAGTGTGGGTATGTGGATGCCTGGGGGTGTTTTGTCCCAACATGCTGTCCCTGGAGACCTTGCAGCCCCAGTGTGGCCTAGTGATCATTTCCTGTAGCCCTCTCCACATGGACATCCTTCTTATGCCCCAGGCCTCCTGCCCATCCTGGTACACCCTTTCCCTGTGTTCCTTTCTCCTCCTTCCTAGCAGCCCTCCCCATCCCACCACCCTCCAGACAGTCTTCCCCACAAGGACACCTTGTGCCCCAGGCCTCCTGCCACACTGGCAATCCTACTCCTGTCACATACCCAGGCCCAGGCTACCAGCTTCTGTTCATCTCCCCCATCTGTGATGCAAAGGGATCTGTTTGCCCTGTGACCTCACAGTCCATCTGGCCCAGTTTCAAACCAGCGAGCTGCCCTCCATCCAGTGGACTCAACTACATTTCCCAAGGAGATCTGAATGTCCAGCCCTGGAGAGGGTCCTACTTCTGAGTGTGTCCTTGCTTGAATATTTCCCTTGATACCATATAGTATTTTTTTAATAGCCTATAGTTATTCTCTTATCATAGTTTAATAATTCTTTATATTAAGCTTCACTTGTTATTGTACCTTTGGTTGGATCCAGGCTGCTACTGTTCTCCTCTCTCGCCCTATAGTTTTACTCGTAGTACCACTCACAATTTCCAGTTTATTTGTGAATATATTCCTTAATAGCGGTCTTTTCTTTGTAACCATAAGCACAAACAGGGCAGGTACCTTGTCTTTCTCGTATGTGTTTCCAGAGTTTAGCATAATGCCTGGCTCATAAGAGCACTCAATAAATATTTATTGCTTGAGTGAATACTGTATGACTGAGTTCATTTTCCGCTAATTTATTCTGTTATGTTCTTACTGTGCCCCTTTAACTCTTCTCAGTCATTGCCATCTCTTCTAAAGATCAGATGTATAATATTCTGGAATTTGCAGCTCCACAAGGCATCTGATTTTGGTTCTTTATAGACAAAATAACACCTTATTTTTGTATTTTACCATCTCCATGTTAAAACCTACTGTAGCGATGGTGTTCTGTGTCCAAACTTATATAAGAACCACATTTCTTACCCAAAGAGGACTAGAAGCAGTTAAAAAAAAAAACTATCTTAATTTTAACCATGATACCGCCACACTTGTAATTTTCCACATAAATTCTACCCCAGGATTCGTGCACTCAAATCCTTATAGGGCCTACTGGGTAATTCAAATAACTGGGCTCAGTGTAAGGAAATGAGGAGTAGTAGGGATTATGGCAAATTGGACAGCACATGCTTCACCTGAATGCATTTAATTAAAAAATTTATAAAAACACTGTGCAAGCCAAACATAACATCTGCAGGCAGCACCAGTCCCGAGACTGCCACCTGGCAAATCCAGACGTAAAGCCCTGGATCCAGGAGCCATTCTGAATTTCAAGAACCAGGAACCTTAAAATATAGGGTACCTGACATAAGTCGCTTTATGTATTTGTTTTGCTGAGAGAAGCCATGAGAGAAAAACTAGCATTGTTTTGTCACTATTTCACGAGAGGAAACAAAAATTATCACTGAGAGGTGGAAAGGACACCTTCTCAGGATAAAGGACTATCCCATCAAAGATAAACTGGTAAGCTTGCATTATTGTTTTTATTTTTGCCCTTTGACTCTAGATGGGAACACACTTTGCCATGGGACTAGCCATGGAAATTCTCAGTTCCATGAGAATTACCTTGAAAAAGCTTAAAAAAGACCATACGGTTTCCAGGACCCCTTTAGGGGGTATGGGGGAAAGAGACGGTTTTTGCATGTACTTTGGAAAATCCTTCAGGGGCTTCTGAAGCATACCCAGGTTAGAAGCTTCTGGTCTGTTTCACTTTCACAGTCAGAACAGAGAGAACAAGGCCGGACCATCATTTCTCATCCCTGCTTACAGAGAATCCTATTTTCCTGCACTGGAGGGAGACAAAGTTTTTTCAAAGTGGCAGAGGCTCACATTCCTACAAAAGACAGACACCTCTTCGTGATTGTCACAAATAAGTGATTCACAGTCTAGGGAAAGAAGATTCTTGGCCATGCTACAATAGGCAACATTATGCCTCATTTTTTGAAAAAAAAAAAAAAAAGGTACTGATCTCTTTATTGATAAATTCCTTTCCTCTATCCAGAAAGGAATAAGGTTTTAAATATATATATATTATATTTAAATGTATAAAGAGTATATATATACTCTTATACATACATATATATAAAATACAAAAAGAAAAAAAGCAGCAGCTTGACCTTAAGATACTAGGGCAATGTAAAATAAAGGCAGAAAGAGCTCGTGTCCTATATAAGGGAAACAACCAAAATTCCTGTTTTTTTACATTATTAGAGGTAGGTTGCACCTGTGGTTCATAGTGAAGCCAAAAGAGCAGAAGACAGTGGGAAGGAGTGAACGCTCTCTTGAACCGGACAGCTTCCACGCTCCTAGAGGAGGGAGTTGCTGTTCAGCTCCCATCAACTTGTTTGCTAGGGATTTTTTTCAAGAGAAGTTGGAAATCAGGATTTCTGTGGGAAATCTCTGGATTTTATGATGTTTGCATCTGGTTACGGAAATTAAACGCCATATTGCACAGGGCTAGGAAAACACTTCCACAGACAGGACGTGACCCCTGGGTTAGCAGTCTGAAGTGCACCCCGGAATCCCTCAAGGTGCCTTCCCCAGCTCCATGGGCCCAGGCCCCATCCCAGGCCTGCTGGATGAGAAACATCTGGGAGGAGGATTGGATCTGCATACTCCTCTAAATATTCCAACCTTCTCCTAGAGTTAGAAATTGCTGCTTTAATGAAATCTGGGAAATGAAACAAGGTACTCCAGGCAGCTTCTCGGAGGCTTCAGAAGCCTTGCTAACATCAATCCCCGTAACCTAGGGAACAGTGCTCAGGCACTGCGGTCCAGCGAGATGTTAGCTGCACTTTGCCTTCGCCTACTTTGATTTCTCTAGGGTACTAGGTATGCAGTTTGGTTCTTATTTTCTTGGCTTTGATAAGGAAATTTTCACAGAGGATCTGAAAATAGGAATAAACGAGATAGAAACTTATGCCAGCCTTGATTTATGCAGCAGCAGAGAAAATAAATTACAATTCTCTGTACCTCTGAAGAAGGAAAAGTACTTTAAAAGTCACAGGAGAGAACACTGTGTCCAGACTCCTACAACATGGTACCTCGTAAGACAAGACTTCGGGAACGGGCTGACGGCACTTCCCAGGGTTTCTTATTCTTACCCCCAGTTTACCTTCTTGTGTCTGTAATAGTGGAGGCAGCCGTCATGCTTCAGCACAAACCACCTCTTCCTCCAACCCTTCACAAAGCCCGAGTGAGTCCTCTTATGGAGGTAGCCGCGGCAGGTGGGCCAAGGAGTATTGGGACAGCGACTGATGTCAGATCCCACCACGAGGGTCAAGATGTCCGGACCTACAGAAACGAATTTGGGATAGTTCCGTGGCTGAAAATCTTACCATCAACTGGGAGAGGCTGTGGCTTTTCAGAAGGAACAGGTGGAAAGGGGGTTATTGTTCACGCAAATGGAAAGCACGAAATAGAATCCTACAGGTGGAACGAATGAGGGAGAGTTCCTCAGGGATTCAGTCCCTCGTGTGGATGAGGAAAATGAAAACTGGGGAGGTAACGTGACCTCTCTGACCCATAACTCAGATGGGGCTGACCTGGATGTGGGAGCCAAGGTTCCTGGCTCTTCCTTTCATATTCAACCATTTGGTCTTGTGAGCTTCTCAGGAGGGAGGACTCATGTCTGTTCGTTCTCACTGTCTGTCATGATGTCAAGCTAAATCTTTAACATACTTTGATTTACATCTGACGAAGGAAGGTGGGTGGTGTTTGGCTTTGCTATCTCATGTTCCTTCAAGATAATTAGCCTCCTTGACTTGGGTTAGCTAAAGGGAGGATCTAAACCATGCTAATAGATGGGCTGCCCGTATTATTTCTGATCAAAATTTATTAGGAATTCAGAAGTAGACAAATTCTAGGAAAGCTGAGGCAGAAAGGTTTGCACCCTCTCTTTCTTTCCTATCCAACTCCGTGCTGAGGGTTTGACCCTGAGCTTCCAGGTACCTGTCCTCTTTCTCAGAGTGACTTCCTTGGGGCCTAGACCTCAGAGGTGCCCCCTTTCCTCTATGATCACTATGGTGCATAGCTGTGGGGGGAACTGTCCCTGTCCCTAATAATATGAGGTCACCAGTTACCAATCGTGCTTTGATGCTGCCAGCATGGAAACAGACTTTCATCATACGCCTACCTCTTGATACCTCAAGAAAATTCTCTGAATGTCACTCAGACAGACAGCAACCCTGACATGCTTTGAAGACTGCAAATGGGGTATGACTTCATTTACAATTCCTCTGGGAGGGAGGCCACATCCCTGAAGGGGGACATTTGGCCTTAGCAGCGCTGACTTCATCATGATGTCTGACATTGAGATTACCGATCTGTTTAGAGCTGTCTATGGAAATGGGGGTCAGTGAGGAGACTCCTCTTATATAAATGACAAGCTCCAACCCAGGGGATCATTCCTGGCTGAGCCACATGGCCCTGAAAATAAAGATTTGTCCCAGAAAGGCTGACACAGTCTTAACTTTAGCAGCACGCAATGCACCTTGGTAATTAAATAACTCTGTGTGTCAAGATAATTCTTCATTGCCATGTAAATACATTTTAATTTATTGAACTGCCCTTAAGCTCCTGTCAAAAACACATCCAGAGAAATTAGAAGAAATGCTCCAGATTGACCGGCAACCCACAAACGTCTTTGTCTTTGGACTTTAGTCCCCGAAGAACTGCACTGTGGACTCATATGCATAGTTGACACATCTGCCAATTTATTTATGTACTGCGGCAGCGGGCTGCCCCCTGAGGTCATTTTCCTCTTGCTTACACAGACTGCATATGGGTTTCTCTGATACTGATCAGGGGAAGCTTGAGTTTCAGCTGGCCGTAAACATAACTTGGTTCACCAGAAAATTCTCTCTGGGGCGGGGATACAGATGGTCCTGCTGCAGCGCGGCGTCATCATATTAAAGGAAAGTCTTTCACATTCAGAGTTAGGACATGATCCTGATACACAGGGAGTTGCCGATTTCCAAGCAGCTGCTGTGCGATGGGGGGTTTATATTCTTTGAGGGGCTATGAGCCCCTGGGTATGATAGACTTTAGATTATTATTTTTTATATTATTTCCAAATTAGATTATTTATATAGTCATTGAAGTGTGTGTGTGTGTGTGTGTGTGTGTGTGTGTGTGTGTGTTAAAAGGACTATTGACAAAGTACAAGCAAACCCTTTTGGTTTTACTACTTATCAATTTACTGGGATCGAAGAACATGGAAAGTTCCTAATTTGGTGCTTCTCAAACAAATGTAGATGCAAATCACCTGGTGCATTTATGAAATTGCTGCCTTCAGTCAGTAGGTCTGGGCTGAGTCCTGAGAGCCCATGTTTGCTGCAAGTTCTCTCTGGATGTTGGACCATAATTTCAGGACCAAGTGGCCAGGCATCTCTCAGTTGCCAAGAGGCTCTGCTCACCAGCCCGGTCCTGGTCACCGACCACTACGCTTCCCTTCCCTCCCTTGACTACGATCCAGTTTCCCCACTCTGCTTTCTTTCTCAACCACAATAGTTTGCAACAACAAGATGATTAGCTTGCCCCCCCCCTTACTTATGTCTCTGAGTGTCTCCCCACCTTGGAGAAGGGAAACACCCAGCCGTTGCCTCTCTCTGCTGGGCTGCCCAGAAATCTTGCTGGCGTTTTGGGAAGGGGGAAGACCCAATGGCCTGCAGGGAGAGTCCAGAGCACCGTTTGCCGTGATGAACAAGGTTGAAAAATCCACGTCTAGCAAATACAGTTCTTTGGAGATGACGTCGTCCTTGACCAGACAAGCCCCCCTCCAGCAAACTCTTCTTCCCTTGGCACTTTGGCCTGGAGTTTGGGAAGTTGGGAGTTGTGGGCCAGGTTATTTACAGCTACAGGAGAGAGCAAAACGATTTCTCTTTCTAATTCACACTTTCTCTCTGGATCACTGTCTTCTTATTATGCCACCAATCTTATACTGTGTCAGAGTCGCACCTCTGCTGTCAGACAAACTCCACCACCCTCACAGGCGCCGAGGAAAAATGTGCAAGACGTGTGCGGCCCCTGAGGCTGCGTGGGGGGCCGGCCCCTGGTCAGCTGCCCAGGTCCCAGACTCCTGCACTGGGCTTTGAGTCGAGCTGCTCTTGGTGACAACAAAGGAGCCCCACAGGCCCAAAGGGCTCCCAGGTTGATTGAGCTTCATTGTTTTCCTTTCCTCTTTCTTTGCAGCATTTTCCTTCCATGATTAAATCTCCTATTTTAGCCTGCAAGTAACTGGCCCTGCAAGAGCTCAACGGGTTGGGTTGGGGGTGGGGGAGGACGGGGGATGAGGGACTTCACCAAACAGGGACTCCCATGGAGCTAGTGTTACTTCCCATTGTGATCCCGAACACTTTCTTAAATCTTGGTTTTCCCAGCAGCAAAATTGAGGTAATTTGTACAGGAGTGTGTGGTTCGTATTCTTGAAGAGGATTATTATTTGATTATTTTAATTTTGTGTTATTCCATGGTCTGCAATGTCATGGATATTAATATATTATTATTTTTTTAATTTTTTATTTATTTATGATAGTCAGAGAGAGAGAGGCAGAGACACAGGCAGAGGGAGAAGCAGGCTCCATGCACTGGGAGCCGGACGTGGGATTCGATTCCGGATCTCCGGGATCGCGCCCTGGGCCAAAGGCAGGCGCCAAACTGCTGCGCCACCCAGGGATCCCGATATTAATATATTATTTGATGTTGTTGTTGTTGCACAGGACTGTTATTTCAATAGGATCACTGAGAACTTGAGCTTGCAGCATACGGTAGATCCCCTTTCTAATGCTAGTCTAGGGAGACAGGATAAAAGCTGCCCCCAAAATAGACTTGGAATCCTCCAGCTATCACCTCTTGGCCATGCCTCCAAGATGCTGAGCTCAGCACTCAGGCTGGGCTTGCTGCGAGGGAATCACCGGGGAGCGCTCCTTCAAATATCAGAGCTGCAGGCCACCGCCAGGAACTTCATTTTTAAGAGTTTCTTGGGTGAGTCTGAGTTTGACAGAAAGCTAGATTTCAGATTTAATGTTTTAAGGGAAGTGATTGGATGTTTATACATCTAAATTAGCAAAGTAGCAACCTGCACTGTCACAAGATTTTTACCAAAGTTTAAAATACCTAAGAATGAAACTGTACAGAAATAGCAGTAAAAAAAAAAAAAAGAAGAAGACTTTTAAGAAGTTTGTGCAAACAGGTACAAGAGGCAAGCAGAAACACTTAGGTTTTTGAACAACCTCGTGTTTACTTGTTATTCTTATTAGACTCTGTTTGGCTATATTTTTCTTTTTTTTTTCTTTTTTGGCTATGTTTTTCAACAACTCTATGTATTCTATGGATTTAACAAGAGGCTCCATTTGTTGCTTGGTGATTATTGCTTTCTTCAACAAGTTGGTGACTTCTCTCCTAAAGAGAACCTCCCTGCCACCCGCTTCCTCCCAACGGCTTGTTTCAAATTCTACACATCCCAGAAATACCCTGACCAATTTACATGCTTGCTAAAATTGAATGTGGAAAGCACTACATAAAAATTAAATTATTCCCCTCATTTCTTTCCCTTTCTCTTCTTTTTTTTTTTTTTTTTTTTTTTTTTTAGTTTCATGGTCACATATATTCTCACAGCCCCACTGCCTCTCAGCAGTCCTGTTTTGTTTTTTGTTTTGGCCTCCCTTCACCATTACTGCCTATAAATCGTAGAGCGTGCGTGGAGCTGAAACCGTGTGTGGGTGGGTGCCCTGTAGGAGGCCCTGTAGGAGGCCCTTCGCCCGTTGTTCATGAACCTGGCTGCAGACGGCCGAGCCCATCGTCACACTCAGGTCGTTGCATGCAGTTGTGCTTGGAGCACAGACCCCTTTTGTTTTGTTTCACTTTATTTCCTGCCTCTATTCCTAATTCCCCGCACACGGTCTGCTCCCCACAACGGGGCACGCACAGAACATGTTTGATATAAGGGCCTCGGATACACTCCTTTGTGTTTGTCTTTTTATTCCACATAAATGGTATTATGCTAAGATCTCATTCTATTTCTGTCTCTGTCTGTCTCTCTCTTTTTTACTCCAAACCATGTCTTTTAGGCTCTACCCATGTTGCTGGCTAAATGTACATCTTGTATGTTGTTTCAAAGCGAGGCACAGAAGTGTGGAGTATGCATCCGTTGTTGGCTTGTTTACCCACTGCCCTGGTGATGGTCGCTCTGACTGCCTCTGACAATTCTGTCACACAGAACACTGCGATGAACGTCCTTGTGTATGTCATCTCAGCAGTTTCTTTGGGCTTCTATCTGCAGAAGAGCAATTGCCAGGACAAAGGATTTATAGGCGCTTTACTAGACGTTGCCAGACTGCTTTCTGAGATCCAATAGCACAGCAAGAGTACATGGGGATTCTCATTTCCTCATATCCTCACCAAAACTGGCGATAATCAGATTCCTATCCACACCCCACCCTGCTGCCCCCCAGTCTGGTGGATCTAAAGTGTCATCCTGTTGTTCACTGAGTTTCTCTGCTCACCAACAAAGTTATTCTCCTAGTTTCCTGTATTGACATTATGTTTATAACTTAAAAAATGAGGTCTTTAATACATCTGAGGTCCACTTTTGTATGTGGTATAAAATATGAAGCATAACGTACGGACGTCAATCCATCCAATTTGTGTTTCTCTGTAAAAATGGTGTAGTAAAAATTTTGCCTCCTCCTCGTCGTGGTGCTACTTTTTCTTACATCAAGTTTTAATAAATATTTGAGTGTGTTTCTGAGCTTTCTAATCCACTCCATTCCACTGGTCTATTGCTGTGAGTGCCACTCTTTTTATTACTTATTATTATGGTTTTACAATATACCTTAATATCTGGTATGAAACGTTCCTTTGTCGTGGCGAGCCCCATTCATAAATGATCTAGCTACTTGTAGACAGTTATCCTTCCACATAAATCTGAGGATAAGTTTGACGAGCTACTCAAACATTTTTAATAAAATTTTATTGAAAAATTATTGAGTATTTAGATTAATTTGGGGGAATTGAGATCTTTATAAAGTTCTTCCACCCATGAAGATACTATATATCTTCAGTTATTTAAGTCTTCTTTTATGTACTTTGATTGAGTCGTAAAGATTTTTTTTTATGAAGCTCTTGTGTGTTCTGGGTTGGATTAATTCTTTCCTACCTGGTGGTTTTGCTGCCATTATTAATCATATATTAGTTTCCTTTTATTTTCTTTTTGGTTATGACTGGTGTAGAAGAACACTACTGATTTTTACAAGGAAACCTCAATTTGGTCGATGTTGCTCTAATTAGTTCTAAGCGTTGGTCTATTGATTTTGTTATGATCAGATAATCTGCAAATAATAACAGCTTTATCTCTTTCCTTCCAAGACCATTGACCTTTATTTTTCTTTCTCGTGTTATTGAATAAGTCAGGACCTTAGATATCATGGTAAACAGAAGTTGTTAAAACTGCCATTATTCTTTTCAATCCCAAAAGAAATCTGCTTGAAGTTTCTCTATTAAATGTTTTGTTGTTATTGTATATACTTTACATACTTTTTACTTTTTGTGGTAAGATTTTTGGTAGATAACCTTTATCAAGTTATGAAAAGAAACTTCTATTCCTACTATTTATGGAATTTAAAATACATATACTTGTACTAAACTTTATTACTGACTTTTCTATTGAAAAAGTCATGCAATTTTTTTTTCTTTCATTCATTAACGTGATGATTTGTACCAAAATATTTTCTTAGAAAGCCATTCTTATTTAGGGATAAATCCTACTTCATTATGATGTCTTATATGTAATTTTGATAAACAGTTTTATTCAAGTAGCTACAATTTTTCTTCGGTTTTGTGCATCTATACACATGTAAAATGGACATATTTTTTTTTTTTCATACTATACCTATCTTGTTCTGGAATCAAGATTATAGTAGCCTCATAAAATGAGCTGAGAAGCATCACTTTTTCCTATGTCCTGAAAAAACTCTGGAATATGGATTATTTGCTCTTGAAAGTTGGAAACACTTCATCCATAAAAGTGACTGGCATCTTGCGCTTATGAATGGAGGATGGAGTAGGGGTGGAAATGGGAGAAAAGTCAGGTGGTCTTTTTTGTTTGCTCTACAAATATCTTTATTGCAGTCTATGCCAAGTTTCTATTTATTATTGCACTAATTTTGGCACCTTAATTACTTTTGGAAAATGTCTTTACTTACCTAGTTTTCACATTTACTGTTATATAGTTGTTCAAGGTAGTATTTTATTATTTAAAATTTTTCCTCTTTTCTTTTTATTATTTTCTATTTTGTTTATCTGCATCTTTTTTGGTTTTTATTATTTCTCAATTAAGAGCTGTGTTATAATCAATGAGTGGTAGAGGTTAAGCCTGAGGAAGAAGTGATCAAGTCCTTGATCCAGCTGGGTTGTTTCCCACTGACTATGAGGAACAGGTGTTGCCAGTTGCCTGGCCTTCAGTGGTTTGGTCTTGGCTGCCCAGCACCACGCCGGGGAGAAAAGAAGCTGTCCCTCAGCGATTCCCTGCAGGAGGTGTTGAGCTGTCTTCTGCTACTGGCCGCACTTCCCATCTCCCGAACACACACAGGTATGAAATGGACTTGTTTTCCCTACAAGTCTCTGACTGTCCTTACCATAGTGTCTCAGACCGACCATCCACCTTTCTGCTTCTGAGGCATCTCCACTGCTGTGTTTGAGGGGGTTTGGCAAAGATGCAGGGAGGTTCCCTGCGGGTCAGGCTCTTCTTGGGGTAGGGAGGCCAAACCGCCCAACAAGGCACGGTGTGACCCCGGTTATAACAGCTGACAGAGCCATCCTACAAATAACCGCCAGGCCTAGCAGGAGCGAGGGTGCTGAGTTTAGCTCTTCTCTAGGATTATCATCTTTGGGAAATCGAAAAGTCCTCTGTTTAAGTTTTAGAGATGCTTTCTGCGTTCCATTAACTCACAGAGTGAGGCTGAATGGTTCAATATTACCAAGAACGTTAAGCTTCTTGGGCAAAAATAAAAGAAGACCTAAGAGTTGAAATATTCCTAAAATCAGGTTTTATTTAACTAAAAAAATTTTTTTTTGAAAAATAATTAGTTGTGAGAAGGAACCTAAGGAACAGCCAGATTCAGAAGTAAGGTGTCAAATCTCCTTATTATAGGAGATGCTTCCAATTCATTGGTAAAATCGCTACCACATTATCTCGATTTCTTATCTCTGCGGCTCCTAGGATAAATATGTAGGTAGCACTTAGAGGTAGTTGCTGCACATGCTCACTGATAGTGTCCTTGGATTCCGGTGCACCAAGCACAGGACAAGTCCTACAGGGCAGCCAAAACCTCAGCTAAATTCTACATCAAAAAGGTACAGAATAACTTATCAGGAGACAAGAAATGTTAGTGATTTTCTTGTCCCGGTCTCCACTCAAGAAGGCTCTCGCTGTGCTAACCCTCAGCGTGATGGCAGCATGAGAAAGGACAAGCAAGACCTAGTGTTCAGCAAGGTACACTTAGGGCACGTGTGGCCCTAATGCACGAATTTTTATACCCCAATTAGTCCAAGAATACATTTCAGGAGCATGGAGATATGTGTGCAGCCTTTGGGAGGCCGGGAGTAGGACACCTCACCAAATAGTCCCTTGATGGAACACAGCATTTACCGGTTGTGTATTTGGAAGTCTGGCGGGGAGATAAGGATTTGTCACGTGGTGCCAAAGACAGAAATTTGTTCTACAGAGAGGAAGACAGTTTTAACCTTTCCACAAAATCTAAGTGGGTTCAAGGGTAGGCAGGGGCATGCGTTATCATTGTTCCCTTGCGGGCTCCATCTGGGGCAGGCTTGCTTTAAAGGCAGGCCTCCAGTGGCCCGAGGAGCATCTGTAGGAGCTGAAGATTTGTGATTTCTTTCTTCCTCTCTCTCTTTTAACATTAAAACCCCCAAGGCTCTTAACATCAAAACCGATGGAAAGAAAGGAAAAGGAAAGGAAAAGGAAGAGAGGAAGGAACCAAGAGGCAAGGCAGGGAGAGAGGACAGGAGGAAGAAAGGAGGAGACGTAGTAAAGGGTTCTTGTACTGAGAAGGCCATTGCGTTGAGTTTTTCATGGCAAGGAGTTTAGGGACACATTTCTGTAAGAGAGCACATTTTTGAGGCCATTTCCTGGCTCCACGTAGCTGGCTGTGGATCCAGAAGGAATGCGGGGCAGAGACATGGTTTAGTTCCTAGGAGCTGATGAGAAGCAAGGTGCTAAGGGGAGCTTCTGGGGAGAAGTGCATTTGCACCCAGGGTGCAGGGGCCCTCCCGTGTTGGAATGCCCGGTGGAGCCAAGCTCTCTGAGACTTCGGGTGAGCTGTGAGCTGGGGGCTGGCCCACCTACCTTTCCTGGCAAGGTGCACAGCTTCTGCATGCTCCACGCTGGTGACCTCCGTGCCATTGACAGCCAGCACCACGTCTCCCATCTGGAGGCCGGCTTCCTCTGCAGCACTGTCTGTAAGTGGATGGACAACAAGGGTCTCATTGAGGAGGGGTCCCAAATTGAGGGCCCTGCCGTTTGTCCTCTCTCTAAAAGGCTCTGTCTCTAAAGGGCCTCTCTTTCCAACTTGAGACAATTGCCTCTGTCATTAATAAGAAGCAAAATGCTATCCTCGCAGCCTCCCTTTTCATTTCCCGGACGACGCGGTTTCTTTGCACATTCAGCCGGGCGTCTGCATGGCCTCTTTGCAGTATAATAGCCAGGCTGCTCAGAAACTCAATCTATTCATCCTCCAGAAGGTTCAACTGCTAGTTCTCATTCCTTCATTGCTGCTAGGTCTCTTTGTAACCCTGAGAAAATCGCTTAACCTCAATATCTTCATCCATAAAAAGGGGGGTGGGGGCAGTGCTTCTCCGCAGGATTGTTGAGGGAACAAGTAATTGAAATACTTATGAAGTTGTGGCAAAAACAGATCTTGGAGTAGTCAGGAAAGAAAAAAAAAGAAATAAAGAGCTGCTTTCACTTTGATTGTGGAGGCTCCTTTCTGAGCCATCTCCGAAAGGAAACCAAAAATAGTCTAAGCCTTAGGATTTAGGCTTCAGAAGGTGGGGAGGATCTCTCCAGAGGCTATTTATTTTATCTCCTGGTTTCCTAGCATCTGCATTTACTGTAACATACCTAATATTCTCTAAGGGTAAGAGAGGCGTAATAAGTCATTTCAAGGTTAATTCGTTTTAGATAAGCTCTCCCCTATATTGGACCAAGATTCTTTCTGTCGTAGTTTAAACCCTTTTTTTTCTTTTTTTTTTTACATCAGTTTAAGCCCATTTCCTCTTTTTAAAAAATGACTTTTAATGAGTCTTATTTAAAACTTTTTTAGTTTTTGATTCCAGTATAATTAACATGCAGTATTATATTCATTTCAGGTGTACAATACAATGAATCAACAATTCTGTACATTATGCAGTACTCATCACAAGTGCACTCCTTAATCCCCATCACCTGCTTCTCTCATCCCCCCACCCCCAAACCCCCACATACATACCTCCCCTCTGGTAACCAGCACTTGTTCTCTATAGAGTTAACAGTCTGTTTCTTGGTGTGTCTGTCTCTTTTCTTCCTTTGCTCACTTGCTTTCGTTTCTTAAAATTACATACATGAGTAAAATCATATGGTATTTATCTTTCTCTGACTGACTTATTCCACTTAACATTACACTCTTTATCTCCAATCATGTTATTGCAAATGCCAAGATTTCATTCTTTTTTATGGCTGAATAATGTTTCATTTCATATATATATATATATATATATATGAATATGAATATATATATATTCTTTATCCATTCATCTATCAATGCACACTTGTGCTGCTTCCATATCTTGGCTATTGTAAGTAATGGTGCACATAAGGGTGCATATATCTCTTCATATTAGGGTTTTTGTATTCTTTGGGTAAATACCCAGTTGTGCGATTACTGGGTCAAAAGGTAGTTCTATTTCTAACTTTTTGGGGCACCTCCGTACTGTTTTCCATGGTGACTGCACCAGTTTGCATTCCCACCAACAGCACAAGAGGGTTCCTTTTTCCTCCACGCCCTCATCAACACTTGTTGTTTCTTGTGTTTTTTATTTTAGCCATTTTGATGGGTGTGAAGTGACCTCTCATGGTAGTTTTGATTTGTATTTCCCTGGTGATGAGTGAGGTTGAGCATCTTTTCATATGTCCGTTGGCCATCTGGATGTCTTCTTTGGAAAAATGTCTGTTCATATCTTCTGCTTATTTTTAAATTGGATTATTTGTTTTTGGTGTTGAGTTGTATCAGTTCTTCATATATTTTGGATACTAACCCTTTATCAGATATGTCATTTGCAAATATCTTCTCCCATCAGTAGGTTCCTTTTAGTTTTGTTGATTGTTTCCTTTGCTGTGCAGAAGCTTTTTATTTTGATGCAATCCCAATAGTTTGTTTTTGCTTTTATTTTCCTTGCCTCAGGAGACCTACCTAGAAAAATGTTGCTCTGATAGAGAAATTACTGCCTGTGCTCTCTTCTAGGCCTTTAATGGTTTCAAGTCTCACATTTAAGTCTTTAATCCAGTTTGAGTTTATTTTTGTATATGGTATAAGAAAATGGTCCAGTTTTTCTTTTTTATGTAGTTGTCCAGTGTTCCCAGCACCATTTATTGAAGAGACTATCTTTTTCCCATTTCATATTTTTGCCCAGAAGAAAAAGGAGTAAAAGGCAAACTGATAGGGAAGAAGTATTTTTCTCTATATAGAAAAACTTAAAGATTCCCCCAGAAAGCTACTAGAAGTGATAAATGAATTTAGTAAAATAGCAAGATACAAAATCAAAGTACAGAAATATGCTGCACTTCTATACACCAATAATGATGCAGCAGAAAGAGAAATTAAGGAAACAATTCTATTTAAAGTTACACCAAAATAATAAATAATAAAATAACTGGGAATAAGCTTGACCAAATAAAACTATAAAACACTGATAAAGAAATTGAAAATGACACAAAGAAATAGAAAGACATTCCATGCTCATGGATTAGAAGAACAGAGATTGTTAAAATGTCTATATTACCCAAAGCAATCTACACATTTAATGCAATTCCTATTAAAATACCAACAGCATTTTTTACAGAGCTAGAACAAGCAACCCTAAAATTTGTATGGAACCACCAGAGACCCCAAATAGCCAAAGTAATCTTGAAAAATAAAAATAAGACTGGAGGTATCACAATTCCAGACTTCAAGTAATAGTACGAAGCTTGCAGTAATCAGAACAGTATAGTACTGGCACAGAGATAGACACATAGATCAATAGAATAGAATAGAGAGCCCAAAAATTAACCTACAATTTTATGGGAAATTAATTTTTTACAAAGGAAGAAGTAATAAGCAGTGGGAAAAAGTCTCTTCAACAAATGGTGTTGGGAGCACTGGACAGCTACATGTGAAAGAATGAAACTGGACCACTTTCTTACACTACATACAAAAATAAACTCAGAATGAAGTAAGTACCTAAATGTGAGATCTGGAACCATAAAAATCCTAGAAGAAATACTAGGTAGCAATTTCTTTGACATCGGCTATAGCAACATTTTCCATTTCTTCTTTCTTAGACCTTAGCGCTGGGTTCATGTTCATGGACTTGCAGAGCATTATGCAGCAATATTAGGCTGTCATTACCTAAAGTATCCTCAGAGACTTTAAATCTTAAAGTATGACTCAGTTGGTGAGGTAACATGACTTTGAATATTTTTAGCAATGACTATGGTTTGTTTAAGTCTGTTTATAATAGTATGGGAGGTCTTCTGTGCTTGAATAAGCAATGGCCAATCAATGTAGGAAGGTTAAGCAAAAAGTAATAAGTGATATAGCCTTCACTTACATAATAGCATCCTTAAGATAAATTAAAGTCTCTTGGTGTGGTTGACCATTTGAATAATTCTTTTCCATAGTCTTAAAGGGCTCAAAGGACTTGCTCATGGGAATGCCTTCTGAATTGAATTCCAAAATGACAATATATGTCCAGAAACAACGTCTTACCAATTTTTGTACTCTGTGTAATCACATATGATGTCTTATCTATAGTAGTTTTCCAATAAATACATAGTGAATGAACAAATGGATGACCTAAAATTATATTTTCAAGAAACTTAGAATTACTGGGGAAAATATATGCACGATCAAAAAGAAAAATAACTTTGTAATATGGTAGTGGCAAGTGTAAAATAAATGAAAAGGTAATAGGTATTATGAAACTTCAGAAAAGGGAATTCTCACTCCCATCAGAGTAGTTAAGAAAGACTTTCCAAAGGAAGTGGAATTTTGTCTGACCTTGATGAATAAATAGATTCTCCTTAATGTAAAGTAATGAAGAATACATGGTGATGTAGACTGCTGGGTGTTCACAAACCCAAATCCTTTTCTGTCTGGGATCACAGTTGGACAGCTTTCCTTGGGCTCTCTTGCAACTGGGTAGGCAATGTGATTGAGTTCTGGCCATTGGAATATGGACAGAAATGGTGTGTGTCACTGTCAGGCCTGGCCTATAAAAACAGACCACCCTTCATATTCTTTTCCCATATACCTACCAGATGCAGATGCCTTCAAGAACAAATAAGCTTAGATCTTGAAATATTACATGGGGGCAAACCTACCCTCCAACCAAGAACATCCACACTGGATAGTTCACGTGAGAGACTAATGAGACTTTATCTTAAGCCATTAATCATTTTTGTTGCCAAAGCTAGTATAACCTCAAACAGTCAGTGATCCGTGAAGGAGAAGTCTTCTGAGCAAAAGTATACGAGCAGAATGTTTTAAGACATGCCAAAAACTTAGTGACTCAGGCAATTAGAGCAGAGGTTGTGGGTGAGTAGGAGCAGTGTGGTGGGTAAGGTTGGAAAGGTAGCCCGTATGTAAAGGATCTTGAGTTTAAAGATGAATTTGTACTTGATATTTTAGCAACAGAGATCCATTAAAAGTTTATGAGCAGAAAATAGATATGCGGTAGTTTTTAGAAGATTCATTTAATATGTGGAAAGATTAAGATAAGCAGATCAGCGAGGATAGTATTATTATAAGAATTAAAACAAGCCTGCAATATGACTCTGGAAACAAGAACTGGAAATGAATGGAAGGCGTTACATGCTGTTATTTATTTAGGTATTTCCAATGCCTAATAATCTTTGGCACGTGGTAGGGGCTTTAAAAAATTTGGCTAAATGTATGTAGGTCTTTTTTTTTTTTGATATACCGAAATAACCATTGAAAATATTCATTGAGCTGGTGGAAAAGTAACTTTGACAATGAGATATGAGAAGGGCCTGAGAAATTGATTTAGAATTTATAAACAAAGGGACAGGTATAAGGAGAAAAATAAAGAAAACTAAGGACAAAATCTTGAAGAATAAAGAAGAGCCAAAGAAGAACATAGAGAAGGTGCAAGTAGATCCTAGAGAACATGGAAGTAAAAGATAAATAAAAGCAAGAGAAGATTTTCAAGATGGAGAGAATGGTTAACAGTTCTATCGTGGCAGCACAAAAATAACCACCACAATAACAGTTTAATTCCTACTCTATTTGAGAAGTCTAGAATAAGGATTGAGGAAAAATGACTAAATTTGAAGATAGGAAAGTAAATGATAATCACATAATTTTAAGGGGTATGATGGAAGGGAGAGATGATGTTTAAGCTCTTTGTGCTCATGGATACATGCTACATGATTGACTAGATAGAGTCATAAACTGCTATAATCAAAGGTGTGAGAGTTTAATAAAAGGTCTTCTCTCCCAGGTAAAAATTATTTTACTAAAAAAAATTATTTTACTTAAATGATCCATCAATGTGGAAATAATTCATTTTTTAGCAAGTTTATTTAAAGCGTAAAAATAAATGGTCTTTCGTATATTCATGGAGTTGTGCAGTCATCACCACAATCTAATTTTAGATCATTTTTGTCACCCCAGAAACTCTATAACCATAGCAGTCACTCTATTTCCCCCAACCTCTCAGCTCTATGTCACCACTAATCTATGGGCCTCCATGGCCTTCCTATTGAGGACATTTCTTGTAAGTGCAATTATGCAATATTTACTCTTCTGTGTTTTGTGTCATTGACTTGGCAACATATTTTCAAGATTCATCCAAATTGTATCAGGCACTATATTCCTTTTAGTTGATGAATAAATGTTTTTATTGTAAGGGCCTAGCACATTTTGTTTATCTGTTCATCAGTGGGTGGGAATTTGCATTGTTTTCACTTTTTGGATAAATAATGCTGCCAAGAGAATTTGTGCGCAAGCATTTTGTTTGTGGACTTATGTTTTCATTTGTCTTAGGTATGTACCTAGGAGTGGAATTGCTGGGTCAACTGGTCACTCTGTGTTTAACATTTTGGGGAATGAACAGACTGCTTTCCAAAGTAGCTATGTCCTCTTACATTCCTATCAGCATTGTATGAGCATTCTGGATTTCTCCACATTCTTGCCAAGACTGGTCATTCTTGACTTTTTGATGATAGTCATCCTAGTGGGTGTGTAGTGATATTTCACCGTGGCTTTCTTTTGCATTTTCCTGTTGACTACTTATATTGAATGTGTGTGTGTGTGTGTGTGTGTGTGTGTGTGTGTGTGCGCGCGCGCGCGCGTGCCCGCACGCACTTATTGGCTATTTCTTTATCCTCTTTGGAGAAATCTCTACTCAAATCCTTTGCACTTTTTAAGATTGTGTTATTTATCTTTGTATTATTTTGAGAGTGAAAATGATACTTGTTTGTAGAAAATTATTTCTGCAGTGTAACCCTTCTTGACAGCTCATTGGATTGCTTTTAGCTATAATTATAGATTGCATTGACTATGTTACTCTGTTTTACAATGCGACCCACAAATTTTCCCTTTATTAATTATGGTGAGAGTTTGAGGCAGTATGACTTCTTTTTTTTTTTTTAATTTTTATTTATTTATGATAGTCACAGAGAGAGAGAGAGAGAGAGGCAGAGACACAGGCAGAGGGAGAAGCAGGCTCCATGCACCGGGAGCCCGATGTGGGATTCGATCCCGGGTCTCCAGGATCGCGCCCTGGGCCAAAGGCAGGCGCCAAACCGCTGCGCCACCCAGGGATCCCGAGGCAGTATGACTTCTTGAAGGAGGGAGATATTTCAAGGTGACCATGTAATATCCCACACAGTGGATAGTCCTACTTGAGGCGATTCTTGGGAGCAGTTGGAAGTATTTACGTCCTGCGTGGCACTGGAAGGATTGAGGTGGTAGGAAAACAAGACCAGGGTTTTTGTAAGTTTGTTTCCCTAACAGGATACTTGACTGCATAGTTTTATGTTTATTATAAAGAGTTAAATGCTGAGCTCCTCCATCCTTTGATGCATTTTTACATATAATGCAGAAACCGAAAAACTTATAATTAAAATGGGGGCTTGTCCCTTCATTTAAAAAAAAATTGTACTATAACAGTAGTATTTTAAATTCGAGAACTTCCAGAAAGATGGGCCTGTCCATAATTTCCTCTATGGTTTATCCATCCCTAAATGTATAGTTTTCTTTTCAAGTTTGCTTGGTATCAAAGTTGGAACATCTGTTTCTTTTGTTTATGCCAACAGATCTCATAAGCATTTAGGCTTTCATAGAAAATGTTCATGCAAATGCCAGCCGGGTGTGGGCAATTAGTTATGTAAGCTACAAGCAAACTCCCTCTCTGTATAGTTATGGATAATCATTTCCATCCCACCTACAGGTCTCCCTGCTTTATCTTTTTATCTTCAGTGTGTAATTAAGCCTCTCTAGTGCATCCAGAACAATGTTTTGTGGTGTGAATGAGATTTTCAGAAGTGCTGAAAATACGTGTAATTTTAAAGTCCCTCAACCCCTCATTTAGCAGATTTGACTAGACAATGGATTTCAGAGGTTGCTCTTCAGCATTGAGGAATACATTTTAAAAAAAGAGAAGTAGACTCAGCAGCTACATGAATCCCTGCCAGGGCAGCACTTTCTGATGTTGAATAAAATCCTAGGTTAACTATGTATTGCACCATTTCTGCTACAGCAGGGATCCTTCAGCTTTTCCTATTACAAAACCTAGGGCCCCCTAAATACAAAGTCACTTGCAATGCAAACATTCTGATTTGTTTCCCATTTGAATGGATGAGATACAGTTAACTATCTCATTTGAACAGTTATAAAGGTATCAGAAAATAAAGAAATCGTAACACTTTATTAAACTGCATTTCCTTATTTTATCTAGAAAGACAGTCATGAACAACGTTTTGGATATTTTGCAAAAATCGGACTAAACTTATCAAGTCAGACCTGTTTGATTTTTAAAGCGTGGTCATTTTTATTTTCCTTCTGAGTTCTATTTCTTCATTTAACATTAATCTTGTGAAGGCAGAGGTAGAAAGAAGAGAGTAGGGACAGGGAAAGAGGGAAGGGGAGAGAGAAAATGGAGAGAAAGATGAGGACAAATAGATTGGGAAGGTGGGAAACATCCGCCAATAGGTTCCCCATGAATAAACATTTATTTTCTTAAGGACAAATGCCTTTTAAAAACATAGTAAAAACTCAGAAACCACTTTATGATAAAAAGTTGCCTATTCTTTGTGTCTATATAGAAATAATTAAGCCCACAATTGTTTTTGTCGTTGTTTCTTTTGTTAATTTGAAGGGCACTAAGGGGTCAAGCAAGGTTGACACAGGCAAAATTTGCCATTTTTATCTTTTGTCACCTGAGTTCCTCTTCTGCTCTTCTCCCCACTTGCTTGGGGTCTCCCCTTCTACACCCAAATTCCACCAACATTTGGGTAAAACCCCTCTCTTCCCCAATCATTAAGGGATTTATTTGCTAAATAATCATTTATATGTTTGAATAACTGGTTAAACTTTAATTGAAAAAACTGAAATATGACTTCCATTGAAATTCATTTGTATCAAAGTAAAAAAGTATAAAATATACCCTTGCATTTGCACTTTTAATATCTAATTATAGACTAAACAAGTTTTTTTTTTCCCCAGATGAAAGAATTTTCAGTTTAATTACTTGGCCCTTTGCTTTCCTATAAATATGTTAGAATATCATTGAATTTTTTTTTTTTTTTTTTTTTTTTTTTTACTGATAAAACGAAGTCAAAAACAAAGGCAGCTATGCTTACTAGAATTTTAGTTAGGATTCCATGTAATCTGTTTTAGAAAGAATTGACATCATTCAATATTAAGGCTTAAAAATGATACATATGTCTTTCCTGCTGTTAATTTAGGTGTTCCTCAATTTCTTTCTATATTTTATTATTTTCTTTTTTTTTTAATTTTTATTTATTCATGATAGGCACACAGTGAGAGAGAGAGAGGCAGAGACACAGGCAGAGGGAGAAGCAGGCTCCATGCACTGGGAGCCCGACGTGGGATTCGATCCCGGGTCTCCAGGATCGCGCCCTGGGCCAAAGGCAGGCGCCAAACCACTGCACCACCTAGGGATCCCTATTTTATTATTTTCAAAGTAGTATTCATTATACCTTCATTAGAATTATTCCTATCGATAGGCTTTTTTTCTCTCTCTCTCTTTCTAAGGCTTTCCATTCCTACCTTCTCTGGAGGTCTTAGAGCTACACTGCCCAGAAGTGCCTTCACCTGCCACACTTTGTCTCACGTCACACTGAGGTTACACTCTCACTAGGAAGTCACCCGTGCCAGCCAGTGACTGCATTTGGTGGGTGTCCTGCCACCAGGCTCTTTCTGGCCAATGCAGGATTTCTCTAATGAACACTCTTTACTCTGGGGCTTCCTGTCCACCTGTCTCAGAATTTTTCAGAGCTATGCTGCAGTTTGAGGTTCTAACTATGCAGTCATGATTCCTTCTCTGTCTCCCTTCACAAGTGCCAGACCTCCACTGTGGGGCCTTCAGAAGGTTTTTCTGCCCATTTATGCTCTTTTGTCTGTCATAGTGATTTCCTTCAG
Organism: Canis aureus; assembly: GCF_053574225.1. NCBI lineage: Eukaryota > Metazoa > Chordata > Mammalia > Carnivora > Canidae > Canis > Canis aureus. The sequence continues at coordinate 8,068,434 of NC_135612.1, read as the reverse complement.
TCTTTTACACATCTGTTTTCATATTCATGACTTATTTCTCACACAACAGGAAGTCCTTTTATTACCTTAGAGAAATTTGCATCAATTCCCTACTTACTGATGTTTCTGTAAGCCATGAGAAAGTGGGAAAATTGACCTTCAATTGGAAAAGAAGGAAAGGAGGAACAGATAAAAAAAAAAAAAAATTGAGTACATTTGAAAGGGCCAGGGTGAGATTTCTGATGAATGGAGAATAGAGATGAGAAATCTTGAAGAAGATAATCCAGGCCTGCAAGTTTGAAGAAGGTTCAGGAAGAGGAGAGAAATTTTAAATTGGATAAAAATGCTCAAACTTTGATTATCAATACACTAGACCAACCTGTTGTTCTGTGATTTTTGTATGGACTTTTAATGACAAAACAACAGTACTGTTTATTGTCTAAGAGAGACTACAAAAATTGAGATCCATCCCAGAACTCCCCCAGAGCGGCGAAGAATGGGTCTATAATGAAGCTTAATGGAGAAAAAGCTATTTTATGTCAGACATTGAATCCTGCTCAACTGTAAAAGGTATTTGAGATAATGTCAGTTCAACTGTGTAACTAAGAGGAGTTGATGCGATTTTTAAGGTATTGAATGTTTTTTCTTAACAGTTGAGAATGAATTAGGTCAACTCAAGTCATGAAACATTCAAAGGCAATTCTTTGATAAGAATAATAGGATTTTTAAAGAATGTGACTAGATGGAAATAATAAATCAAGAAAAGAAAGAATACCACCTTCGTGTGCACTATGCAACGTTTGTTGGTTTGTGTGACTTGTTTATCACTCGGTGGGTGCAGAGTGTCATGGTGTCAGTATGGCTTGAGGCTGAGTGGTTGTAGAGTTCCTTGAGGTTCCTCTCACATCTTTTCCATCTCTTCTCCAGTATGTGATGGGCTGGGTTAGGCAAAGCAGCATTGTTCCACTCTCAAGTCCAGGGCTCACCCTGGTTTCCTAGCAACTCAGGCAGGCTATCCTCTTGCATTTGGCTTAAGTGAAACAGTTCACAGTGTTCCCTAGGGGACCCAGAAACCCGAGGACATTTGAGGGTTGAAGCCCATCCCTTCTGTCTTTATGACTCTGGTGTGCCACGAGAAGGCTGGAACTGCTGAAATCATTTTGAATCCAAATGGGAAGCTTGTAACACCAAGGAAATTGGGGTCAAAGAATTCATACCTTTGATGAAATTGAGCTACAGAAACAAATCAAACACCTGCGCTGTCTCAGAACCTTCAACTTTTGTGAGTCCATAAACTCCCTTCGTGACTTAAACCATTATCAGTCAGATTTCTTACTAGTTGCAACAGAGGGTCCTAACTGATAGAAGTCACAGGGAAAGAACTCTGTTTCCGGGGATAGAAATTCTTAGATCCGAATCCTGCAGTTGTCATGATGTAGTTGATTAACTTTAGGCCAGTTGCTCAACTAGTTTAAGCCTTAATATATTTTTCATCTGCGGGATCCCTGGGTGGCGCAGCGGTTTGGCGCCTGCCTTTGGCCCAGGGCGCGATCCTGGGGACCCGGGATCGAATCCCACGTCGGGCTCCCGGTGCGTGGAGCCTGCTTCTCCCTCTGCCTGTGTCTCTGCCTCTCTCTCTCTCTCTGTATGACTATCATAAATAAATAAAAATTATAAAAAAATATATATATTTTTCATCTGCTAAATGGAAGTGATCATGTCACGTTTCAAGTTCTGTTGCATTGATTACATGGGAGGACATATATCAAGTGCCCTGCTCATAATAGGTACCCAATGAATATGATAGCTTTTATATTTAAAGTAAATTTAATTTCCATTGTGATATTATAAATAAGTAAATTTCCTTTTTTGAAAACATCAATTAATGTGTAATAGACATCCAAACTACTTAGAACTGTTAGTTCCCTCTTTCTTAAAGAAGACAAATCCTCTGTGTTACACAGAATCTATGCCATGGATCACCTGGTAACTTGTACAAAGAACTTTCCATAGGAAGGGTTCTAAAACTATAAAACTTCCTTGTTGCATGAGGAATATCTCACTTACTACTTAGATACTCAATATTTCTTTCCTTTTATCCCATGCACTGAGAATTCATTGGAAAATTCTGTTCATACAAAGAATATGTGATGGTCTGACCCACTGTTTCCCACCGGTATCACCCAGGACCGTGGAATGCTGGACTAGGAGGCAACAATTTCATGAGCTCAGCTGTCACTCCTCTGGCCTTTCCCAGAGCTGAGTGGTCATCCACTTTTTAACAGATCTGAGAACACATTCCCAGCGGAATCACAGAGCATACAGTGGAAGGAACACCTGAATGCTGACAAGCAAAGGAAAATGAAATGTGACCTCGGGTGATAATGGCCCAGGGAAGGAATTATGGCACAAGGGCAGAGCAGGAAGGGTTGTAATACTGCTGGGTGGTACTCCTCCCTTCCTCTCTGCCCTATGCTCCCCAGCTTTTATCCCTAAGGTTCTCATAGTCATTCAACAAGTATTTTGGGGCATCTCCTCTATTGCCTTTAAGACACTGCACAAAGTAGTGAGGATAAAATGGTGGATGAAATAAAGTTTCTGACCTTGGTGAATTCACAGTCCAGATGGGGACGATAATGTAATTCAGAGACACCCCCTCCCCCTTCTCGGCCCTGGGCCTCTTCTAATGCAGCATGCTGGGTGTAGATAATCTTTATCTTATAGTCCTGCCAATCTTAGTCTTCTGGCTCCATTTTTTTCATAGGCTTGACCTCAGATGATTCTTCCATTATATAGGTCAGGGAGTAAAGGATCTAATGTTGATGAGGTATTTATGAATTTCTAATTGGCTTATTAGGAAATAAAGAAATCTGAGAGGCTGTAAGGAAAATAATTTGGGGGTAATGGAACTCCTCCCAGGAACTATTAGATACAAACAGATTGGCGATTGCCAATTCCTAAGACCCTTCCTACCTGCAGAGCCCTGTAGCCCTGTTTCCACAGGTACAGGTAGGGCTCTTTGTAGGGAGACCGAGGCCCGATGGCTACCAGGGGAGCGTGTTCCATCAGGAAAGCATGGTCTTTTAAAAAGTATTTGATCGTGATGTGGGCTCTTTGAATCACCATGAGTTTTGATAAACTGAGATTTAGAAATTGCTTCTATTGCATGTGTGTGCTTTATGGGATATATCAAAGGCTATTTATCATGTTGTGTGAGGTTTGAGACATTCGTTCTGCTCTGAATGCAAGCTGCTATAGCGAGGCAACTTACTAGCATCCACTTCGGTGACCACGATTGGCTTGGAGAATTCAATTCGGAATCCCCAGGGATAATCACCGGTTCCTTTGAACAGCTTCACGGTTCGCTCTCGAACTGAAGGAGAAGCAAAGAGGGCATTCTTTTGAGTTACTCTTTAGATACCACAAATATGGTCATAACAGTAGATAGCATTTATTGCTGGTTTATGACATGCCAGACCTAATAAAAATGTTCTAACCACTTATTAGTATTATCCAATTTAATCTTTATATCAGCCTGTTATTCTTTTTTTGGAGGGGAGGAAACTGAGGCACAGTGAGCTGTTTTTCGGGTTGTTTTGTCTTGTTTTTGTTTTTGTTTTAGAGAGAGAGTGGGGGAAGGAGCAAAAGGAGAGGTAGAGAGAGAATCTTAAGCAGGTTCCACACTCAGGGCTTTATCTCACGACCCTGAGATTATGACCTGAGCTGAAATCAAGGGTTGGATGCTTAACTGACTGAGCCACCCAGGTGCCCCCAGACAACGAGAGGTTCAACAACTCGCCTGGGTCATATGGTGAGTAAGGGGCAGTGCTCACCACCCCATGGCCGCATGACTCCCGAAAGGCAGCTCAGCCTTACAGGTCTGAGTCACTCAGGTCCAATGTCCTAACAATAGGACTGGTGTTGCAAAGTTATACATGGAAATAAGAAAACAGAATCCTCAGCTGTACATTTAAGTCTTACAGGAACCCAAAAAAGCCTGAATAACTGAGTTTCTCAGAAAAAGCAGGAACTGCTGGGAGGACCTTCCAGGTGTTGTAAGTGTAAGATTGCGTCGTACTGAAAGTGGGGAGTTCACAGTAAGAATTTATGGATTTTTACATTAGTCTAATGATCTTTAATTGATGTAGCCTTGCTATTTCTCAGTCTGATTTTCTATATATCTGCTCCATTTCTCCTCCTGCTACCTTCATAGCCTCTTTTCTATATAAATGTGTGTAGATCTGTGTGTGTGTGTGTGTGTTTCTTCATAGCTTCTGCTCACTAATGAGTTTGGCTTATTTATAACTTCTGCTCACTCATGGACCCTCTTGACTTTTCTCTACCTCAAGACATTTTAACTTCTGTGCTCAGTACCATAAGGGCATCTTCCCACATCAAATTTGTGAAAGTGAGAATCTCACAGGTTGAAAACATCTCTGCTCATAACTCTATGGGCTGTTACTCTTCAGTGGTGACAAAAGGGCAGGATTGTAAGGCTGCAAATATGTCTCTGCAGGTCTGTTCCTTTTATAGCAGGTCAGTTTACATAACAGGAGATGTGGACATTGTAAGCATTTTGTCTTTTACTGTATATGGACATTTTGTTTTTTATTTAGAAGAAAAGTTATGCCTAAGTCATGTTAGAATATAAAACTGAAATAAAACATCTGAAGGGATTATGTGATCTCAGATGGATCCATTTTTTTAAATAAGTGTTGACAAAGTTATCCAATGAAGAATGATAAACAAAAAGCTTCAAAATACTGAGTGTTGGGTTGTATTTATGGTCAGGTTCACCAGAGAGAATCATTACCTTAATACTGGAAAAATTAATCTGCCCCCAACAATTACACTTTATGATGGTATACTTAATTGGGTGAGTTTTCTTTTCTATATGTTAATATCTAAAAAATGATAAAGAATAAATCATAATAAAGAATAATTAATGATAAACTCCCTGAGCTCCATAAGTGAATTATTAGTAAGAGGCCTATTGTTAAGTCTCTGGGGGGAAAAGTCAGGTAATTAATTATAAAACAAGAATGCTTGTCTATTAATAAGGACAGGGCAAATTCACACCATAAAACATAATTTAATAGAATCCCTTTATATTAAAAAAATAGGAGAATTTACGGGTAATTTATTTTTCTGCTTCTTTCCAACCCTTCTTTGATATTTCTGTATTTCAATTCTCATGTCTCAGAGAGTTTTAGATCTTCCTCTGAACTGGAGATCAAGGACATTTCTTCATTGAAGGTTGCATCCTCTTTAGATCCATATTCAAAGGCTGTTATGGAATGCCTAATGTAGGCAAATTATGGATAGAATTAGAAGCAATTGAGAGGTCAAAGGAACTCTTAAGAATTTAAAATGATTGACTCCACAATTATATTTTGAGTAGGAAAAAAAACCCCACTCCAAATTTCCATTTGATGAGGAATCTCTTCCTGGCTGTCCCTGACCTTTGAAGATACTATTATTATTAATTTACATTACAGTTTAAAGATTTCTAATTACAGAGTTTGTAAGAAGATTTGCCATTACTTTATTAAATTTTCTCTCAGCTATTCTGAGGTAAATTAGTGGGGTTTTCTAAAATTAAATTTCCTATAAGAAGTGACAAATACAGTAATAAGTTAGGCAATATATCCACATGTTCTTGGATGTGACCTCCTGCTTGGTCAGTCAGCTAGGGAGCAAAAATATTGCTAAAAACAAGGAAATAAGCGTCTCTGTCTTTAGTGATCCATTATAACGTAATAGTAGAAGTTATTCATTCACAAACATTTACTAGGTATCTACTGTTTGTCCAGGTGTTTTCCTTTGTGTTACGATTGTAATGGTAAAGATGGGCAAGAGACTTTTTCTCATGAACTTTTCATGCCAGACCCTGGCTGCCAAAGTTGGCAACCATTTAAAGAGAAGGATAGGCTCTTCATGTACATTCCTGAAGGAATGTTTATCTTTCCAATTTGTCTGAAGAAAATACACTGTTTTACTGCTGTTGAGAACAGTATGGGGAAAACATGGCAAAGTTGCCAGGAAGGTACTAGTGTAACCCAATCCTAAAGCTCTTTCCTCTGCTCTGCTCTATGCTCCTGGGAAGATTTCCATCCTTTTGTTAATCTCCTTTTGGCCGTCATTTTATATCACTGTTTTGATTGTCATTGACTGGATCTCAGTATAATTTAAGGGACAGAAATAAGAAATTCAAGGACACGGAAATGGATATTTTCACAATCTGCAACAGGCTGGTAGCCAATCAGGGCAGAAAGAAGATCAGAAATCCTATTTCTGACCTCGGTAGAAATCATTTCTAACATCTCATGTCAAAATGTTTTGCTCCCTCTAGGTTACTCTCTTGATACTGTCTTCTGCTTTTGACAGATTGATTACCCAACAGATATTTGTTTAATGGAATATATTTATTGTGTTGATTCAAATCAAATCATGTTCGTTGTTTTGTTTTCATATTCCATGAGACTGTTAAGATAGCTAATGCTTTCAAGGCTGCAGTGATAGTGCTTTTTTTTTCTTTCTTCTTCGTTCAGGCAAATTGAATGTCAACAATGTATGTGAAAGTATAAACAATTCCATGAAGTCTTTAAATGGTGAACTCAACTGTAGCATTCTCCTGTGGAGAGGAGACAATCAAAATATGTTGCAATATGTTCCTCTCCCATCCTCAAGACAGTTTTCTCATATTTTAAGATTTACAGGCCTGGTTTCCTCTGCCACTGTCTGGTAGATAATCTATGAGTGCCACACAGCTGCTGAAAAGCCACAAATGAATGTCATTGTCTTTTCAGAGACTTTGTGGGCACATCTTCAAGTAATTTTTCCCCTCAAATAACACACTTCCTTGGAATCATCTTGTTAGATGTAAAAGTTCAAAGGAAGGGTAAATATTTCCATAAAAATAAGACCATTCACATATTAAAAATACCCTAAAACTTTTTTGTTGCTCCTTCAATATGCTTTTTTTGTTTTTTAATTTAGGGGGGGGGGGAGAGAACACAAGCACAAGGGGCAGAGGGAGAGAAAGAGAGAATCCTAAGTAGGTTCGATATTCAGTGCAGAGCCTGACATGGGGCTTGATCCCGGGACCCTGAGATCATGACCTGAGCCCAGACTAAGAGTTGGATGCTTAACTGACTGAGACACCCAGGAGCCCCTCAATATACTTCTAGAGTGATGCAAACCTTTATCTATTTCTTCCATTTATAGAAGGGCTCTTTTAGGGGATTAAGATTGATTTTTTTTTAAGTGTAAAATTTGTTCTCATGAAATACATGCTGGTAGATATAAATTAGTATGTCAGTATCTTAAAATGCCATTAGGTTGATAAAGATATTTTTCAGTTAAAAAATTATTCATTTGTCTCCAGCTCATCTTTCCTCTCAATCTCCGTTTTCTTCCATTGATCTCTCAATATCATGTAGTTAAGAACATCAGCATCTGCTAACGCTTTCAAGTCTTGGTAACAGTAAGAAAGAACAACTGCTACATTCTTGAACTACATTTATTAAGTTTCATTTTAATAAATAGTATTATGAAACTCACTTGCAGCATTTAAGCATTTTGTTTTTCTTATGTGTGATATATATATATATATATATATATATATTACATGGGAATGCACATCATATGTATATATCCACACATAAGGGAAATTTTTGGCAAACTTGAACACATTTTTTTAACCAAAGTGAATAATAGTGAATCAATCAAATGCTTTATTTCTTGATGACCATAAGCAGTTGCGGAAATGGCAAGAATGTGCTTTTTTTACAGGTATCATATATCATGTGTTAGCCAAGATATTGTGGGGGAGTAATTGTATTTTATTCATCTTATGTTTTCATACCTGCCTGCCATAAACAAATTGGCAATAAATACTCATAAATTTACTAAGTATCAAGTAATAGCAATTGTTTAGAATTCATAGAGAATATATATGAGTACATACAAACATGTGAATAGATATTTAACATTCATCCAAAGTTCTCATGATAATTAAGAAAAACAGGAGTGAGAGAAATAGTCAAGATAGATAGAAATTGCTAATTATACTGATCACATATATAATTTCATTTCATTTTTTATAAGCACCATAAGACAGAGAGATAATAACAATAAATGATTTTTCAAAGGTCATGTAGTTGCCAAATTTCTGAGTAGTACTGAAATCTGGGACTTTTTATTCATTCATTCATTCATTCATTCATTCATTCAACAAATACATATTCGCTTCCTATGATGAGGCACGCAGTGTCCTAGGTGCTTGAAATACACCAGAGAACAAATAGAAATCTGAACATCCCAAATTGTACTTTCAGTCAGGTGGTCTTTCTCTATACTATTCTATTACTCAAATAAAAGTTAAATATACAAATAATTTAAAACATTTATTCCTAAATCCTCATCATTTCTTTTAATTTTCAAAAATTCCAATCTGAATTCTTTGAATTTTTAGATTTAGAGTCTTATACTTACTTTCCAATGAATTTTAGATTTAGAGTCTTATACTTACTTTCCAATGAATGGTTAAGCTAATTATGATATGAATATAAATAAATATTCTAAATTCACAAAATATTGTATTATTTTATGCATGTACATAGGAACTCATTTCAATTTACCACTTTGCCTGTACTGAAAATAATAAGTACATCTTTGTAAAATCTGTTACTTCTCACTGTGTATCTTTAACAACTTCCACTAGTGCCTGAACCACAGTAGACATGATATTTGTTAAATGTATGATTGTATAGTTAATTTAAAACCTTATTTGCACCCCAAATCTTTGCTTGCTCAAGTTAAATTGTTAAGTATTCATCAAGGTCATTTATATCAATAAACCATAAGTTTAAAAAACCTCTATACCTTAAATTTTACAGCAAAGATTGCATGAAACAATTTCACATGCTAAAACTTGTAATTCAGGTATAAGTGTTTTTTTAATCATTAGGCTGTTATTGCATTGGAGAAATATACATAGTTTCAGTAAACTAAAAATTTCATAAAAATTATGAAATTATTAGAATGCTAATCAAATCTGCAAAAACACATTAAAACACTTATATTAAGTGAAGATATAATGAATAAATATTAAAAGTAAAAAACAGGCTATAAAATCTTATGTCTCAAACTATATACATGATAATATCAAATACATATTTCATGTATGTTTAAAAACAAAACTAGACCTATGTGTAATATCTAAATAATAATTTAAAAATGCAAAAACAATGAAATGGTTATATTTTGTTGTTGGAACAATAGATGTTACTTGTTCATATATATATTTTTAAATAGTCTATTTTTTTTAATAGTATTTTTAGGGACTTCTGGGTGGCTCAGTGGTTGAGTGCCTGCCTTGGGGTCAGGGCGTGATCCTGGGGTCCTGGGATTGAGTCCCAGATCGGGCTCCCCATGGGGAGCCTGCTTCTCCCTCTGCCTGTATTTTTGCCTCTCTCTCCCTCTCTCTGTGTCTCTCATGAATAAATAAATAAAAATCTTTAATAAAATAATAAAATAAAATAAAATATAAAATAAAATAAAAGAGTGTTTTTACCCCTAGAATGGAAAATACTCAACTCTTCCTGCATTAATCTTTACACCAACTTTGGAATCACAATTCAATGTTTGAATGAGCTCTTAACACAGTTTTACTTTTAATAGCTTCAGATTCTTTCACAATATTAGGAAATACATCGTATATGTATATATACGTCCCTCACACTCCACCCTGTGTGCATTTTGCCCACTTCAGAGACTTGCCTGGAGCTTGGTTACAAGTTCTCGAAGGCGTTTATTTTATACCATTAACTGTAGAGTCCTTACCAGCTACTGGTCGGGGTTTTTTACTAAGACATCTGGGACTGTCCTCAGGATCCCCATCATCTCCTCGGAAAACCCACGCTGCTGAGTGGAAATTCTCCGTGTAGAATCCTTTTTCCTCAAGATCAACTCGAAAGCCAAGATCCAAAGAACAGCCATCTTCTGAGGTGACTGAGGAGCAGAAAGGGGGTAACGTGAATCATGCCCTGGCAAGAAAGGAGATGCACCCACGCTGATGGCCAAGGTGGGAAAGCAGCCGAACCTGTGCTGGGGAGACTCTTGACTGAAGGCAGAGAGTCTTCCTCCAAAACAAGGGGCTAAGTTTATTAGGCAGTTCTTTCGGGAAGAACTTGGATAACCTTAAAATATCATAAATAAAACAGGCATTGCTGAGGGGCCTAGACGCTGGAAGTCAGTACCCTAGAGAGAGTACTCTGAATTTTTTTGTTGAGGAAAATCTAGAGAAAATAATTATTTTGAGATTTACATATTAATACTTAGGGGTCAAGAGGAAGCCATGTAAGACAGAATGAGAATCTGTTAAAAATTCTAAGCATAAGGGAAAAAGAAAATTGCTCTTGTCTTTCTGTGCTTTGAAGAAGGCACTGCAGAAACATGCATTCCTGAAAAACTCTCTGAGGTCTTACCTTAGAATAAAGCAAAGAGGGAGGCAGGTAAAGTTTCATTTGACAGTTTCATTCGTAGCACTTTTGAATTTCTGTGTATTTGTGAGTCTCTTGGCTAGTGTGGAAGGCTGAGCTAGTTAAGACACTAACATCGCTCTCCTGTATTTGCTTCTAAGTGTTCCTTCGAGGCCCTGTTTAGGTCATTCAAACCTGAACAAAGTCATGCCCCCAGGCCTTTCAGTCTTTTAAGCGTGCAGAATTAAGAAGCAGTGTTTCAGAACCAAAATATAATTTAAAGAAAAGCCTAAATCCGTGACCTGCATTTCTCAGGTATCATGAAGCAGGGGCAGGGTGTGGTTGAGAGATCACAGAATGCTTCTTCAATGACACATCACTTCTCTTTCAGTCTCTTCTCATAGACTACATATAGTTGTTCCAATTCCTTTTTCTCAAAAAAGAGGTAAAATCTCTTCTTCCTTCTCCTCACCCTGTCTAGCAAGGCCATAGCACTGCTTCCCTTATAGAATACACCCATATTGATTTGGTTATAAATAAGAAAACCAGAAACAAAATATTGCATGTAGTAATAAAAATCTATTACTTCTAATAGTAGCTTCCACTATTACCTGGAATAATTTGATTTTGGGGGAGGGGAACAATTTATGATTGATCTAAATAAAAAATATGATTGAACAGAAGCTTTGCTTGATTGATCACAGATGATCTTTACATGCCATGGTGAAAGGGACCATTTCTCTAGTTTTCAGTTTCTTCTAATTTAGAAGCACCAGTTCCTTCTAGTTCACTGTGTCTTTGAGCTCCCTGGATTCTTTCCATCCAAGTCTGTTTTGTTTGTTTGATGGACAAATCCTCCATTATTGGTGCTCTTAGACATTCATATCTGGTATGCATTTCTTGAGAAAAAGAAACTACCGTAAGTGAGCTGGGACTGGCTCACAGTGGTTCACAATAACTCACTGTGCACATTTTCCCCTAACGTTGCAATTCAGGGAGGTCAGGCTGGTAGCTTGACACTGGTCAGGGTAGGAGTGTTTATGCAACAGAGACTGGCAAACATCACAAGTCAGGGCTGTTTTGTTTTTTGTTGTTTTTTTCCCTCCCTTTGGAGAGCTACTTGTTAAACATTTACCAGTACCCACATGAAGCAACACAGAAATCAGCTGTGTAACTTTCCCACATTCAAATTCAGGCCAACATAGCACAATCGTCTAAATTAAAACAATGACCATGTTTTCTTTGAGGTGAATTCTGTTTTGAATGAAAATGTGAACAATTTGTTTCACATTAGACATGAGGGAATTGTCTGCCATTTTATTTCTCAGTTTATCCAAGCCACAGACACTCACGTGGTGTCTCTTCAGAAACTTCGCAATAGAAACTGCAATTCATTTGGAGCTGCTGGAGCTAACATTGTTTAACGTGTGGTTTAAATTCTATCTCATTTATAGAGTCAGGATATGCTACTAATCCATGACTTAAAACCTGACAGCTTTATCGAGCATCATTACAGCTGGTGTTTCTCAGTCTGTTAATCTCACTCATCTCTGACTTCCTACATAATAACTGGAAAAGACATTAGGAATGACATATTTATGTATGTGGACACAGTTGATCAATGCATCTAGGCTGTGGGGAATGCTGACTAAGGCACACCAGGTAAATAACTTGAAGGCTGTAAACGAAAGTCAGAAAGGGCCTGCAAAATGGAGCTCTGATTTTTATACTCTCAAATGGCTCCTGTATCACAAACAGATGTGGCAAGAATTTGGGTCTAATTGTGTGAGGACACTTGATAGCATTTCCCTGATTTCATTCAGCTACAAAAATTAGTCTGGAAATGGCTTTTCCAAACATTAGTTGCCATGGAAATAAGAAAGGAGGGGATGGACAGAGAGAGAGAGAAAGAGAAAGGCAAGCAGGCACAAGAACTCTGTTTCTAAAAATAAGAGCTAACAATTACATTGTGCTTATTACATCAGCCTTTACAAAATACTCGTTTATGAATGATCCCAACAACACTATTAGCAAAGAACTATGTTTTCATCTTCACTTTCCCAAATGAGCATTCTGAGTCATGGATAGGGTAAGTGAATCATCCAGTCGCTCAGCTACAAATTAGCAGTAGAGCTGGGTTTCAAACCCAGATAGCTTAACCAGGAGTCTATGCTCTTCAACACAGCCCACTACCTCTGGTCGGACCACTCAGATCTGAACCTGGTTCATCTCTGAGAAAGTCCAAACAGGGTCTCACTTCTTGTGATACCACTTTATGATCCCCAAATAATACAGTGGAATGAAAGACATATGAGAATGTCTCAGGACATCTGGAACTGCATTGAGCATTTTATCCTTTTTTATTCTAAAGAGCAAAAAGAAGCGTTTTAGTTTTTCAAGAGCAAAGAAGTCCAAATCCAATTTCAGTAATACCAAGCATATACAAGAGCTCTTTCTGTTTTAAGGTTTCATTTATTAAAAGGCTCATCTCCACAAGCCAAATTTTGGAGACAAAGTTTTAGTGACAGAAGTACATTTGGATTTTGTTTTTTTACTTGGCTCAAAGTTCCACCGGGGCAGTTGTTGAGAAATCTAGAAGCTCAAAGCTGCAGCAGGTGTGTGGCTTGCTGCTTCATTGGATTTTATCACGAATTTTATGTCTCAGTTTATGTAAGGGTATGTTGATTAGCTCTGTCTTGGTAACTGAATGAACAGAAAACTGTTCATCCACATAATCAAATCTGTTTGTAAATAAGTGAGCTGTTTTAACAGTATCTTGCATTCTGATAAAAACAAAGATCACTATAATTTAAAGACCTACCTATGCTTGGGGAAAAAAATAATAATAAAGATAAATCCATGAGCCCAGGAATCTATGTACTTTATATTCATAAATATTAAAAATGTAACTGAATATTTAAGGCCAAGGATTGGAAAAGATGCTTTAGTACTTTAAAATCCTGCAGGGCTTCTCTAACTTTAGCAAGTACTATGTAGAAAGTAACTTTGCATTAGGCTTAAAGCTAGAAAGACAGGTCAATAAATTGTTATAATTCCTTTGGCTAATTTTCCTACCATTTAAAGTCAAATGTCACAGAGCTAAAAAAAAATGCAAAAAAAAAGTGATTTTTGAAATATGATGTGTGAAAGAAGGCATCCTACATGCAGAGTCAAAGTTTTTTAAAGTTTTCATCATTTTTATGTCAATCAAGATGGGCGGTAACATTCTTATATAATTTACATTCCTACTTTATCATTACATAGTATTCCAATATATCTTCCTCTTTATTTTCCCACTAACATCATATTTATCTAATTAACATGGTCAATCTTTTAAAAAACTCAATCCTCACTTCAGTCCACTTGTCCATCTCATTCCTACTTACCAATCCACAACCCCATCCTTCTGTAGAAATTTTGCCCACTCCTCAAATCCTTCTTCCTTGAGTCCTCCCCTTCCCTACATCCAGAATCGCTCTCTCCTTCCTCTGAACTCTCTAACCTCATCATGAGTTCCACATCTTATCTATCCCCATGGAGCCTACCCTGTACCATAGAGCAATTCTTTTAAGTTAATTCAACTCAATAAATGAGTAAAACATGAATGAATGCACCTGAAACCATTTAAACTGCAGATTCATGTCAAATGTTTCATGAAATCTCACTTGCTGTACAAAATAAAAATTACAAGGACAAGCATCGAAGATATAGGGATTCGACTAACATAGCAGTGTAGTCAATTATACTTCAATAATAAATTGTTTATAGAAATACTGAGGTTTGTTCTTAACTGTCTGCAAGAGACGACACTGCTGCATGCTGTCAATGTACCACTCGTGGACGTTTCTACACAGCTTAAACAAATGTGTAAGCTCAAAACCTATTGTTGCATTTGTCTGTGTGTCAGGACCATAATGAACATTTGCCCTCTTTGGTACTAAGAGAGCAGATGTGAAAATGTGGGTCCAAGGACAAGAATCATTCAGAAGGATTCTTCAGAGAAGATCAATGAGAGGACAGGAACCATTCTTCCCGGGGACTTTATATAAGGACCTTCAGCAGAAGTGGACTATGTGTTTCTGGTATTCTTATTTATAACCAAATTGTTCTTCCTTTGCGCTCTTCCTTCTTAGCTTTTACGATGCGTGGATCCTGATTAATGCTAACGGATTGTTGAATATCTTGATAATTTCAGTTGCATGGGGTTTAGAGGTAAGAGCTGCAATTGAATTTTCTGTGGCATAAAAGTGAGGAATTCCAAAGGTCCAGAAGGAAGAAAACGGAATTCAATCAATATGGGTGTATTCTATAAGGGAAGCAGTGCTAGGAAAGGGGCTCCTCGGGTGACTACAGGGCAGCATAGGAGCCTTCAAAGTAGAGTAGTATCTAGAGGAGATTTCAGGTTATTTTCCAGGGAGTATGTGATATAAGTCCTCTGTGTGCCCTTGAATGTCTTCAGAAGGTTCTCCTCTCTCTCGCTTAACGTGAGTATATTCTTTGCGGGACCCGAATCAATGGGGCCAGGGGTAGTTGTATCTGATTTATATGCATAATACAAGATTTGTATTCATAGGTGA
The DNA here is from genome assembly GCF_053574225.1 of Canis aureus. Classification (NCBI taxonomy): domain Eukaryota; kingdom Metazoa; phylum Chordata; class Mammalia; order Carnivora; family Canidae; genus Canis; species Canis aureus. The sequence continues at coordinate 8,053,394 of NC_135612.1, read as the reverse complement.
AAAGAAACAAAATTATTCATCTCAAGACTAGGGATGATTCTAGTACACTGTGAACAAAACCTCTTTCCTCTTTCACAGCCTGAATACTGAGGATCAAAGCCACCTAATCCCATACACCTTACTGTCTAAATTAACATGACCTTATTCCATAGACTTTATTAACACAGTTTTATTTTCCCTTGGACACTTGGCCAGGTGGATACCTTCACTGTTCATTATAAGGAACTTCTCTCCAAACCACCACCTCTTCAGTAGAAAGCACCAACAGAAAGTTTATTTTCTTAGTCTCTTTGAAACCCTCAACATCCTCATTTTGCCTTTTCTGTAAGTCTTGACCTGTTAAACCATGATCCTTACCCTATCCTAACTAAGCTCTCATAATGAAAGATCTACATTAAACCAAATTTCTAATTCTCAATAAAATCAAGTGTTGCCTTTTCCCCTCCAAATTACCATCAATGCTCTCTCCAGGGGGTGTCTTCTGTTCTCTCTATAAGCAAGGAATAGTTGTCTTATCAATATATATTGCGGGTGATATTTGATTATTGTTATGAGGATAGAGCACTGGTGTATCATCATAAGGTTATGGGATGAAGGAGACAGTACATGCAAATGAGTGACTTGAGGAGAGTTTAATAAAAAACACTATTTATAAAGTGTGGGAAAGACTTAAGGAAATTAGATGTGGTAGAGTGGGATTAAGACCAGTCCATCTAAGACTAAGATGATAGGGGGACGCCTGGGTGGCTCAGCGGTTGAGCGTCTGCCTTTGACTCAGGTCATGATCCAGGGATCTGAGATCGAGTCCCGCATCGTGCTCCCTGTGGGGGAGCCTGCTTCTCCCTCTGTCTGTGTCTCTGCTTCTCTCTCTGTGTGTCTCATGAATAAATAAGCAAAATATTTATTTTAAAAAAAAGATGATAGGGGGAGGAAGCAGGTACCAGTTACTAAAATCCAGAGCTGTAGAAGGCAGTGTAGATGACATTACTTTATAGGGATACAACCAATGGTTTTAGGGATATAACCAGTCTTTGGCACACCACAGGGAAAGACTGGAGCAACAACCACAGGACCTCAGTGTCCTCATTCCTTCCAGGCTCCTGCTGATCTTTCCTGTTGGTCAAACTCCACAATAAGCCAGGGGGAAAACTAGCCCCTTGATATAGTCCATAGAGGTGAGCCACTTAGGCCCTAATGTAAGATGCAGAAGAGTGGAAAAGGAAGCTAGACAGGCAAATGGATACTATTTGCAGATGTGGGTTCAAGAAAGAGGGGTAAGCATAAACCCAGTCTCCCAGTTTGATAAGAATGCTAGAAAACATATATGTGGATAGATCCTCATTCTTGCAGGGTGAAAAAGTGTGATAAACTAAAAGTGTGATAAATTAATTAAAAAGTTAAAAGTGATTAAAAGTGTGATAAATTCAATTACACATGTGTAGAAGCAAGGGTTACAGCTGAATTTTTTTGTATAATGAAAAAGTATTTTAAAGGTCAGAGGAAATCAGGAAGGAGATAGAGGGGAAGGGTGTGTGTGTGTTGCACAGTATGTGTTTTAAGATGTATGGATGTGTTTGAAAGCGAGAAGGGAAATAGTATAGCAGTAATGGGGAAATATCTGAAATCCAGGATCTACCTATAAGCCATAAAGGTGAAATCATAGCAGAGAATATATGTAAGAAAAATTGTTTCCTATTGAAATATATTTGACATAGAATATCATGCAAATTTAAGGTGTACCAAAAAAAAAAAGAAAAAAAATTTAAGGTGTACCACATGTTAACTTTTGTACATTATAATATGAACGTTTGTATAATGTAATGTGATTGTCATTGTAGCATTAATTAGCACCTCTGTCACATTACATAATTGTTCTTTTCAATGGTTTTGAATAACGAAATTCTACTCTTTTAGCACGTTTGATGATGATACAGTGTTGTCTGTGTTCACTGTACTGTACATTTTATCTCTAAGACATATTTACTACTCATTGCAAGTTGGTACCTTTAAACAACATCTGTCTTATCCCCCGATTTCTTTCTTAGCCCTTGGTAATTACCATTTTGCTCTTTGTTTTTATGAGTTTGGCTTTTTTCATTCCACATATAATTTATATACAGTATTTGTCTTTCTCTGACTTATCTTTGAGAAAGTTTTGATGCAGAACAGTGGGAACACCACCAAGAATGATAGAGCCAGAGATGCCCCAGGGTGCAAAAAAACAGGGCACTCAACTGGACCACCACGTCAGAAACAGCAGGCAGTTTGAGGTCCGCACATCACTCACATTGAACTCCACCGTGGGTCAGGTAGTGGCAGTGATTGCGCTTGTCTTTAGCCACGAACAATGAGTGTGGGAAAAAGTTAAGGACTGAGAATAGAGGACAATCAGATGGGATATGGAATATCTTGTGCGTGAGTAAGTCATTTATTGCCACCTGAAGTGGGAGGCTATGAGAGGAGACAGGAAAATAGGATCTGAAGAAATTGTATCTGAGAATTCATGAGAGTTGAAGAAAGATATGAGTCATCAGCATGTAATAGCCTATGGGATGCCAAACATGAAAATATATTAAAATCCACACAATGAAATACATATTAGAAACATCTTAGAATACCAAGGCTAAGGAGAAAACCCTACAAGCTAATAGAGACAAAAGTTGGATTAATAACAAAAGTTTTGAGAATGAGATTGGATTTAGACTTCTCATCAGCACCGATGGCTCCAGGAGGACAATGAACCAGCCTGCTCAGTAGTTTGAACCTAGAATTCTGTACTGAACTATGCCAAACTGCCATTCAGAATTAAGAGGCAAGTAAATACATCTTCAGATGTATCTAGACCAGTTTATCTCCCAAAGAATCTCTCTTAAAAAATTACTAGAGGATTGTTACAAGATTGTAGTATTATGAAAAAAAGATTCTCTTGAAGGTAATTCTGGTGTATAAAGCAAGGATAAGGAAAACTAATGAAATATTATTAGGTATTGGTTATTTAAATATTTCTTAAAAATTTGAACCAAATTCTGCAATATTTCAATATCGAAACTGATGAGGGAAAAGGGGAATAGAAGTGGGAGGAAAGGAGCATTACAACAGAGATGTGAAGCAGTAGGGATACTTATTGGAAGTCTACGATAACAAAGGTATTCTTCAGGGAGGTATCTCAAGAGTCTAGGAACAGAAGAGGGATAATAAAACAAGCTTATACAGTAGTATATGTGAAAATACAAATTTAATATTAGAAATCCAGTCCTTGCTGCCAAATAAGAAGATATAACTGGAAGAATTAGACGTTGACCAAGGGACAAGAATGAAACATTTACCAGGACCAAATGGGCCACTTAAGTTGTATTCTTCACTGTTCACACGACTGTAGGAACACTGTGGTGGGATAATAGAGGGCAGTGTCTTATTATTTAAATATTGTTATGATTTTGCCCGCAGGTTTATAGCTACATTCAATTCCTAATCTGTTACTCACTCTGGATAAATTCGACTGCTGCCTTCAGGAATTGTACTTGTGTCATTCTATCAGCTTGTCTGTAGGAATAGCCTAGAACAGTCACTACTATATCAACAAGACATCATTCTCTGCAACACAACTCCTGGGTTCCTGGACCCAATTGTAATGTGTGTGTGCATGCACATGTGCATGTGCCCCACACCAACATGCAATTCTCTGGACACCTAGCTAAAAATTCCAACCCTCTGAGCACATTGGTAGAGTCCTCTGGTCATCAGCCCCACCTAGGTTATCTAGGGCTTTCCCAAAGTCACCACAATAACATAACAAAAGACACCTTTATTGTTGTCTTCATGGGGAATTCTAAAGATTTTAGGAGCTAGGAGCCACGAACCAGTGGACCAAGGCCAACTTTGTATGAGGATGAATCTGAATGACCAAATATATATTTTGTATTTCTTATAAATCACAGTATTACATCATCTTTCTTTTTTCTTTTCTTTTCTTTCTTCCTTCCTTTCCTCTCTTGCTTTTCCTTCCTTCCCTTCCCTCCTTCCCTTCTCTCCTCTTCCGTCTTTTCTTCCTTCCCTCCCTTCCTCTCTTTCTCTCTCTTTCCCTTCCTCCTTCCCTTCCTCCTTTCCCCCCTTTCTTCCTTCCTCCGTTTCTCTCTTTCTTTCTTTCCATTTGCTCTGGTTTCCATATCAGTGTTTATCATGAATAACTGATATGTTTTGTAAATAACACGGAAATGATGAATGTCTACTACTTGGATAAGTATCTTCTAACAACTAGCTGCTAGAATTTTGGAGCCAGATTAGTGGTGGTATGTGTTAAATGTACTAATGTTGCCCTCTATTTTCTTTAGCACATTATTTTCCCTTCAGTTGGACTTCCTCACTCATGACCTACCTTCCATTCTCAGTTGCAATTGCTTGTGGGACTGGGGTATAATGCTGTTTAATAATACTCTTTCAATACCAAGAGAAACACCATCTCATTAAAATACACATCCACTTAAAGACAATTCCTCATTTTAGAAATGTTAAAACAAGAAGAAAATTGTCTCTTTTCATCAAACATACTAATCTTAGCTTTTTACATTATACATATTTGTGTAAGCCAACTCAAATTCTTTGAAATAAGGGACAAATTTAATTGTGTAAAGAATCCTATAGTTAGTTATTTCATTTTCTAAAGAGAAAAGTAGCCTTCATATGCAGTTGTGTGTTTTGAAGGAGGTAATTTACCAAGTTGGGATTCTTTAGTGCATAATGAAGCATTGATTATTCCAAAAATAACTTTTATATAAAAGCTTATAATCTCCACATTGCCATGTTCAAGCAGTAGGGTTTATATTCTGTAGGTAAGAGGGAGGGGGCCTGGGTAGCTTTACCTGTTGCTTTGCTCTGGTTTTAGAAAAGAAGGTGATTGTCTACTCACTGGATCCTTCAGTGATGTTGCTGGCAAATGAACTCTCTCCTGCTGAGCTGCATCTTTTGCCATCTTTGAACTGCTGCCTCCTTCTGGCCCACTGGTCTATTGCTTCTTCCTGGGAACCATCACTGGCCCTTGTACCTCTTGGAGCCAGTTCCTGGGATAACTTGCGGAGGTTATTTATTTCCAAATTCCAATCTAAATTAAACCACATTAAAGCAGGAAAGTGAGAAACATTTCAAGATAGAGTTTCAACTATTCCAGTCTTTGAAACAGTATCACAGTAGACTAGAACTAGAATAATCCAACTCTTTCATGATTCACTTTTTAAACTTGTATTACTTGAAAAAAAGTCCATATAGACTGAAGTTGGGGGATCACTATGCACTACCTCAGTTGGGCTCAATTCAAATGATAATTTTTGGATACCAGAATATGCCTGATATTATATTAGTTATTTTAGAAGAGCAAAGTGCATGTAAGTTGATAATTATGCCCCCTGAATTCTCAAAAAGAAGACAAGATATTACCTGAATTAGTTAAATTGCAATCTATGATAATAAGCTTATTATTCCATTCAAATCCTTTATGGTTTAACTTCCATTAATCACAAAAATACTAATATCATGATACTTTTCTTGCTGAATGTTTAGATTCAAAATAAGGAAAAGGGGAAAAAACCAAAATGAATGAGGCTTTGATAATTTTATATTTGATTAAATAACAACTTGAAATATTTGATATACTTCCAAACTGCTACCTTCTGTGATCATAAGCCATGAAACTGTGTATTAATTAGAAGAAAGAAAATTACAAATAATCTAATTGCAGTAAATTCAGATTTTAAGAAAATAACGAAGTAAAATAAAAGAAAAAATAGCAAAGTACATAATACCTACTAGGTAATTTTATAGGCTGGAACTGGTTAAGATGTTACTTGCTTTTACTTTTTGACACCGTATGAAAGGCAAGCCACATCGATATAAAATGAGACCAAATCCTAACTTTTATTTTTATTCTATTCTAAGGAGCAAAGGAGTTTTAAAATTTGGTCTTTGTAATTAAAATCTAATTTATGAGTATCAAAGTTTGCTCTTACAACTATTTAAATAATAAATGGGATATATACATGAATAAATTATCTTCTTGGGGGCACCTGGGTGGCTCAGTTGGTTTAGCATCTGCCTTCAGCTCAGCTCATGATTCTAGGACCCTGAAATGAGCCCACATCGGGCTCCATGTTCAGTGAGGAGCCTGCTTCTCCCTCTCCCTCTGTCTGCTGCTCCCCCAACTTGTGCTCTCTGTCAGAGAAATAAAATCTTTAAAAAATTATCTTCTTTTTATATACAATTATTAATGATCTATTTCTATAACAATTTAAATTTTACTTATCAGGGACAAAGACCTAGGAAATGGGAAGAGTCATTATCCAATTCCTCTAATCTTCAGTGAGTCTGCTGTTGACCCCTACCTCTTCCTGAGGAAGTAAGAGCAGGACAGAAAAATGACATTCATTCTTTTTTTTTTTTTGACATTCATTCTTTATTTACTGTTCACTTTATATATGTATAGTTTTTTGTTTTTGTTTTTGTTTTTGGAGAGAGAGAGAGAGAGAGCACACATGCATGCCATGGGAGAGAGAGAATCCTAAGTAGGCTCCACGCTCAGTGCGGAGCTTCATGTGGGGCTTGACCTCACAACCCTGAGATCATGACCCAAGGTGAAATCAAGAGTCTGATGCTTAATCAACTGAGCCACCGAGATGTCTCATGTTCACTTTCTATATATTAATTTCCACTGTTACTGGGGCTATAGTTATGAACAAGATTACTTTTTTTTGCCCTTTGGGATTTTTTACAGTGGTAAAACTTTTAAATATTCTCTGGCAATTTTGTTCAGTGCTTGTGCTAGTTACATTTGTTGAGATTAAGAGTCCAGGTTGACTCTGAAGGCATCCAGGAGATAAGAAGGAAAATTTTCTAATGTCAGCTATTTTACATTTAAAAGTACTTTTTTCCTGAACTTGCTGAAGAAAAAAAAGTTCTATGAACCTAGCAAACTGTGTGATGGCAATATGGCCCTGTGATATGGTAGGAAAAATTTTCTTCTAGCCTTTTCTTATCTACATAAATGAAAAGAAATTGTGTGCCCTATAGTATGTTTTGAAGTGTGATTTGAGAACCACTGTAAGGCCCACTGAGATCAAAGTGTCGTTCCCTTTGTCCTGGTTGGCATTCGTAGAATCTCAGGTTTGCAAAAATATATAAGGTAATTTGGTCTAATTATCTTTTATATGCTTAAAACACCTTAACAAGGTTTCTACCAAGTACTCATTCAATCTAAGCTTGAATGCTTCCCATACTCAAATATATTACCTGTTTACTACCTAGATGAGCATAATCCTTGAATATTTTGAACTGATAGAAAGTTTTTACTTGCTGAATTGAATCTATACCTCAGTAACTTTCATTCACCTATAAGCTTCTTCCTGGTCCCATGAATATCCAGTAGGTGTCTACTGAGCTTTTCTAGGAATCAGGCAATGTGCCTGGGGCTGGAATGAAGACACTCAAGCATCCTGAAGTACTCTATTAAAATAAAAACTGTCACTTTGTAGGAATAGTATGTTAACCCATTAAAGAACACCACCAATGTTTTATCAAGCATGAGTGTAAAAATAGAAAGCTATCACTTTGTTAAAAAAGAAAAAAAGAAATAAAGAAAGCTATCACTTTGAAAGCCAAAGGGAAGTCTGCAAAGTGAGCTGGAGACCAAAAAGAGGAAGATGCTTAGCTGGAAGGAGCCCTGCCTGAAGAAGGCTAGGCATTGAAGCTGGACCCTGGGAATACTCATCCAATGTGAAATGTTGAAATGGGCACCACTGTGGAAAGTTCCAAAAGTTAGCTTATTGGAAATTATCCCAACAGCTATATTATGCTAAAAGAAAAGGACTATTTTCTTTCTTCATCTTTTTATGCCTAGAACTTGTTGCAGACCTCGCAACCACAAATGTTCTCAGAGCTGCAGTACTCTACACCATTTGCCTTGGTGTTGGCTTCCAGAATCAGTCCTTCCTTGAAACACAGCAAAATAAAGTATCTTATGTATGCATGCAACTATTATGTCATATTACAGGTAAATGGCTGCTTAATTATGGATATTTCTAAGCCACGTAAAATGCCATTTAATCCTTCTCATTCTCTCCTTGTCATTCTTGCTGTTTAGCCTAGTCTTGGTTTCTTCATTAAAATATTTTATGATATAGTATGTCTGGTTCTTTGGCAGAGATCTTAAAGATATATTTCAGTCTATTTAAAGCTGAAGAAATGAGGCCCTGAGAAAGCTCTTTACTCAGGCATATAGAGACCTCACTTGGCAGGGGAAGAACCTAGGATTTAGTTTTAAGAGTTTCAGACTTATACCCTTTCCTTTATTTTTATTTATTTTTTGCACCCTTTCCTTTATATGACTGGTTCTTTGACCTCCTGCCACTTGCCCATACCTACCTGCATTTTTTTAATCTAGTTCAGAGGTCATAAATTGTTTAATCTGTATATTGTCTTGAAAGTCTTATAGTCTAGGGATTCATTCATTCATTCATTCATTCATTCATATTTATTTATTTATTTATTTAAAATCCACATCTCCAGCTATCTTCTGAAAATTCAGAAGACCTGGCTGTACTAGACCTGTATTCTCATTCCCTCGGGACAGAGCTCCGTCTAGGTCACCAAAATTCCATTATTTTTCACTGCAGTCTGTTTTACTCATTCACCTTATCTCCCTGGTTCCTGTAAGCAGCAAAGACTGTGACCTCTAATCTAGCTGATTTGCAAGCACACACTCAGAAGGGTGGAGGGAACTACACACTGCAGTCTTCTTCAACTTATGATAGTGTTCTGTCCTGATAAATTCATTGTAAACAGAAAATAGCATAAGTTGAAAGTGCATTTACTGCGCTTAACCTCCTGAACATCACAACTTAACCTAGCTTACGTTAGGTGTGCACAGAACACTCACATTAGCCTACAGTTGGGCAAAATCATCACACACAAAGCCTATTTTAATATAAAGCATTGAATATCTCACATAATTTATTGAGTACTGTGCTGAAAGTAAAAAAAAAATAGAATGGCTGTGTGGGTTCAAAAGGATTGTAAGTACGTGAATTGTTTATCCATGTGATCATGTGACTGACTGGGAGCTGTGGCTGCCATTGCTCAGCCTCACGAGAGAGTATAACACCACGTATCACTAGTTGGGAAAGATAAAATTCAAAATTCAAAGTACAGTTTCTACTAAATATGTATCACTTTTGTAGCATCCTTAAGTTGAAAATTTTAAATTAAACTGTTGCAAATCATGGACTGTCTGTATTACAGTTAGCACTCATGCCAGGGATTCTTAACCTGAGATAACATGGACAGAATCTGAGGAATTGGAGGACACTTCTGCATATTTAGGCATAAGTCAATTTATGCCAAATTTATATATATCAAATTTATAATTTTCTGGTGAAGCAGTATAAAGATGTCCCAGTTCCTCAAAGCAATATATACTCTGAAAAGATTACAAAATCCTCGCCCAAGGTGTCAATATAATAATAATAATAATAATAATAATAATAATAATAATAATACAAATAAAGTATAAAAATATTCATAGCTCTAAGAGAGTCAAATCCATACAAATATTTAAAAATTTAAATATCTTTTAATACAAACATTTACATTTCTGAAGCATTTCCCTGTTTTTTTTCTTTTTTTGATTTGTTTTGTTTTCATATACGAACATAGAGTTTTGCACAAAGAAACCCAATGTGACTTCCCTGAAATCTTGCATTCAACAAATATTCATGGAGCGCCCACTCTCTAGGATAGCTCTGGTGTTGTGGATAAAGCAACGATTGAAATAGAGAAGAAAAAAAAAATCCATGCCCTCATGACTACATTCTTGTGGGAGAAGACCCAGCAAATAAACTAGTAAACTATATAGCATATTAGAAGGTGGCAACTTCTGTGCATAAAAGTAAAACACAGAAAAGGGATAGATTATACCTGGGCTGGAGTAGAAAAGGTTCAGATTGAAATTTTAAATTGAATAATCTGAGAAGGTCTCTCTGGGTACTGAGAAGGCACCATGCGAGCAAAAATTTGAAGGGATGAAATGAAGCACGTGGGCATATGGGGGAAGAGTGGTCTAGGGAGCAGGAGCAGCCCCAGCAAAGGACGTGATTTAGGGTCTTGCCTGGCAGGTTCTAGCAACTCAAGGAAGTCAATGTGGCTGGAACAGAACGATCCAGGGGAAGAGGAGCAAAGGTGCCAGAGGGAGAGTTGTAGGAACAGCCTTTTGGTGAACCACAGTAACACAGGGAACTGGTAGCTGGAATCGTTCAAAGTCTACTGAAAGTGCTGCATCAGCTGGGGGAAGATTCTGACTTGAATTATTAATTTACTTAAGGAAATAGGTTTTGCTGGGAGAGGTGGTCCAGGGAGGGGAATAGCTTTGGGGTAAGGAGAGCCAGCCTGGAAGGGAGGTTCATCTGGGCGAGCAATACATCTGTTCCTGGAGACACAAGGGCCCTGATTGCAGGTCTGCCCCTTGCTGACTCCAATAATTATGGACTGAGGCAAATGGTAGGGTTAGTACCATTGACCCGGTTTTCTGGAGGTAGGTCAGCCCCGGGAAGCAGTCACTGTGACTATGGATCTTGGCTTCAGGGTGTTCATCCTAAGCGGTGACCATACAGCATTTGTGTTGTTTTAGGATATCCATCTTCTGTACAGTATGTTTCATGTTTCTCGCCAACACTTACATAACTGTGCTTTCTGTGTTTTAGCTCTACTTCTAAATTGTACTAATTCTGTTTTAAAATTTAAGGATGGAACCACAAAGAAAAGAGAGTTTCATCAGTCCCCACTCTCCCTGCTGGATATGTCAGGAATGTTATGGGCTGTTTGGTGGGGAAGTTTTTACTCTTTGGGGATGTATTTTCATATATAATGTGGAATAATGCTAACAGGACATGTAAAATATTTTTGGCTTATTGCAGAAGAATGACAGGGCTCATCTTGAAGTGGCCAAAGTGATATAATGCTGACCCAAGACTGAAAGCAGACAGGGCAATCCCATGTACTTAGAGACAAGCTTCCATCGCAGCCCTCCCGGGCTCTGGGGAGCTGCTGGGTTCTGTCAATGTTCTGAGCAGAGCCAGCCAAGGCATGGGGGAGGCCAGAGGCCCACCTGAGGTCAGGCGCCCCATGGACGGCTCAACCAGGATTAGCCATGGCCGTCTCTGGTTTTCGTCCTCTGCTTTGATTACTATTGCACGTGGCCTCCTGAAACATGTATATCGTCCTTCTGCAACGCCACAGTAAGCTTAAGAACACATTTTATCGCAAACATATTCTTCCTATTATAAATATGCTTAGCTTGCAAGAAGGAGAGAAATGGTAGATTATTTAAGAGTGGCAAAAGGCTAACATTTCCTACCAAATTGATTTGGCAATACATCAACCTTTTAAGGAGAAATTGATTTTTTAAAAAACTTTATATTAAACTGCAGCCTTGGTGATTGTGTTATGTGCTATTTATGGGTGGGGTAGGTGATAATGTAAAGAAACAGGCTGATATATGCTTTCTGACTCTAAAATACTCCATCTATCTTCATCCATAAAGAGAAAAAAAAATCCCAAGCAATAAAAAAGCCCTCATGTTAAGACTTTCCAAAGCTCAAACATGTAAGAACAATGAAAGTTCAAGATTCTGGATGGCCACTGTACCTGTCAAGGCTTTCTGCTTCTGAGGCGACAGCAATATGTCTATTTGGTGATAGAAAGTTTCCTTTGGATCATTTCTGTCTTCTTCGGAATTTGGCTCTGTTGATGTAATCCTTTGGCACCCTGCTGGCTCCTGTTTAAAGCTGGTTAGTCCAAGGCCCTTTTCATCTTGGTTACCATATTGCTCTGCATCACTGGTCAGTGTTTCCTCGATGACAAACTGATTATCTGTAGCACATGCTGCGCAGTTGAACTCAGTGGTGTTCGGGAAATCCATTTGAAAACCAACTTTGTCATGATTCTCATTTGCTAGGTCTCCAAAATCTCTACGGCATGCATTCTTTACTCCTAGCATTTCTGGGCATTTGTCTTTTTCACCCTCTCCCAGAGAGCTGGGTGAGTCTTTAGGAATTTTCGTTCCCATGGGACAATTGGAATAAACTGTGCCTCCTTTATCGTTTTGAATAATTAATCTTTGCTCTAACTCATCAGTTATTAAGGTCAGGACTAGCTCTGTTGTTTTGCTGGCAGCTGCTATCTCTGGATGACTGGCCTGGGATTTCGTTGGACCCCAGTCCCCTCTGCTGTGGCTGTTGGCGTTGAGCGGGCTGCCAGCAGAGAGGCTGCTGGAGGATGCAGGGCTGAGCGTCGGGCCCTGCGTCCTCTTCGGTTCCCCCACTTGCTCTGCTTTTGTAGGAGAGTCACTATGTAAAGTGGCTTTGTGAAAGTCTCTGTCAGCCTCACAGTTTTTCAAAAAGTCAGCCTGGTGATCAAAGGAAAATGTCTCCCCAGGGATTTCTTTAGGTTCTGGAGGTCTGGTGGCTTTGTGGGATGGGCTGAATGAGGTGCAGGACTTCAGAGCACTTGGACTGGAAGGCAGAGATGAAGAATTTGATGCCTCACAACAATCTGCAGGTGGAATTTTGCTGCCTTTGCAATAAATGCTGGCTGCCTTCTCCCCTACAAGCTGCATGCTCACCGAAGATGAAGAACAAAAGTCAAAGTCTTGGCCATCTTGAATGGAGAAGATGTCAGTAATGGCACTCGGTGTAAAATGCCTTCCCTCTGTGCTTTGCCTCCTACGTAGGTCTGATATGAGATTTTCTGACGTCTCAGAGATGGCTTTTCTCTCTCTGTCCACATCCTTGAGATCCTCAAAAGGCATTTCCCTTAAGTTTGTATCACTTAAACTTGTGGTCTTTAGGGTATCTTGTGAGGTAGGAAGAACATTTTCGAGAACAGTGTCAGTCTTGGAGAAGAAGGGTTTCTTTCTGAGGTTGTTCTGACTAATTTTCAAGTCCTCCTGCTGAGTGATGGCCAATTCTATCTCACCGTCATCTGAAACTGAAGATAGTGTATCAGGCTTAATCTTCTCCCCCTCCGGGGTTGAGCACAGAAAATCCACAATTGTATCAACATTTTTCTCCTTCTGGACAGCAAACACAACAGGAGGAGAGATATTTAAACCATCTGAACTCTGATGCTTCTTCTCAAGCTGCCATTTTTCAGGGTGTCTAATATCAGCCTGTGCAGAAGACCTGGAACATTCTTTAGTAGTATAATTGGAGGAAGTGTTTCTGTATTTGGCCATTTCCCCCCTTCTTTTAGGATGGGTTATATTAATGGATATATTTTGTTTCTTACTCATATATTTAACTTTAATCCCTTTGCCTACAATGCTTACTTTTAGTGAGGGTCTCTCTGTTCTGGCAACTTCTTCTGATTTAGGTGGCATCTCAGGCTTTAGTTCTTCTACCAGTGTATTCCTATATCTAGAAGAGCAGCTTCTAGAAGTGTAGCATCTCTGAGTGTGTCTAGAAGAGTAATGCTGGTGACATTTTCGACATCTTTTTGTTGGGAAGAAAAATCTGTTCTTGATTTCTACTTGCACGCTGAAAGCCCCACATTTCACTTCTGTAATAATTGTGCCTTTTGCTGGTTTAAAGGCTTCTGGGGTGTTTCGGAAATTCTGCAGTGTTTTTTTTCCTGATGATGGTTCTTCACAGGCATTAAACATGGTCCCAGATAAGACTTTGTCTTGCTGATGAGAAATGGATGAAGAACGAACATCATTTTCCTTTTCCCTACTTGTTTTGCTGTCAGATGAAAGTTGTTCGTTATCTTTAGGAAGAAAAGGGGAATTCTGTTTTCCATTCATAGAAGCAGATGTATGCTCATTTTCATTTTCCTTAGATTTCCCTAATGTCCTAGTCTGAAGAAATACAGCCTTTGGGGCATCTCTTTTGACTTCCTTTTCAAGTTCTTTTATATTTTTGTGGTATGCTTTAGTGGCAGGTTGACGTTCACCTGGTAAAGAAAAAGCCAAAAAAGAAAGAAGAAAGAAAGAAAGAAAGAAAGAAAGAAAGAAAGAAAGAAAGAAAGAAAGAAAGAAAAAGAAAAAAAAAAGAAAAAAGTTTTCTGTGTCCATTTAGAGAGCAGATGGGATATAAATTCTAGGGTACAATTCAGTGCACATTCTTTGTCTCCTGGGTAACATTTTAATTCATTTCTAGTATGTAAAGGTACTTTCCATAAATATTCATTTCTAATAAATAGTTTAAATCAGTTATCTTAAAATGGGGGAATGTTGCTTGGTAGTTCTAGGAAATAAGAATGTAATTAAGCTTTAAAACAGAGACTTCTGAATTGGGTGCAATGAACATTTGCGAACAAATTTACGCAAATAAATTTTAAGAGACTTCTTGATAAGGAATAATTTGCCACGATCAAGTATTTGAACATGGTGTTATAATACTACATATAATACAAATGTAATATAAGCTAAATCCAGCTTGATTTAATTTGAGAAGGTATAACAAATAAAGAGGCCCAAGCATGGGTTATAGAGAACCTTTTAAATAGATCTGATATTTTCCTTTGCCCTGGTGTAGGGCCTTTATATAACACAGAAAAGGTGTCCTAGTATTGCCAGATGCTATCATACTTCAGGAGAGAACTAGAGTCTGGATTTATCATATTGTGAAATCTCCTAATTTCTAAAGATTGCGTCACATTTTTAAAAACCCTCTATAGATGGAGGCCAATAAATTTAGGGACCAGCGTTGGCCCAAGAACTGCCAGCTTGGAACCTTTACTTATCTTCTACTTTATAATTTTAGAATATTTTGCTTGAAAACTTTGTGAATCTAAGTATGAGGTAGCAGATCTTGTGTAAAAAAAAAACAGTGGACAAAATACAAAGATCTCATATGTTTTAAACTACATCTGAGAGTATTTGGAAAGGAAAAGAAAGAATGGACAACAGAGAAGTCACAGAAATCTATGAATCAGGTCTCTATGGAAATAATTTTAATAAGTTGATTAAGCTAAAAGTTGAAAAATGTTATTTATGATTATTTTAAATGTTGTTAATTTAAATACAATTTTGTATGTACCCATATATAAAATCATATTTTATAGAAGTATTTGTGTAAAGAGTAAATCATTAAATTCTCTTTAACCAGAGAAAGAAAAATATCCTACCAAAGTTTGGCTAGAGGTGGCATACAAGGAAGGAGTGCAGAAATATAATTACTGTTTCAGAATAAAACAAAAGAATCATAGGCTTGGGAATTACTACTCTCCAACTTTAGGTTCTCAAGCACACTGGAGTTCCCACTTGTCTTTCGTCTAGTCTGAGGGAATGGCTTTTCCCATGGCAAGTACTGAAAGAGTTCCCAGCAAGCCTGCTTACAGCCTGAGAGCTGTAATGTAGAAATCGTGGGAGAAAAGACATGGAAACATCTCTTTCTAAAGCCCTTTTACAATGGAGCATGTATACCCTAGGAGTTATATATGGTGGCCTTCCAAAACTATAGATTACAACTTTTTTTTTAAAGATTTTATGTATTTATTCATGATAGTCACAGAGAGAGAGAGAGGCAGAGACACAGGCAGAGGGAGAAGCAGGCTCCATGCACCGGGAGCCCGACGTGGGATTAGATTCCGGGTCTCCAGGATCGCGCCCTGGGCCAAAGGCAGGCGCCAAACCGCTGCGCCACCCAGGGATCCCTATAGATTACAACTTATTCTTAAAATAACACCCTCATGCCAAGAACAGTTCAGTTTATAGCCCTTTTCAGTTTCATAATTTTATAGTTTACAGCCTCTTTCAACTGACTACATTTCAATTTCTTTGAGTAGCAACATAGAACTGAGATAGTTATAATAATCATCCATTGATAATCGATTCTAAGAATAGGGGTCTCAATAGCCTTTGAAAAAGTAAATATGTATTTTTAAATTTTTATTATTCACAATATATATATACATACCAAACTTCTAAATTGTTTTATAACATTTATATGCATTTATCTTCCTACTTTAATAGACTTTTTGTGGTAAAAAACAAAGTACAGAGCTGGGTAGTTCATTTTATACGCAATTATAAAACCAATGAATTAGACTTACATACTGTGGTATTCAAGATTTTCCATTTTTTATAGGCTTTTCTTCTTTTCCTTCTTATTTTGGGGACCTGAGCATCTTCAGCTTTCACTGTCCTATGAAAGTATAAAATTTGAAATTATTTTGTGATCAGAATTCAGGTTTAGTAAAATTACTGACAACTCATCTGCCAACTTGATAGCATAGTATCTTTCTCTGGTATCCGATAGTATGCTTTGAATACATTTTCTTTTCATAATTATATTTTCCTTTCCTGTTTAATTCTACCCTAACTATTTAGTGCATTATTATATACCACGTGAACATTTGAACATGCATTTTGTTACATGTGTAGGCACTTAGGATGCAAGTTATAAAATCATATTCTACTTAATTGATTTTTCTTATATATTCTAACTTTCCTTAGCCTATTAGAAATATATGACTTTTTGTGAAGTTAATGTAAATTTATCATCATCAGACTTCTAGGCCTGCTAAATTGAGTGGGGTAGGGAGATGGAGAGATGATCTGCTTCCATTACATTATCACCATACACATTATACTTAAATATAAGATTGGATGCACACTATATAGTCTTCGTAGAGGATAAAATTAATTCTGTACCTTTATTGTGAAACAAGGAGTTATTTTCCCTGTTGATGTTGTCTTAACTACTAAAAAGTATTGCAGAAGATATTTGGGGAAGATGCAGCCTCCTAACTTCCACAGTATCACCTCAGTAGGCACCGGCCTGCCTGTGCTTACAGCTATGTCTGATTCAATTGCTTTCCTTTTAGAGGATTAAACTGTCTCCAAAGATGCAAAGAGAAATAGCTTCGCTCTGAAGCAATTGTTTTGAGTGTATTTAGGTAGACTATGCCTTTGGATACCTCAGCAGAGCAGTTCAACTTTGATCTGTTTTACACATAACTTAAAAGAAATGGGGCTATTTTGTGGCCAGTTTTGGCAAAAATTTAAATTCTTCTTAACTCATCTCTGTCCTCAAAATCCCCTGTATCATAGTATGTGGTGATTTCAAATCGTTTTTCCTCCATAAACTCAAAATCTCATAACTTTCTGAAAATTCTTTTTTCCTTAGGCAACCTTTTTATATAGAGCAATTGACACTCTTCTGGCGTCTTCCAATTATCCTTTCTATTCTTTCCCCCAATAGGCACAATTAAGTTCCTATGGCTGACTAAGCAAGCAATAATCCTTTCTTCTTAGAAGGCCAACGTGGGGGTTGGGTTGGGGAGAGGATTACAAACACATAATTAATATCTTTCTTTTTTTTTTTAATCCCTGTCTTACACACATTAGGTTTTCTAATTTAAAAAATGCTTCAAAAGCACTTGACTAAGTTATTGATTATTTCTCTCTGGTCCCATATAGTTTGAACAGCAAATTATAGGCAGTTCTTCTGTGTTTAGTAGAGAGTAATGTGGGCTTTGACTCAGAAGTTCTGGGTTGTGGTCTGGCTTTGCTGCTTATTCAGGGAGGGTCATGCAATTTGTGAGGCTGAGTTTCCTTGGACTCAGACAGAAACGGTAACAATTTTCACCTTACAGAGTTGTCTTGAAGAAACAACTGAAAATGTGTGATAAATAGTTCCAGTCAACTGACATCTGTCATTCTTAACCTTACATTGGAGTGTATATACCTATCTCCTAGACACACATTAGAACTGAACAGTGCCTGACATTGGGAGAATATCCATCACACCAGAGCTGTAAGTGAATGCTCAAAGCTGATCAAATCAACTCTTAGTGAGCTAGACTATCTAAATGAAGTGTTCAAGATCATCCCATTTGAAATTCTCATTGTGTAGAGGAAAAACTGATGCCCAGAGAGTCCTTGCTTCCTTTATCACCTTAATAGTGGCAAATTGAGGACTAGAACCCAGGCTGTTAGGAATTAAGCTAACTCTCTCTTTGGGCCGATATATAAGATATAGATGCCCTGAGATTGCTTCTGATCATGCAGAGCAAACTGTATAATCTTACTGCTCTTAAGCTCAGAATGAGTGTGACAACTTTGAGTTAGGAAACTGTACTGTTGAACGTTCAATATATACCTGCTATCCAGCACAGGACCTGACACGGAATGGGCACCTAATAAATATGTATGACTAAATGAATTAAATGGACAACTCAATCTGCATCTAATTATGTTTTTAATAATGTACCCGCTTGTTTTTCTAAATGTATTCATTCCTATTACTTTGTATTAATTTGTTGATTGTTAATAAAAGTCTGGTTTTAAACAAATACACTGCTGATTTTTTCCCCCACTAATTATCTCTCTTGCTCTCTATTTCCATAAGAGGTACTGAAGTCAATGGTAGTGCCTGGAATAATTGGTATAAGTCCCATGAGCAGTCTGGAGCAGGTGCTACAAATTCTAGTTTACTTAAATGGCAGCAAACATTTCCCCCATTTGCCTGTTAAAAAGGGCATAGCTGCAGTTGACATGGCCTAAACTGACCCCGAGCAAAATGAGGAGTTGGAGGCTTCCTAGTCAAATCACTGTATTCACTCCTTGGCCTCTCCTCCTTTTAGAAAGAGCCTAAGGAATTTACAGAGAGACAGGGTTTGCTTGGGACACCAGAAAGCAGGGGCATCACAGTTCTAAAAGATTAAAGAATTTGGTATTTGATACTCCAAAAAATTTCAGGGCAGTCACCACTGGAAAAATCAGAATATTGTTTGATTTCCTTATACATGGTTTAGAATATTTATTTATTTATTTATTGTTGGTTTAGAATTTTTAATTTTGCATAGACATCACCATCATTTCAAAAACTTCCCTACAATGATTTAATAATATTTGCATATTGGGGCACCGGAGTGGCTCAGTTGAGTAAGCACCTGACTCTTGATTTCCACTCAGGTCATGATTTCAAGGTCACGAGATCAAGCCCTGCTTAAGATTCTCTCCCTCTCCCTGTGCCCCTTTCCCTGCTGCACACGTGCACGCTACTTCTCTCAAAAAAAAAAAATTGCATATTTCCTATCTCTAAAACACTTTGTCTTTTTTCTAACCTGCCCCTATCCTTGCCCCTCTTTGCACTCTCCATGATGATCTGGACACATGATCAGAAGAAGAAGAAGTTGACTGAAATTGTTTCCCAATACCAAGACTGCCAACATCTTTGTTTCATTTATACCATATACTATCAAATTTCTCTTATTTGGAAGATAAAATGGTCCCTAGGATGTTTTCCTGCAATTATTCCTCTTCTCTCATGTAGCGTCAACTTCTGTCTTCTGTTGCACCATTCTTATGTCAGAGTACAAACATTCCCTGACCCCTCCATCTACTGTCACACGCTGCTGTTCACCTTTACAGCAACATGTCTTGAAGGAGTTGTCTCTATAGTCTGACTCCACTGTATGTCCTCACATCATTTCCCAAACCTACTCCAAGCAGTCTGTTACCTGCCTAACCTGTGAGGAGCACTCTTGCCTTAGTCCCCGGTGACATCTATATCCAAAGCTAATAGTTCCTTCTCTGTCTTTTTTGCTCTTTTAGCAGAATTTGATGTAATTGATCATTCTATTCTTCTTGACTCTATTCCTTTGTTTAGACTCCACGGTGCCATGTCCCCCAGTCCTTGTCTTGCTCTGCTGGCCATTCTCTTTTAGATGCTTTTGAGGGATCTTCCCTCAGTCTGGATCTAATCTTAGGCATATTTAGGATTCTCTTTGCTTCTTCATCACCTCTCTCCCTAGGAAATCTCAATCATTTTCATGGCTTTAAAATCACCTATAGGAGTAATTCTAAAGTTCATAATTACACACCTGACTTCTTCCCAAGTCCAGCAAATCCTGAATCTTCCCACCCTCTGTTTAGCTCAAATCAGGCACTGATATCTCACCACCTTTGACTCTTCTCTTTAACTTACTTTCCTGCTCAAAACCATCAGCCAGTTTGCCCTACACTATTTCTAAATATCTTATCCTAACATATCCATTTATTTTCTTCTCCTTGCTACCACCCCAATCTAAACCTCCCTCCTTCTCTCCCTAAATATGTGTATATCTATGTGTGTACACATGTATGTCTATGTAGTTTAGATGTTATAGAAGAAGTTTTATATATACGTTTTAAAAATCCAGACTACAATAGCTTTCTAATGGATTTTCTTCTATATTTATATCCTTTGATTAGTCATATAGCCAGCAGTTTTAAAATATATAAATTAAATCATGCCATCCTCCTGCTTAAAATTCTCTAATGCCTCTCATTCCACTTCAAAAAAAATTCTAAGTTTTTTTCTTTACACATAGGCATAAAATACAATTTTATTCACAAGTAAAATATATCATCACTAGACCTTGGGATGTACATTAAAGTATCCATTCTACTACAGGTTTCCTGGATTTATATTTTTCATAAATGTTTATTTTGTTCTGTGCAAAATTGGTAATAAAGCTTAGAAAAGTTACCATGATTGCTGTTATATATCAGCTAAATCCTATCCCAATTGAGACCTTTATATTGGATTTTATAGATCTTTTCTCTAACTGGGTTTTGACTCATTACTATAATTTACAGAAGAATGAGGAAAAATATAAATAAGAAATATCAACAATATCTTTCTACTGCAGAATTATATAGTGACACCATTATTCTGAGACAACAGTTAGATGGTAAGGATTTCTTTATAAAGTATTAGAAAATTTTACTGGTACTACTTTTCCAACAAATTATTTAAAAATTCTCTATTGTATTGCTAAGCTGAAGTGTTTTCTTTGGAACATTCAAAAGCAATGACCTATTACCAATAAGAAGAGAAAGAGTTATAAAAGGGTAGATAATGATCACTATTAAAATTCTAGAAGGAGATTGAATGTGATGTCAAGGATACTTCAATTCAAAAAAATGAAAGAAAGAAAGAAAGGAATTCAGAAGGTTAAATGCTTAACTTCCAAGGTAGCATACTGTTTCTCTTTAATGACTTTAATATCCATTGTCTCCAGTTTTCTGTAGAATTTGAAAGAAATCTTAGTGTATTTCTTATGGCTTCATGTCCTTGATTTTAAACACAAAGCCTATGTTCTCTGTCCTAAGTGTTGAAAGGAAATGTAAAACACATTATATAAAACATACTATGGAAAGTTCAAGGGGAAAAATATTCAAGGAAAAGAAAATTCTAAAATTTCCATTTGCTTTTGAGAGTGTACCAACGTGTCTTCTACTGGAATTCCTGATTTTGAATGGCATGGATTTTAAACTATATTATTTTGGCCTTTATTTTTAAAGAGTATATAAGGCATAGGAAGAATAATACTGGAAAACGGTTGTTTCAGTAATGCCCATATAGATCTCTGTAAATTCACACTCAGCTTCTATGGGGCTGCAAAATTGAAAGTTTACAAACTTGGTTGCTGGGTAGTAATTCTTAATGGATAGTTTGCTGGTGTCTTGAAACTAAACAGCTTTAGTTAAGACCATTTAATGGAGTCTCAGTACTGTTGCAAGTTGTTCTTTACATTTCCTTTCTCTGTGCTGTAAACATTGAAAAGCAAATCCATGTCTATATACATTTCTATACATTCATATGGGTAAAATATTGGACTCCATTAGGTTAAAATTTTTATTTTTTTATTTTTTATTTTATTTTATTTTTTTTTAGGTTAAAATTTTTAAATAGAAACATACAAATCTCACATTCAATGAAACTGGCTTTTCCTTTCCCCAGGCACACAATAAATCAGTTGTTGATGCTCACAGGTAGTGTTCGCGTTCTTGGTAATCTGTAAATTTTGAGTCCACTGGATATAAAAGAAATTCAGTACTAAAATTATTATCTTTAAACATAAGGTTTGCTGGAAGGCCATCACCTTATTTGACCCATAATTGATCAAACATAACTTAGAGGATGAGGGTGATGCTTGGAGAGCAAGAGGCACACCCTGTATCAGTCAATTTAGAATCTCTGCAGAAATGAAATGCAGATAGAAAAGAGCATTGCACAGTGTGGAATTTATTATTGTCAATATCACTATTATTAATATTTTAAAAACTGGATAAGGAAAAATTTCTATTAGTGAACCAAAAGGAAATTGAGCTCAGTCTTTAATAAAGTTTGATAAATTAACACCCGTAAAGGAAGGGAAGGAAGAACTGAAAATGGAGATCCTTTATACTTCTGAAAGTGTCTGCCCTTTGTTCGAGGATAGATAGATGTGAGATCACCTACCCAACTCCCTCGTAGCTCATCAGAGGAAACAGAGAGGCAGCAAATTGCCCAAGGAAATGTAGTGCTGAGACGCTGTCTCACTTCCTTTCCCACCATGGCAAGACTCTGAATGTGAAGAATTTTTTTACTCAAGATGTTTGAAAGATGTTTATTGCTTTATTGTGTTAAACATAGACGCTCTTCCTGCCATGCTTCAGGAACTATCCTCTGTCACTTTATTATAAAATGAAGAGAGTTCAATTTTAATTGGGAAGACCCACAGAGGGAGGTTTAATGATTTGGTACTGTGTGCTATGGCTTCAAGGTCCTGAGCTGGACTTAATGTGAAAATGTACATATAATGTAAACCTCAAGGAGCAAACAGTGTAGCACAGGGATTCTCAAACTTGAGAGCAACTTGCTTAAAATGTAGATTTGGGGCCTCACTTTAGAGGTTGGGATTCTGAGGCAGAGCACGGGAATGCACATTTTTAGTAAGCACTCACTCTCCTACCCCCTTGGGACCATGAGATTCTGATTCAGAAACCCCATTGAAGCAGATACAACTGGATAAGTGGAATGGAACCTCATTCAGAAAATCTTTAATAATAGCCTTAAGATTTCAGAGTAGGGCAATCCTGGGAAAACTTGAATTGAATTCAGTTTCACTTCATTCCACTTCATTTTCCTCCTTTCCTAATTTGTACACACTAAAGTTTAAAATGTTTATTGTTTTGGTTTAAGCACAGATGGTTTTTCTTTCTGTATCGGCAAGCTTCTAGGGAGAAAATTCCTTGAGAGATCACTTGTTATTTTTTACTCAGCGCCATGTAAAGGAGTGCTTCTAAACGCGTGTCCTAAATCAATCTTAGGTGTTAACTCTCCGATATCCTCCTTTCTTCTTGTGCTAACCAGAATTTGTGATAAAAATTCAGCAAGTCAGAAAGGCAGGCCAGGGCCACTAGAATTAAGTTGTCACATTGTATTTCTCATGTTCACTTTTCACTTTGCAGAGTTAAAGGGCTCCCATATTTTGGGTCTGACTGTCCATAAAAGCCAAAATGGTTGGCAGGTACCTGGGGGGCATTACAGTGTAGTGGAAGTCTTCAGAAGGAGGGTACTTGATAGGGTAAATGAGGTACCCAGCCTTTGATCTTCCTTTTTATGATGGTGCATCCATCAGCTCATTTTGTTAGAACTCCAGTATTTGTTGGCCATGGCTCTTCATGAAGTGCTTCTGGTGAGACTGTTCCCCTCCTCTGAACCAGACTTCCAGCTGCTCCACAGTCAATCTGGCTTGAGCCAACAGAGCTTTAATGGAAATTAAATTTTGGGGCCCAACAAAGGTAGATAGAACATTGTAGTGTATAGAGCCGTAGATTATCTGGTCTCCTGAGAAATCATTAGAGATGTGGGCTGAAGTGTAGGGCAAAGAACTCGTCTGTCTTATACTTTGATGTGTTCCTATTCCAAATATGCAGAAAAACACAGTAGTTAGGAAACATTTTAGTTTGAATGAATGAGTAAAACCTGCTCTATCGTTCCCTGATTTCGATCATTTGTATACTGCCTTCATGATTCCTACTGTTCCCATCAAATATCCGTGCTGCTATTTGCTTAATAGTTTCTTGATTCATTAAAATTGCACTTTAGCTTCATGTTGTTTGAGGTTTGTGAAATTCTGGATTGTAGCTAATGCACATTAAAACAAAAACAATAACTAATAAAAAGAAAGTGTCTTTTTATTGTACTGCCCCAAATCGCTTTGTATACCAGCCAGCAGTGGGGTATGTGTCTCTTACTTGAGAATATACAGTCATACTCTGTGTGCTATTATCATGACATTATTAGACTAGAAATCTATTATGTGTTTTGCTTTGCTTCACTTCCTTTTTGGCTTTGGAATGATTATTAGAGTACAAGTTTTGCTAATCCCGTGTGCAGAATGATACATGAATTAAATTATCACCATCTGAAGAGGAATCACCCTATTCAAATACAATTGGAACCCTAGCTGCTCTAAATGTTTTTCAATTGCCAGCTCTAAGAAGTCTGTAATTACGGTTTTCCCCTACTTTGACCTTGACCAGCACAGGGACTTTGAGACTCTATCTTGAGAATCCCATTTCTGTTCTCTCAGTCCTAAGTGAGAATTCACTTTATTCCTCTTCCACTAATTATGCTGTCTGCAACTAGGTGAGAGATGACAATGTTATGGCAACATTTATATATTTCAAATAATAGAAAGTTTACTAGACAGGTGTATTTCTATTAGACGAAGAAAGAGGAAAAATAAAGCACATACATACACTGAAATATGTCACGAGATACCTTGAAAAAAATTGGCCAAGAATAGATACAAAAGGATAATTGAATAGATCTCAGGGACTACTTTTTTCCTGCTCAAGACTTTCCCTACCTATTAATTAAATGAAGAATGCCTTTGAGTTTTCTAAAGAGGAATGCTGTCTCCTTTTTCACTTATTGAAGTGGAGCCACACTACTTCACTAGGTTACAGAAGAGCTGTGCTTCTCTGAAGACTTAATAATTGCTGAAATACCAACTCTTGATGGGTTTAAATAACATCCTCTTAATTTTGAAGCTTTCAGCCTTAAACCTCAGTTTGAGGTGGTGTTTGACTATACCATGTCTTGATCTTCACGCAGAAACCTCTATGTGTAATTTCCCCCAAACATGAAATCCCTGTGATTCTTTCAATGAGATGTCTTATCCCTCAGGGGCAGATTTCATCAGTTCTGCTGACAACGGAGTTTTTGATAGCTCAAAACAGAAAATGTGTAACATCTTCATTCCTTTTCAGCATAGAACCAAGAAAAACCAATATATAACCACAGTGCTAAACTCTAAAGAGTGAGGAAAAGCTGAAGTCAATATTTAAACACTCAAAATATTTCTTCCTACCTCCAAGCAAACCTGTGCTTTGCTCATAATAGCCTAAAAAATGGCCATAGGTTAATTTTTGCTTCTTCTAGCCATTCAGAAGGAAGTAATGAATATATTCTTTCAAATGTTTCAGTGGAAATGTTATCATCAGCTGCTATTTGTTACAAGCCAACTTTTTATTTTTATTAGGGTACTTTGGGCATTTTTATTTGTATTTTATTGGGCATTTTTAAGCCTCATCACTGGTTTAGATCTCGTAATTCAAGATCACTTGAATTACCTTAAAATTACTTGTGTTACTTCTGAAAAAAATAATTTGGTGAGAATATTAATGTAAACAAGATATAAGGATTATGAAGAGGTTTCAATCAAAACATTTAGAGACATCGTCAATAATTTCAGAATCACCATTTTAAAAAATTTTCTATGCTCATTTTACTAATTCACTAAAGTAAATAAATTTTCATAGTTTAATCCAGTCTAATGCATGTTTTTGAAAGCAACAAAAAAGGCATTTATTTTAAATGTCTTATGCTTAATGTTTTCTGATGTTTCCTTTACATAGCTTGAGCTATCGACTATGCTGTAGTTTGTCCACTGTCATAAAGAGGTGTGGAAATTGCAGTCTGGCCAATGATGAGGGAATGAGAAATTATGATTAGAATTAATCTGCCAGGTTAATTTAATCGCGTTATGATTAGGTTTATATTGGGCAGATAATCAGTGCTAACTTTCCACCCCATCCCTCAACTTCACTGAGCTCTGGGCGGTCTCATGAGATAAGAATAGGATATTGGTACATTTTGTGTAATGAGCGTGTATCTTCACAAGTCAGCACATTCAGAATTTTCATTCTGCTTTTTGCAAAAATAATCAAGAACCAGTCTATGAAAGAGCCATAACTGAGAGAGTTGAGAATTTGACTATCACAGTTAAATTCCTGGTGTGTCAATTTAAAGACCTTTTTGAAAACCTGGTTATGGAATTATTTTTTCCCCCGAAGACCTCAAGGCTATTTTCTAAGCATCGTGATTGTAATTTCATCACATGGTGACTACAGATACCTTTGAGAAGTTAAATGACTACATATATAATTTTTTTTTAAAAAGTGAATTGCTAGCAACTGAGAATATATCTGGGAAGACAAAAAGTAGAAAATGGAGATTTATTTTTCAGTTTACTTTCCAAATGAAGGGCTTTAGGATACTTATTCAACACTGTGGTAATATGACACTAGAATAAAATAATGTCTAAATGCTGGGATAAGAAAAGGAGGTTAAAAACCATTTAGTATTTAAGTTCTAAGTGAGACTGAGGAAGATAAATTTTTGTAAATTTATATTCCATTAAAATCTTAGAACATATCATTTAAAGATCAACCAATGGTGAAACTGCAAATACATTATTTAGCAAACTTTGATTTGGGATTATTTATACAAAAGATATTAACCAGAATATTTTGTCTATGAAGGTGGTCTAAATCTCAGATTAACTCCAGCTGTTTACAGAAAAAAATATTATTCCTTAATGTCTTCAGATCACAATGTTTTGGGTGATCAATATATTTAAAAAAATTAAATGTAAACTTCTATGTAGGTAAAATTAAGTATAAAGTTAAGGAAGAAAAATTCTACTAAATCAGATGAGAAAATCATTTTGGTGATTAGTAAATTTAATGCTGCAATGGAAACAAAGCAGAATTATAGAAATTCAAAACAAGGGCTATTGCTTTGAAATGAAACTGACCTTCCATGAATTCAGAATGAATTTCAATTATGCTTA
The DNA here is from genome assembly GCF_053574225.1 of Canis aureus. NCBI lineage: Eukaryota > Metazoa > Chordata > Mammalia > Carnivora > Canidae > Canis > Canis aureus. The sequence continues at coordinate 8,026,457 of NC_135612.1, read as the reverse complement.
GAAGCCTAGCTTGTCAGTTGCATTTTCCTTGCTTTCCAAATGCACAATTTGTTTCAAATATCCAAATTAGGATATGGATGGTAGCTATTCAAATGTGCATATGATGTCTTTCTTAGCATAAATAAAAGGGGCCTAAATACACTGACTATTTAGAATTTTTTTTCCCCCATCCCTCCTTTTTCTGTGTCCATCCTATTTGGTAACACAGCAAGATACAAACAGCTGTTGGATTTTTTGTGACTGGAAACAAATGTGTTGTCAAATTGTCTTCATATATAATAATCAAATAATTTTCCCTTTGCTATCATCCTTTGCTAAGCAACTAATCTGGGACAGCAAGGATTAAAATAGAGGATATTTCATTCAAAACAGCAAAAGAAAAAAATAAAAGGAAAAAAAGGAGAAGGTTAAAAGAACATATAATCAACTCACCTGGGTAAAGCCTTCATAATTCCTCAGCTCTGAAGGAGACATAGATAAAACACAAAGATGTATTTTGAAAAGCAAGAAAAGGAAGTAAGGATTTGAGTACTTCCTCTTGTTCTTCTTGGGATTTATCTGGGTTGTCTAAATCCAAAATCTGATTAGCATACTTAATCTTATGCAGTGTCAGGAATGATCTACCATCCTGTAATCAGTCTATTATTATCTGTCTTAACCATTCCTAAGTCTGTTTGTTTTCAAATATACTGTTAGTGAACAATGATGTACTGTGTGTTTTTGTGGCTTAGGAGTTTGGATAGGGGTACTGTGAAGCAGTGCTATGATGTTCATGCGGTGTACATGGAGTGGAAGAAACCCCCCCAATAAAGGAAAATTTAAATGATCTAGTTTGGCTCTTGACACTGGTGGGGCTAACTATAAGGTAATTCATTTACCTTTGTGAGATACAGGGGCAGAAACTGTGGTGTACGGTATGGGGTGTTTCGTGTGGCAGAGGCTGTAGATTTTTGGTTGGGAAGATTTAAATTTGAGTCACATTTCCATATCATATGTTGATTTTGAGGGTCATCAGACTTCTCTTAGAAGTGCTCGTTTGTAAAACTGGGATAAATAATATTGGCCCTGATTAAGAATTTTTGAAATCCTATGAAATATGTAAATGAAAAAATTTAGAAGTACAGTTTAGAATCTTTAAATAAATGAGACATTTCTATTAAAGTAGTAGCAGCAAATGATATTGCTCATAATTATTTAGGTGATTTTTATTAATGCCTAATAAAAATTTAAAGATTTTCTGTGGCTTTTTGCAAACACATATATTATGCTATATGTGTAAGAGGCTGGACAAAAGGGAAGTGATCAGAGTTGAAACTGCAGATTGCTATGCTAAGGAAATTGGACTTGATCTTTTGTCCAAATGGGAGTCTTTTTCAAGAATTCAACAAGAGCTCTTTGGTTGCACTGCGAAGAATGAATTGGGAGTGAAACCTGAAGTAAGGAGACCAATTTAAGAACCTGATGTAGATACCAGATGAGTAGCTTGAGTTTGGATGGTGGCAATGGACAGAAAGACAATAAGTATTAAGATTCAATTAGTATTAAGAAGGAAAGAGAAGAAGATATTGAGACTCAAGAAGTATTAAGAACTAAAAGTGATAGGATTTGGAGATTGTTTGGCTACAGGGTGGGGTAGGGTAAGGAATAAAGTAGAAATAAAAATAATAAAACCCAAAGTTTCATACTGGAAATTGCAGGATAATTAAAACAGGGAAATAGAAGCAGAAATGTTCTTGGGATAAAAGACAATTGTACACATGTAGTGTTTGGGAGGCAATGAGATGTCCAAGGAGGTTATGTCTAATAGATAGTTGGAGATAGAAATCTGATAATTAAGTAGTGAAGGTTTTACAGAAATGTCTAGAGTAACAAGAATATAATAATGCATCATTATTAAGAAAATTCTACAAGATAGCTCTGGTAAGTGGAAAGATGAAAGGATTTGGAGTGAAATACTTGTGTTCAAATTTTGGCTCTCCTCTTTATTCATAATGTGATTTTAAGAAAGTTAACTAACTCCTCTTAGCCAACTGTAAAATGGGGATACTGATATTGACATTCATTTCATAGGGGTTTAAGGATAACATGAAATAACTGTCAACATTTTATATATAAAGTGCTATATAAATATTAATGTTATGAGAATAAGCTAACCAAAGAGTTCCAGCTCCTTAGGAGTTTGTTGTAAATAGGGATCCATATGTAGTTCTGAGCAATATGCTGGGAGAGAAGAGAGAGGCAACAAATAATTTTTACAAAGGTCAGAAATCTGGATTTGAATTAAACTTACAGCTTATTAGTGTTAATTTAGATATATTGAATAAAGGGAATATACATACCCTCCTCATGGTGTAAAATAAAACCATGCATTTTATGTGATTATCATAACAGAACAATGATAAATCATTAAAAAATAGGATTTATCATATAGAATATTATGATTTATCACCATAATAAAATGAAAAATGTTTATTATTCATGAGGATGTTTGAGATGGCTGGGAACCAAAGAAAAAGATCAGTATGACAATCCCAGTAATAAGTGTAAAATAAGAGTATTTTTCTGAAATAAACATTATTCGACAACTATATAGCCATGAAAACTTTGAGGCCCACACTGATATGTATTTTCTTTTCATCCTTGACAGTGCCTCCCAGAACACACAAGGGTTCCTCTGGCTTACCACTCATGGCTACATTCCCAGTGAAGACCTCACTACAATGCAGAGCAGATGATGGTCAGTACCAAGGCAGCCTCTGAGGTTTGAATTTGTGCATGTCATTGGGGCATCTCATTTGGAGTTCCAAATTCTCCAAACTGGTATTAGAATACTCAAGCTTGTTTCATAAACACAAATAAATCCAGCAAAAAGAGCAAAAATAACTCTTAGCAGCAAAGCCGTTGGATAAATGGCATTTTAAATTGTTTTTAGCGCCACTGATAGAGATGACTTCAGCTCACTGCTATCTGAAAGCAGTATAAATATTTATAAGGTACTCTACTGAGGTGTTCAAAACATCACACTGTTCCAATAGACTACAATTTCAGGGTAGAGTAAAATGGACAGGATAAAAAGTAAAAAAAGAAAAAAAAAAAGAAAAAAGAAAACAAAAACCCAACCTTCAGACATCATTTGTCCATTTATGCTGTTCTAAAATGGATACGAGTACTGTTTTTTCAATTTCTGCTTCTGGGTGGTACTTTCACATCACTTAAAATGAAACCACCTCACAAGTTAAGTGGTTTGAATGTTGTTAATCCATCAGGGGTGAGACAAAGAGTCTGGTATAGTTTTCATGAGCCTAGGACTGGAAAGCCAGGGCACTTTTTTGATCCTTATATTTTGTCTATATCAGAATTTCTAGTTAGAAAAAAGTTTCCATTTGCAGAAAGGCTTCTTTTTTAACTTAAAATCGGTTTTAAAATTTCACAGCTGCCCCCACTATTCTGTACAGCATCATTACAATGGGAATTGGAAAAGGAGAAATATACATTGTCCAATACTAGGCACTTGTGCTTAGCGATAAAAGAGAAACACAGTACTCTTGAAGGAATAAAGAAAAGTTGAAAGTGCTATTTCCATCAATAAGTACAATTACATATAGATACCCTTCGGTGAAAATAGAATGAGGAATTTGCCTGTTAGCCCAATTAACATGCTCAAATGTTCATGTTTGGGAAAAAAATTTTCCCAAATGATAAAAGAACTCAGGCTTTTCTGATTACCCATTTTTCCTATGCCATTTTTATTACTTGAATAACTTTCCTTTTTACCATTCTACTTTGGGCAAATAAAATGAGCCATCTGAAAATCTACGGTAGATGATAATAAACTGCACTTTGCTCTCACAGGAGCTGTTTTGAATTCTGAGTGTCCTCGGAAGAAAAAGGACAAGGTGTAGCACAGGGGGAAATAAATAATTTGCAGCCTTGAGTTTATTTTCACACAAAAAAACTCCTTTCCATTTTTCTCCTGTTGGGTAAGATTTTTTGAAGATGCAAGCTCTGGCAACATTATCCCTGACTCCGTGAGATACACCCTCTGTGTCTCTCACCTGGCCCTACCCGTATGGAAGCTCCCTAGTGTCTGAACCCCTTTACTGAACACCCTCTACCTGCACCAAGTCAAACTCTCTTGCCCTCTTTTTCCAACCCATTTGCAAGGACTTCTGGTTTGCCTCAACACCTAGCTCTTTTACATTTGTAGACAGATATTCCTATTTTGCTGGGCCTTTTAAGCATAGCACATACATAAATTTCAACATCCATGATATGGATGTGGATATCCAGCAATATGTGAATACACACACACACACACACACACACACACACACACACTCAGAACCTAACAGTTGGCTCTCATCTTTAATAAAATTTGTGTTGTAGAAATCTTATTCTAAATGATTAATCGATTTGTTTTACAGAAGATTTTCACTTACTATTTTGGTGTATACACATTAGCAACACAGTTCTAGAACCAGCTGTCTACTGTGATGTGAGATTTAATTAAGTGTATTTGATTTATTAACAAACATATTCTCTCCTTCCACCTCATGGTCTCACCCACCCTTTGCAGTTTCATTCTTTTCTGTCTTCACCCAAATCTCTGATCTGATCTTTGAAAAAGTTATTTCATCATTTCTTCCAACTAAATGAAATATGTGCACTTCTAATTCTAGCCCTTCCATGAACAGAAAAGTTCATTTTGAACAGTGAAAAGTTCAAAATGCAAAGACTGGTAATTTGAGACTAGTAATAAAAAAAGAGACATTAGACATGTAACTTCAAATCTGATGATGAAAAAGTATTGACTGTATATATGTATATATATATGTGAACATGTATATATATAAGAATATATACATGCATATATATGTATGTATATATACTAAAATCTCTATTTTTGTTCATACATACATATATACACACACACGAATGAAAATAGACATTTAAGTCTTCCAGATATGACTACATTTAAAAGGGCTTTTATGTTTTTTATTTAAACATCATTAAACAGGAGGATGACTAAAATTTGGCTTTTTTTCATTTTTCAGAAGACATTTATCAAAACATTAAAAAAATACAGAACACAGAAAACAGAAAATAGATAAATATTTTAATGTGTTGTTACCTTCATTTCCATTAGAATACATTCATGGTACTCGATCCATTAAAATTGCTTTACTATTCCTTTTATTTATATGTAGCTTATTCACCTCTCAGAGGTTAGGAATGTTAAGAATGATTATTAATAACAATAATTTACTTACTGATTTTTCCCTGAGTATAGGATTAAATATCCAAGACTAAATTTATAACTACATTTTGTTGATATTTTACATTTTACTGTATTATCTGAACATGGAAACCTAGAACTTTGATACAATCTTAGACTCTTTAAGTAAATTTGGAATAAAACTGAACCTCATCACACTTCATAATAATCAAGGCACCTAATTTTCTAGATACTTATGTAGTTCAAATTTTATTATGTATCTAAATGTCCAGTGCAAGTCAATTTTGTCTAAAGTCCTAATAATACCAATAAGCTTTCATCAATTACGATGAGAATCATTGTTCATTAGTAAAATAAAGTTTTATTTAAGAAAATGATCACATTTAAGTTAAATGATTTTAGTATCTAAAATTTTAATTAACAATATTTGGTAAATTTGTTCTTATTATCCCCTATTTTAATTTATTCTACTATTTTTTTAGTATTAATTTCTACTTCCTATTAGAGGGAGACTCCTGCACTAGGCTATGTAGTACAGACTGTTAACATTAAGTTATTTGACCGTTACTACAATTAATTGTGTGAAGAACGGTAAGTTGTAATTGTGTGACTTTGATTAATTAATTGATTCAACTTTAATGGATTAAATTAAATAAATTTACCTTTCAGGATTTCGTTTTCCTTATCTATAAAAGAAGGTCACTGAACGACATATATTATCCTTAAGGTCTCTTCCAGTTCTCACATAAAATGACTAAGAGCCAAATTATATAAATTTATACATTTATAGGCTACCTTTTAAAACAATTTCAAACTAGCCTTATAAATTATGACAGTTCTATGTTGTAAAATTGTGAATTACTACACTTCACTTTTCTCTGAATCTTGCTGATTCAGTTCTAAGATACATTTATTTTTATAAAGCTTCTTAGAATGGTTGAGCTAAGGCCAAAAACCAAAGTGTTGCATTGGGGTTTAATAAACATTGTTAGTAACGATTACATAACTTTTTGCTAAGATAGATATATATAGCCCTTATCACAAAATGACATAAAGCCAGTGTTTTTACTGAATATGTAAATCTGGGAAATATTTAACATCTGACCTTTGAGGAGAATTCCTTTCAAATATATTTAATTTCAGTGAAGAAGAGAATTTTGATTTGTCTCAACAGCAATCTCGAGCATAACAGATAATTATACATATTAGTTGATTTTAGGTTTAAGGAAGAGGTTCCCTACATAGTGGTATGCTCTCACTTAAACTCTCTTTCATGAAGGCATGGTATTCTGACCACTGGCAGAGTTATTAACATAGAAAATTCTTTTTTTTTTTTTTTTTTTTAAACAGCTACCATTTTATTTTATTTTTTTTCTTTTTAATTTTTTTTTTAATTTTTATTTATTTATGATAGTTACCAAGAGAGAGGGAGAGAGGCAGAGACACAGGCAGAGGGAGAAGCAGGCTCCATGCACCGGGAGCCCGACGTGGGATTCGATCCCGGGTCTCCAGGATCGCGCCCTGGGCCAAAGGCAGGCGCCAAACCGCTGCGCCACCCAGGGATCCCCAACATAGAAAATTCTTAACACCGATCAAAATAGATGTGGCAACACTGTAACAGCACCACTGCTGGAACAAGGAAGCCAGTGGAATACTATGGGAAATGAGCAAAAATCAGCCACTGACCCTTGAAAGAACCTTTAGGGTAGGGAAAAGACTGGAAATAAAGCTTAAATTCATTGAAATAATTTTGTCTGAACTTTTAAAATGAGAACTTTAGTGATTTGTCTAATGCTTACAAGAGGGGAATTCAGGTTTACATATTTTTGTTTACATTTTCAGAACATATGTTTTACAGTATGATTTTTCTTATTAGAAATATGGTTTTGTGATATAGAATTGCAGAGCACAACCAAAAAAAAAAGTTTGGAGAAGGCAGACTTGGATTTAACAAAATCTGAGGCAGTGCTGTAATTTATAAAAACACAAATTCTATGGTTAAGATGGAAAGTACCTGTCGAAAATATTTCTGAACCTAAAATGATATTTTGTGTTGTGACATTCCAAAGCACTAAATATTTTTAATCTCACTTGAGGAATAAGTTATTAGGAATCAAGTAATACTCAGAGTCTAGTTATTTGATTTAGAGATTGGGGTTCATTCCAATCCAGTGTTTGAGTAACTGATGGGCAATAGCTCGGCTCGGTGGCACAAAGAATGCCTGCTGCTTCCCTTTGGTCAGAACATCCACAACCTAAAATACACCATAATAAAATGTATTAGGATTTCAACACTGAAACACTATTTCTATGCTTATGCAACTTAATTAAAATGTGACGACTCTTACAGTGAATAACAACATAGAAAGTGACAACATCCATGTTCAAATGCAAAATTTAGTGCAGTATTTTTAGTTGATTCAATGAGCTAGTGAATCAATTTTAATAAATATTCCAGAAAGCATATTCCCTTATGACAAAAGAAAAAAAAAAAGACATGAACAAGAAAAGTACACGCTCCACACTTATTTTCAAAGTGAAGTCAATTTTTGGAATAGGTTCCCTTTTATAAAGTTCTAAAAAACATCTAATTTCTATTTTTTGAAGTTAAGCATAAAATGAAATAAAAATTCTGTTTAGGCAAAGTCACAAAGGATTTCAGGTCTTCACTACTAATAGTGTATCCATTTGTTTTCTATACAAATACTTTGGGTTAAGCAAAACAGACAAGTAATTTATCTTTCATTATACTACTGAAGGATGATGTTTTAAAAAAGTTCTTGTGCATGTATCTTTGTTATATAGTTTTGTTATTCTTGCCCTTAGTTAAGCACATTTTAAAATGAACAAGAACTTTTCAAAAAATTTAAGCATTTTCACTGATATTTTCTGAGAACTACTTGTTTTAATGCTATAAACTAAAATACAAATGTCTAAGACTAAGCTTCCTGTTTCTCATCTTTGATTTCATGTTTACCTATTTTAAGCCCATTGAAAAGATGAAGGAATGACATCTGAAATTAGAAAATGGCACAGAATCATCAACTCGAACAATCTCACAGAATGAGTTAGCATAGGACGCATCAATTACACTGCAATCCATGCATGATGGGTGGGCCACAGCCATTCATTCAACTTGGTGAAAACATGTATCCTTGCTGCATGCCCAAACTGATACAGTCAGAGAACAATCAATAGAAGAAGGAAATTAAATTGAACTTTACCTGTTCTCTAGTGAACCAGCGGGCATCCTCTATTTCATTCTTGTCAACTTTAATTTCTGTAGACACTGCCACAGCTAAGCAACCAATCATTAAGGAGGAGGGCATTGGCCATGGCTGACAAGAGACATACTGAACATGGCCAACTTTGACTCCACTTTCCTCTTCTACTTCTCTCCGAACAGCATCTTCTATTGTCTCCCCTAATCAAATGGGGCAAAAGAACAAGTAGCTGATGAACATGCCTTGGACATTCTGTGCTCTGAATAGTTCAAACATTTGGAAATCACTTTGGACAGAAACCCAATTCGAAGAATCAGAAAGCACAAGCCTAAAACTAGACTGGAATCCAAAAAAACATTTCTTAAAGTATATGACCAAGTACATAATCAAAATGCCAGAAAACTTTTCTTGAAGGTCCAAATTTTTCGGCTACAGTGTAAAAATGGTAACATCCACAACTATCCAGAACCTAGTAGATAAACACTATGCAATTATTTTATATATCATCTCATTTATGTATTATCATTAAATAGTTATAAATTATCATTCCAAGATTTTTATAAGTGGTTGGCCTTTTCCTTACTAAAATCTTAAAATTTTTTATGTTGTCAAACAATTATTGCAGATAACTTTTCTTAAAAAGAATTAAAAACCACATTAACACTAAAAGTTTAACATAAGATGAAACAGTACTTTTTCTTTCTAAATGATTTTTTTCTTCTAGAAGACTGTTGACTCAGGTATGATAAAATAAAGTAATGCCTAGAAGTGTACTTTTTAGTTCTGATTTGTTGGAATTGAGAATTAGAATACAGGGAATGGTTTTTAAGTACATCTGAAAGTTTAGGAATATTTTGCTATTTAAGTATAGCTTTTTATTTCAAATAGGTTGATGTATTTCCTATATTAAAATTAACAACTTATGTTCATCCAAAAAAAAAAAAATAGAGTGGAACGTTAGGTCATTAGACTAGCGTTAAGATATCTGCAAGACCATAGCTAAAGATTAGCATACAATACATACCACAAAACTCCTATAAAGGAAGAACCAAAACAAAATTAGGCAAATATAAACATGTAAAATTCAGAGAAAATGAAAATTGGATGCCTAAAACACATTTGAAAAAGATGCTCCATTAGGAGAGAAATGAAAATGGAAAACTACAATGACACTATTTCTCATACCTATCAGGATGGCAAATTATAAAGTATGAAAATTGTAACTTGGTAAAGATGTGGAAAAACAGAACATGTCATGTGCTGTTAAGAGCGTAAACTGGTAGGGACACTTCGAGAGCAACTTGGCAATGTCTACAATAGGTCAGGATGCTCATATCCCATGAGTTAGCGATTCTACTCTCAAGTGTATACCCTTGAAAACTCTTGCAAATGTGCACAAGGAGTAGTATAAGAGTATTCTTTGCAGTATTGTTTGCAATAGCAAAAACTGATATAAACTAATTGTTCAACAGCAGAATGGATGAACTGAAGAGTATTTTTTTTTTCCTGAAGAGTATTTTTAAATAAAATGTTTTATAGCAGTTAAAAACATAGCCTAGAGTCCTAGAGACAGCATAGTGATTAAGAGCATGGAGTCAGCATGCCCAGGTTTGTACCCCTGCCCTATCACTGACTAGCTGCTTGATCTTGGGCAAATTATTCAGCTCTTGTACCTCAATGCCGTATCGGTAAAACTGTTGTAAAGTAGTACCTTTGTGAGGCTGTACGACGGTCCTATGATTCAATATATGGAAAGCCTTCAAAACAGAGTGTGGCGCAAAGTATGTTTATTGCTATTACTATAAGTGCAGATTAACATTGGAAGTTAAGATTAAACATGTGTATTAATTATCATTTATTCCACAGGTATTTATTAACTCCTACTACATACAAGGCACTGCTGTAAGGGTGCAGGCTACAAGGATGAATGAAATAAAGTCCCAGCCGTTATGCAACTTGCTTTCTGATATGAGCAGATAATAAATGAGTGGACAAATAGATACACACATATATCAGATAATAAATACCGAGATACATTCACACATACATACATACCATGTAAAATGGTAAGGAGTGCTATAGGGAAAAGCCAGGCAGGATGACAGAATTGGGAATGCAGGGTACAAGGCTAACTAATGTATTTGGGGCTGTCTGGGAAGGCCTCTTTGAAAAGTCAACATAGTTGGGTCTAATGAAGGAAGTGAGGTGTAAGTCACGCAGATACTTTGGGTAATAGCAATATATGAAAGAAGAAATGCTGAATTTTTAAAACAGGCAAGATTATTCCACTAGTAAAAACAAATATCACATCACTTAAAATACACAGAAAATATTTTAAAACATCCCATTAAAAATGTCATAGCATGATAATTTGTCAAATGCCATCTAAAATTTTTTTTTGGAAATTTTAAGTTAAAGGAAAGTTATTATGAAAGTTATTAAGAAAAGGCTTACCAGGTTCAATAAATCCAGCAAGGCAAGTAAACATGCCTGGGGGAAATCTTTTCTGCCTGCCTAAAAGACACTTGGTCCCATCTGGATGAATAACTTGCATGATTACTACTGGATCTGTTTTTAAAAAAATCAGATGAATGAATGATAGGAAAAAATAATTTAGACTCACTGTCAAATAATATAATAAAAAGGTGTATCTCCCATAAGAACAAGACTCTGGTCTAAGACTGTTTCTGTTTCTGTTTATTTCAGGGAACTTGCAGAGAATATTGTATCCTAAAGGAAGACTAATTTTGTCGTCTTCTTAATAGAAACATTTATTATATACTTATGGTATGCTAGGCACATATATTTTTTTAATTATAAAAAAGTTAGAGTAGGTATTATACAGCATAAAGAAAATACAAATTTTACTGTAGCCAACGTGAATTTGCCTCTCCCTTCCACTCTAATCCTGAACAAATGTTTTTAAAAGCTAATGTGGCTCTATGATTAAGTTTAAGCCATTAAAAAGATGAAATTTAAATTAAATAACAGTTTATTTCCCAGAAGTCATTAAAGGCAGTGAATTCTCCTTACTAGGTCATGATTGAGAACTGGAGTCAAATGTAAAAGGATCCTGAGCAGTGAAACCAGGTGTCACAAAGTCATGCATTTTACTCTCAGGAGACTTCCTCAGGTATTGTTGTTTATCTCTTATTTTTTCACAAGTTTTAAAGGACTAGGTTTTCAGATTTCCAACCTACAGAAGACTCCAAAGCAGCAATTAGGAGGACAGAAGGTATAGGAAGACAGCAGCAGGGATGAAAAGCTAGCTGCAGGCTGTACTGCCTTGGTGATGCCTCAAAAAGGCAAAAGGGGCTTTTGTGCGTGTGTGTTTTTTTTTTAATCTCTGCACTAAGTAGATCCTAATGGGGTAGACTTTTGAAGTCATGTATTTTAACACATTCAAATTCATATCGATTAACTCAAGAGTTAATAAACGGTCAATTACACACAATGTCCCTTACTTAAAAGTCGTGGAACTATATGATACTTTACTATTTATAGTCTTAACAGTTACATTAATTCTTATTTTATTTAATGAAAAGGTGAACCTCTCAACAACTCAAAATCTTGTCTTCCCAGAATGTCTTACTCCCAAGGTTCCAGATGGCTGAGATTTTACTGTCAAGGAAAAGGCTTACCAACTCTTGGATATGATGTATTGTGAACACCATGGAGGCTAGGGCAGTCTTCTTTTAAGCATACTCTTTTGTAGCCACCTTCTTCAATTTTAGTTGCACTTCCACAGGTTGGGCAGAACTTATATCGACTGTGCCAGGCAAGAACTGATCTTGCTTGAGCTACAACCCCTTTAAGAGAAGCATAAAAAGTTTTAGTTCTGTGATAAGTAATATCCAAGTAAAATGTTTGTAAGTCAAGGCGTACACTATATTCTCTGAATAGCTGTGTGACCAAGAATTTTAGTATTCTTATTTTTATGAGGAATGTTTCTTTTGAAGTAAAATATCTAATCCAACAGATGACAGATGAAAATTTAACTTTTAATTTTAACTAATAAAACTTTCAGATAGATGTTCGTACATCTATCTTATGCACTATATTAGCTTAGCCTTTTACTATAGAATGATTTTTATATTTTGGATATACAAGATTGTAGCGTATGGTGATTTTACAAATACTGACTTTACAATAGTGACTTTTACAAAAATACACTATGCAGCCACTTCCTAATTTAGACTTGGATCCTAAGAAAATATTCAGAGCAAACTGTAGGAACTTCTTTCTCCTGTCCTGGGTGACTAAACCACGACTAGTCCATGTCACCAGGATATGTGAAACACATCCTGTTTACAATTGGAAACTGCACAGAATATTAAAAAAAAATACTAAAGTTATAACATTCATGGTTAGCCCTATTCATAAAAAATGCCTACTAGAATAAATCGCAGAATATATATACTTTGGCCTTTAGCCTGCTACATCAAAAAAGAATATGGCCTGACCAGAAATGTTATAATTGAAGCAATAAAAGTAGAAATGCTGAATAGGCATTTGCCTGACAAACTTGCTCTCACTAAAATACATTATTATTTGGTTTAAGGATTTTTGAAAAAAAATCAGAATAACCATAAATAGCAGTAACAATGTTTTAAACTGGAAAAACAAAACCAATAAACCACACACAAAAACATTTTAATACCGAAATTCAACAAACCATAGGCAACATTAAATATGTGCCTACTACGTTACCTTACAATATGAAACTTATGCAAAGTATCTACACTTTTTCAAAACTGCTTCAATAAGAAGCTAATATTTATTGAGTACCAACAATGTGCAAAGCATCATGCAAAGATCTTTAATATATATCATCTTCAATCTTTATTTGTGAAGAACAAAACAGGTTTAAAAGATATTATGTATTCATGAGAGACACAGAGAGAGAGGCAGAGACATAGGCTGAGGGAGAAGCAGGCTCCCCGTGGGAAGCCCACTCTGGGACTCAGTCCCAGGACACTGGATCAGGACCTGAGCCAAGGGTAGATGCTCAACCACTCAGCCACCCAGGTATCCAAAAACAATATATTTCTATTAGACTACCTGATACAGAGGATAGTGTGAAATGGACAATATGTATGACAGAGAATACAAATTTATTTTATGTGAAATAAAAATACTTACATAGCTCAATGAGTCACCTCACCTTATTTAATGTTTAGAGCAATCCTATGATGTAGGTACTACTATTATCCTTTTTTTCTGGAGGAGGAAACTGAGGCACCAACAGGTTAACCGTGTAAGTTTATATAACAAGAAAATAAAAGGACCTCAGTTTTCTAATTAAAAAAAAAAAGAGCGATCCTTTTCATCTTAAAATTATATAGCTACAAAGAAAAGATGTTTTCTTTAAAAAGTGCATGGTTTTCTCCATAGATGTGGAGAATAAAACATACCAATCCAGACTTTGGGAGGAGATATCTACGTAGTCTCTGGAGGGGCCCAACACACATCGCCTAAGGGAAGGTGGATATTGAGAAGTGACTCCTTCCTAACCTTCCAGTAACTTTAATTTAGCATAATTTACCTTACATTCCTTCCACTTCGTTGATACCCCTCTTACAAATTCATCAATAGCCTCATATTACCAAAATGAAAGATCTTTAAAAAAAAAAAAAAGTCTTTGTCTATCTTACTCAAATTCTCACCAGCATTCAATGTATTTAACCACTTCCTCCTTGAAATACTCTGCTCTCTTGGTTTCCATGAGCACCTTGTCCTGCTTTCCCCTTACCTGTGGTCAGGCCACACTGTGGACAATACCTTTGATAGCATCTCTGTTTCTACTTGATCTCAAAATTTAGGGAGATTTGGGTATGATTCTGGGGCTTTCTTTCCTGCTTGCTCTCAACTCTCTATCTCAGTAGTTTTCTGAGATTCAAATAACACCTTCATGTTGATGACTCCCATAGGGGTAATTCCAGATCACACCTCTCCTCTGTGTTCCAGATTCTAATATCTTTCTCTAAAACTCAACATGACCAAGATTCAAATCTCGATATATTTAACTCTGTCCTGCTTCCCTTGCTTGTCACCCCGCTTTATCAAGAAATAGTATCACTATCTACCAAATTACTAAAGTCTCACACTTAGCAACCATACTTGATCTTTTCCTTCATCATTATATACCCCATACCCAATTCATTAGCAGGTGCTGATGATTTTTCTAAAATATACCCTGAATGTTTTCCTTTTCTCCATCTCTACCATGGTCACCTTAATTCAGGCTGTAGTCCAGGTTACTATCACTCTCTGTTATAATAGTCTCAACCTACTGATCAAGCCCTATTAGTTTTACCTCTACAGCATTTCAAATTCTTCCTTTCTCTCCATTAACCCAATCCACTGCAAGCTCTTAACTGAGGTACTGTACTCTCTAATCCGCTCTTAACAAGACCTCTGACTTCACACTCAATTACCTACAATTTCATGATCTACAAAGCAGGCAGAGTGAGGGTTTTTGTTTCTTTTTAAACTATGGGTCTGGTCACAACATTTAAATGGAGTTTAAAATAAAAACCATGGCATATAAGGCCCTATGTGAACTAGCATACCCAACAACAGAAAACAAAATAGTCAAGGTCTTTGCCATTATGCTCAGTGTATAGCAGGTGCTCAGTAATGATTCACTGAAGAATCAAGTAAAACCAGCCTGCATTAGGATTAATTCTGGGGAAACTAATCTTGGCTGATTAAAACTATTTTAACTGCTCTGGCGACTAGTCCCCTACAGTGAGAACTTTAGCAAAGTTCCAATGAAGATAGCCTAATATTGCTTACTGAAAAAAGTTTGCCTTCTATAAAATGAAGGTATATGTGACTTCAAACCGGTTCCAAAAACAATATTCTTTCCAACACAAGTAAGCCATGTTCTTTTCTTACCAGCTTCTTTTTCTTTCAATTGCAGAAGAGCCGGCATTGGAGGATGAAGAAAATAACAATTTTCATGTCTTTGCTTAAATTCTTCAGCAGCAACAGAATCTATACCTAGAGCAAACCAGGCAACCAACCCATCTTCTTCTCTTGGGACTTCTCCAGCATAATTAAATGACTCTTTTTTCATTTCAAGTTCTACTCCAAGGAAAATCAAGGTGATCTTTCCAGGCTGAGACAAATAATCTTTTACATCTGTGTAGTTCAGCTGACAAAGCCTGACTTCCGGCTGTTGGAAAGTTTCTTTATTGCCACCTAGAGTAACCAAGGGATTTAAATCTGAGAAGAGGATATAAACTGTGGCTGGATGGCTTTCTTTAGCTAGTAGCCAGTCAGAATTATTTCTTTTTTCACTTTTTCGGTCTAAGAGTGTCCTGCTAAAATAATTTTCACATTCTTCCACTTCATTACTTAGGAACCAAGGCTTCATCCCACTTTTAGCATTAGCTAGTAAGTTAGCTATATGCTTATAACCCCAAAATTTAGCAATATCCAGTGCAGTCTGCCTTGATTTATTGACAATGGATCTGTCACACCTACAGATGAAAAGAAAAATAAAATAGGAAATAAGCACTTTCTTTAATATTTATCACAATAAAATATTTCCAGATGCACAATTGCTCCTTTAATGATTATGCATATTTTTTCTCTTAGTACAAAATTTGCTAGTGGGAAAGTTAAAAGAAATCATCGTAAATGATGATAAGTTAGAGATAGTAGATAGTTAACATTTTTTGAGAACTGTAAAATAAAAAAGCAGTAAATCTTATGTGTTATAAGAAGAAATTAAAATTTTTACAAGGGGTTCTTGACAGTCATAGTGGGTAGATCTATGTTTTCTATTTGGAAGATTAGACTAACTCATAAACTTTCTTTGCCATAGGTATGAAGGATATTTATCCCTCAAAAAAAGAAGTTAAAGGCTGTTAGATATTATGCTATGTTTTTATATAATAATTACAAGCCCAATGGTATATGGCTACAAGAAAAATTTAAAAGTAAATATATAACCCGGAAGTTAAACCACAGAGCCCTTCCAGTAGTAGTGCCTAAAACGTTTACCCTTTGTCAAGTAGAAATTGGACAACATCTGGGTGCCCATTCCTTGCAGCATACATTAAAGCAGTCCAGCCATTTTCAGAAGTTTCATTGAGAAGAGATGGAGAATGACTGAGGATTACAGTTAACCTGGCAATGTCTCCTTCAGCAGCTGAATAGTGAAACTGGGAAATTATTTCTTGCTTTGGGCTTTTTATAGAAGACATTTCTTCCTTAAAAAGAGGGAAATAGAAAAAAAAAACCCTCTCATTTTCAATTGCTGTTTATTCAATGATGGAACATTACCTGAATGCACACGTAATTAGGATAGTTATGGTTTCTAAAGCCATATACTCTTCAAAAGGTAATTAGTGCTCAACTGTCATCACAGCATGTATTTCAAAGTCGTTTTAAATATACATTTCAAATATAATTCGTCATGGGGGGTGTATAACATAATGTATAAAGAGTTTTGGTAATAAAGATAAGGAGGGGCATACTCTTGAGAAGGAGTGTCATGTAACAAGCATTATAAAGAGGAGGGGGTATCTGAACTAGATCAGAGGGATTTCATTATAGAGCAGGGGAATGAGGGGAATTAAAGCAGACAGAAGTCAAGTCACAGGTTGTTTTTTGTTTTTTTTTTTTTAAGCAGATGACAACCAGTATTCTCTTAGAGTCGACGATACCAGAAACAGGTGCCTGCCCTTAGGAAAATTATGATCCTACAGCTGATCCTTCAGAGTTTCACATGAAAGCGATTTATTGGTTTCCCTGCACAACTAATTCTACAATCCATCTGGGATTGATTTTTGTTCACAGCGTGAAGTGGGGGCAAGATACATTTTTATGCCAGTGGATAATCCAGATGACTTGGCGCCATTCTTGAACTTAACGTTCGTCCCACTCCACTGCGGTTACTGTCCTGGCCATAAATCAGATGGCCATTTATTTTGGATCTGTTATTGAACATCGTTCATTTGGTGACTTTGTCAAAATTTGAATCCAAGAAACTTTTTAAACCATTAACTTTGCTTTACTTGCTTGTTTCAGTAAGGAAAAAGATATATAGAAAATCTCATACCTCTTAATGAATGTTGTCTCAAGATGGATTGAAAATGGTAGAGCACAAACTGAGCCATTCTTTGTGGAAATGGTTCATGCTTAAGTTCTCTAGAACAAATTTTTTTTTTTTTTTAAAGTATGGATTTTTGTTTAGTGAAATGCTATTAAGAATTGATTTGGGGGTCCCTGAGTGGCTCAGTGATTCAGCACCTGCCTTCGGCCCGGGGCGTGATCCTGGAGACCAGTGGAGACCTGGGATCGAGTCCCACATCGGGCTCCCTGCATGAGGCCTGCTTCTCTCTCTGCTGGTGTCTCTGTCTCTCTCTCTTTCATGAATAAATAAAATCTTAAAAAAAAAAAAAATTGATTTCGGGGGCAGCCCGAGTGGCTCAACAGCTTAGCGCCTCCTTCAGTCCAGGGCTTGATCCTGGAGACCCGGGGTCAAGTCCTGCATTGGGCTCCCTGCACAGAGCCTGCTTCTCTCCCTGTGTGTCTCATGAATAAATAAACAAAATTAAAAAAAATTTAAAAAATTGATTTGGGATTCTACGTAGGCTATCATCATTCTACGCAATATTGAGGCTAAAAAGGAAAGATCGAGGGCAGCCCGGCTGGCTCAGCAGTTTAGTGCTGCCTTTGGCTCAGGGCGTGATCCTGGGGTCTGGGATGGAGTCCCACTTTGGGCTCCCCACATGGAGCCTGCCTCTCTCTGTGTCTCTCATGAGTAAATGAAATCTTTAAAAAAAAAAAAAAAAAAAAAAAAAAAAAAGGAAAGGTCGTAATCCATACTTAGTGTCTGCTGTTGCCTCTAGTGTTCTCACGCTGCAATTTAGCTGGTCAAGTGTACAGAAGAGGGAGTATGAACAAAATTTAGGGGGAAAAAAACGGGCTGAAAAGATGGAAGTGTACACCTTTCCAGTTTGTATCTTTCCAGTGCTTCTAAAAAGGGTCAAATGTGACCACTCACCAAAGGAGAGGGGGTAGGATGAGCCCTCGAGTGTGTAAGACTGTTGAATCGCAGTACTGTACACCTGGAACTAATACCACGTGTATGCCATTACTGCAATTAAAGTAAAAGGCTTTAAAACAAAACAAAACCTAGGAATGATGAAAATACGTTCACAACTTCAGCTGGGGGGAGGGGAGCGACTTCTCTATTAGAAAGCCGATTTATGTCCTTCGATCTACCTCTACCGTAGAACGCACCTATTGTCTTGCAGTGAGGTGTCTAGAGGACTCGTGCACGAACACGACGCCCGGGACCGCGCCTGGCCCCCTGCTGTCCGCGGGCCCACGGGGGCGGCCTCCCTTCCCTTCCCAGCTGCCCACGTCGTCGCCCGGTCCTGGGGGAGGCTGGCCTCGGGCAGGGTCCTGCTGCCTCGGGTGCTCCGAGGTCGCAGCGGTTTCCTCGCCCTCCCCCAGGCCTCGGGCCGCAAGGGTCCCCCCCCAGAGGGCGATTCACGCCCCGCAGGGCGGTCCTGATGCATGCGGGGCTCTCAGGAGGGAGGCGGGGGAAATGAATACTGGTCCCGGCAGCTTTCTTTTTTCCCCCCTTGTTTTGGCCGCGAAGCCGGCTAGATTCAAACAGGCGTCCTCCTGCAGTCACACCTCCCCGAACTCCAGCGGCGCCCCGGATTGACCTCGTTTCTCTCGCGCAGGTCCCCGCGGGGTCAAGGCCCTGAAGGCGGGACGGGGTGGTCCGGGGGCCAGGGGCTTTCCCAAGGCAACTCCCGCCGCCCCGAAACGTCCTTTCCCCCCGCTGGGGAGCCCGGGGCCCCGGAGGTCGCGGGCCCTGCTCAGCGCGTTCCGCGTCCTTGGCGGCCACGCCGGGCCCCCCCTCCTCCTCGGCGTCCTTTACTCTCTTCTCTGGTCGCTACTGGGGGATTCCGTCCTTCAAACGTGAACCTGCAGGTGCAGCGGCCCTCGGCCTCCCCCACCTCCAGGGCCGGGCCGCGCCCCTGCCCCCTCCTGGGGGGGGTAGAGATGGGGGGGTGGGGGTGGAGAAGGGGGGGTGGAGATGGGGGGGTGGGGGTGGAGAAGGGGGGGTGGAGATGGGGGGGTGGGGGTGGAGAAGGGGGGGTGGAGATGGGGGGTGGGGGTGGAGAAGGGGGAGGTGGAGATAGGGGAAGTAGGGGTGGGAGCGGGGGTGGAGGTAGAGATGGGGGGAGGTGGAGGTGGGGGGACGGCGAGATGGGGGTGGAAGTGGAAGGGTGGTGGAGGTGGAGATAGGGTGGAGGTGAGGGAGGGGTGGGAGGAGGGGTGAGGGGGCAAGAGTTGGAGGTGGAGGTGAAGGTGGAGAGTGGAGGAGATGGAGGCGGCGGCGGAGGGGGTGAAGTGAGGGAGGGGGAGGGAGGGGGCGGGGATGGGAGAAGGGGGAGGGGGGAGGGGGACGGAGGTGGAGGTAGGGTCGGGGCGGGGGGAGGGGAGCCCAGCGCTGCGCGCCCCCAGCTCCCGCCCGCGCCCCGACCCCCCCGGGCTGCGCCCCACCTCGAGGCCGGCGGCGCGACCACAGGCGCTGGGAGCCCGTCACCCACCGCAAGGCGGGCTCCGGCGCCGACGCACTCGCCGCCGCCGCTACTAACCCAGAGGTCACCAGACTGGAGCAGAGCAGGAAATAGCCGCAAGACCGGAAAACCCCCGCTCTCGCTCGTCGCGGCGCCGGATGCAGCCCTCCCGACTTCCGGCGGAGGGCCGCCGTCTTTCCAACGGTTTTCTGGGAAATGTAGTTCGGCGGTCGCTAACCGTGCGCGGTCCGTGAGGGGGCGGGGCCTCGGGGCGGGGGAAGCACGCGCGAGGGGCCGGGGAAGCAGGTGCGGGCGCTGAGGTCCAGCATCTCGGCGGTCGGTCGTGCCGAGGCGCGGGAGGCGTGGTGGTGCAGACGACGGGGAACTGTAGGTGTGTGGAAGCGGTTGTAAGTTGCTCAGCGTTTCACACTCAGGGCCCTCACCTCCCCCCAGGTGTGGTCTGCCGCCCCGCGCTCTTTCCCGCAGGGTTGGCTGCACGCCGTACTGCAGGGCGTGACCTGGAGCAGGCGCTGCGCCTCTGAACCTAAACTCGTCGTGTGCAAAATGGTACCTTGTATGGGCCTCCTTGGTTTAATCGTTCTTTAAAAAGTGGATGGCAAGTGCCCACAACAGCTCCTGGGGCTACAGTCATGCGTCCAGATCTCTTGGGAAGGTCAGCATTTAGTGCCCACAACACCATTACTGTTCGTGCTGTTGCTTAATTTTTAAAAATATTTTACTTATTTCTTCATAGAGACACACACAGAGAGGCAGAGACACAGGCAGAGGGAGACGCAGGCTGCCTGCAGGGAGCCCATGCGGGTCTCTATCCCGGGTCCCGGGGGTCACGCCCTGGGCTGAAGGCAGGTGCGCAACCGCTGAGCCCCCCAGGCTGCCCCGTGCTTTTTGCTTATTTTTGTGTGTGTGTGCTTTTTGCTTATTATTTCACTTCCTGTACCCTCAAGTTCCAACACCCTAAAGAAGTTAGGTGATTCCAAGATGGCAAAGCTAGGTGTTGGTAGTCGGCTAGGCCAGGGCTGTTTTTCTTTCCTAAACTGTCCCTTGGCCATCAGCGAGTTGAACCTGCGAAGGTGGACCCTTGCTTCCTGACTGAATTGGAGACCTCGGAAGCGTTTTCTTCTCATGATGAAGTTATGTATGCTGGTCAGCATTTCATTACTGTTTTTTTGCTTTTATTTTTTATTTAAGTTTATTTTTTAGTGATCTCTACACCCAGTGTGGGTCTTGAACTCGCTACCCCAAGGTCAAGAGTTGCATGCTCTTGGAGTCATCCGGGCACCCCATCATTACTGCTTTTCTAGACTCACTTGAAATACCCAATCTTTATATTCAAACACGTATTAGATTAATATAAGGAGTGCTTCCTTATTAATCATCTAGAATAAACAATTAAAAGTGTATAGTTATCCCAGTCCTTTGGATTCTTGTGACATAAATACCAGGCACCATATTGTTTTATTGATAAATATTTAAGGTTTAGCTTTTTGGAATTATGAACATATATCTGAAATGTAAAGTGGCTCTTAAGAACAACATAACCATGATATCAGTAGCACAACTAAAATTTTAATAATAATTCTGTAATATAGAAGACTCATTCAATATCAAATATGATTGTCTCAAATATTGTTTGATATATTTTATAATTGATTTGCTTAAAATAGGACCTAAACAAAGTCTCCCCATTGCATTTGATGGTCTTTGATCTATAGGTTCCCCTACAATTTTTTCTTGTGATTTATTTAAGAATTACGATTACCTGCCCTGTAGAGTTTCCCATATTCTGAATTTTGTAAATTGTTTCCCTACAATGTCTTTTAGCATGTATTTTTTACAAACTGGAAGTTAAGTCTCCAGGTTATTTAGAGTAAAACAAAATTTTTTTTCAGTGGGCAGAAAGAGTTCATAGGTATTATTTGCTTCCTATTATTTTACATTAAGGGGCTTACACTGTATGGTTCTCTATGTCATGTTACAATTGCTCATTCAGTGTAAATATTAACCTGATAAAGTTTATGATAAAATGAATTTTCTCATTAACATTTCAAGCTAATAGTTTTAGCAGCCATTAATGATTATTGCATAGGTCCATTATTTCTTTAGAAGTTGCAAAATGATCATGTTCTAATTTGATCGTGCTACGTTTATTAACAGAAATTATTCTTTATAGTAAAGAACTTTACCTCATTAAGTACAATTTATACAGGAAAATTGGATGAATGTGCAATTTTCTCTCTTATTTCCTAGTTTTAAGAGAAATGAGTTCCCTAGTATCCTTCAGGTTTTTAAATATTTTTATGAACCTATGGATGTTAAAATTTTTGATGTACATCAAGTCATTGAAGATATCATCTAAAACATATTTCTATAGTATTTGTTATTTTCATGTGCAAATTGTTTCTTTGGCCAGTGGGAACCCTAAGTGGATTCCTGGGTTTTTTTTAACCTGGCTTCTGTAATGAGTGACAGCTTACTTCCTTTCTGGCATAACAAGATGTTTAAAACTCATCTTGTAAATATTCTGCACAGATCTGGAATCAGCCCTCTCTTTAAGGAACACTGATTCCTTTTAGGAAAAAAAAGGGAAAAAAAAAGGTATTTAGATACCACAGTTCTTTAGGTACTTAGGGTGCTTATTGCTAATAGGTTACTGAATATTTCTCTACATGTAATCCTCCCCAAGAGAAATTAAACAGATACAGATCCTATCCAATAGGAGTTTACATTCCAAGGACAAGAATGGTCATTAATATGGATATTAATGCCATAAAGTAATGTTTTCATTTTATTAATCTGCTTGGAAACTTAAAGGTTTCTCCTTAATACCTAGGAGAAAAAGTTAAAACTCTATAACCTAGCGTTTCTACCTTCCTTGATATGGACCCAACATATATTTTTTTGCCATGTGTTCCCAAGAATCTCTCTCTTTTTTTTTTTAAAGATTTATTTATTTATTCATGAGAGACACAGACTGAGAGAGAGAGAGAGGCAGAGACACAGGCAGAGGGAGAAGCAGGCTGCTCACAGGAAGCCTGATGTGGGACTCGATCCTGGATCCCAAGATCATGATCTGAGCTAAAGGCCGGCGCCCAACCGCTGAGCCACCCAGGTGTCCCTCCCAAGAATCTCTTATTTAAACTATTTCCATGATCCATCCAAACTCGTTTATAACTGACTTATGATTTCTTACGTCAGTACTTCCTCTCAGGCCACTTTTCCTAACTTATATACTTACCCTTAACCAAATCTAACCCATTTCTCAAAGTCCAGCTCAAGCCCCTCTTGTATTGGGTCTTCTAGATTATTTTTGTCCACACAATTGTTAGTTTATCACCAGTATCCCCTTGTTCTTGCTACTTCAGTGTATCTGGCTCTTATCCCAATTGCCAGCACCTGTATTTCTTTGCCTGAGGGCTCTTGTCACCAGAGTATACTTTGCCTTCCTGCTCAGTAGATCAGCAATGCTATGTAATTAATACTGCCTGGGAGTAGCCCTAGCTAATGATTAACATGAATCATATAAAATATATAAAATAAATGTATCTTTCACACCTTGGCTAGACTGCTATAGTCTGGTTGCCAGATATCCCCAGTAGAATTAGTTTTTTGTTGTTTTGTTTGTTGGTTGGTTTTGTTTTGGTTTGGTTTTTAAATCCACCTTGAATACTTGGTTAATAACTTGCTTTTCTTTCCTAGGCTCACTATCTTCTTCCTCCACTGTTGTTTTCTTTAAGCATTGCATGTGAATCTTTGTCTCAGGACTTGCTTCTGGGCAAACCTAAACTGAGACAAACATTTTTTCCTCTTTTCAGTTCAGAACCTCTATTATATAGTAGTTAGCCTCCTCCCCATAGTTTGGGAGAATCATTAACTATCATTATGTAAATAAATCCCTATTACCACTTATTCTGGGACACATTGTATTCTGTTGTGTCTATGAGAATTAATTTCATTGCAAAGCAATGCATGGAATTTGTGGATTGATTGCCTTTGAGTTGAATAATTTGGAGTTTAAATTTGAAACCACAGATTTCTCCCGGTCTATCCATAGCCATTGTTTTTTTTTTTACAAAATGGCCTATCCTTCACTATTACCAGCCCTTTAATATTTCATGGATCTTTTGTTATACTTTTTAGTTTTAGCTGCTCTGGAAAGTTAGTCTCTACTTTTTTTGTGTGCTCTGCAAAAGAATGGTGTGTGTAACACATAGACTATTTTTTCTTAAGATTTTATTTATTCATGAGAAACACAGAGAGACACAGACAGACATAGAGACAGAGACACAGGCAGAGGGAGAAGCAGGCTCCATGGAGAGAGCCCAATGTGGGACTCGATCCCAGGACTCTGGGACCACACCCCAAGCCAAAGGCAGATGCTCAACCGCTGAGCCACCCAGGCGTCCCTAGACTATTTCTTAAGACAGTTATATGCCAGCTGTATCCTGAAAATTTAGTGAAAATCCATCCAGTCATTTTTTTTCTCTCAACCAGATAGAAACTTGATTTTATAGATAATATAGAAATACAAGTTTATGTAGATTATTTTATTTGGTAATTAGCCTTATATTCTCTGGAGACAGGTCTTATTCACACACTGCTTTAAAATTTTTGTATTAACACTTTATGTATTTTTGCCTTAATTTCTAAGAGATTGTATTCTTTTTAAGTGAAAAGAGTCTGATTTTTTAAAAAAACCAAGTATGATAATAGTTGCTTTTCTTTCACATGTAAGGCACTCAGTAAAGTTGATGGTTGATAGTGATGAGTTATCCTGGGAACCATGGTTTAACTTGATAAATTAGAGCTGAATTCTTTAAAAGTAAGAGTATTTTTAACTTTACATAAGGTTCTTGATATAAGATAATCATGTGTAGTTAGGGACGTTTCTAGTTTACATAGTTTGCTTTGGACAAGCTTTTCCCTCCTTTTAAAATACGCTTCCCTTAGATTTTCCTTCCTTCCTTCCTTCCTTCCTTCCTTCCTTCCTTCCTTCCTTCCTTCCTTCCTTCCTTCCTTCCTTTCCTCCTCCTCCTCCTCCTCCTCCTCCTTCTTCTTCTTCTTCTAAATGATTTATTTATTTGTTTGAGAGAGAGCAAAGTGCAGGGGAGAGGGGCAGAGGGGGAGGGAGGAAGAGAGAGTAGAGTCTTAAGCAGTCTCCATGCTAAGAGTGGAGCCCCACGTGGGGCTTTATCTCAGGACCCCAGGATCATGCCCTGAGCGGAAACCAAGAGTGGATGCTTAACCTACTGCACCACCCAAATGCCCCTCCCATGGATTTTCTAATTACTGACTCCTTATTGTCTTTCATGTGTCTCTCAAATGTTACCTTTCCAGTGGGTTTCTCTGATCAGCTAGTTCAGTGTAGCTCTCCTACTGATATTTTCTTATTTCTACCATTCTTGTTTTTTATATTTCTTGTTTCTATATTTATTTATTTCCTAGCATCACTAGAATGTAAACTACTACATGAGAGGGTCCTCGTTTATCTCATTTTCTTCTGTTTTCTCCAGACCTGGAATTTTGAGTGGCATATAGGAAGCCTTCAGTGAATATTTGTTGATGTTGAATAAATGGTTGTTTTCATATTAAGTATATTTTGATGTTGCTATCATACCTTAGTAATTAGAACTTCTCTCATAACATTAGGCAGGTATGCCTCAGACTTTACATGGTTATGTTTATTTTTGCGTTTATGGAGTTTAGTCAGGAAGATAACCATCTGGTTGTTTCCTTCAAAGAGCTATTGACTAATGAAATAAAATGGGTAATAAACGATGACATGTTCTATGTTGGAGTGTAGACAAAGTGGAAAGCACATCATCGTGGGTACCCAATCGACACTTACTGGACAGGATTAGAAAAGGTACAGTGGAGACTTAAAGTGCTTACCCATATGCTACTCTTCTCTCTTTCCAGATCTACTAGGAAGAGGATATGGCCCAGCTTTTATTACAGCTAGGCATGGCTTTGTGAATAATTGTAGCCAACACACTGTGGATGGAAGTGGTGCTCTTATGTGCCAAAGTAGTTATAAGACAGTCCAGGTCTTTATTACCTCATCATGAGAGTATGGGTCTGGCATGTTAAGATAACCAAGTCACAAGGAGATAGCGCCGGGACTCACCCTCCGGAGGGAGCTGCTATGGATAGCTGCCAGACTCCAACAAACTGTATGAGTGACAAAACTTTTTGGTATGAGCCAAAGAGATTTCAGGGTTTAGTCACTACCTCACCATAACATAGTCTGTTCTAAGCAATATAGAAAACAGTGAGAACACAGTGATGGGGGTAATCTCTGAACTGAGATTTGAAAGGCCAAGGAAAATGAAAGGACAAAATCACTTCCTCAGGGACTCTCCTTGTCGGGATGGAACCTAGTCCCTTAAAAGAGTAGGAGCAAATTTAGAAATAAAAGTAGGTTAGTACTCCAGATTCTAAGGAGATAGTAGAGTTTACTAAGTATCAGATATGTCAGGAAAACGCGCCATAAAATTCTGATATCCAAGGGCCCTGGTAGGCAGAGTGCAGACAGCGCTTTGTCAGCAGTCCCCAACTTGTCTGATTTAAGGCCTGTTGTGCTCACTCTGCTTTTGCAAATACATTTCCCCTTACTGAAAATGACAGCATGTAATAGCAGTTGGCAGAGATGACCAAAATAAAATACTTTCCCCTTTGCAATGCGTACATCCAGAAATGCATTTAATCTTTAAATACACTCATTTATGATTTTTATGGGTAGCAAGCCACTTTTGTCGAGTTTAATGGTAATTTCATCTGTCTTATGATTTTCAAAAACAATTTTCAGAGTTTTTCACTCTTGGAAGTATATGGAAATGACTGTATTTTTCACATAAACATCAATTTAGCTTATGTATTTTATAAAGAATTCCCAAACAGCACTTTATTCTTATTTATAAATCATCTCTCCCCTTTTGCTGTATGAGTTTGTGTTTTATGAAGCAACAACCGTGATGTGAGGAGGAGCCTGTCTCATCAGAGGCAGAATTAACATTGCTTTGAAAGAGCAGCATTCTTTCTGTGTATTCCAGTTAATTGATGCAGTAATTTAATCATTGAGCCAATGCTCACATTTCATGTTGAAGTCACTTAAGCTTGATTTTTTTTTTTCTTTCTTTTTCGGAATGTCTGGGCTGATGAGGATTTAAATGGATTTGTAGCATTTAAAAATGTCGTCAAAACTGATTGCAGCATGACACGCGTCAGATTCTGTATTCAGTTTTAGTTTAGTTGTTTTGAAGCCATCAGATGAAAAAAAAATCTGCATTTAATATTCTGCAACAGGTTCTTCTATCACCATCCCAAAGCCCAGAGGAGCGCAGTATAGTCTTTTAGTTTTAGTCTTCTATTTTTCCTGAGGATATTTTTGACCCTAGATACATTTTCCTTTAAATTTGACTGAGCTGTGATCATGGCTCTGACCTCTAGCCTTGAAAGAAGAGGAGTTATGCCTCTCAGGAGCGATGCCTCAGGCACTTTGCAAGTCCGCTGGCAGGGATTATTTCCCAGGCTGGGAAGCGATGACCTTCTACGGAGAGTGAATGTCTGCAGTGCACGTAAATTCCTTCAGCCGTGATGGAGAGCCTCAGGTTTGTTACCTGCTCTATGAATCAGAGTCCATTCTCTCTCTATGGAGGACGAGTAATTTAGTGCTATATTTAAAGCCACATGTTATGTGCTCACATATCAGTTAATTTATTGTTGGCGGCGAATAGGTTTTGTTTTTGAGCCCCGGATAGGGTTAGTGCAGAAGTAAATCTGGAATTTTGGAATGAAAAACTGAGATGACTTGACTATTCTAGAGGGCACCTTACCTGTTATTTCTAAACCAAGTGCCCCGACAGTGCTCTGTCAGCTGTCTCTAACTCGGATGAGTTCAGTATCCTGGAGAGGATCTTTGTTGCCTCCTAAGCTATCATTACAACAATAATATAATGCTGATTGCCACGATGTTCTCAGAATACATTAAGAAGAGGAATGAAATTTAGAATGATTAATAAACACTTTTTGAGTCCGTGGGATGGCATTTTGTTTTTTTTCTCTGAGCTGTCAGTCTGTATCCAGTGAATTTTGAGAGTTCTGAAAAATTACAGGAATATTCCTTCTCTCCCTCTTTTTATTCCAAAAGTACCTATGCACGTGTGAGATTTTTAAAAAAAACCTCATGGGAGGTTTTTTAAAAAAATTCATCATTCTGTGATGAATTTTAACAGCAATGTTAAAACACTCTGTAAATTTATTTTTCTTTTAAAGTAATCTCTGTGCTTACTGTGGGGCTCGGACTCCCAACCTTGAGATCAGGAGTTGTATGCTCCTACCACCTGAACCAGCCAGGCACCCCCGCAAAATGCTTGATGTATTTTAGGTTCTTGCGAAAGATCCTTGAGAATCCATTTCTTGTCACTATGCTGTTTAGTTAGTTTCAATATAAATCTGATTGGCAAAACTGTGGGAAAGCCAGAGTAATTTAGGAGGGGAGCTGTGCCACTGAAGGCCATGTGAAATACTTAGAAAATGCTTTACCCTTTAGAACGCCAGGATAAGGAAGCATTACAAAATGCCACTAGGGATATCTCATATAATATTCCATTTTGTCCTAGTTAAAAAAGTTATCTGCTATGGTGAAAACATTTCCGATTTAAATCACATGGAGCTTTTCTGGCAACAGGGCCACCAGTGTGATACTTTTTATGTGGGGCCAAGCACTGTGATCTGAAGTAAAATTTGAACAGTAATTTACATATTCATTCAGAAATAGGCAAGGCATTCTTAAAATGTTGGTGGAGAATACTACTGCTGGAGGGTGCAACTTAATCAAATCCTATTATCAAATCTTTTCCTTTTCCACAATTTAAACTTAATAGAGATCTGTTGTGCAGACCGTATCTAATTTTGTTAAGTGCACCTGTTTAAACTCCCATGGATAAAGCATCACTTACCTAAGTTATATCTCATTATCTGTTCTCTTTGGTTTGGTTTCCAGTTCTTAGCAAAGGAGATCTGTGATATATTTGGGCGCAGATTTATTTAAAAGGCCCTGGCCTCTTGAACTTTTCTGGTAAAATGGAGAAAGAAAACGGAAGCAAATACTGTCTTTGTTTTATCACTACTATGATGGCTTGGATAATTAGATTCTGATCTGAGCATCTTAGCTTTCTATCATCCGGTATCTTTCACCGTCACCTTTGCCTTCTCCCTCCTTCTTTCCCTCTCTCCAATCTTCTGTGATTAAGATTTAAATGAACTTCCATGAGAAAAACTAGAATGATATGGTTGGGACAGTGATTATAGTGCTTTTAAAATATTGGTCCTAGTCATGAAATAATTTCATCTTTGAGTTTTAATGATGTCAAATAGGGTAATAGTACATTTTAACTTGATTTGTAAGCCAATTTTTGAAAAGATATGTGAATTATCTTTGTGGTATTGTGTAAGGCCCAAAATGTAATAAATGGTGTAAGTCTAACTGATTTATAGTTTTATACTCTTTTTTTTTTCTTACAAGCAACCCCTGCTTCCTCCTTGGCGTTCCTATTATGCCACCATCATTGTTTGAGGTATTCTCACTAGGATTACTACAGTAGCTTCATAACTATTTTACTTCTTTCAGGGCTCATCTTACAAGATTTAAGTTACCCTCTAGAATACAATCAGAGTGACTTTTTAAAGTCCACCTGGGTGGCTCAGTTGGTTGGGTGTCCAACTCTTGGTTTCCACTCAAGTTGTGATCTCAGGGTCTTGAGATGGAGTGCTCAGTGTGCAGTCTGCTTGAGATTCTCTCCCTCTTCTTCTCCCTTACTCTGTGCCCTTCCCTCAGCTCACACACTCTCTCTCACTATCTCTCAAATAAATAAAATCTTAAAAAAAAAATCTGATCATTATTCATTTGCTTAAAATCCTCTGTTACTGTGCATCACTTTGAGAATGATACAGGATATGAGGTTCATTCTTTTTCTTTTACTGCTATACCGCTAATTAAAATTTTAGGAGGACATATACCCAGTGTATATTTATTTTCTTTTACCAGTCATATACATGTACAAGGCTTAGAATATTAAAATACTATGTTCATTCATAATAGGTTCAAAAATAGAATTTTGAAAAAAAAGTTGGTAAGCATAATCATAAGAGAAGTTTTAATGTTTTATTCCTGTACTGTTATGTCTTATGCACCCTTGAGTGTATGCACCCAACTTTGAAGAATCCATTACTTCTTTATTAGCTACCTACCCTAGACCCATAGCTAAGTAATTACAGAGGATGTGACATGTCAGTTCTATTTCTACTGGTAGAATTATCTACCTCACTCTACCTCCCCACCCACACAGCCTCTTCTAGAGTAATGCCTTTGATTTTCAAAGCTCAGTTCATGTAGCACCATCCCCGGGAGGCTGAGTTATATACCCCATAGTCTGTTTCAAGAGAACTCTGAATGAATGTTTCTTATAACATTTTATAGTATAGGTTTCTTTTTTTTCTTTCACTCAAAGGATTAGGATCTCCTCTGGGGAAAAACTATTTTGTTCATCTTTTTATCCTTAGAGGCAACCATAATGCCCAGCACATGTGATACCCTCAATAGAAGTTAAATGAATTCACAAATAAATTAAGAATGAAGGTAGGAAGGCAGCCAGAGGGAGAGAGGGAAGAATTAAAATATGTGTGCAAGATGAAACAACATGTTACTGGTGGATAGAGAATCTTAATCCACATCTCTGTGGTTCCCTGATGGTCAATTGGTAAATATCCAGGAAAGGTAACTTGACATTTTTTTTAGGTGAGAAATTCTGATTACATATCACTATCAAATTTAAATGTTGTTGGGGCACCTGGGTGGCTCAGTTGGTTAAGTGTTTGACTCTTGGTTTTGGCTCAGGTCCTGATCAAGAGTTGTTAGATTGAGCCCTGCCTTGGGCTCTGTGCTGAGTGGGAGCCTGCTTAAGATTTTCTCTCTCCCCCTCTTTTCCCCTACCCCATCCTCTCAAAAAAAAAAAAAAATATATATATATATATATCAATATTGCTATGTAGGTGTTGTCTGATTTTGTCCAGGTCCTAAATATTCACTTGGTTATTTTTTATTCAAAGTTTCATTTTTATCCTTTAGAAAAAAAAATACTGTTTTATGTAATGCCGTAGGACCAGCACAGGTATGTAAAATATTCAAGTACTTAAAGTTCCTTTTGAAATGAGTGTGAGCATAGAGTGAATCATAGGAAGCAGGTTATGGATAAGGATAATGTATTTTGATGATATTCAAATTCATGCAGCAAAGACCAAATAAGTCAGAGCAGATTTGCTGGTTCATCAGTTGTGCTTCTTTTGCATCCTTATTAGTAAACTGTAACACATTTTACAAAGACCCATCATTTCCCACAGGGTACAGCTCTAGGTTAAGCCTAAAAAAGCAACTTTCATTATAGATCGTTCATTGAAAGTGGAGTGAAGCAATTATGGTATCTCTCTGAAGAGGTATATTGGCCAAACACTCTACTTTGGAATAGTGCATTATACTGGATTAGTTATTTAATACCTTGACTATTATTGGAACTTGGAAATGTGTGTAGATGCCCTCTTGGGCTTATTGATATTGTTAGGAAAGCAATATATATATTCTGGGAGGGAAAAAAGATCCCTCACCCAGTTTCTCAAAAATTAAGATGTAGTAATTTCCCAATTGTTGTTTCAATTCTATGCAGTTTACAGTACTAAAGAAAGTTGTTTTGAGAATTTATAGAAACTGGTATTTATCCATTTGACTCACTATAGTAATCATTATTCTGTGACACATTGGTATAACCTAATTTTTATTCTGTTGATAACTTGTCTTTGAGCAAATTTAGATGTAAAAATACAGGGACCCTTCTTTTATGTTTAATCTCTGAATTTTCTCATTTGAAAAATTGGAATAAAATACATAAGATCTGCTTTTTCATAATGGGCTGGTAATAAAATCCTGGCTCATTTTAGGCAAATTAGTTTTTCTCGGGAGTCAAATAGTCTCCTTGGAAATGTTTGACTCTTTTCTCCTGAAAGTAATGGATTTTTGTCACCTTTCTCATATTGGGACTTGGATATTTTCCTTTTCATTTCTTTACATTTTAAAAGCTCTGAGTTATTTGAATATGTCAAATTTAAGTTATTTAAATTAAACTGAATCTTGCAAGTCTTTCTTGAAGGTTTTGAATATAATTCCAACTTGGAAAAATATTTTTTTTTTCAGCTGGCTAATGATTCCTCAAATCGCAGTTGGAATTTCAGAGTTGAAATTTCTCAGTTTAAATGGTATATCTTCTCTAGAAAAGTAATAGGTTACAAAAACTTGTCATTAGTATTTAAATTTCAATCGAAGATATGTTTCTTTCACTATTTGCAGAGAGTTGTTATACATTTACACAATTCATGCATATAAAAGTCCATCATTCTGTGGGACTTTTTTTTTTTTTTTTACATTGCCATCTTTATGTACCCATTCTTTAAAAGATATGATTGATACATGTTAGATATACAATTTGGAATGTACTCTTGTGGAATATTGTGCTGTTCTAGATGCTATAGCTGGTACTTTGTTACTTTGTTACAGTTACCATACATTTACTTGTGCATGATCTTAGCATTTTATTTATTATTATTTTTTTAAGATTTTATTTATTTATTCACGAGAGACAGAGAGAGAGAGAGAGAGAGAGAGAGTGAGTCAGAGACACAGGCAGAGGGAGAAGCAGGCCCCATTCAGGGAGCCTGATGTGGGACTCAATCCTGGGACTCCAGGACCATGCCTTGGGCCAAAGGTAGGTGCTAAACCGCTGAGCCACCCAGGGATCTTAGCATTTTCAACCTTACTTTTTCATTACCAAGAACACAACCTAGCTCACAGACATGAATATTTCTCAGCCCCACTGGTGAAACTAAAATGGACTTTTTGAAGTTGATTCATCAAAGAAAGAAACTGTAGCAAAGGAAGTAATGGATTAAGATGAACAACATTTATATTGGTTGATGCATTTACATGATTGCTATCAATATAAAATTTCAATAATTGAAGTGAATGGGATTATTTAAAAGACAGGCTTGATATGTACTAATGAAATAGTGGTTTATTATTGGCACAACTACATTGCATTTTTCCCTAAATTCTTTTTGCTTCACTTTTGTTGGTGTGATTATTTTTGGTTGAAATGGAGTTTTATTATTGCCTGCCTGGTTTCAAAACCTGACTCTGCTACTTATGAGCTGTGAATTTTGGACAGTTACTAAATCTGTTTTCTTATATGAAGACTGGATTAATCAATGGTAACTTCCTCATAGAATTGTTATAAAGATTAAATGAGTAAATATAAGTAAAATCTTATTAACATATGCAATTTAAGACATGTCGGGATAAGGATCCCTGGGTGGCTCAATGGTTTAGCGCCTGCCTTTGGCCCAGGGCTTGATCCTGGAGTCCCAGATTCGAGTCCCACATTGGGCTTCCTGCAGGGAGCTTGCTTCTCCCTCTCCCTGTGTCTCTGCCTCTCTCTCTCTCTGGGTCTCCCATGAATAAATAAATAAAATCTTAAAAAAAAAAAAAGACATGTCGGGATTATTTCTTAATCTCTTTTGTTAAAGATTTTAAAATATTTTTGTTCTTGAAATGGAAATGTTGATCAAATGACCACCTAGGATAAAAAAGTGAATTGCATGTGAAAATTCTATTAATACAGTTGATAAACTGTGGTGTGAATAGTAGGGTGAGTGGAGAAGTAGAAGCAGTTTGCAACATTATTTGATTCTTCAACAATCTCGTTTTTTGTAGTAAGGTTTATGGAACCTGTGTGCATCTCTTCTGCTTAGATTGTGACCATGTGGTCTTTTTTTTTTGGATTAGGGAAGAGAGTATAGCATTATTTGGTTCCTGTAATATGTAGTATGCATAGATTAGCATCCCCATTTTTTTCTGAGCTTCTCTACTGAGTCTTAGAGGTTGAATGACTTCCCTAAAGTCACAGAGCTAATCTTACTAGTGGAATGTATAGAATTAGCCTCATATTTTATCTTACATTTATTTGATAACTATTTCCAGTTATCAAAACTGTATTAAATATGACATTGTTTCCAGAAAGAGATACTTAAAAGCAGAATTAACATCTGGATTATAGAGGATTTAAGGCTACTGATTGATATTATAAAATGACCAAGGAAATAAGAATGGTATTAATAATAAATTTAGTTTGTACTATTTGGAAGAATCAGAACCCTTGGTTTCAGGTTGTTTTCTGAAGATAGAAGGAAAATATAAAATTTATTAAGAACTTTTTCTTAATTGATACATTGTTTTGAAAAACCTTCTTGTACTCACAGGTTTTGGAAAAGTACAGAGGCTAAAATTAGAATGTCTCTAAAGTATATTTTAAGAAGAAGTATGTCTTTTTGATAAGTCCATTGACAATTCTTAGAAACACGGAGGAAGTAGTAAATCTGTCCTTTGGTAAGCATTATCTATAAAGATCCTTAAATCATCAGAAGTATTATAGCTTGAAAACTAAAAGAGCTTATTCAAAATATAAGCTTATTAGCAATACTTAAATAAACTTCAGGGTGAAGTATTTACTTTCTTATCCATTGGCTTTATTTGTAATGAGTATCTGAGACCTGTGCCAGTCTGCTTTTGCCCGGTTATACCATGGTACCAATCAACTCCAAAATTTCAGTGGCTTATAACAGTATAGGTTTATTTCTTATTCATGTTGCGCACGTCTTGCAGGTTGGTATGTAACACATCCACACATTATTGTAGCATGGGCTCACCAATGTTTTCTCTCATGTGGTCAGAGAGAAAGGAAAGCAGACTCTGAAACTACAAGATGGTAGTCACATTCCGGGTTGGCAATGGCACAGGCACTTGAGCTTCCTTTGAATTGGTCAGAGCAAGTCATGTAGCCAAACCTGAGATTGTGGTGGTGGGAAATATATTTCTTTTATAGGAGGAATTACTAGAGAGGGAGTTTAAAGGAGGCGGAATGGATGTTTTGAAGAAATAATCTGCCACCATCACCACTGTAATTCCTAGGTAGGGGCACTGTTAAGGTAAATACTGCAGTTTTCTGTGGAAAGTGCTTATATCTAAAATTGTATTTCAATATCTTCATCTTTCATTTTGTAATTGTTGGGTGGGGTTCTAATGTTTTGGCTGTTGTATCAATTTCCCTGCATTTCTTGTGTCAACAAATTGCTGGAGTCAAGGCTTTGTCTTTCAGAAACAAAATCCCACTGTAAACTGGAGTGAGTACAAGGAGTTGGGGGCGGGGCAGTGGGAAGTGGATTATATGAATACATGGGAATGGCACGGAGCCCATGAGCAGAAAGTATTGCTGGGGTCATGTGGGACTGGAAAGCTTTAAGACATTACTCCTCTCTGTGTCATCTTCTCTTCTTTATTTCTGTACATGTCTTTCCTTATTTTCTCTGTGCATATGGACATTTCTCTCTGCTTTTCCATACATTTTGCACTCGGTGACAATCCGATAGTTCTTTTTACCTGTCACCACTTCAAAAAACATCAGAGACAGAATTATCCTTTTGGAATCC
Organism: Canis aureus; assembly: GCF_053574225.1. NCBI lineage: Eukaryota > Metazoa > Chordata > Mammalia > Carnivora > Canidae > Canis > Canis aureus. Next base: position 7,990,833 of record NC_135612.1, on the reverse strand, counting down.
CAATTCTAAACTCCCAGAAGAGAGAGGCACTGGTCAGTAGGTTATGACTGGCTAGAGTCAGGGAATTTAGATTTCTATGAGAGCAGAGTGGGGAGGGAAGATCCACAGAAAAGGAGTTGTACAGATAACCCAAAAGCTGTCTTTTATGCAAATGTTACATTGTTTGGCAAAAAATACATGGGTTTAAAATGAATTTTCTTTCTTTTTAATAAGAATAGAATCCTCATGAATATGACTTAAAGAAGTTCTCAGTTATGGTTTTTTACTGTTTGATGAACAGGGAGAAGGAAGCACTCTGGTAAAGCTTTCAAGGCAGCTAACAGTTCAGTTTTGAAGCTGTTAAATTGTAAAAAGAAAAAGTATTGGGTATACTCATGTTCTTTTATACACTTTGTTCCTGGCTTCCCCAAGAGGCAGTGTTAGGTCACTGCTCCAGCTACATGAGTAGCCATCTCCCATAAGACTCACGGCTGCTGTAAATCATGTTTTTCTAGAACAGAAAAAAAGAAAGCCTCAATATTCTTAAAAAAAAGTATTTCAATTTTTCTTAGGCTGAACAATACATATTAAATTTGTCTATTATAGTAGCACTGTTCCCCTAAAGTCGCTGCACTGGTAAAGCAGATTAAAAATAACAGCTCATTATAATTTTTTCTCCAATATTTTATTTAGAGACGTTGTAAACTTAAACAAAGTTGAAAGGATAAAAAAAATGCTTTTCCATGTATCTTTCAGGTAGATTCACTAGTTTTGCCACATTTGCTTGTATTTCGCTACATGTATGCTTGTGTCTTCCTTTATTTATCAGACATGGTTTACTCAATTATAAGGAAATCATGTAATTCCTCCTGGAAGAACTTTATTACTTTCATTTTTCTGGATAGTGCAACCCTCTCTTTTTTGTCAAATGAATAATGCTCTTTTAAAACTATACCCCAAGCAAATAAGAATAACTGAAAAGGCTCAGGGCCTTTACAATGACCTATTTTGCTCCTTTTGCATAGTAAGAGGCTCATTACAATATAGATATAACTTAATCTGTTGTCAGGAAAAACTTTATCCCTAAAATCTGTGTTGATATTTGTTTTTTAGACCAATTTGCCCATATGATTCTATTTTGGTTTTTTATTGATTTATACTGGAACATGATTTAGAATCAACAGCAGGTGGCAGTGCTAGTAAAGGTTGTGACTTCTGTTATATTGTCAGCTTGGAAATGAAGGTATCTTTTCAATCTACATGAGTAATATACTTAGCAAGGAATCTTTAAATAGAGACCTGCATTTATCACTAATTAATTTTATTTCAAGAATTATTTTGCAATCAATTGAATATGATGAGATAAACGTATTAAAAATGTTGTCTTAATTGTGGGACCAATAACTTGAGAAAAGCCAGCTTATTTTTTCCTTGTTTTTTGCTTATTTTACAACAAGGAAGAAAACTCCCACTAAATACTTACAATTAGAAAGATTAGGTAGTTTGAATCCTGTTAAAATTTGCAGGAAAAATGTCACAGCAGGATCATTTATTCTTCTATTGATAAAAAGTGGTTATTTTGAAATCTTGTGGCAAACTTCAAGAAAGGTTTTATAAAGCTAAGATACTCTAGTTCAATAGGGTAACAAATTGTAGAAAGCTTAAACTTCTCTAGGTATTTGTGGAAATAATTTAAAATTTCTATTGTAAGTTATAATTTGTTGCATAGATCATAATTTTGTTTTGTCTTCTTTCTTTCTCTTTCTTTCTTTCTCTCTCTTTCTTTCTTTCTTTCTTTCTTTCTTTCTTTCTTTCTTTCTTTCTTTCTTTCTTTCTTCTTTCTTTCGATTTTTATTTATTTATTCATGAGAGACACACAGAGAGAAAGACAGAAACCTAGGCAGAGGGAGAAGCAGGCTCCATGCAGGGAGCCCGATGCAGGACTCGATCCCAGGACTCCAGCATCACACCCTGGGCCAAAGGCAGGCGCCAAACCGCTGAGCCACCCAGGCTGCCCTGCTTTCATTTTAAAGAAGAGAAACCTAGAAAATAAAGTAATTTGTTTCATTGAGATATTCTACTTGGTTTTTCACAATTTTTGTGTCATTTTACCACAAATGATAGATTTTGAAGGTGATATATCAAAAGCTTGTTTGTTAGGTTTTAATAGATCTATACCTGTGTTTAAATAATTTACATGTTCCTTATTTAAGCATTTATATGTTTGTATTTCCATATGTCATCTAGACATTAGCTCACAGCAGAGTAGTTGATTTCTGTCATTAGCCCAGTTTAGCTTATGAAGAACTCACAACACTTAAAACTACAAGACAATTGGGAAATCAGCGTCCTTGCTCAGATAAAGAAACTGAGGCCCAAGAGAGATCTCATTGAAGGAGGCTTAATGTTATGGAAAGATCCTGTTACATTGATTCTTGGGGACTCAGGAAGGACTCAGCTTTATTATGTTATTCACTTATATTCCCTGGACTCCTGCTCTGTCTCTTCCCCACCCCCTCAGGGAACACGGGAATGGAGGGAGTCTTATCATTCACTAGGTCCTGTATTTTATTATGAAGAAGGTGATTTTAACAAATATCTTTTTCCTCCAGGAAGCACATTGTTAGCCACTTAATTAACTGAATAGTTGACTTCATGCTTGATGTGTGATTAAAATTAGATGAGCTTTTCTGAACCCTAGCTTTAGTGCTTTCTGAGAAATATCCTATGTAGCCGCAGCTATTATCATCTCTACTTCATAAGAATGATAAATGAAAAAAAGTGACAAAATGTTTAAGTTGCATTAGATAAAACACTGAGTCATCAGGAGATTTGAATGGGGCAAAAGTACTCTTAGGTGTAATCGCCAGTTCCCCAAGGAACAGCTTTTTCCACGAAGAAGAAACAAAATAGAATAAAATCTTAAATTTTTCTTCCAGAACTGCATTAGAACTAGGGAATGAGGTGGAAACATCTATACATTTTATGGGAGATACATCATGAAATAGAAACACATTGCCTTTTCTCAAAGTATCAATGGTTTATTAAAGTTGTTAGTTAACTCAGACACAAGTTTTTGTACTTCTGAAATTTAGTTCTCATTAATTCTTAGTCATTAGGTCTTAAATTGTAGCCTTTATACATAGAGTAGATTTTTTTTTTTTTTTTTTTTTTTTTGGTTTGGCAAATCACCGTGTCTTGAAAATTCTCAGGTCAAGTCCATAGCCAAGTGAAGTACCTTAAAAAAAGAGCTTTATCAAGTTTGGCCTGCAGTAATCTATGCTTTAAATTACAGCACAACTCATTCCAAATCAATATAATGAATTGATTTGTAAACGTTTCAGGCAGGATTGCTTTCTTTGGATTTTGTCTATTGAATGTGCACTGCAGTTAAGGCATCTTTTTTTTTTCTGCATAATTAAGTCCATGTTCTTGGCCTTTCACTGAGTTTAAACTGGGTTTAAAAGGCAGAAATGTATGTTAAAGCGAAATTATGCACATCCATTATTCTTAGTCTTATAAATATTGAAGCATTTTTTTTTCTCTTTTGTTGAGAAATAGAAGAGAAAATAAAGCTGGATGCCCTGAACTTTAGTTCCCATTTCTTAGGATATTTCATGCCTGGAAAAAATTGAACTTACTGTTTTCAAATGCTTAAATTGCCTGAGTATACAGTGAAATTCTTTATTTGTATAGATATGATTATGTTTAAATTATGGTATATGGCAAAGTGTAAGAAGGAACAACATAGTTGTTTAAATTTTGAAAAATCTGGAGAGATTTTTGAGTTAATATATAAATGGAAGGAGCTACAGGGAAAGATCAATTCAACTAACATTTACTGAGCTTGTGTAACAGTACCTTCTATGTGCCAGGTACTGGGTTAGTCACTTATAGGTATCTTTCAGTTTCCCAGCAATCCTCAAAGAATAGAATAGCTAATTATTTACATATTTGGAAAATGGAAAGCTCAGAGCATGTAGGATTAAAACATAGGTCTTCATAATGATGTTTTGGAATCCAATACTGTCATGTTGCTTCATCAAACTAGTGCTATTCAGGTACCAGGAAATATAAAAATAAGTTCAGTTCCTGCCTTTAAGAAATTATATATGGTGGTCTACTGGGAGAGATAGGCATTCAAACAAATCATTTGCATTACCGTGTGAGGAGTCCCAATATATAATGATGTACTACAATGAGGGAGGGCATTGTTTCTGATAGAGGGGGCTAAATGTGTAATCATTGTGTTGTGCAAAGGTATAGTGCTGAAGAAATGAAAAGTACTGTCCTGTAGCTGATTTTAAGGGCCTGGAATTTTATGCTAAGTGGTTCAGGACCCTTGAACTGTGCTTTCAAACAACCCTCGTTACTGGCTTCCTAAGTGAGTGTTGGGGCCAGTAGATTTTAACTGTTTTTCTGTCTTTGAATGCACAATTAAATTATCAGACTTTTGTAGGACGTATCAGACTTTTGTAGCACAGAAAACATTTGAACGCCTGTATTTGCGATGCTCGTTAGCAAAACATACTCACTTTTTAAAAAAGATACATTATTTGTAAAGTAGATTCCAGTGGTCAATAAGGTACTAGTTAGTGCTCACTCGGCAACTTCTTATCAGATTTTTCAGTGTTTAGAAACTATGAGCAAGGTATTTTAGACAATAGACATGGTTGTATTGTAAGAGAGATGACTTGTAGGATTTTAGATTCTTTGAAAGTATAGTTATAAAGAGCATTTCTGGAACTGGCAATAACCTGAAGTTCCGAAGATATATTTGCTGTGAAAACATCCGACACACCGAATAATGACGTATTGGAAACCTGTGAATCGATAGATTGCAGGCATTGGTGATCTTTGTAAGTGCTATTATCTATGATGAAAAATAATTGCATTTTCAGTTCAACCACCCCAAATTATATTTTTAGATTTAATTTGTAACTTGGGAGTTAGCAGAAACTTAATATATTTGGAGCATCATTCTATGTAATACCTGACTTTAGCTTGATGAAACTGTGTTTTCTATCTCCTTAAATGTTATTCAGTTATGGGATTTCTTGCACTCTTGGTTAGTACACTTTTGTGCCCTTAGTAAAAACAATTGTATTTCGAAACCAAAATTATTGACTTATAGATGTATCTATTGGTCCTGAAGTACTTTACTGAGGGAAAAAAAAAAAAAACCCTACGAAATTAATAGAAGTTAAGAGTTTAAAGACCATACGGTGCTCAAGTTACACTTCAAATTAAAAATGTCTTACAATGTGAGACAGTCACCCCAGTAAGAAAAAAAAAAATGGAAATGCAACAGTTCTCCTCACAAACATTTTAAACAGTAGTTCCCCTGCTTTATGTAGAATTTGAACAGTTGCTTCTCTTCACCACAAAGCAGATATGCTTATCACTAACAGCGGCATGAACTCAAAAATAAAGGTTGTCATTAAAACTTCTCACATTTTTCCTAAACGTTTTCTAAACATGAGATCATGAGTAATAGAAAGGAGATTTTAAGTCAGGAAAAGAATAAGCAGTCTTTCCTTTTATTATGGGTGTCAAATTAAACATAATAGAAAGGTAATAGTTGTTAGTTTTTTTTTTTTAAATTTTTATTTATTTATGATAGTCACAGAGAGAGAGAGAGAGGCAGAGACACAGGCAGAGGGAGAAGCAGGCTCCATGCACCAGGAGCCCGATGTGGGATTTGATCCTGGGTCTCCAGGATCACGCCCTGGGCCAAAGGCAGGCGCCAAACCACTGCACCACGCAGGGATCCCAGTTTTTTTTTTTTTTTAAGATCTCTAGGTTTAAAGGAATTTAATGTTTCCAAGACAACACAGGAGTCAATTAAACTGTAAAGTGTGTGTGTGTGCGTGTGTGTGTGTGTGTGTGTTTGTTTAATCTTGCTGTTGCTACTTTTTAATGGAAAACAGCCACATTTCTGCTGTTCTTTTTAGGCTATTGTCTTCAGTTAGAAGTCATTTTCATGCTTTGCATAAACAGGCCCAAACAAATTCTTAAGTTGATTTTGTCATATCAGTATCAGGAAATAAGAACTGTGATACCTAATCATGGCCTTACTGTTGAATTGTTTTATGCCTAGGAAGCAGAATCTAAAATTCTTATTAGCTTGTTAATATGTCAGACATAATTGGAAAGTATGGAGTGTTTCCTAATTATTATCCTAGTAACCTCAACTCTATCTACTTTGGTTTTCTCAACAGTGTGAAGAGGTGTGAGCTTCAATTAATATTTGGGATTATGAAATCACAGATTTAAAGGTGTGAAGTGTGTAAATGTCATTATCCTAATAAAAATTCAAATTTACAAGATGAAACCTTTGAATAGCCTTGAATAAATGGAATCTTTCAACAAAGCAAATCCTAAAATGTCCATAAGAGGGTGCACAGGCATTGTAGAAACAAACAAACCCAATTCCTAGAATGACACGGAGAAGTATACCTTTGTGGCCATGAAATATTTAACATTTTAGAAAACATTCAAAGCTTCCAGAGCATTTCGTTGAACATGACATGAGTGTATGCTCATCTGACTATAATCCTACTTTTCTTGATTTCTTCTGAATAAACAAGTTGTCACTATGTTGGTTCTTGGAAAGCTTAAATAGGATCAAATCAGGAAAGCAGTGTCAAAAAGGGGATGTAATTATAGCTGTTGCTATTGAAACAACTGAATCTAGGGGTTTTAAAGTCATAAGTTACTATATTAGAGAAAACTAGATCCTGTTTTATACTTATGTGAAAAGATGGACTTTTAACTTTAGGAGAGAGGAAATTAATTCTTAGAATAAGGGGCTTTGAGAAACTTTGAGAAAGGAAGACAAAAATGCTATAAAATGTCTTCTGAATTCAAAGTACAAAGTTTCTATTTGTTAATTTGGGCCCTAAAATTATTTTCTACTTTAGATTATATAATTTTGTGGAACATATCTGTAGGCTGACTTTAACAGATTATTTCATCCTTTGCAATTTTTTATGAAATAAACCCAACTTAAAAAAAAAAAAACGGAAATCAACTTAAACAAAATAGCTAACCTAAAATTAACTTCAAATATTAGCATATTGACAAAAGGACCAATGCTCCTACAGAGCATTGTTTTCATAAATTTTCATTGCATAATGTTAAATAACTAGATGAGATCAAAAAAAATTTTCCAATATAATATCTTTTGCCTATTTTGTGATAACCTTAGAGAAAATTGAGAATTCTTTCTCCTATTAGTTTTAAGTAAGAGGAAATATAAATGATTGTTGGACATTCAGTATTAAGGCCAAATTTGAAGGAGCTACCTTAGAATAATCTCTGGTGATTTCATGTTACCTTTTCAAAATAAAATCAACTTTTGAAGTGAAATTTTATAGATGTTATGTGAATGGAAGCATTTTTTGGTTGTAGTATATCATCTACTAAGAGAAGCCCCACACCTCACAGCATTCCTCATTTTTTCACCATCAGGATCTTAGAACCACTTAGAACCAAAAATCACCATCATCGTATCTTTTAGGTGACCCTCCTTCACATGAGCCAATTAAGGGAAGATCTGGTAACATGATTCTTCATGTTGCTGTGTAGGTAAGAATCAGGTTCTTGGAACTTGGTTGTCTAGGTAGATATCCAGATTATAGCCCTAGAAATTTAGCAGTAGAAGAATCTCTCTGCTTGTACCTCAGCCAATTTTTATTAAAGGTAAATTATCATAAAAAATTCTTGGATTGATAAACTAACAATTGTTGAATACTCTAGACTTATGTTAGGAATTAAGAGTGAGGACTGGGGCTAATCTATCTCATACTCCAGTTATGCAGTTTCAAGTTGAAATGGAGAATGTGGTCAATTTAGAAAAGAAAATTAATGTTCTTGCTGAGCTCTCAAAAATGTATTTCAGTGATGATTGAAAGATCTGAGATTCACACTGATCTCAAGAATTAATAAAGGTGAGACAAATAAACATGGAGTCCATCTTCCACGAGAAACAAGAAGGCTCACTTTGTGCTCAACATTGCTTGAATAATCTATTGCAATCTATTGCAATCTATTGAATATTTTAGCCCTGTGGAATTATCTTCAGTTGCACATCAGCTAGGTGAAGAAGAGAGGATGAGAATAGCAGAAGGAAGAGTTACTAGTGAAGAATATCACACAGTTTTATAGCAGCCTTTTGGAAATATGGATGACAGTGGGTTTTTTCTCTATTCAAGTTATAAGCAATGCCTTGAAAGTTTAGGGTTTAGAACTAATTCTCTTCAACAGTCCGGAGTATCAGAGGCTCAGGATAGATCCCATAAATGAAAGATCATTTGTTTGCAATTACAAAGAACACTGGTTTACAGTTAGAAAATTAGGGAAACAGTGGTTCAACTTGAATTCTTTCTTGATGGGTCCAGAATTAACATTAGACACGTACCTTGCGCTTTTCCTAGCTCAATTACAACAGCAAGATTATTTTATATTTGTTGTTAAGGTGACCTGCCAGATTGTAAAGCTGACCAACCTCTACAGATGATCAGGGTCCAACAGATGCAGAGACCAAAACTTATTGGAGAAGAATTAGCACAACTAAAAGAACAGAGAGTCTGGAGAACAGATCTGGAACGAGTCTTAGAAGCAAACGATGGGTCAGGCATGTTAGATGAAGATGAGGAAGATTTGCAGAGGGCTCTGGCACTAAGTTGCCAAGAAATGGACATGGAAGATGAAGAAGCAGATCTCCATAGGGCTATTCAGCTCAGTATGCAAGGTAGTTCCAGAAGGGTATCTCAAGATATTCCACAGATATCAGGTACACATCTTCCTTTGGAAGAGCTATGGAAGAGAAGAAAAGCCTACTTTGAAAAGCAGCAGCAGCAGCAGCAGCAACAGCAGCAATAGCAGCAGCAGGATCCACCAGGACAGTTCTCACATCCATGTGAAAGGCCCACCACAAGTTCAGAAGCCCTAGGCAGTGATCCAGGAGATGTTATGAGTGAGGAAGACATGCTTCAAGCAGCTGTGACCATGTCTTTGGAAACTGTAAGAAATAGTTTCAAAACAGAAGGGAAAAAATAATACCTTTTATAAATCATTTAGATGTTCTTAACTTTCCAACATTATTATCTGTGTGGTTACAGCACAGAGGGTCTGCTTTAGTCATGTGTCAAAGAAGCAATGTTCAGCAGAGGAGATATGATAAGGTGGTTTGTAACAGAAAGTGGAAAAATGCATCAGCTGTAGGACTAAATAGTGATCCTCCATACACTAGCCAAAGAGGCATTTAGAGATTAAAGAAATTTAAAATAGTTTTCTAAATGTTAAGAATTAACAAAGGCAACATAAACCTCAGCTGCATAAAATAAGCCAATAAAAATATAGATATAAACACTTATACTTTTTTTTTTTTAAGATTTATTTTACTTTAGAGAGAGAGAACATGTGTTAGTGAGATGAAGGGTAGAGGGAGCAGAAGAGGAGAGAATCTCAAGCAGACTCTCTGCTGAGCTTGGAGCCTGCCTGAGAGGCAGGGGTCCATCTCATGACCCTGAGATCATGACCTGAGCTAAAATCAGGATTCGGAAGCTTAACCAACTGAGCCACTCAGGTACTCCGCAATTAATCTTATTTAAATCGAAATATAATTGACATACAATATTCTGTTAGTTTCAGGTGTACATCATAGTGATTTGATATTTTTATATATTATGAGATGATCACCATGGTAAGTCCTGTTACTGTCACCATACAAAATTATTACAATTATTCTTGACTATATTCCCTATGCTCTCCATTACATCCCCATTACTTATTTACTTTATAACTGGAAGGTTGTATCCCTTAAACCCCTTCACTTGTCCCCTCATCCCTTACCACTTCTGGTACCCAATAGTTTGTTTCCTGTATCTATGGGTCTGTTTCTGTTTTGTTTATCTTGTTTTTTTAGATTCCATCCATAAGTGGGATTATATCCAATTTATTTCACTTGGCATTATACTAAAGTCCATCCTTGTCACTTATGATAAGATTTTAATTTTTTTTATGGCTGAGTAATACTAAATTGTACATACATAGCACATCTTTATCATTTATTTGTTGATGGACACTTAAGTTGCCTCCATATTGTGGCTATTGTAAATAATGCTGCAATGGACATAGGGGTGCATATGTCTTTGCATTGGTGTTTTTGTTTTCTTCAGGTAAATACACAGAAGTGGAATTGTTGGATTGTACAGTAGTTCTCTTTTTAATTTTTAAAGGCACTTCCACATTGTTTTCTGTAGTAGCTGTACCAATTTATATTCCCACCCACAGTGTTTGAGGGCGAGCTTATCTCCACATCCTCACCAACACTTGTGTGGTTTTTTTTAAAGATTTTATTTATTAATTCATGAGAGACAGAGAGAGAGAGAGAGAGAGAGAGGCAGAAACACAGGCAGAGGGAGAAGCAGGCTCCATGCAGGGAGCCCGATGTGGGACTCGATCTTGGGTCTCCAGGATCATGCCCTGAGCCAAAGGCAGGCACTAAACCCCTGGGCCACCCAGGGATCCCCACTAACACTTATTATTATTATTATTATTATTATTATTTTTTTTTGTTAATAGCTAATCAGACAGGTGTGAGGTGATGACTTATTGTGGTTTTGATTTGCATTTCTCTGATAATTAGTGATGTTGAGCATTTGTATGTTGGCCATGTGTATGTGTTTTTTTTTTTTTTGGAAAAAATGTCTGTTCGAGCCCTGTGTCCATTTTTTAATCAAGTTGTTTTATGATATTAACTTATGAATGTTTTTATATACTTTGGATATTACTCCTTATCAGATGTATGCTTTGCAAATATCTTTTCTCATTCAATAGCCGCATTTATGTTTTGTTGATAGTTTCCTTTGCTGTGCAAAAATTTTTTAGTTAAATGTCATCCCAATTGTTTATTTTAGCATTTGTTACCTTTGCTTCTGGGGACTGGTCTAAAAAACTATCACTAAGACTAATGCCAAAGAGCTTACTACCTGTGTTTTCTTCTAAGAGTTTTATGGTTTCAGATCTTGAATTAGGGACAAATGGGGCTAGACAGGCTAGGTAGGCGGCCACGGAAGCAGGCTCACTAAAATCCCTAAAATGCTGAGGTATAGGGAAACCAGAGATAAGGGAACCAGCCAGATCGCCCTGCCCTAGGTGTGGGCAGTGAGGGTGTCTTTTTTATGACAGTCATTTGTGACCAACAAAGAATAATCAGACCCCAAAGAAGAAGTAAGCCATTAAAGATGTTATCACTAGTCCTTACTCTATGGTCATGTCAATAGATAATGTTAAAAGGATTTAGGATCCCTGGTTGGCTTTCAATAAAAGACCAACCCTAGGAGCCCTCAGTGGCAACCCAGTCAGAACCCCCCTCAATTCTGAGAACTTTCTCTTTGTATTCTCACTTAATAAACTTCTATCGCTTTACTCAGTCTCCTTTGTCTGCGAGATTCGTTCTTCAACTCCGTGAGACGAGAACCAAGCTCTCCTGTATCAGTCTTACTTTCAAGTCTTTAGTCTATTTTGAGTTTATTTTTGTATATGGTCTAAGATAGTGGTCCAGTTCCCTTCTTTTACAGGTAGCTGTCCAGGTAATTATACTTTGAGTGAAAAAGAAAGCAAAGATATATTAATCCAAATTTCATCCCCTAAGGAGAGAGAGGTCTGAGCATATTGTGAAGGGCAGTAACTAGTCATCTCAAAAAGAACAAAGGACAAAAGAAATAAATATAGTCCATGTAGTCAACATTTAGCTACCATTTGCCAGACATTGGTCAACAGGTTGCTGTTTTAAGACTGATCAGCTTAGTCCTCGGAGTTCTAAAGAGATAAGCTTATCTTTCTCTTAGATTCTATGTCTACTCAGAAGATGTCAGGTATGCTAATACTTCTAATAGACATTCCAGTCACCCTGTATTAATTACTGGACACTGCAGACTTGTGTATAACTGAGTTCTAAAAGGCAGTTATGTCTTCTAATTTAGTGTTGATATGGGTCTTCTGTGGCTCATTATGCTACATTGGTATTTTTCATAGTAGTCAATTAATTTTGTAGCTCAACTGGACAGAGTTGGTGCTCCTTTGACATTTAATGTCAGGGTGGCAGAGAGTTTCTCTTAAAAAAAATTGCTACATTGGAAATAAAGAGTGTTTAAAGGAATTGCTTTATATTGTGAAGATAGCTAATGTTTTGTTTCATTTTGCCTTTCCTTACTCATAGGCACCAGGGACAGCCAAGGTTTTTTAATTCATTCTTCAACCAGTGGTAAGGACTCCATGTCATCCTTCAAAGACAGTTTGATATTTATCTTCTTCAAAGATCTCGAGGGAAGGAAAATCTATAAGCTACCCTGGTGACCCATCTCAGTGTAGAATAGACCTTATACGTTAATACAAGAAAGAATGAAGAAAATTTCAGTTTGACATAAAAATCATCATTTACAACAGGTCACTGAGAATGAAGGGACGACCACGCATTCCTTCTCTTCCCGTGTGGAGAAGACGAATGGCCTCTCACCGCTGTAACTTTCCCCTGAGTTCTGCCTGAAATCCTTGCAATCAGTGAATGTTAAATGAAGGGAGATCAAGAATAGCTGTCAGGCAGTGGATGTAATTATGGGGAAATGAGAGGTCGAGAAAAACTGAATATCCTCCTATTCTTCTACATCATTCCCCCCTACCTTTTTTTTTTTTTTTTTTTTTTTTTTAATTCATAGCCTTTTTTTCTGACTTTCCCCGGGTCCCATCCATTTCTCCCAGCTCATTTTCTCCTAAGTTCCTGACAGTGAACACAAACTTAGGTCATGACAGGTCATGACATTCAGGTACAGAACTCTCTGAGTTTCTGTGACAGAAAGAAGTTAAAAAGAAAAACAAAAAAACCCAAAAAAACAACCAACCAACAAACAAACCCACCCTGACTTCAGGTGAATGAGGTTGGGCTAGACATAGATGCTGGAGTGTTCATCTCAACTCAGGCTCTGAGATTGATGCCCTGGGGATAGAATGGACAGGTGGTGGGTGAAGGGAATACACTTTGATGAAGCAGAATACTAAGTAGACTCTTGGGCCCCTAACACTAAGGCCCTGCTCTGTTAGGTCTCAGGGATAATCTCTCTTCTTCTAGCCACATATACCATAGTTTGAAACTTTAAAGAAAACAAGTAAAAGCAACCAAAGCCGGAGTTATATTTTAATAAGATGATAATTTTGAACTACTCTCTCTAGAGATGGTCTATTCAAAAGTTATGTGGATATGATGCTATTTTAATGAAAGCAACATGAGAAATGCATCATATTACTACATAATCAAGCTGTGATAATGTTTTCCTTGGCTGTTACATCACTGTTCTGTGATCTGCTCTGATTCCAGTTGAAATTTAAGGTGTTGACTACAGGCCATAAAGTCCAAAAATTATCTGGATCTTGGTTGCTTTATTCTTTCCTAACCTGGTCATTGTAAATTTAGAGTTCTGGGGGCATTTTTGCTGCTAGTTCTGATGGAAATTGGAAAATTAAGTTGTTTTGGATATATGAGTCCTTGCTTAGGGAATCAGCCTTTTGGTAGGGGGTGGAGAAACAGAGACAGGGTGGACTTAGAAATATTGCAAATAGCATCTCTTAACACTGGGCTTCCCTTGGGAGAGGAAGTCCTATTTCAAAATGTTAAATATTTAAAATATTTGTAATAACTAATTGCTTTTAAAATCTCAAGTATTGTTTTCCAGATATAATTTTGTACCTAAGTTTGTATGGAGTTAAATTTATCTTATACAATAATGCAGTTCTGGCTTAGGGCCAGAGGTGTGTTATAGACTGAATATTTGTGTCTCTTCAAAATTCTTGTGTTGAAGCCCACACCCTGAACATGATGTTATAGTAGTGCTGACAGTGTTGGGGCTACATGTTCTGGGCCTCATGGGGATTAACATACTAAGCTTAGAAATAGTCATCAAGACTGGGATGGAGGGAGGCTTGCTTCAGCATCCCATGAATGTTAGAGATAACATAGTCTTTCTTCTTCCTGACTCACAAGTGGCCCACAAAATCTAATTAAAGGTTAGCAGTCAGGTGTGCTGACCCTTTGACATGCATGCTAATTCTTTGACCTTACTGTAGTGCCCCCCATGCTTTCCCCATCATCTGTCCCCTTGCTCTATAAAACTTACAGACTGAGGTCCAGACGTTGCAGAGAATAGCTGTGCAGTGTCTGGCTCATCACCTGCCCAGTCCATCCTGGCAGTAAGTTACCCTGAATAAAACTGTGTACGCTGTATATTTTGTTTTTCAGTCTCAAAGTGCCTCCTCAATTTGGGGGATAGTTTTCTATTCCTCTCCCACCAAATGATAGAGTCTCTGTAGGAAAGACCTTTGTGAAGTAATTAGGTTTAAATGAAGTCATGAGGGTGGGGCCCTCATGATGGTATTAATATCCTATAAGAGGAAGAGAGATAGGAGTGCTTCCCATCCTTCCCCCCACCCCCCCACCCCACTCCCCCACCCTTTGGCTTTCACCAGGAAGCATATTTGCTAGCTCCTTGATCTTGGATTTGTCAGCCTCCAGAATCTTGAGAAATAAATATGTATTATTTAAGCCACCTAGTTTATGGTGTTTTGTTATAGCAGCCCAAGTTGACTAGGATAGGATGGGAATATCAAAATAATTCTAAGATGTAAAATGTTACTCCATTAGCTTCTTTTAAGAATGTTCTGTCGAACTTTCTAGCTGTCTTTCACAAATCCCTTGCTGCCATGGACCCAACCTAGTGGCTTCAGAAAGTATTCATCTCTCAAAATCCATACTTTGGAATTTTACTTGTTTTCCATTATACAGCCAAAAATGTTTGTCATTTATCAGTACATCCCCCTCCCTCTTTACCTATATTTAAATTACCACTAATTCTCATACCAACCCCCTAAGATATTTTGATTCTCCCCTTTTTATTCTTATCTACAGTGGTCCAATTTATTATCTCTTGACCTTCATTGCAGAAGTCTCCTAATTGGATCCCTACTTCCACTCTGGCCCTACTCTAATCCATTTTATTCAAAGTGGTCAGCATCATCTTTTTTTTTTTTTTTTCCTTTTAATGGGTTTATTTTTCAAAGGAATTTTAGGTTTATAGAAAAATTGAGTGGAAAGTACAGTTCTTTTACACCTCCCTGAATCCCATGGTTTCCCCTATTATTAACATCTTGCATTTTTGTGCTACACTTATTGCAGTTGATGAGCTGGAATTGATATATTATTATTAACTAAAATTCATAGTGTTATAATAGGGTTCTCTTTTTGTGTACATCCTATGGGTTTTGATAAATGTATTATATGTGTCCACCACCAAAGTATCATTCAGAATACTTGCACTGACTTAAAAATCCTCTGTACTCTGCTGATTCATCATGCCCTCCCTTCCTCTCTGATAACCACCAAACTCCCACCCCTGTCCATTCACTACTCTGGGAATGAAAGTCTAACATTTTAATACATTGTTTTATAATGTGTTATGTATTATGCTATTAATATCAGTATTAATTTGTTTTATATTAAGAAGTCCCAGAGCAGTATGTGTGGTGGGTTTTTTTTTTTTTTTTTTTTTTTTTTTTTTAAGACGAAACCATTTTGAGGATTTAAAGGGAGCTAAGGGCCCTCATCTTGTATTCACTGACATACACCCTGTCATGTAATTTCCCATAAAATTTCACTGGTTTCATGGATGCTCTGAATCCATGCTAAGAACCCCTGCCCCAAAGAGAACAATTTGTATATAGTTCTTTATACCCTATGGAATAAAGCACTAACAATTTCTTTCAGTAATAACTAAAATGTATAAATCTAGTGTGCAAACTAAAATTTTGAACTGTCCTCCTGGGGTAGCTCTTTTGGTTATAAAGAAAACGGAATTCACTTTTAGAAAAATTTGATGAATATATTTTCTCTCTGATGAATAGAGATTTTTCCTACCAACGATAAGTTTTTAAGATAACTGAAACACACATTGTAAAAAACTTTGTCATTTATGTGTTTGTGAAAGCCATTTCAATCTGTGCTCTTCTTCATTTGCAGTGTTTTCTCTTTTTCATTTTCATTGTCCTAATTGTTTTAACCTACTTAGTTTTTCATATAAATTATTCCTTCTCCAAATATAATAGAGTATTTACTGACAACACTTGAATTCATAGAAATAATAGGACTGCAGATCTAGGAAAACCCTCATATAACATTAATTCCTTGGCTTGTTCCTCTCTCTGCCATGACCCCACAGGTTTCCACAACAAATTAGTGAGTGGTCCACAGCTTCATTGCCTTTCCCGTAGCCATCATGCACTCTAGAGTTTGCAAAGGAGTCTCGAGAGTTCCATGGACTTCTGGATTTCAGCAAGACCTCCCAGCTCTGTGTGTTTGCTGAGTCTGTCTCTCTAAGACAAGCTTAACAGAAGGCAGCCTAGAGACCTCACTTTTTGCTGGTAAGGCCATCACTCTTGATTTATGTTATGACTACAGGTACCCAAGATAATAATCATCAGAAAATTCCATATTTAGAACTACTTACCCTTCTAAAAAAAGCATCAGGATGAGTCCATTATGCTTTACTCTCATGTTTATCTAAGTCATCTTCAGAAGCCCCCAGATTTTGGTTCATAGATCATCACCTGGGCTCATGTTCCATAAGCTTCAAATGTCCCCTGATATGACCATGTTATTTGCTTCCACACCAGACTTCAAATTGTTCCACTGTGCTGTTGCAGTGTATCATGAAAATCTGGTCTTTGAAATTGGCAACACTCTCCTCCTCATTCCTTTTACCCTTTTGCTTGAACTGAAATCTGGTCATTCTTCAAGACATTGATTCTCATCTTGTTCTCTTCACTGGTAGCAATTTTTAAATCTCATATCCTACATGTAATGGAGACTGGAGATGAGGTGGATTTCCTCCTTATGTTTCATTGTTCCTTCTAGACTGTTGAGTTTCTCTCTTTTCTCCAAAAGATAAGATCCTCTGAAGTTCATCCTCTCTTGGTAATGTACAAAAGTCTCCCCTCATTCAATGAAGATTTGAAAATCTAGATCACTGTTTTTGTTAATGATGACTTCGACACCCTTGTTGCAGGGATGATTGCGCTCAACCCCTCTGAGCTTCTTGACTTCACTTTTCCTGACAACACTATATAGTTCATGTGCTAGACTTTGTCATTGCCAATAGGTACCCCACCCTCAAAATACTGAATTCAAACATTCTACTCTTTAACCAATGTATTAGTTTCCTGTTGCTGCTATAATGATCTTAGTGGCTTAAACAACACCATTGCTTTATCTTATACTTTTGGAAGAAGTCTGAAATGGATTTTAGAGGCTAAAAGCAAAATATCAATAGAGTAGCATTCTTTCTGAAGACCCTCTGGAAAAATATGTTCCCTTGCCAGCTTTTAGAGGCCACCTACTTTCCTTGGTCTGTGGCCTTTTCCTTCCTGTTCAGAATCAGAACTATGGCATCTTCAAATCTCTTTCTGACTTTGATTCTCTGTTTCTGTCATCACATCTCTTATTTGTCTCTGATTTTTCTGCTTTCCTCCTCTAGGGGCCCTTGTAAGTATATTTGGCCCACCTGGATAATTCAGGGAAATCTCCCCATTTCAAGATATTTAAACTAACCCTGCATACAAAGTCCTTTTTGCCATTTAAGGTAACATATTTATGGATTCAGGGGATTAGGATGTGGACATCTTTGGTGGACTATTATTTTTTTCCTGTCAGATCAACTATCTTGTATTTCCAGGTCATTTGCTAACTCTGTCTTCAACGTTATTTGATTACATTTGGATCTTATTCATTTAATAATACTACTTATTCATTGTCTATTACTATTTTAATGGACTCACTTTTCTGCTTATCCGATTTATATTTTACGGTCTTTTATTCCCTTGCAGACACTCAACACCTTTCTCCCTTTCTCAACTGCACCTCTGCCTTCTGTAGCACTCATCAGGTTGTATCCCTGGTTAAACACAAACAACTCTCTGTCTACCCACTTTTCACCTGCACCGGAGCAGCTGAAAGTGGGTAGAGAAAAACATCTTTTCATGAAGATCTTTCATATCCTTCTTGTCTTCTTTTCTTCCTCGTGGAGGGCTTTAATGACATACCTGCCCTGACTCTAGCTTCTTATTTACACTGCCGTAGAGGAGATGTGACTTTATTTATTTGAGGGACCGAAAGGGGGCATTGGGAATATGTACCTCATCCTCCTTGGCATCTGACTGCCTGTAGGAGTTCCCCCTCCTATGTTCTATGTTGCTGTGAGGGAGGTTTGACCCTGGGAGGGAGACTGCAGTTCTCCAAAACTGATGTATACTGGGTTGGCAGGTCTGTCTAATTGTGGACTTCAATATTAGGGAATCCACTTGCCCACAGATATTAGACACGTATCCCACAAACAGTGTTATCAAAAAAAAAAAAAAGTGATACTTGATTTCCTATTTGCTTTTTTCTCAGTTGGAACACAACTTGAGTGTATTATCTATTGAGTGCCCCCTTATTCTGACCATTTTGCCTAAAACATCCCTTTTACTCTCTAATTCTTTGCCCTGCTTTGTTTTTCTTTGTAATAATTACCAATACTTGATATGATGTTTTTGTTTATTTGCTCTGTTTGCTCTGCTACATGTAAATTCCAGGGGGTAAGATATTTGCTTAGCTATATTCATAGTGCCTGGAGCAGTGATTGGCTTACAGTGTGTATTTGTTGAATGACTATTGAAAGAGTATGAGAACCTTTTCATTATCATCTGAAGATTCAATTTAGACACTTGTAATTTTTTTTTTTTTTTTTTTTTTTTTTTTTTAGACACTTGTAATTTTATTTTGCTTTATTAAAAAAGTGCCAACTCTCAGTTATCCAGGGTAGAGTTAATTAATTTGGAGATTAAACATGGTAAAAAGTAATAATAGACAGTTCATATGTTAAAAAGTTAAAATATGAAAAATTTTGATATATAGCAAGAAAAATTTTATATACCAGAAAGAGCCTATTTTCTTTCTTTTTTAAAAAGATTTTATTTATTTATTTGAGAGAGAGGACAAAAATGAGCAGTGAGGGAAGGATAGAAGGAGAGGGAAAGGGAGCAGCAGACTCCCTGTTGTGCAGGGAGCC
Source organism: Canis aureus (assembly GCF_053574225.1). Taxonomy (NCBI): domain Eukaryota; kingdom Metazoa; phylum Chordata; class Mammalia; order Carnivora; family Canidae; genus Canis; species Canis aureus. The sequence goes on along the minus strand of NC_135612.1, from coordinate 7,971,697 downwards.
TGACTTGGAGTGAGAGTCTGTTTTCAATACAAGTACGTAATAACTAACATCTATCAAATATATCAGACACATATCAAATTGTATGTTCTTCAACTTGGAAACACCTTTACTCTTGTTAGAAGTATAGAATGTTAATTTGAGGGATCCCTGGGTGGCGCAGCGGTTTGGCGCCTGCCTTTGGCCCAGGGCGCGATCCTGGAGACCCGGGATCGAATCCCACGTAGGGCTCCCGGTGCATGGAGCCTGCTTCTCCCTCTGCCTGTGTCTCTGCCTCTCTCTCTCTCTCTGTATGACTATCATAAAAAAAAAAAAAAGAATGTTAATTTGAATGTTACAATTAAAGCAAAAAAAGCAGAGTAGGGTAAATAAATCATTCAATAGAGAAAAAAGATGCCATTTCTTTACAGCATGTTATAGAGCAAACAAATTTTTGTTTGAGAAAAATTTTCTTTTGTGCCCTGAGTTCAAGTGGATTGAAAAAGTGAAAGCATGATTAGAGATCATCTTTTGAAACCTGTGATAAAATTTGTATTCCATTAGTAATGGTTAGAGAAATGCTGCTAAACAAGAACAAAGTTAATTTGAAGTCTCAGAATGAAAGATATAACAGATATCTACTGTTCCTCTTTTCTGATAGCAGATCTAGGTTTTCTTTTTGTGAGTCTTCCCTTTCCTTCATGCAGTCCTTATGATTCAGGTGAGCCTGAATCCTCTTCTGGTTCCAGAGGGTGTCAGAAGGATCAGGCTTGAATGATCACCATATTCCATATCCTTGGCCACAGTCACTGACACAGAGATGAGCTCATGACCCAAGCAGTTTTGGTCAATGTTAATGCCAGGACTTTAGTTGGAGCTCTTGGAACAAAGTGTGCATTTTAGCTGGGGTTGATTGGCTTGGTAGACTGTAAAACTGTGGCTGCCAGGGCTGTCTTGCTGGAGGCAGGCCAACTCACTGAAAATCAATTCTACGAAAACTAATTTTCTGAAATTAAATTTCCCAAATGAAAATTTGCTTATATGACAAATCTACTAATTTACCAAAATCTTATTTCTTTTAACTACTTACGAGGATTACTATAATTTATACTTGGCGGAGTGCTTTTTAAAAGATGTAAATGCTTTTTAAAAATAAGCTTTTTATTTTTTTTAGTTTTTATTTGTATATAAGCATCTTAAAGAATTTATAGTTGGTAAATTCTAAGGATTATAGGGTGATTTATTCTTCTAACTATACATTTTATATTTAGAAGACAGTATTTCATCATCGGTAACTAAGAGCATTTCATGTGACTTTTTTTCAGGTTTTGTTTACTTCATATCTTTTTAATGTCATTTTTTTATGTTTTTCATTTCCTACATGCCAAATATGACATAGTAATCACATAGTACATTACAGTAATAATAGCAGTCTCCTCTGTTCATCCTAATTTTTCTAACACTGCTTTAAATAGTTTTATGGTTTAAAGTCAAATCTCTTAACAAGTTATTTCCAAGTTTATATATTCAATTGTTTATTGTGAGAAACCCGAATAACTTCATTTCTTTCAGATAATTTTTTTAATGTTATATTCCCTCTACTTTTTGATATATTTAGCTTTCTTGTACCAAGTCCTCAGATGACATATAAGCTTAACTGCATTTTTAGCAATTGTTTGCAAAATTTTAACAAAGACATTAACAACAAAGTCATTAGACAGATTTGTTTTCACAGAACTGATTTTGGAAAAAAGAATTTTGGTAAAATAACCTAAAGTCCACTTTCTACCACAGAGGAGAGACTTCTTCTTCTTAAAAATGAATTTAATATAGAGCTGAGAGATAGATTGCTGACAAAAACATCATTTGAACACCTGGATCCTACTGTGCATTAAGATAGAGGTTGGAGATTGGGTTCTCAGGGATGCAAACATTGAACTAGACGTTAGCGTATAGGAAGTATATCAGGATCAACACCTGTGGAAGTGAAGTGAAGGAGGCTGATTGGGCAGAGGAAGCAGTTGGGGTGTGATGTGTTCTTTACAAGGACTGCAGACAATCCCACTCTTTTGAGGAGGCTGGAATGCTTTGATCTAGCTCTACTCTTTTCATAGCATCAAGGTACCAGGGAAATTAAATTGTAAACAGAAAGTTGCATGGAAACATGGAGGGAAACAAGGGGAAGTGGACATTTCTCAGCACACAGTGAAGCCTTACATATTTTGTACAGTGGAGCATTTCTCTCTGGTGACTGTTTGTGTCTCTTAGAAGTGGTACTCTCTCCCATGGGTTGTGTTGGACAGGATCACAGGGCCAATTCTACCTTTGAAACCCCTCTATTTCCAGTTTTACCTTTCATCATAACTTTTCTGTGACAAAATTTAATTTATCTTTTTTCCTATATCTTCTAGAAGATTCTTGCTAGAACCTCTATGAATAGCTTCCATGTAACTCTTACTGCCTTTGACTCTTAAAGCTAAAGTTGTGTTGTAAAGACTGATGAACCTATAAATGTTTTCGTTGCACAGGAATTAGCTATTTCTAGGAGGGGAAGTCTCCAAACAGGGTTTTTACTTGGTATCCTGGATAAATGAGGCCTATTTTCACTTGCCTTGAAGCCAAAGTCTTCACTGTATCAGATACCAAGACACTTAACATCTGTCTCTGAAAGACTTGAAGCATACAGGCATGCCTCTTTTTGTCATCCTTTGTTTTATTGTACTTTGCAGATATTGTGTTTTTACAGATTGAACGTATGTGAAAACCCTGTGTTGAGCATGTCTGTTGGTACCATTTTTCCAGCAGCAAAATTTGCTTGCTTTGTGTCTCTGTGTCACATTTCATAATTCTTACATTTCACACTTTTTCATTATTATATTTATTATGGTGATTTGTGATCAGTGATTTTTGATGTTACTATTGTAATTTTTTTTAAAGATTTTATTTATTTATTCATGAGAGACACACAGAGAGAGAGAGAGAGAGAGAGTGACAGAGACAGAGACACAGGCAGAGGGAGAAGCAGGCTCCATGCAGAGAGCCTGATGTGAGACTTGATCCTGGGTCTCCAGCATCACACCCTGGGGTGAAAGGGGTGCTAAACTGCTAAGCCACCTGGGCTGCCCCTGTAATTGTTTTTGGAGCACCACAAATGGTACCCATATAAGAAGAATTAATTGATAAACGTTGTGTGTGTTCTGATTACTTCACCGATCAGCCATTTTCCCTATCTCTCTCCCTCTCCTAGGGCCTCCTTATTCTCTGAGGCACAACAATATTGAAAGTAGGCCAATTAATAACCGTACAATGGCCTTTAGGTGTACAAATGAAGTAAGAGCTGCACATCTCTCATTTTAAATCAAAAGCTAGATATGATTATGCTTAATGGGGAAGGCATGTCAAAAGCCAAGACAAGCTGAAAGCTAGGCATCTTGTGCCCAATAGCCAACTTGAAAATGCAGAAGAAAAGATCTTGAAGAAAATGAAAAGCATGACTCCAGTGAACACAGGAATGGTAAGAAAATGAAACAGCTTTATTGCCAGTATGGAGGAAGTTTGAGTAGTCTGCATAGATCAAACCAGCCACAACATTCTCTTAAGTCAAAGCCTAATCCAGAGCAAGGCCCTAACTCTTTTCAATTCTATCAGGGTTGAGAGATAAGGAAGCTACAGAAGAAAAGTTTGAAGGTAGCAGAGACAATAAACAAGTCAATAAGCTAAACATGATCATTTCAAGTAGTGATAAGTGCTCTGTAGAAAATGTAACAGAGTAATGGGCAGACAGTGGAAAGAGGGAGCCCTTTTGATAGTATGAACAGAAAAGGCCTGCCTGGGTGGCATTTGAGCTGAAAACTGAGTAGTGGGCAGCCCTGGTGGCCCAGCGGTTTAGCGCTGCCTTCGGCCCAGGGCGTGATCCTGGAGTCCCGGTATCGAGTCCCACGTCGGGCTCCCTGCATGGAGCCTGCTTCTCCCTCTGCCTGTGTCTCTGCCTCTCTCTCTCTCTCTCTCTCTCTCTGTGTGTGTCTCTCATGAATAAATAAATAAAATCTTAAAAAAAAATAAAAAACCTAGTAGCAACAGAGCTGGCTATGTTAATGTCCTAGGAAAGAGGATTCTGGGCAAAGAAATTAAATATGTGATGATGGTGGATAGGAGCCTAATATAGACAGTAATAGACATTTTGTTTTGTTTTAAATTTATTTTTATTTATTTATTTTAATTTAAATTCAATTTGCCAACATATAACACCCAGTACTCATCCCATCAAGTGCCCTCCTTAGTGCCTGTCACCAAGTCACCCAGTCCCCCCAACCTCCTCTCCATCCACAATCTTTTGTTTCTCAGTTAGGTTTATCTTCCTCTCTAATTATTCCCCACTCAGTTTTGCTCCTTTACTTTAAGTCCCTTTTACTATTTCTTTATATTCCACATATGAGTACAACATTTAGACTTTCAACCATTTTGAGCTTATCTTTGTGTATGGTGTAGGAGAATGGTCTAGAAGAAACTGCACATGGCTGTCCAATTTTCCCAAAACCATTTATTGAAGAGACTTAGACAATAATAGACATTTTTATTTTCATTCTAACTGCAATTATATTCTTATGGAGGATTTTAAGTCAGGAGCAATATAATCTGATTCATGGTTTAAAATGACAACTCTGGATTTGGGGGGAAAAGAGAAGAGGCGGGGAGACTGGTTAGCTATTATAGTAATCCAGGAGAGTGATGGTGATGGCTTCAAGTGGTGGACTGAGAAAATGGGGAGAAGTGATAGAATTGAGATATACTTTGAAGGTGCGACGATTAGACTTGCTGATAATTGAGATAATGCAAGGGAAGATGGTAGTGAGGAAAAGAGAAAAATCAAGGATGATAAATTTCCTTCTTTCTTTCTGTTTTCCCATAAGGTGACAGTCTTCCTTTGCTACTTCCATGTCTGCCCTCTCTCTTGTCAAGTACCACTACCTTTCAGGTACTCTTGTGAGAGATACTTTCTGGAAAAAGTCTTTCTTTTGCTCTGCCTTGTTTTTGAGAAATAGGCCTACTAGGATTTTGATGACTGTAGGTTTCCTTCTTGAAAGCACCATGTTACAATTACTGCTTTTGTTTTTGCTGTTACCCCTTGAATGTTTGTGTCCCCATAGAATTCATATGTTTAATTTGATGGTATTTGGAGATGAGGACTTTGGTAGGTGATTAAGGCATGAGGGTAGAGCTATCATTAATGGGATTATTATCCTTAGAGAAGAGATCTCAGTTTTCTGGACCCTTTTGCCATGTGAGGACACAGCAAGATAGCCCGCTGTGAACCAAGTAGTAGACGCCCCCCCAGACGCCAAATCTGCAGGCACTTTGATCTTGGACTTCTCAGCCTCCAGAACTGTGAGAGATAAATTTTATATTTGTTGTTTGAACTGTTTAATCTATTGTATTTTTGTTATAGCAGCCTGAGTGAACTACGACACCCCTGCCTTAAATTGTTTGACCTGTGTTTCTGGCCTCCTCCAACTCTCTCCAAGCCCTAGAAAGACAACTTTATCTTTCGCATATTAACTCTTGTCTTTAGTTTTCCCCACTTTAGTGGAATCAGTCACTCTTTGTTTCTATATCTTTTTGTACTTATTTCTAAGATTTCATTAGAACACTTTCTACATTCTATTTTCATTATTTAAATTTTTGTCTCCTCTGTTGGAATGTGAGCCCTTCAAAGGTAAGAAAAATGCTGCTTTTCATCCTGGTATCCCTAGCACAGAACCTTACATTATAAACTCTGATTAAATGTTTGATCAATGAAAGGCATTGAATTACCTCCTGTTCTGGTTTAATTAATTTTACTTGTAACCACTTGCTGAAATAATAAAAAATATTATCGAATAGCACCCAAGTGCCATTCTTACCAAAACAGTGTGTTTAATGTTTATTTAAAGGGATATTTTAAAATTTATGTGATATGTTTCAATCTCTCAAGTTCTTTGCTATACTGGATCCAACAGATGTCTCAAAGTTAAATTTTGCTTACCTGTGTGAAAACAGGTGAATAGTAACTGACCTCTATCCTTTTCCCCTGTTTCTACTAATACCAGTTCTGGAGACCTTCAGTCCGGTGCTGTTTGATGGAAACTTGTGATCAGTATGTCACAGTGTTGCCACATGAACTCTTTCTAAGGAAGGCTGTGAAATAGCTAGGCTTTTTTTTTTTTTGTTCTTTTTTGAGAAGCATCTTGCTTCTAAATAGCAATGGGTTCTCTGTTGCCTTAAGTCTGCCGGTAGAGATGCTGATGGTGAGAGTGATGTCGGTGTGTAGGGTGACCAGAGATTTAGATTCAGATTCATCTCCTGAAGATGTGTGTGTTTCTTCTAATTTTGGAAGATCTATCTTTTCTTGCTTTGAAGCAAAAGGATAAGGAGAGAAACAATTTGATGATTCACATTAAAAAGAGGTAGGAACAGTGTGCGCAATATTTTGGCAGGAAGGGACAGAAGGATAAATACACTTTTAACACTTTACCAAGGTCATAATTGTGCTAACTTTAAGTTGAACTGGGAGAGGGCATTTATTCATAGAATATGTTTAAAAAGTGTTCAGTTGTTATCAGGATTGAATATCCATTTTTCTCTGTTAATCTTTGAAGAAACCAAAACAATTATATTTGATCAAGGATAGAGTGAGAATTGTGCTACTATTACTATCATTGAAAGAAATGTGTAAACTAGAGTCTGTGATTATATTTGAGTCTCAAGCAGCTTACCATTGATACATATTGGGAACACAACATGGTATTAGCTCATCTTAAGATAAAAATCTTCTCTCCTGCCTGATTTCCTTGCTTCTCTTTGCAATAAAAGTCCTCAAAATGGTAATCTGCAGTTTTGGTCCCTGATTCCTCTCTTTATATCTCCCTACACTCACTCTTCTCAGGCTCTTGCTGCTCTACATCCCACCAAGATTTCTCTCATTAAGGTCAACAAATAGCTCAGGTTGCTCAGTCTACTCCTCACTCTCATCTTACTTGACCTATTAGTAGCCTATTACTAATAGTGGACCTATTTTCAAGAATTCCTCTGTCCAAAAACTCTCCACTTAGCTCCAAGGATACCACAGTCTTCTGATTTCTTTCTGCATTACTACTGCATCTTCTCTCTCTCTTCTTTTTCTGATTTGTCTTATTTATCCTGACCCTATAATGCTACTTTGGCTCAGGCCTCAGACCTTGGATCTTTTCTCCTCTCTCTCCTTACTGTGTTGGTGATCTCATCTGCCTCATGACTTAAATTTTGTCTACGTGTTTACACTTGCCAGATTTATATCTTTTGACCCAGACCTCTCTCCTCATGCTAGAATCATATATCCAGCTGACTATTCGATAGCCCCATTTAGATGTCTAATAGATATTTCCAAATTAATATGTTCACAAAGGGATTTCTACTCTTGTCTTCCCCTAAATTTATTTCACTCACGGTCTCTCTCATTATGAGTTAATGATGACTCCCACTTTCTAATTGTTGAGCTCTGACAGCTTATACCAATCTATTAGAATATACATTGGCTCCACCTTCAGAATAAATCCAGAATTTTGCATCTGCTTACAATCTTTGATGGTCCAGTCTACCATCATCCCTCATCAGGATTGTTGTAACAGTTTCCTAACTAGTCTCTCGTGTTCCATACCTACCCCATTAGTGTATTCTCAAATGACAGTCTGAATAATCTTGCCAGATATAGCCCACACCATACCTCTCTTCAAATCATATTCCACCAGTAGGCTTCTATTTTCTTCAGAATCAAACCAAAGGTCTTACAGTATATTATGTATTAGTTAGCTTGGTTAGTTACAGCAAGCTACCATAGACTGAGTGGCTTAAACAACAGACATTTATTTCTCACAGTTCTGGAGTCTAGGAAGTATAAGACTATGGTACCAACAGATTCAATTATTTTTTCTTTTTTTAAGATTTTATTTATTTATTTGAGAGCGAGAGAGGAGGAGAAACAGAGAGAGAGGGATGAGCAAACTACATACTGAGCTTGGGGCCTGACATGGGGCTTGATCTCATGACCCTGTTATCATGATCTGAGCCAAAACCAAGAGATGCTTAACCAGCTGAGTCACCCAGGTGTCCCCAACAGATTTGATTCTTAATGAGGGCCCTCTTCCTGGCTTGCATAAAGCTATCTTCTTACAATAGCTTCACATGGTAGAGAGGAGAAACTCTGGTGTCTTCCTTTTCTTAGAGAGACACTAATTCCATCATGGGAGCTCCACCTTCATGGCCTCATCTAAACCTAGTCACCTCCTAAAGCCCCCACCTTTAAATACCATTACATTGGGAGTTAGGGCTTCAACACTGGGGAGAGGGGGACACAGACATTTAGCCTATAAGAGCTTATATAAATCTACTGGCTGCTCCCACCCCCTCTCAGAGTTCTCAGGCCTCCCTGCAAATACTCTGGTCTAACCATGACAGCCTTCTTACTTTTCCTTGGACCTACCAAGTACTATCCCACATCTTGGATTTTGAAATGACTTTTTCCAGAAATGCTCTTTCCCCAGATACATGTATGGATCCCTTTTGAGCCTTTGCTCCATTGTCACTGGTTTAATGAAGCTTGCTCTGAGTGAGTTTTTTAAAATTTGTGACCCCTTTCTCAACACTCAACATGCTTTTTTACTTTTGCTCATTTTTTTTCCCATGGCACTTTTTACCTTTTAATATAATGTATATGTGATGGAGACAGTGGTTTGTGCTCATTCAATATACTTCCTAGCTGTACCTCTTATGCCTCTTGCATTTTGGTGGGGCATATGACTTTTTGCTTATGGAATATGTGTGGAAGTAATGTGTATCACCTCCGGGCCAGGGTGGTTCAGAGCAAGTATTTCTTTCTCTTGTTTTTACTTTCTTTCTTCATCTCTTGCCTGGATGCAGATGGTTAAGAGAAATTGCTAGAAGGAGAATCCTAACTTTGTGAATCACAGGAAGGATTCCACAGAACACCCAACTGGAACATGGTATGAGGAGGAAAAAATTGTTATTGGATCTCAAAGTTATGGCTAGCCTCCATTCTAATTGGTTAATGCCCATGCTATTTTAGAACATTTTGAATACCACTCTGGGAACATAAATGGATCAGTGCATTCACTTGAAGCTGAGTGGGGTAAGTAATAGCTATTAATGGAGGGAAATATCAACAATTAATATGGATACCACAGGTATCATCAACAATTTCGACAGTTCCTTAGATAAATTAAATAACGATCACACACATTCAAGATCATTGAGTATTGACTATAATCTGGGCTAGTTTGTGTGAAAGTATCTTAACTTGCAAATTTGAGGAAATTCAAAGTCATTTCCATTCTTTTAATATTGTGGACATTCATTAGCAAGCATTTTATTTTAGGATTTATTCCTGACAGTGTAAGTCCAAACAAATCCTGAATTAATACATGTATTGTTTCCTACCCATGGCAGTTTGTATATCCATGATGTATACTAACATCTGAACTGCGTCCTGCAACTTATCAGAACTGAGGCTTAGTTGGGAGTAGATGTGTCAAATAGGATAAGGTAGGGGCAGAAGAGAAGTCTCTACAATCCTGAACAGGTGAAGTAGTAGACCTAATAAAAAAGACCTGAAGCTGAGTTTTAGATGAAACAAAAATCTTAGCTAGTGAGGTGGACAGGTCAGGAGAAAAGATTTTTGGAAGGGAGTCAAGACCCTATTTTAGATGTCTGAGCCAAAGGTAAGGAACCAATTATTATATTTGGAATTCAAGAAACCAAATAGATGTTCAGGTAAAAAGAAAAAAGTCTAGGTGCTACTATGAACAGCCATACATAGGTTGACGTGACAATAAACATTGGGGCTCTGAGTTTATGGTACAGAATTGGTTCCTGCATCTGAGATAAGACTGAACTTATAATTGAAAATTTAATGTTCCAAAAGCTAAAAGTTTGAGAGATGCCAGGCAGAGAGAGAGCAGATATTTTCACCATTGCTACCCAATAAGTACCCCCACAATGCTTTGTTAGTAAAATAAAGGATTGAATAGGCAGAAAGGTTTAATTTAGATATTTAAAAGGTGGTTAACTGAAACAATCTTAAATTGTCTAATGTGTTAAAATATATTTGGTTGTATCTTGGTAATAATCTGAATATGAATTTTATTTTCATGATTTCAATCTTAAGCTTATGTCGGGCAATTTTTAGATATGAAATGTATATATAAGACGTTGTGTGATATGGAGTAAGTACAGTTGATCCTTGAACAAAGCAGGGTTTAGGGGCACTGCCTCTCCCCTCCCAGTGTAGTTGAAAATCCATGTATAAATTTTGACTCCCCCAAAATTTAACTGCTAATAGGCAGAACCAGGAGAGATCACTTCTTACCGCCATGTGCAATTGACTGGAGAGATGAACTGCTCAGGCGGAGATGATTAGTGTCACACGGCTTTTTAAGCAGATCCCTGCAACACTTGAGCTCTCTGCAATAGCAACAGGAAGTGGCTATGAAATTATTGCAGTAGTACAGCATGTACTGTAGTTAATTTTATGCAGTTTGATTTCATTCATCATTTATATTTGTTTACATTTCTCCTGACCTGTGAATGGCACCAAGTATGGTCTGTAAATGTTTGTGTGCATGACTTTTGATAAATTTTAACTTTTTATAATAAATTTGTCTATGTTTTATGGTGTAAATGATAGAATAGTATCTACCTGTACTTTATGCATTCATGACACACCTAACTTTATCTTAATTTTTTCAGTATTTCTAGGCTACATGGTTTGTCCATGAATTTATTTATTCTTAAAAATCTTCCAATATATTTATTGAAAAAAATCCTCATTTAGGTGTATCCATGAAGTTCATATCTATGTTGTTCAAAGACCCATGTGCATTATTTGCAATTAAAGCCATTTAATCAATAGTAAGTTAAAAATAATTAAACTAAAAAATAAGGATAACATGAGATTAAGAGACATGGTATGAATTAGCCATTTGTATATAGAACTGCCAACACTTAGTGTGTATGGAAGTGATCATGGATGTCAATATTTTCAAATTAAATTTCATCAAAATGCAGAAAACTGGGTTTTAATGTGCAGTGTCATATACTTGATTTCCTAGGTCAGGAAATTAGGGTTTATTTCTCAGTGAACAAATAGGAAAAGCCAGGATTATATATGTGCTCATTTTTTGTTGAAATAAACTTTTGTTTCAAGAAAGACGTATGGCCCATAGCCTGTTTGGGTGCAATTTAGTGCCCAGCTGTATGGCTCTTGATAATAAAAGAGTGATAATGAAAAGTGATAATAAAAATTATATTCACCCGCCTTTGCTTTGTTGAATCCAGTTATGTTTTCCTAAAGGTGATGTGGAAGGTCGTGTTAACTCTTAGTCCGCTCCCTGAAGATGTGGCTGTTATTACTGCCTTACTGTCAAATTTCTCTGTATTGTCTCCAAATTCCCTCTCTTGGTCCACAGGCAAACATGAGAGTTTTGATAAATTGCTTAGAGATTGTGTGTTTGTTGTTGGTGTTTTAGAGAGGAAAGGAGAGAGAGGAGGGAGGGCCAATGGAAAAGGGGGGGAGAGAGAGAGAGAGAGAGAGAGAGAGAGAGAGCAGATTCCTTGCTTAGACTGATGTGGGGCTCAGTCTTACAACCCTGAGATCGTGACCTGAGCCAAAATCAAGACTTGGTTGCTTAGTTGACTGAGTCACTCGGGCACTCCAAAGATTGTGTGTTTTTGATCTTATTGTTACAGTGACTCAAATATCTTAAGCCACCGTTGTAGTCAGTGCTTTGTTTGGTCAACTCTCTGTGGCAGGATAATCTTTTGAGGTTTTTATTTATTTTTTATTTTTTTTAAAGATTTTATTTATTCAGTCATGATAGAGAGAGAGAGAGAGAGAGAGAGAGAGAGGCAGAGACACAGGCAGAGGGAGAAGTGGGCTTCCTGTCGGGAGCCTGACACGGGACTCGATCCCGGGACTCCAGGATCGTACCCTGGACCAAAGGCAGGTGCCAAATTGCTGAGCCACCCAGGGATCCCCTATTTTGAGGTTTTTAAAATGTATTTCTCCTCTTTGTATTTTCCCCTTTTTCTTTTATGTAATTAAAAGATTAGGTGCTACCATTGTTCGGAGAAGGTTTATGGAACAGCATAAATGTAAAAATAGTAGCTAAAATTTATTGAATACCTTCTGAATGCTAAGGACTTTACTACTTTTTAAATGGGAACTACTTTAATTCTCATAGCACCTTATAAAATGGGTGCCATTATTATTACCAATGTTGGCATGAGAACAGAGAGCTGTAGTGACTATACCACAATCATATCATGCAAAACAGAAATGGCTAGGGTACTGTCCTTTCCAATGAGAATTTCCAAAGCTGAAGTCATCTGAGGAGACTAAGACTGGTTTCCTGGAAATGGAGGAATGATGGAGTATCTGTAAGAGAAAAGTAACAGGAGAGAGGAAGATTTTCCTATGGTTAAAGTGAGATTCCCCAGGCTGGAAAGAAGAGGTTTGTGGATCTCAGAAGCCTGAGAACATTTCTAATTCCTGACCCAGGATTAACATACTCTAAAGGCAGGTCATTGAACTATATATATAGCCTGTTGAGCCATGCCCAGTTAACTGCCTATTTTTTGTTTTTGTGTTCATAGATTTTATTTTTTAGAGCAGTTTTAGGTTTATAGAAATACTGAACATAAGGTATAGATTTTTTATATATAGTCCTCTGCCCCCACACATACATAGTCTCTCCATTATCAACATGCCCACCAGAGTGGTACATTTGCTATGATTGATTAACCTGTATTGACGTCATCATCACCTAGAGTCCATAGTTTACATTAAGGATCACTCTTGGTGTTATAACCTATGGGTTTTGTCAAGTGCATGATGATATACATTTACTATTCTGGTATCATACAGATTATTTTCAGTGCCCCCAAATCCTTTGTATTTAGCCTACTCATCCCTCTATCTCCCTATGCCTGGCAACCACTGGTTTTGTTACTGTCCCTATTGTTTTGCCTCTTCAAGAATGTTTTACAGATGAAATCATATGCTAGGTGGTGTTTTCAGATAGGCCTCTTTTGCATTGTAATATGCATTTAGGTTTCTCCATGTCTTTTCATGACTCAACTGTTCATTTCTTTTTTAGCACTGAATAATACTCTATTGTCTGGTTGGACCACAGTTTGTTTATCCATTCACTACTGAGGGGCATCCTATAGCTTTCATGTTTTGGCAGTTAGGAATAATGCTGCTATACACATCTGTATGCAGATTTTTGTATAGATATAAGTTTTCAGCTCCTTTGAGTAAATACCAAGGACCACGATTGCTGGATTTATATGGTAAGAGTATGGTTAGTTTTGTAAGAACCTGCCAACTGTCTTCCAAACTGGCTGTCCCGTGTTGCGTTTCTACCAGCAATGAATAAGAGTTCCTGTTGCTCTACATCATAATCAGCGTTTGGTGATGTCAGTATTTTGGATATTGGGCATTCTAATGGGCTGCCTGTTTTTTGTAAATATATATTTTTGGAGCACAACCATGCCCAGTTTTTTATATAGTGTCTATGGCTGGTTTTGCAGTAAAGTGGCAGAGTAGAGTAATTGTGACAGAGACCTGTGACCTAGACTAAAATATTTACTCTCTGCTCTTTTATAAAGTATTTGTTGACCTGTGTACCACAGAACTGCTGTTACCATATCCGTTCTAGGGATGGCTGTGTTATATCCAGCTGACATTCAGAAAATATTTCCCTGTTTTCTATGACCCTGATAAAACTCTTACAGTATCTTAGTTGTTGTGGATTACACAAATTCTTGAACAGACTCCTGAGGCTTAATATTATTTTTTAAAATCATGCCTTATGGGTGCTTGGGTGACTCAGTCAGTTAAGCATAAGACTCTTGATTTTGGCTCAGGTCATGATCTCAGGGTCATGAGATGGAGCCCTGTGTTCTTGGGTTCCATTCTCAGTGGGGAGTCTGCTGGAGATTCCCATTCTCTCTCTCTCTCTCTCCCCCTCTGTGTGTGTGTGTGTGTGTGTGTGTGTGTGTCTGCTCTTTCTCGCTCTCCAATAAATCTTTTTTAAAAAATCATGTTTTTGGGGATCTCTGGGTGGCTCAGAGGTTTGGCGCCTGCCTTTGGCCCAGGGCGCGATCTTGGAGTCCCAGGATCGAGTCCCGCGTTGGGCTCCCAGCATGGAGCCTTCTCCCTCCTCCTGTGTCTCTGCCTCTCTCTCTCTCTCTCTGTCTGTCTATCATAAATAAATAAATAAATCTTTAAAAAAATAAAAAATCATGTTTTTAAAAAAATTTCTAGGCACATATCTTTTTCTCTTAGAAGTCATTTTTTAATCAAATAAAGTTATTTCCTTAAATACATGAACTCGATTAAGGTTTATTTTTAATATATATGTTGGAAGTATAATATTTTCTTTTTGCATTTTCTTTGGCTCTCCTCTCTTTTTCTAACAAGCAGTTATGTCTTTCCCCCCACCTCCCTCAAACCCAGTTTCAGTGATTCACCCTCCTATGTAGTGATTTAAAATAGTGCCAAGGAAAGATGCTTGTCCCTGTTGAATCTGTCAAGCTGTTAACTAGTTTCTTCTCAGGTGTCTGCTGAAGATGAAGCAGGTTTTCAACAAATGTGTTTCAGGGACTCTCTGGCTAGTTTTTCATCATTATTTTCAGCTGCAACAGGGTTCTGACTAAGAGAATCCTTTGTACTCTAAATATTATTTTACCAAATTTCCATCTTCACACATGTAGTAACTTCACATTTATTTGGCATAGGCAACAGGGCCTACAGAATAATTTATGATCTAAATGCAGCTTGTAATAGCAGACTTGCTGCTGGTGCTTAGAAATTAATTCAGAAATCACTGCCTGTAGCATAATGATTTACCATTGTTTTTGAACCATGTTATGGAACCTACAAGTATTAATTAAGAATTATGGCATATGGCCAAATAGAATCTGGTGAAGTTTTATGTTATAGCAAAACAACCTGTTATCAAAGTATTTTGAAAATAATAAACATTTTCATGTTTCTAGATCAAGTTGTGAAAGATACTGTTTAATGTACCCTGAGGGCTAGAATCATGCCAACACCACATTTAGTCTATAATTTGTATAGTCTAATAGATGAATATGTCCCCTTTTATGAATTTTTAAAGCTTCATAAGAATAATTCACCAAGTTAGAAGCAATTGAATGGATTTAAAATTGAAGTGAGACTTAAAGAGAAGGATTTTATAAATCAGGTCAACAGTGGTGATTTTTAAAAGTTGGACTGAGTTGAAAAAAAAATTGGTAAACAATTGAAAGTAGACCAGAGTGAAGAAGTGAAGATTCATGGATGTTTAAAAAATATGGTCTATTTCAGATAGAGTGCATCCCTGAAGGCTTAGCTCAAAATAACTTTCTCCCCAAGCAGCTACCAGAAAATCCCTACTGGAAGTGATGATGCTAATGAGAATGGTCATTAACATCTTACAGCATTTTACAGCACTCTAGTCTATAACGTCTTTTCTCAAAATGAAGCTTACTTGATTTTCTGTCTAGAAGGTATCTTTATTTCCCAAACTCCTTTATTTATAATTGCCTGTTGGTGCCGTATTCTTCTATCAATCCTTCTTTATCAGAGATGTATGTCCAAGATTTTAATTCAGGAAATAGGTCTGGGATTAATCCCCATCTCCTTTTCTAATCTTCCTGATTCCCTGATTCTAACAAGTACCACCACGATCAACATGTATGAAACATTTTGTATGCTGTTTTGCCTATATTTATGTTCAAGTTACATTTCCCCAACTGAGGCATCAATTATTAAATGAATTATGAGGCTAATCAAAACAAAACATATCCATAGAATAGGAACCCTAGAAATTAAACCTCCATTAAGGTTCTATAAAAAGCTCCCATTTGTCCAGAGTTTAATTCAGTTTAGTTAATTCGACAACTCTTAAGAGTGTTATGTGTTAAGTGTTGCAGAGACTTCCAAGCAAAGTAAAACATGGTCCTTGTCCTCAAAGAGCTGGCAATGTGAGAGGTGAGATAAAACAAAGAAGATTATCACAAAAGGAAATTCTCAGGTTAACTGAGAATTATTACAGTTACCCTAAAGAGGCTATCGATGGCCAAAGAAATAAGAAAGCAGTATAAGATACTTGATACCCAAAGCCAACTGTATGATTTACAATATTCTTTTCATGCCTATGAAAGAAGTAGGATTTCTCTCTTCTAATATGTTAGAAGCCAGGACAATCTATCTTTTGTGGGAGAGGACCAGACATACTAAATAGGAGGAAATAAAATGGCATCCAGGGAAAAGTACAGATTACAGACGAAGGCAAATGTAAGTAACCAGTTCATGATAGAAAATGGGAGAAATTTGGGGATTAATTCTATATGACAGAATTATATATGCCTTGCCTAGTTTTCTGTGTGCTCCCAGGAGATGTTCACGAACAGTATTCTAGGTGCATATAAAGGGACTGTGACAGGTGGATAACTTGAAAATAGCTACAAAAATATTGGGGGATATTATGGTTATTTGAATACCTAATAAATAGTTATTTTTTTCTATGTAGAGAAAGGAATTCCTAAAGTGAAAACTGTGCTTCCCTGTCAAAAATTTCTCCCATTTTTTTCTTTTAGTAATTAATTCAGGAAGGGTATATACTGCACAGCTATGCATCACGCTTGATCTCTAAGCACTACACGATGATATTGTCTACTTTACCATCAAACAAAAGCTTGTCATGCAGGATTTTTTTTTTCCTAGTGAAGAAATCTCTGTCAGCTTTGCTGAAACAAAGATTTACTGTCTGGCATTGTTCTTTCAGGCTTTCACTTTATGAGGCTACATATGTTCTCGATCCTAACAGGAGCCCATTTTTGCTGTTATCTTTCTGGATAAGTGGCTTCCTTTCTTTCACTGATGGCCTGAGGTGCATTGGGTTAAAGATAGTACTAAATTAGACTTGTATTCTTTTGAGGCAAATACAGTTTATAAAGAAAGGTGGAAACCTACCTTGATGAAGAATGTCCAGGCATTATGGCATTATGCTTTTGAAAGTGCTTAGCCTTTCCACTATGGGTAATGGAGATTGGGATTCATCCTTTCAGTTAATAATTAGTGAATATTTGTTATAGACCAGGTAATATTTTAGGTGTCAGCTGTACAGCGGTGAACAAGCCAGGCCAGGATTGTAAGCTCAACAAGTTTATTAAACGAGCAAGTACATGAGCAAGATAACGATTATTACTAAAAGAAAACAAAACAAATTGATGGGATAAAAAATAATGTAGGTCAGAGTCAGGTGGTAACTTAGGTGAACTGATAAGGGAAAGCCTCTCTGATGACAGGACATTTAAGAACTGAATGACAGAGACAGTGACATATGACAGTCTGGGGCTCTGGAATGTTCAGCACAGGAAACCGAACTAGCACAGCGGCTAGATAGAAGGAACAAGGCTATATGTGTGAAGAAGCTTGTTGGGCATTTCCTAATGTTGATTCAGTAGAGATGTCCAAATAAGCCATCTTCAACAAAGGTTCCTGTTAACAAGTCTTATTATTTGACAGTCTTACTGACTTCCCTCTAAAAGATGACCTTTAACTCTGAAAATAAAGACACTTTCTCTTTCTTTTCAAAGCCAAATAAGTAGTTAATATCGTTCTTATGTTTATTCTATTTTTATTTGCTAGGAGGAAAAAAAATTCAGTGACAAGTGAGGGTGCTGCTTAGAAAATCTTCTAAAGCTCTAATCTGCATAATAGCCCAGAGAAGGAATAAAGACCATTGCTAATTTGGCACTTTTTAGGAGTTTTCCTGAAAATAGGGAATCCTAATGGTAGTAGTTGTATTTATAACTTTTCTTTTGCACTGTTTGGCAGTTAGGTGAGGAGCAGGAACAAACACAAACCTGCCATATTACTCTTACCCTTGCAGTTTGGTAGTATTAACATTTCTTTATAAATAAACAGAATAATCACGATCTTTAGCTTGTTCAGGTGGGGCTTCTTTTTCCCTGGTTCAAAGTAGTGAGATTTATCCTGGATATGATAAACCTACATTTTCCTTTTATATTTGTAGACTTTGATAAACCTTCCTTTTTTTTTTTTTTTTTTTTACCGCTTTTCAGCAAGTTTTGGAAGATTTTAGGCCACTAGTATCACTTAAAGTTAACTAACGGTTGTTATATGGAAGCATTAAAGATTAGATGGCTTTGTTATTATTTGTCATCCAACCTACTATTGTAGTGGAACAAGATAGTAGCATTTGGGGAGAATGGAACCACTGGCTTTTTGACACATTTCCTGTACAAGGGCTTGTAGTTCAGAATGAATTTCATTTCTAATAAGTGCTTTTGATTATTTATAGGTTGGTTGGGCTTCCCATTCACAACCCAGCAGAATAACTCCTCAGGTGGGGGTGGGGGTAGCTGCAGTTTTGAAACTTTGTGGCACAATTCATCCATGTGATTTAAATTTTCAAAATTATTCATTTCTATTTCTACTACTGGAAATGTTTTACTTTAATTCAAAATGTTCAGTCCCCTGCAGGGCTCATATATATAGACTTGCTAATCCATATACTTAGTTCTTTGAGTTACTAACTTGTATTAGTTAGTTATTAATGGCTTTGAGTTACGACTTGTATTCTCCATGACTAGATTAGTGGTCACCAAGAAAACTAGCTACTAAATGTGATTGGTTTAGTATAACTCAAATAGCATGTCATAATGACAGTAAGTCAGCATATCATTTTGAGATACAGATAGCATGTTGAAAAGAAATTTTCCCATCAAGTCATAGAAGCTAAGAAATCAATGCTTTCTTATGAAGAAATATTTGGAAAAAGAAATGAAGCCACAGAGATCCACCCTGGTGTTATTTAAGTAAAATGAATGTCCTCTCATATAGAAGAATGTCCCCTTATATATTTTCAGTCTCGTTGAAGAGGTAAATGAGAAACGGTGTTTCACTGTCAAGATGTATCTTGCACATTTGATGGAAAATTACTGAAGAGAAGCAGTCACATTTCAGAGTCTCAAACCTGTTAGAAAGTAAGAGCAGTTTCCCTCCATGGAATTGTTATTGTGAAAAAATAGGCTAGCTTATAACACTGTGGTGCTTGATTTCAAGTCCAAGTTTATATCAGCCCTTCAACAAGGTGTGGAACTGTAATAGGATGTGGTGGTTTGATATAAGGTAGTTTATAAGTCTGATCCTTAAAAGCCCATGACATTCTACTGAGAATTCTCTGTTCTGATTTTTCTCAAGTAAGAAATGTATGGGGGTCATTGTTAGACATTCTGAGTGGGTTATAGGAAATATATATGAAATAATTACTACTGTATGGAAACATTTCCCGATTGTGCTGTGGTATATCTCTGGCATGTCTGAATTATTGGCAAAAGAAAAAAAAAACTATCATAGATATATTGATGCCCACAATAACTTTGGGACAGTATAGGCCATACTTAATTATCTTGGAGTAGAGTTGTTCTACTCATATTGTTTTCAGAAAAGAGATAAAAATAAGACCAATTATAATAAGAAGACCCAAGTCTCCTGGGAATTTTTCTTCAGTGGGTAACATTTCAGGGAAATCCCAATTTATCTGATTTAATGTCTGTGAGAAAGTAATTCCCAGAATACAAATAGTTCTAATACAGATTTTTCATTGCTTTACAAAATCCTGTGTTTCACCATCTTTAATTACTGCCTTGCTGACGTGTGAATGAAAATCTATAATGATCAGATCACAGCATATAGCCTAGGCAGGCCTACTTTGGCAGACCCCAGTCCTTACTGTATCACATTCTAATTCTTATACACCTATTTTCATATGTCACATTGGATTTTTCTTTGATGTAAAATTTTAGATAATTTTATTTTAAAAGAATAAATTATTTCTTTTGCTCTTGAGATTTAATTTTTTGTATTTGCGTATGAGCTGAGTAGCAATTGGCATGCATTTCTGTGGACATTATATGAACATTTATTCTTATTTTTGGAGCTAATGATAAATTTGGAGTGGGACCCTTGGAAAGCTCATAGATCCTAGGTTTTGTGTTTGCAATACCTAATGCAAGAAATGCTCCTGGCTGTGCAAAGCTGGTCCAAACTACTACAATTCTCTACAGAAATCTAAGACACTCACTACATAGCTAATTTTATGGTTCTTATGGCAAAGTTGGTAAGTATTTGGTTCCACTTTTGTAAGGAGTAATGGTAAAATGCTTCAGTTTCTTTTTTTTTAATTTTTACTTTTTATTTATTTATGATAGTCACAGAGAGAGAGAGAGGGAGGCAGAGACACAGGCAGAGGGAGAAGCAGGCTCCATGCACGGGGAGCCCGACGTGGGATTTGATCCCGGGTCTCCAGGATCGCGCCCCGGGCCAAAGGCAGGCACCAAACTGCTGCGCCACCCAGGGATCCCAAAATGCTTCAGTTTCTTGAGACAAAATACTGTCTGTCTTTTTAAGGATAGTGTAACTGTCAGAATCAGTAAATCTGAGGTGAAACTGCTACTTAATATGGAATAAGTATTACTTGGATACCAGTTTTTCAGTCTAACAGATAAAATGATTATTGATTAATCACACATATATACACATACATATGTGTTTGTAACTTTTAAGATGATTTTATTGTATGTCTTTATAAAAAGGAGACAGAAGCCTTCCCACCCCCACCTACACTGTAGACACTGCAGATTAAAAAAAAAAAAAAAAAGGTTGAACTTGTGGATCGAAGATGAGGCAGGAGATATAAAACGGATTAAAGTTAAAATGAAGATAAATTCCTGAAAGCAAACAAAGGCATGAGAAAATGCAAAAAGCTTTCAAGGTTAAATAGAGTGATAATCTCAAAAGCCAAATGAATTTAAAGTTCTACTCGGTTTTATCACAACCTTTCACAAATAAGACCTTAAGGAGATACATGGGTAAATATGATGAGCTGCTGTACTAGTTCACCACAGGAATACCATATCTATCATCTGATTCTCTCTTATAGTTGTCACCCTATGTAGAAAAAGGTCTCAGTTTGAGACCGTTTTAATGAATTACTGATATTTGGGTCATCTCAGTACAATGCGTATTTTGTTTTCAATTCAACTCATTGGCTCCATCACATGCAGGCACCACTTCTTAATTGGAGAAAGAATATTT
Source organism: Canis aureus (assembly GCF_053574225.1). Taxonomy (NCBI): domain Eukaryota; kingdom Metazoa; phylum Chordata; class Mammalia; order Carnivora; family Canidae; genus Canis; species Canis aureus. Next base: position 7,950,498 of record NC_135612.1, on the reverse strand, counting down.
AAGTTGTCTGAAGATGGTTAACCCCAGTATAGAGTTCTGTGCTAATGGGCCAAATTTTGTGTCTAATATCTCCATGGAGCAGCTAGTTTTACTGTGGCATTGGCTAAGGATTTCTTTCTCTTCCCATTAATCTTTTCCTGTATACTTGCTGAGGGCTTTTGACCTGGTCACTCAGGGACTTGCCAGCCAGCAGCTGACCAGTATGTGTCCTTTGTTTTGTATTCAGGATGGTCTGCTGGGTCATCAGGTCAGTGCCCAACTGTATTAGAAATAATAGCTGTAAGTAAAATCATGGTGAGGCTTTAAAAGTGCATAAAATGGGTAAAAAGCCATTTGCTCACATGTAATGTTTAAGAAATACCCTGGTAGAAGTGTTGTGTGAAAAATGACAGGTGCATATACTACAACTAACCCTGGCTACTGACTAATATTTTACAGTAATGCTGAGTATTTCTAGTTTCCAATAATGCTAAATTTGATTTTTAAAATACTAGGATAATTGGAAAGGGAACTACAGTATAGTTCAGAACATCTTCATTTGACTGTTAGCATTTCTTTATAGCGCTTCCTGTAATTTCGCAAAGAGTGTATTGTGCTTTAAGTTTTTGACTGTTTTCTAATACAAAGTATACCATGTTGTCAATTTATAGCTTAAGAATATTGTGGATGAGAAAAAATATCGTATCCAAAATTAGAATTTGTGCAAGCAAGGATGAATAATCTATTCATTCCAGAGTTGAGAAGCGAACCTTTATTTCCCAGCGGGATGTGGAATTACTAACATGGAGAATGAAAGAATGATAGTTCAGGTTCAAGACAGCAGAAATTCAAGGAAGACAGGCTGAGAAACGAATAAACCTTTGAAAGTAGAACGCTGAAGTGAAAAAGTAAATCTGGAGGAAGTATACTAAGTAGATATGCGACCCACCATTATCTTTTTGACATTGAGACTGAGCCAGAAGGTTGTGAGGCACGGGGAGCTGCTAGCTTGTGGTGGAGCCAGGTGGGAAGCAGAGTTTCCAGACAACTGGACCAGTCTTGCTCTGAGAAAAACACAGTGGGGACTCAGTGTGGTTGGAGAGAGGGGAGGAAAAGCTCAGATAAGACTGTCGATGACAACAGTGATACTGGATTCTGGATCAATTAGAAGTGGCAAGGTTTGGGCTTATGAAATTCTGGATAATTTACAATAGCGTTTTTCAGAATGCCTCTTGGCTGCCTGGAGGTACTTGAGATGAGTTTGGAAGGTACATGGGCACAACATTAAAAATCACTGAGCCACATAGAAATTCACTTTCTTTGCAATTTTTTTTTTCTAATTAGAATAAGGAGAAAAAACCAAAAAGCTTCAGTGTGGTACTAGTGTGTCTTTAAGAGCTCACTAACATTTGTTGATCTCCATATTTGGTAACTGGCAAGCAGATCTTGGCAAACCACTGCATCTTGCTAGAGGTTTATGGTATTTTTTAATGACACATGCTGATTTTTCATTTACAATAGAAGTAGACAGTTTTTTAAAGTAAATTTATTTAACTAAAAATAATGATTCCATTTAAACTAAAATATGAAGTGTATGAGTCTAGGTGTTATAAGGATAATACATTAGCCATAACAACAGTAGGCAAATGAAGACAGCTTGGCCAACATTGATGTAGGAAAATAGTTCTGGTCTTCTTTTATTTATAAGAGAGTCTGAAGATATTTGGCCAAGTAGTATGCTAAAGCTTTCCTGTGTACCTCCACCTTCTTAGTAGTCAGAACGCTACTTACGGGGAAGAGATAAAAAACTTTTTGTACCAAAACACTAGGAGAAGCAATCAGATACTAAAGTGGAAGCTTGGATAGGTCCCCCTCTACAATAAAAAGGTGATTTAATACTGTTTTCAGCCCCAGACACTCATACTTTATGTTTATACAAGTTGGCTGGCAACAGTAATGTTTTTGGTAAGAAAACAGGGTAAACATTGGATCTTCTATTAACTTTTAAAAGCAAATGCAGTCTATTATACAGGTTAGGTATAAAATAAAAATAAAACTTATTTGGTAATAAATAGTTGAAGAAAAATATAGCCAAAATTTGGGCCTTAAACAAAAATCACAGGTATATTCCCTCATCTTCAGTAAATCATAACATAAACATTTCTCAAGAAATATTCCATTGAGGGTGCAGTGATTCTTGAATGGGTTGGGCTGGTATCTAGGAATCTAAAATGGCATGTATTTGGCAGGAGTTAGTTACCTTAACTCTGACTCTCATTTGCAATTTTCTTACCCAACCAGGGTCATCTAAGAAATTAACACTCACAAGTTATATGACTTTTCAGCAAGAAACTAACTCATAAATTTAGAGGTTGCCACTTAAGTGGACAGTGAATGTAAGTGGATTATTTTATGGAGGCTTTGAGGCCTCTAATAACTATCTGTAAAGATTCTTTGATATATTAAGAGAGCTTTTGCACAGCTGATTTATTTGCTGCATGCTCTTTACCCTCCACACCACGGGCATTAAAAAAAAATGCCTTGAGTGCTAACTAAATCTAGAAGTGGCTGAGTTGAGTATGGTATAGGAAAAAAAGCTGAGTTGAATGATAAGCATTTAAGAATATTAAAAAGAAATACTTCTCTATCCATTGGGATCTGTTAGTAACCAATTGGTTCAAAGCAGATCTCAACAGGTTATAAGGTAGTATTGGCCCTTTTTATGTCTACCCTTAGCTCAGGAATAGCTTTCTCTTCTGTGCACTTTGCTTTTCTTTTTTCCCTAAACACTTTTTGTTCTGTGTCAGTTAGTGGTGGATGCATCGGTCTTTTTTGATAGGTTTTTAAGCTCTGTATCTTATATATCTTATTCAGCTCCCAAGACACCGTCTTACTGATAGTAGCCTTTCAATCACTGCTTTCTGAATTAAATCTTGAGAACTGTTTAGCCTGCATCTGGAAATAAGCAGACTGCCTTGTGCCTCAGATGCCATTCTAGTTTTACCACTTGCTACCTGAGTGGCCTTAGAAAAGGTACTCAGTCTCTTTAAGGCTTAGTTTCTCCACCTGCAAAATGGGGCAATAATAGTACCTGTCTCTTAGAGTTGCTGTGAAGATTGAATAAAATAATTTATGTCAAGACATAGAACAATGCCTAGAGCCATATATAGGAAGGCAGTCAACATATTTGAAATATTTAATTTTGGTGATGATATCCTAGTATGTTTTTTTTAGAGACTACTTAAAAGAATTATAGATTACAGAAGTGGAAAAAAAAAACTATTGAAATCCTAGAGTCTAGATTTTTGTCTTGTTTCTATTGGTATTTATATAACGTTAGCCTGACCAAGATTTCATAAGCTCAAATCCTCATTCCAAATGGAGGTGTTCAGACTTGATGTCTCTAAAACTCCCTCCATTTAAAAAGTTTTATGGCTGTTATTGTGTTTATTCTCAATAGAAGGGCATTTTAAAAAATAGAAGCTAATATATTAACCTTTAGGATACTGCATAATTTGTATATGATAGAATAGACTTGATTAAAAGTTGAAAAATATGGGGCAACCGGGGTGGCCCAGCGGTTTAGCGCCACCTTCAGCGCAGGGCGTGATCCTGGAGACCCGGGATCGAGTCCCACATCGGGCTCCCTGCATGGAGCCTGCTTCTCCTTCTGCCTGGGTCTCTGCCTCTCTCTCAGTCTCTGTGTCTCTTATGAATAAATAAATAAAATCTTTAAAAAAAAGTTGAAAAATTTCAAGGTCTTATTGAGACCACAACAATTAAATAATCTTTTAATCTATATAAACCTCATTTAAATAAGTGAAAGTAAGATGTGTGTTTAACATTTTTATCTGCTTAGCAAAAGTTGAAGCTAAGTTCACCTGAAGTTATCAGGTGAAGTGATTAAACCAGGTATTGGTAGAACTGAATATAATGCTGCACAAACTTAATGAATGTGTCCTTTTCCCAGATGCAGTTTACTAATGCTTTGGTGACTTCTTTGGATCCATTATACTTCTGTTTGGATGGTTGCTGAATGGTTGAGCTGTACTTCTGGAGTTCTCTCCTTGACTCAGGTTCCAAAGCGAATTGACCTTTAAATCTTGATGACTGGAAAGTGGAAAAGACCCATTCCATCAGGCTGTCCTTGAAACCCTGGATTCAAAGAGATTACCCTGGATCTTTCGTGGTTCTGAGTCACAACACATGACTGATTGAATCTTCTTTTTACTCTAAATATCCAGCAACTATAACCCTCTTCTTTCCACTCTGCTGAGTTTTGAAGTGATAACATTTAGTGCTATCTCTCATTCCTTGGGCCCCATTCACTCTCCAAACCATTGCAATCCGATTTCTTCCTTGCCACTTCATTGAAACTGCTTTGGCAAAAGATAACACCTTCAAAGTTGTTAACTCCAACAGATATTTTTATCCTTTTTTTTTTTTTTTTTTTACTGTACTGCTTTAGACAATATTGCTACATTCTCCTCTAAACTCTTGATACAAATATATTTTCTTTGCTGTGTGTATTCATAACTTGTTTTCCTTTCTTAGTGACTGCTCCTTCTTATTTGAGACTTTTGATTATCTTTTGAACTTTAATTTTATCCTTTCTCACATACTCAAACTCAAAAGATCCTGTGAAGTCTACTTTCAAAAGGTACATGAATCCTTTTAACCACTCTAAGGTACCATCATTCTCTTGTGAATTAATGATACGGCCTTCTAAAAAAAAAATAACAACAACAACAAAAGCCTGTTTTGCTTTTGCCCCATACAGTAGATTCATATCACTTTGCCAATCTAAACTTCTACTGGCTCACAATATCGTTCAGAGTAAAACCCACATAATGAAGTCTGTATAATGTTCATTAAGGCTCTACTTCATTAAGGCCTCTTATGCTCTCTCTAGCATCACTTCCTTCTGCTTTCTCCATTTGTAATATTTTTCATCCATACTGACCCCATGTTGTTTCTCAGTCCAAGCACACTCATAACTCAAGTCCTTTGCATTTGCTGTTTCTTTTTCATAGAAAGCTCTATTCCTAGATATTCATATGACTCACTTTCTCACTTACTTTAGATCTTTGCTCAAAAAGTCACCCTGAAAGTGAAACATTGCCTAACCACGCCATATAAAATAGCAATGCTCTTCCTCCTCCTGAACTTTGATTTCTCTCAACTGTGCTTATCTTCATCTTGTTACACGATGGGTGGCTGCTAGATATTTAGTCTTAACTTTTCTCCTAAGCTTCCTGAAAAGCATTTCTACTTAATTGTCCTACAGACGTGTTGAACACACATGTTCATCTGACCTGATCAAAAACTTCGGCATTGTGCTTCTATATGATTATTCATACTCTTTTTCCATCTGTAACACTCTTTTTCATTTGCTAATTCCTACCCATGCTGCAAGATCAGATTTCATATCTTGTGGCTTTTTTTATCTGTATGATTTCCACCCTTAGAATGGTTAATTGTTCCTCCTCTCTCTATAAAGCCTTGAGCTTATCTTTAACTACTGTATGTATTGCCTTATAACAATTTGATTTCTTGTTAAAAAATATTTTATTTTTGCGAGAGAGACAGAGAGAGAGAGAGAGAGAGAAAGAGAGAGAGAGAGAGTAAGAGACAGAGTGAGCACCTGAGCAGGGGGAGGGGCAGAGGGAGAAGCAGATTCCTTGCTGGGCAGGGAACCTGATGTGGGACTCTACCCCAGGGCCCTGGGGTCATGACCTGAGCTTAAGGCAGATGCTTAACCAACTGAGCCACCCAGGCACCTGCAATTTGATTTTTTTTAAATTATCTCTCTCCCCTAATAAACTATAATTTCCTTAAGGGTAGGGATTGTACCCTACATATCTTTCTGTTCCTAGCACCTTAGTATTGTCAGTATAGAAGGCACTCGAGGAGTGTTTGCTAAACTGATTAGAATGTTAAGGAAACTATTAGCCAAAAAGCTCAGAAAAGATTAATCTTTATGCAACTCCAAAAATTTGAAGGCGTGGGGCTGGAAGTAGGGCATAGGGGCATAATAGGATCGGCATGAAATTATTGCCTTTGGTGACAGATGCACTCGAAGAGAGGAAAGATAATAGAGGTAAAACAACAGATCCTCTGTCTCTTAACAGTGTCACAGCATTGTGTCAGGTGGCTGGCCCAGCTTTAGTAGTCCTGTTGGGTGGTGGTAGAAGGATAAATTACACATCAGTGAATTCTTAGATCTGGAAGCCTCTTGCAAACAGAAGGAAAATAGAGAACAACACTACGTTTCAGGGAAATGCTATGAGTGAACAATATAAATAACAAACTTTTAGTATTTTTTAAATGTATAGATAATTGGATAATTGATTTCCTTTGATGCATGGCTGTTTTCTTATCCTTTTCTGCCTAAAGGTAAATAAATAGATGCTGAATTGAGGCTTAGAGTAGATAATTCAGTGGTTGATGTTTCCATACCTAGTAATTACAGAGTTAGAACAGAAATCTGCTTCTGACTCCAAATATTTGATTTTTGTTTAATCTCTTCTTCAGAAAGAAATGTTTCCAAAGACATGTATTCAAGTGCTGGCTTCCTTCTTTAATCAGTCACTTAATTTACTGGATTCAGTTTCCTGGTTTTTGAAATAAGTGCAATAATATTTGTACTGTTTAGCTCCCAGCCTTGTTGTGAGGCTCCAATGAAAACTACAAAAATGCTACATGGAGGTATTGTTTTTAAGATTACTATAAAAATATAGACTATCTTATTGATATATATTGTCAGCTTCATTTAAAATTATATTATTTGATGTTTGGTATATTAAAATGACAAACAATATTTACTTTTAATTAGGCTAATACTGTTTTGTTATTATTACTTAAAGAACAACCAATATGCTTGATAAATTAATTATGAATATATTGAAGCCTTTCTCTGAGACCGTGTCCTCAGTGTCCACACTCAAAAGCCAATTATGATGGGCACGTACGTATTCTTTTGTTTCTGCTAGTGGCTTATGCTTCCTGAATGGATTCCAAGAAGGAATCATGTTATATTGATTTCCTCTTGTAGCAGGTTGTTGTATAGCCAGCTTGGAATGTATACACGATTGTAGGAGTTCATAATATTTGTTAGAGGAAGCAGATTTATCTTTATAATAAGCACTTTGCAGAACATTTTTTTCAGGAAAAATACTCTAAGTTTTTACTAGGATGTTAAGTATGTATCATATAGTTATTCATTTACTCATTCAACAAATATATACTGAGCACCTATTAATTGCTAATGTTTTAGGCATTTGGAAATATTAGTGAACAAAGTAGAGTTTCCAGCTTCTTGTTTCAGTTGGGGGGATACATATTAAACAATAATTAGAATAAATGAGTATATTACATAGTATGCTAGAAGATGAAAATTAATATGAGGAAAAAAAGGAAAGCATGGTAACAGAGACCCAGAGGCTGAACTTATCACTCATTCAGCTAAATAGTATTTATTAAGTACAACTGCAAAGAAGGTAATGTCTAATTGATACTGCACTGGTAGTACTTAGAGAAATCCAAAATCTAGCTTGAAAAAAGCCAGCAAAGGTAGTGATGATATGAGGAAATGAGGCTAGCTAATAGATTGCTAGCGGGTGTGTGAATTATTCCAACTTGTAAGTAACATAATCTGACATTATCTATTACATTTATAATGAACAATAATTTACCAACTTCTGTGAATCCATCCTACAAAAGGGAAACTGTTAGTATATAAGGATGTTTAAGAATGTTTATTGCAACATTGTCTGCTGTTGCAAAAGAGGGAAAGGAGATGACTGGGTAGGAACCAATGCACAACTAAAGCAGAAGGAAGATGAGCAAACATCTGAATCTTACCAAACATTTAATGATAACCAAATCCATGAAATTTCATGAATAATACCAGAGAAAACAGAATAAAAGAACAAATAGGCTTTTAAGGAAGTATAATTGATATCCTTAAAGAGATAAAAGAACCTAATGCAACCACCACCCAATGACAGGCTTAAAAAAATTAACCAATTAACGATCATCAAAATACAAAGCTCAGTAAATGGGCTGAACAGTATTCATTGTTCATTCATTCATTCATTCATTCATTATTCAATCAGATGAAGATTTAATTAAGGATTAAGAAGATGGAACAAAGGGATTTACCTAGAATTCACAAAAGACAAAAAAATGAAAAGTATGAAAGAAATAATTCATTTAGATTCAAAAGTTGCTGTATTAATTTAAAAGATTTCCAGGAGGCTCTTTTGGGTTATTGTGGAGTGAGGCACCATGAGCGGCAAAGTCTCCCATGAATAAAAAATTAGTCAAGAAATTGGCCAAGAAGTATGATGCCTCTTTGGCCTCAGAATCTCTGACCAAGCAGATCCCAGGAATCCTGGGCCCACGCCTGAATGAGGCTGGCAGATTCCCTTCCTTGCTGACCTACAATGAAAACATGGTGGCCAACATGGATGAAGTGAAGTCCATGATCAGATTCCAGACGAAGAAGGTGCTGTGTCTGGCAGTGGCTGTTGACCACATGTAGATGATGGATGATGAGCTTGTGTACAACATCCACTTAGCTGTCAGTTTTCTGGAATCAAAAGAATTGTCAGAACGAAAAAAAAAAAAAAAAAAGAATTGTCAGAACGTCCAGGATTTGTACATCAAGAGCACCATGGACAAGCTCCAGTGCCTGTACCAAGGCACAGCTTAATGAAGTCTACTGCTAGCATTAGAAATGATAATTATAAATAAATAAAAAATTTCCAGGAGGAAAAAAAGATTCTCTGATGGCACCTGTACCTGTACACTTGTATTCTCAAACATTGGTTATTTTTAATTTAAACATTGTTATTATTATTATTATTATTATTATTATTATTATTATTTGCAAATCCAGTAGGTTAAAAAATTATGAATGGCATTGAGGTTGAGAATTTTTTTCTATATGGAGTAAATATATGTGTGTATATATATATATTTTTTTCCTATCTATTATCTCTTCATGACTTTTGACTTTTTTTATATTAAATTATTACTTTTTAAATATATAAACCTTTGTATATAAGGGCTAATAATATTTTGCCCATTATATAAGCTAGTAATACACAATCTTAGTCTGTCATTTAAAAAATTATGATATACTTCGTCTTTGAGATTTTTTTCCCATTTATTCAAATGCCAATATTTTCTGTTTTCTGAATATTATGAGTATCTTAAAAAGTATTCCCTTTTGCTTATCCCCACCTAACCTATATTTTATTTAACTCCCTTATAGTTTAATTTTTCAATTTTAGATCTTAAGCCAATTTGAAATGTATCTTTAATTACCATAAGAATTGGGTAGTTATCTTGTTAAGTCTGTGTGTATGAGTTAAAAAATCGGAGTTCTCATCTCTTGTTTCCCTCCTAGTACCATACTGTTTTAGTTACCACAGCTTTATATTTATAACTGAGAGAAAGTGATCCAATTTTATTCCTTTTTTCCAAACTGGTCTTTGCTATTCTTCTTTATTTACTTTCTGGAAAAACTTATGAATCTATTTGTCAGGTTTCTGTATGAATTATGACCTTTAGTTTTAAAATAAAACAAATATGTTAAACCGGAAAAAATACATGTAGCTTAATGAATGAATGTAATGTGAACACCATTGTAGTCAGTACCTGAGTAGGAAGTAGAATTTTGCCTGCCATCCTAGAATCCATCCATGTACCCTATCCAAATCCCACTTACCCCAATAGAAACCACTACCTTGATTTTTATACTTATCACTCTCTAGAGTTTCTTTATTAATTCAATTTTTCAAATTAAAAGAAAAGAGAGTGATAAGTATAAAAAGGAAGACAGTATAGATGTTTAATTATTTCTTAAAATTTACCAATTTCCAAGATACAGAATTGATTTCCAGTCATCTTGCAGAGACCCCTTGGCTTCTTTCCTTATCATTTTGAAATCATAGATTTAAATGTGTTGTGATATATTCCAGTTTCTGGGCATTATTATTTTTCTGAAGCATAAATTGTCTTATTTTTGGTCAGTGGGAATCTCTTCCCTTTGGCTCATGAGTGTTTTGACAGAATTCTGGTAGTTTTTGATTGCTTCCTTTCTCTGCTCTCTAATTTGACAAGAATTTCTGGCCTTGTGTATTTCCTATCTCAGTCTTAGAATCAGACTTTTTCCCAAGAAATCAAACTCTGGAAAATTCAGTGGAAAGTTGGATTTCAGGTTTAAAATCTGGGTTTTAGGGATGCCTATTTATGTTGGTCTAGTCATTGTTTCTAGCATTTTAATAAAATTATGTTTGTAGGCAGAGGTGAGAAGTGTATAGAATTAATATATCTTTAAGTATATACATATTCAAAAATAATATGTAAGTTTATATTGATATTTTCCAATATATTTAAGTACTATGGGGTTTTTATGTAACCTCTTCTCAAGGATATAGGAGAAAATAGTTAGAATTATGCCATAATTTCTTATTTCCTTTATCCTGAACTATACATACAACAGCCTTAAAGTGATATTACTAATATGACCATTATCAGTATTAGTACAGAACACAGTTATAAGTAATTTTTGTATATGCTATTCACATTCTTTGCACATTTCATTTTTTAGTGGTTGAACTATAAGGTCTGAGCATATAACAATTACATACTATATCCTTTTTCGTTTAACTTAATTCATTTAATTTTTATTCTAAATGTAATTATAAATGTAATATTCAGTCACCAGTGCTTATGTTGATATTTCTGTAGTCATTTGGTTGCTAGAATCCTTTCCCTAGTTGATTCCTTAGAAAGTGCTCATGACAGCATTCCTGAATGCTCGAATGTTGATAATCGTTTGTCTTATGCCCTTTATATTTGAAAATCAGTTTTGCTGGTTATGAAGTCCTTGAGACACCTGTTCTGTCACTGAGATTGTCAAATATATTCTATTTTTTTTTCTGGCATAAGGTATTGCTGTCAAAGTCCAATGATAATCTAATTTTATTTTTCTTAAAAGATAAATGTTTTTTAAAAAATGCCCAAAGATATTTTTTCCCTTTAAAGTTCAGTGATTTTTTGAGAGTATACCTTAGTGATAGTAGTTCCAAGTCTGTCAGGTACATGTGTCCTCCTTTAATATGCAGTTTTCTAAATCTTGAATTCAAGAAAGTTTTCTTGTATATTAGTTTTTTAGTATTTATTCTATCTGTTTGCTTTCCTTTTTCTTTCTAGGTACTCCTATGATCTGTATCCAAGACAATATCTTCAGTATTTTATCTCTTCAATATTTGTCAAGTCTTTCTTTCTCAGCCATTTTTGTCTTTTCTTTTTCAAGACTTTCTAAGGTGTAATTTACATATAGTAAAATTCATCCATTTTAGTGTACTGTCCTTTGGATTTTAAGAGATTCAGTAAATGTAAAAAATGGTGTAAATGTGGTGTAAATGTCATCACAACCAAGATACAGAAACAGCTCTAGCATTCCTATCCCCTAGATTTCTCTGTTCTCCTCTATAGTTGAGAATTTCCCCACACCAATCTCTGGCAACCGCTGATATAATTTCTGTCTCTGTAGTTTTGCATTTACAAGAATGTCATATAAATGGAATCATATAGTGTGTACCCTTTTGAGTCTGAGTTATTTCATTTAGTGAAATGCATTTAAGATGCATACATGCTGTATTCATCATTAATTGTTCTTTTGCTGCTGATTACTGAGTAATATTCTAGCATGTGAATGTACCACTGTTAGACTCTTCATTCCTCAGTTGAGAAACATTTGGGTTGTTTCTAATTTTAGGTAATTATGAATAAACCTATTATAATTTGTGTATGAGGTTTTTGTGTGAACTAAGTTTTTATTTCACTTGAGTAAATGCATAGGTGTGGGATTGCTGGTTAATATGATCAGTATTGAGAAAGGCTTCTGCATCTGGAAAGAATGAAACTGGTGTGAGGCGAGAGGAAGAGCTGAGAGGCCTAATGGTGTTAAGTTCTTGGTCTCAATTTTTCCTAAGATCTGGATGCTTCTTTGCTTTCCCCATTGCTTGGTTGTTCAGCTATTCTTTAGATTTCATAAAATAAACTAATATTCTTTGGATAATTTATTTTTGTCCTACTAGGCAGTTCTAAATATATTTCTGATGTGTGCAACAATGTAAGACTTGTTTTATAGCAACCTTTTATTGATCATTTAGAGGGAACTAGCCCCTGTGCTCAATCTTTAACATGCATTTTGTAATTTGTGCACTATGATTATCCAGCCCATTGTACATTAGTTGCAATGAAAATTTAACTCATTGTTATGAAGAAGAGAGAGGAGGAAAAATGAAAATAAGTAACCACGTGGCACTGATGTGTTTACTAAAGGGTTCTAAACATGCTGTCAAGAATTGCCAATGTATTTATTGTTTTGGAGAATTCACTTTTGATTACAAATGACTTTATTGTTTAGTATGGGCACTTTAATGTTGACAAGTCTACTCTGCCACCCCCCCAAAAAAAAGCCACATTACTATGAATTCACACATAAATATGTAGATTACTTCTTTGGTGTATATATTAATAAATAAAATATTCATGAACTGAAGCCTTAAAATGAGAGATTTAACATCATTATGGCCCAAACACTTTGCTATTCCCATTAGTTCTAACAACATCCAACTTTCTGGTTCCCTATGGAACAAATTTTTAAAATATAAATGATTAAATAGGCCCCTCAATATGACCATGATCTTTATTGAAGAATTTAAGGTATTTTGATTTTCCTTCTGTGTGGTCATGAACACTATCTTTTTTTGAATTACTTTATAAGGACACATATGATAGTTGCTATTTGAGCAGTCCAGATGCTATGTGTTTCTGGAGTCAAGAAGAGGGTGAGGTCAGTTTCTGGGTTGGAGGCTCAGGGGAGGCTTTGTGGAGAAGGTGATATGAGAATAGGGCCTCATAAGTTTATTTGTGTTCAGAGACCACTGGCACCAAAAGAAATACCTGTATTTAATCTGTGTATAATATACTAAACTGGTATTTAGGTAAAAGGTTCACCTTAAAAAATTAATTGAATTTCTTTTTCACATGATTTTGAACATACAGTTAAAATCAATAAGTCCATATGTCTGGATTCATGACTAATTATTAAAAGACAATCATGCCCTCTTTGATCCTGTTTCCTAGAATGAAATTACTCTCTTATCTCATTATGGAATTTTAAAATATTTAGTCATAATTCTATATTGCATTATCGTAATTGATATGAATTCAGCAAGAGAGTTATTTTTAAACTTTCATGATCTCCTGGAAAATAATAGGTCATTAAAAATGACCATTATTTATTCAGTAGAGATCAAAAGAATCAATGTGGTCACTCAGTAAAATATACTTTTGGACTTAAAAATGACTAAAATGGATTTTTAGAGTAATAAAACAATCCAGAATGCAATAAAAGCACACTTCAAAACAGGAAAAATCATCATGACATTTAGAAGCAATAGAAAAAATAATATATAACCTATTTGTAATTGATTTCAATAGGACCTCTGACATTTCTGTGTACTAAGGGGCCTGTTCATGGAGCCATTGCTAATAAACAGGGTAATGTTGCTGATTATTTATGGAACAGTTAAGAAATAATGGTTCATACTCAGCATAAATTCTGAATTAATGTCTTGAATAATTGTATGCTACATAGTATTATCAACCTGATATGCTGATATGCAGGGATCACTTTAGACACTTGTGAACAGAAGTTTTCTTAATATTTATAAGATGTTGAAAGGTCTGATTGCCTTATCCAGAAACCACAGACATTTGCTAACAATGTATGTCCTGTAGTAAATGTGGTATTTTATATGTGATACCATGTTAAGCATCACACAAATGAATTTAATCCACTATGTGAATTTTATTTAGTAATACAACAGAGTACATGCTTTGAAATGCTTGTGTAGTCATTGATTGATTCAGTCTTCAGATAACATCGTATGTGGTGCCCCTAGACTCTGGGCAGGTGAGCCTCTTTCACCTTAACCCACAATAGAAGTTCCAATTTTTATTTACGCCATCCCAGTAAAAAGTTTGGGAAGCTCTGAAAGTAACATTTATTGATCCATGATTATGTGGAAGATATTGGCCTCAGAACTAAAAGCGATTTAAAAACAATAAAGTATCTTATGCTTTTAGAAGTGTTTAAAATCTAATGTAAGAGGAATATGTAATGAATAAAAAAAAATCACAGGTTTGTTATTTCTGTTTTAATGAACTTAACATGTATTCCAAGTTCCCATTCCCACTATAATGGAAATCAATCTTGCTAAATCAAGGCAACTATCTTCTGGATAAGCTCAGGCAACTTCAAGTCTCCTTTCCTGCTCCTCTTCCATAGGAGGGTCTAGGTTCTTAGGCACTTGCATATTTTCGTGACATTGGAGAAAGATAATAAATAGGTCTTGGGTTCCTATCTGCTGCGCTTGGTGCTAGACTACCTTGCCATCTCTCCTGTCAGTGTCAGCAAAGTGCAGTGAGTATTCTGGGAAGTTCATTCTGTGCTGTAAGCCTACCCACCCCACTCTGTTTCTCACTCCCTTAACCTTCAGGGATGCTATACCTTAATTTTCACTGATTTCTCTCCCTTACTTGGGCGAGAGAGCATTTTCTGATTCTCTCCATATCCCACAGCATTCAAGGAAGGATGATGGAGTGGGCATGAATTTCATTCATTCATTCCTGCTATTCCTAGGGAATTACCTGACTTATCCAAGGCCACAGAGCTTGTAAGTGGCACAACTTGAATCCTTGGCTGTGATTGTCATGTGATCATTTTTTCCACCTAACACTATTTGGTATTTTCTTAAAATTAGAAAATTGGTCAGTTGAAAAGTACATATAAAGTATGAACATGGAGTGGGGGCTGAATTGCATCATACACTTAATAATTGTTAGGGCTTTTTTTTCTCTTCCTGACCTTAATGGGTCTGAGATTGAAGTATTCATTGTGACTTATGCAGTTCCTTATCTTATATATTCCTTCTCTCCTTCTCTCTTTTCCATCATACTTGGGGTGCTGAGAGAAGAGTGAATACTGCATATGCTTTTGTGGGGTCACTATTAAGCCTTGGTGTTAGAGAGCCTGACAACTCATGTACCGTAAGATAAACATTTGGGGATTAAACTAGTAGTCACTTTGTTCCTTGGCTGATTTACCTGGTAATATAGAACCATCTTCCATTTCAACTCTTCTTAGAAAAAGCATATTTCATACACTGACATACAGATACCTGGACAGTTTTGATGATCTACATCAAGGATCAGCAAAAAGAGGTTTATTAGAAAAATATGTATCTAAAAAGCATGTCAACAGTTCTTTTAGAAAGTGCTTTATCAATGTGTCAAAGATCTTTGAAATACACACCAGTGTTTATCTCAGAGTTATGTCTAATCACAAACACTGTATTGGATACAACTTAAATATCAGCAGTAGTAAGATGATTAAGCGGATTATGGTACTTGTGCAAAATAAATAATTATATAACCCTGGAATATGATAGTGATGAGCAGTGTCCATCAGGGGGGAATGTTTTGTGTTTTTAGTTTTACAAAGGACATATAATTGTATCCTAAGTATGAGATTAATTATGTAAAAACAATAGTAAAGAAAAAGATGAGAAGCAAATAGATTAAGGTAAAATAATGATTGTCTTTGGGGGATGAATTTACAGTGGTTGTACTTTTTATTTTCCCTTCCAAATCTTAATCTTTTTCTTCAGTTATGAACTACACATACTTAGGGGAAAAAAAAAACACACTTTAAAAGAGGTGTTTTACAAATATGTAGTATCAGTTTAAGATGTTGGAAGCAGAAAAACAATCTCAGTTTTTGAGTTTTTACAGATTTTGGGTTACATTTGATTACAAAGTTCAAAAAAGCTTTGTGAGTTGGGGCCGTAGTGCAGTTTTTTGCGTTGTGTATCCCGAGATGTAACATAAGTGAATCACAGCCACTATTAGTAATGTGCAATATGAAGAAGAAATATGCTGAATGGGAAGAGCATCAATCTTTAAACAACAGGTGGAGTTATTATTTAGCATTTTGAGTGGGGTAGGGTGTTTGTTTATCTCCTGCTGCTATTTATAATTCAGGACTGTTGTTATTTGAACCAGAATAGAGGAGCAAGTTGAAAGAGAAGAAGAAATGAATAGCTCCTCCACCTCCTCTCTAAGGAAGCTTACCTGCAATCAATCCTGCCCGAGTGAACAGCAGCTACAAATGGGTGTGCTCTCCTGAATTCACTGGCTGTATCCACAGTCCACGCTGCAGTAGTTGAAGCAATCTTCCTTTGAAAATATTGATTTCCTATGGAATTGTCATTTGAAATGATGGATCTACAGTTGGGTTGGGACCTGGAGGAAAGATGGTTGTGTTTGTGTTGCAGGCATGAATCTTGACAGGCTTTGTCCTCCACACAAAGGACAAAAGGAAAGGAAAGAAGTTATTAGAGTTGGGAGAAAGATTAAGGAAAATACTTTAATCATCTTCTGGTTTTGCAGGCCAATTTCTAGTACTTAGGACAAGATTATTTATGGGTCCATCATTTCACAGTAGTTGAAATTTTTGATTATTTCTAAAACCAAAATAGTAAGACTTACGGTTATGTACTTTACAACAGAAATGCAGAAAGTTTTTTGTTTTGGCTGAGTATTCTTTGGTCATAATTTTCTATTTCTCAGAGGTGATCTGAAGGCTGATCTTTGGGTCACAGTGATAACAGTCCTTTTTCCATATATTAGATTTCCTGGAGCCCTGGAGCCTTCCATTAAGAAGGACTTGGTTCTTGATTATTTGCATCCTAAAATATTGGACCTGATTCTTTGCACCCTCCCTACTGTTATGTTTTTTCATATCATATGAATTTCACATAATATAGATCATCTTTTTCTGTAATGTGTCATTGCTTTTTTTCTGCCACACTTTGAGGTGAGTTATTCTACCTGCCCCCCCTTTTTTTCCCTCTTGTCATTTTTTTTCCTGCATGCTCTACTTTTTACCTCAGAAACAACCAACCTCATTGGGTTGGGGTTTGTTAATTAGACTGATTATTTGCTTGACACACATCTCTTTCCTATTATTCTATATAGGACCAAAGATGTTAGGATGCTGTTTTGTTTTCTTCATTTTCAGAGAATAAGTCTATGAAGCAAGGTATGTACATGAGATTCTTAGAGTGTGTGATATACAAAACCATTAAATTCCTAGGGCAATTAGTGAATACCTATCATCATGAATGCAACATTCTTCACAAATAAATTTTATAACAACCAAAACTTGGCTTTATTATAACACTATTTTTAAACCATTTTCTACAGAAAATTTTCTATTTATATAAACTATAATAAAATTAGATCACTTTGTAGGTGTTGGAGCATCATCACTATATACTGTATATTAGGTACTTTTCAGAGTTTTTGGGTCATTGAGTCATTATGCCCTTAGGCTAAATGAGCACTATGATTCTTTGTTATTGCATTTAATATATAAACTTTTTTTTGATATTGCATTATATGTGTGTCTTTAAGCAACTCACTTTTCTGGCTGTCTTAAACATGTGCTTTCTCTCTTCTCTAATTTTATGCTTTTAATCTGAAAAATCATATCTGTACTAAGCAGAAATCTGTCTGAAGTAGGAATAAATAGTCACTGGGTAATATTTAAAAACACAAAGTTTGTAATGTAAGAGTTGAGCTTTTGGTACAGCTTTGGACCTCTATTTTTTTTTTTTTTTCTGCTGCCTTGAGCCCCTTAATAAAACACTTGGTTTCATGGTTCTTATTAGGATTGCAGAGATTTGAAGTAGGTGACTATTTCTAAGCAATGCCCATATTAATAGGTAGATCAACTCTCAAAATGTTGTGAGGTTTAAAGGTATCCTATATGTGAGCATCTGATACATGATAGTCACATAGGGTGTGTCTGAGAGAGAGAGAGAGAGAGATGGAGAGGAGTAGGAGTGCAAGGGAGAAACCAGATCCATCCTTTCAGGAAAGAATTGACCAAAAGGGGTGGTTTGCAACTCCTTTGGTAGCCATCTCTAGTGTATTTCACTGACCTGAATCACAATTTTCAGCACTATTGTCAGACAAACAGAAATGCCACCTTCATCTTTGTTTTGTTTAGGACACATCCCCTCCATCTCTTTTATTTAGAGAATCTATTTAGTTTGGGGAATGGACTAGGGCTTGTGTATGTGGATTAATGTAAGGTGAAACAGAGTATGAAAACATCTAATTGGAACAGTGATTAATTTGATTTTAATAGTCAGATGAATTTCTTTAACACAAAAAAAGGAAAATGCAATTGGCAGATGCTTGCTGATGATCACCTATCATCATAGCAATGTCTTATTACTGAATAATTAAAAGCACACCTCTAAACTAGAGAAACCCTTCCAATTTGGACATAAACACATACTAGGATTCAAGTACCATTTTAGATTTCAATAAAACCCTTAATTAGAAATCAATATGTTAGGAACTCAAATTTCAATAGTCAAATATTCTACTCTATAATGGTAAAATAAAATAGCCTTATATTTTTAAAAAGATTCTTCAATCACAACAAAAATGTATATTTTCTGGGAAACTCTCAGCTAGCCAGGGTTCATCCTTCCATTTCTGGTAGGATATTGTTAATTGAGTTTTTACTGTAACAGTGTTTCTAAGGGAGAAATTTTTACTCCTTGAAGACAGTGGGCCTATCTGCATCCTTTAAATTCTTGCAAATTAAATTCTGATTAGACACATTTATAGAAATTGTCTGATGTATTTTCTATATAAAGAGAAAGATTTTATATTAGTCTTCTTTGTGCATGTGCATTATTAATTGGAACAATGTCATTTGAAAAACTATTTTACTTAGATTCTCACATTTATTTTAACAAAGTAAGTAAATTCTATTTGATGTTCAGTGAAACAGGCTAAGTTATGTTGTTGGGTGTTTATGGTAAATATGTGCCATTTCCCACTCATCTTTGTTTAGGCAAACATTCATTTCTGACATTTATCTATCTTATTTACCAGTCACTGCTATTTATATTAGTAGGCAATGCTATTTCCTATTTAACTTTGGTATGATCACTATGCAAGTATAATTTTGAGCTCAGCCACCTGTTTACACATTCTGTCATATGGCAAAACAAAGCCCTTTCTAAAGTAAGTATTAACAAGGAAAGTGGCAATTGTGTGAGTGAGACATTTGGCAGTCCTAACCCTAAAGCAGCCTTAAATTAGATTTTTTTTTAAACTGTTAGCCTGCATTAATTCCTGAGGATGCTTATTGGTAGGCAGTAGAATTGAGATGCTGGTGAGTATGAATGGAGTAGCAGGACCATTATTGATAACACTTGGATCTAAGCTTTTAGCTTATAAATATTGAAAATGTGTTAACATGTATTGATGTTTGGTCATGAACCCAGGGGCAGTGGAATGCATAAAGAACACACTGAATACATAATAAATGAAGGAGCTGCAACTCTGCTGTTACATTGATGATGTACTTCTCACATGGATGTTTTTTTAACATGGAGAATATTCTCTCTTGTCAAATTTTTGGAAAGGAACTATGAAATCTTCTAGTGCACAGATTTGCCAAATTTCGGCAGTTTCCAGAAAAATCTCAGAGTAAGCTTCTCAGTGAGTGTGGTGGACTAGGGATTTTAGAGATCAGAGTTTAATCCTATTACCTGTGTTGTTTCCACCTTAACACCAGGAATCCATTTTGGACACTGATTTCAATGAGCTATTATTAGGTGAATGTCATTTTAGTGAGTGATCTAAAACTGAATGAAGTCCCCCAGTCAAATGTTTTGCCTTGTATACAATAGTAAAAGATATATGAAAAGAATAATTTACGTAGGGAATATGGAATTTGACGTGGGAGGCTCTGTTATAAAACAGGGACTTCTCTTTTCCTGAATTAGGGGTAACCTGAAAATTTAAAGGAGATGGAATTCGGGCGAGCGAAAATAGTTAATATATTTTTGCTAATGAAAAACATTTATGACTGATTTTCTCTCTGTTTTTTTAAGGTGGGCTGAAGGAAAAGCTATTCAATCGAACTTTAGGTAGTGGAATGAGAGTTTTGACCAAGGTTTTGTCTTCCTATCATTAAAAAGAATTTTCTGAGTATGAGTTTCTAACAATATGGGTAATCAGAAATTTGGAAAAGGCTAGTCTTATAGGATGTCAGGAAAGGGCATGAGCAAGCATTAGATAAAAAGAATGCACTCAAAAAAGACCCTTAATGAGATGAATACCCAGCTTGTCAAAAAACAAAAAAAAACAAAAAACAAAACAAAAAAAAAAACGCTTAATGATGGAGTAAAGATAAATTTGTCAGTTTCTCATATGTTGAATATTCATCATATAGTCTATGCAGCTGTATCTCAGAATGCTGTTTCCATTTTTTTTAACATAAAGCAGATTACTAGTTTATTCTTAGATACTGAATTGTGTACCTTGTATGCCTAAATGAACTCTTATAAGACAGGACTTTAAATAGTATTTTGTTATTCTCAGTATTTTTTTTCTTATTCTATGATCAGGTTTATGGTATAAAGGCTACATTTTTTTTTTTGGAGATAGGCAAAAGATTATATGAAGAGCATATTCCTAGTTGGTATGCAGATATTCTGATGGATATTTATTCAGTGTTAAATAAAACTAGTGCTATATTAAATCGTATGTCCATATATGTTAAGGTATGGATGTTGTACTTGTTTATTTATTAATAGAGGAAGTGATCTTATTTATTTCTCTAGTAGGCTTATAGATTTATTTCTCTAGTAGGTTTCATAGGTTAATTCAGAGCCTAATCATATCTTTTCAGACTCAATGACTTATGCTTCAAATTTTACAAAACTGTAACTTGGAAGTAATATATCAATTCTTATATCCTCCCCGATAATATAAGTAATATATTAATATCTTACTGGTATTTATAATCTTATACTTCAAACTAATTTAAATGACCAATTTAAACATTTAAAGTAATTAAATATATCTATATATAAAATACCTGACTCCAGAAGTGAATTTAAGGTGAAACTCATGAAACTGAAGCTCCAGACCCCAACTTGCACAGGTCCTTTTCTTTTTTCTTTTTCTTTTTTTTTTTAATTCCTTAATTTTTTATTCCTGGTACCACTACCACAATTTACACGGCAATATACCTGATATAATGAAAAGAAAAAGAAAAAGAAAAAGCTACAACAGATAAAAGACCTCAGGAATGTACATTTAATTGACACTACATTGCATTAATCAATAGCTGCACTTTTTTTGCAGCTTTTTGCAAACTGTGGCTATGACAGTCCTGAACAAGAAGAGTTTCCTATTTAAGTTGCAGTAACTTTTCTGACTATGGATCATCGTTCCTCCTGTGGCAGATTTTTACAGTTCCTCTAATGCATTTGGGACAACTGTCTGAAAGTAACCTGCAGCTTTCCTCTCTCTCCTGCTAAGAACTGTAGCCCTTTTCTTCTGAAAATTTTTTTAGAAACTTTTGCTACCATATCCACCACTTCCACCACCAGATCCATAAACACCACCATAGGGACTGCCCAAGCTTCTTCCATCAAAACTGCTCCCCTTCATGGGTCCATAATTTGATTGCTGTTGACCATTATAATTTCCAAAATCAGTATAGTTCCCACCACCACCATAGTTACCACCTCCAAAATATCCTCCTTCATTGTAACCATCATATCCTCCATCACCACCACCCATATCTGCCTCCTTGGTTTCCATATCCTGGTCCACACCACCATAGCCTCCTTTACTACTGTAACTAGGACCACCACCATAGTTGCCACCATCACCTCCAAATCCATTATATCCACCATCACCTCCTCCATAACTACCTCGGTTGCCGCCACCTTCACCACCATAGCCTCCTCTTCCACCGAAGTTTCTACCATGGCCAAAATTACCACCACCTCTGAAGTTTCCTCCACAACCCATGAAGTTGCCAGATCCACTTCCACGACCGCTTTGTGATCCAGCAGACTGCCTCTCTTGTTTAGAAAGAGCCTTTTTCACTTCACAATTATGTCCATTAGTAGTGTGGTATTTCTGAACAATAATTTTATCAACCGTATGATGATCATCAAAAGTTACAAAAGCAAATCCTCTCTTTTTTCCACTCTGCCTGTCTTCCATAATTTCTATGGTTTCAATTTTGCCATACTTTTCAAAATAGTCTCTCAAAGATACAGAGTCTTCTGTGTCTTCTTTAATACAACCAAGAAAAATTTTCTTCACTGTTAGATGGGCACCAGGCTTTACAGAATCCTCTCTAGAAACAGCTCTCTTTGGTTTCACTACACGCCCTTCAACCTTGTGTGGTCGGGCACACATTGCTGCATCCACCTCTTCAACACAAGAGTAATTCACAAAACCAAAACCCCTAGAAGTTTTGTTTGGGGATCTCTCATTACCACACAATCTATAAGTGTGCCCTATTTTTCAAAATGTTCTCTTAAACTATCATCTGTAGTTTCAAAGCTCAAACCACCAATAAACAGTTATCTCAACTGCTCTGTTTCCTTTGGATCATGGCCCTCCATTTGAGAATGGACTTGCTTCTTCCAACTCGAGTTCAATATGGGTGCACAGGTCCTTTTCAATTCCAGCATACCCTCCCCCTTGGATATGAAGAGGAAGTGCAGATCATGCTCTAGGTAGTAGTTCTGGGACTGTGGGTGGTTCTGGGTCACCAGCATCTCCACATCTACCCATGTCCTCTGTGAAAATCTCATCATGGTAGAACTTATTGTTCATCCAGAGGATCTGAACAAAAGGTATTCTCTCCCTGTCTGGATCAGAAGCTTCTGAAGGTCTTGGTTTATAGCCATTTCTGCTCTCTACCAACCAGGACCAGCTCACAAGAGACAGGAAGGACCTAGCTAGGTCCATGGGATAGGTCTGGGGAGGACCTAGCATGTCCATGGGGTGAGGCATATATTAAAGATCAAAGTGCTGAGATTCTTCCAGAGCTTGCCCACAGTGATCATAAAACACCATAAAACTGTGGCTTTATAGTAAACATCAAACACTATAGTAAAGATAAAACAACATAAAAAAAAAAACATAAAACTCCCTCTGTACTGAAGCTTGAAAAAACCTTGTAAGCTATCAATAACACAAAACAAATTCTCATTAGCCATGCTAGAGGAAAGACTGAATTATCATTTTTTTTTATTACTATATTGAACCCAAATATAAATTATTACTATATTGAACCCAAAATGTAGGGGAAAAATTGTTATGCAAGTATGATAGAAGTGGCAATTAATAATAGTAGTAAAAGTAATAGGTTATTTTCCTGGATTTTGTTTTGTTCATAAGGTTTTCAGATTTTTATTTTTTTATTTGTTTATTAATTAATTATTTTTATTTTATTATTTTTTTGGGGTTTTCAGATTTTTTAAGACTTTATAATTGATTACAAGTCCTTTCCTCATTCTAGATATAAACTCATTTTCACAGCTACTTTTGTATTCATAATTTTATATTATTTTCTAAAAAATAGTTCTCCAGGTTACACAAAACCTGGATCCCTTCTCTGCTTGGTACAGAGTAGCTATTTAATCCATGTTTATTTTATTTTCCTCTAGATCCATTAAATTTCCATTGATTGTATAAGTAATGATGACTTTATCTACTAATATTTATTACATACAAATACATAGTGTCTATCAACTATGTTTCACTTATTATGCCATGGGTTGAATGATGGCATTTAAAAAGATATGTCCACATTTTAACCCTTGAAATTTGCAAATGCTATCTTATTTGTAAAATGGGTTTTTGTGACTGAAATTAAGTTGAGGATCTTGAGATAAGGAAGTCATCCTCCATTTTCCAGATAGGCCCTAAATTCAATGACAAGAAATAAATAGAGAAGACAGACAAAAGAGGAGGAGGCAATATGGCCATGGAGGTAGACCACAGAGGATGAGTATTGGGTACACAAGTCAAGGAATGCCAATAGCTACCTAAAGTTAGGAGAGGCAAAGAACATAATATCTCCTAGAGCTTTTGGAAGGAGAGTGGCCCTGGTGACACTTTGATTTTGGATTTCTAGCCCCTAGAATTGTGAGAGAATAAACTTCTATTGTTTTAAGCCACTTGGTTTGTGATAATTGGTTACAGCATCTACAGAAAACTAATAGACCTTTTCGTTTTATCACAAATATTTTTTCATGTTATCATCAATGCCTGTTTTATTGTAGTAAATAACTGACTAGAAATTGGGTGAAGGAGGTGGTATTGGAGGCTTTTAGGGAGAAATAGAACAAATTCTGAAGACAGAGCAAAATCAGGAATTGATATTCATGAAGCAGACAATTCTGTTTTTTCTTTCTGTTGCATTCTTTCTGATATTATGGTTTTATTTTATTTTTTTATCTGTATTGGGGAAATGGTTAAAGAATAGACTTTATTAGCATTTTATGCATTAGAAAGGAGCCCAAGGATCACTGTGTTAGGACCAGAGTTATAAGAGAAGTGAAGAGGTAGTTAGAAATTTTATGAAACTTTCAGTAGCACAAGGAGGCACACTGTGTTTAGCCATATGAAAAATCACCTAGAATACATCCTTTTCATATTTACAGACTCAAAAATGTATCATTACAGCAGGAGTTGTGAATTTTCTTATTTGTCCTAGTTGTGACCTATTAATGGTACCACTTACCTGAGTATAGAAAGATCTTCTTTTTATTCTTTTATAATGTATTTTGAAAACTTAAGTAAACTGATACATGTTTTTGCTTCTTTAGTTGTACAGATATTTTCATGTAAATATACATAAGATGGTAAGTGCGCACACTTTTTTCATTAAGTGATCTAGACTTAAGAGTTGAATTGATATGACTGTTAGAAAAAATATGTCAGTCATTTAAATGCATGTTAGGAAATATACTGAACTAATATATGTAGAAAGATTATTTCAATTTCATCCAAGAAGGTAATTTAACCACTTATATCCATTTATATTTAATAATGGCTTCTTATTTTGATGTTTCTATATATTGAATTTTTTATATATCATCTTTGAAAGCTATAGTCATTTTTCTTAAAAATTGATGAGGAACTCATGAATTGTATCTATGGAAAATCGGACTCATTGTTCTTTGCAAGAATGGAGATGAGAAGGAATGCTTTGTCCACCTTGTTTTGTATTAAAGGACATATTTTTCTAAGAGGAATTTAATGTATTTTATCAATATTGGCTCATATTCTGTTGGTAGTCTGTCCATTAGAAAGCCAGGTGGGTTTTCTTTTTTTTTTTTCTTTTTTTTCTTTTTTGAAGTCCATGTTATCTGATATAAATTTAGCTATGTTCCTTTTTAATTTTAATGTGTGTTATCATTATTTTAGTTTTTATTTACATTCCAGTTAGTTAATATACAGTGTAATAGTTTCAGGTGTACAATGTAGTGGTTCAACACTTCCATACAATACCCGGTGCTCATCAGGCTGGCTCAGTCAGTAGAGCCTATGACTCTCGATCTCAGAGTTGTGAGTTCAGGCCCCACATTGGGCATAGAGCTTACTTGAAAAAGAAAGAGATTCTTTTAGATAAATCTCCCATGTTGCCCCGTCCCAATATTCTATTTATAAAAAATAAATTGCTTCTTATTGTTTTCAAGGTAGATATATGCATTGTTTAGCATTGATTAACAAGCCCTTTTTAGTTAAATGACTCCATCTCCTACTAATGCCTCCCCTCTTCATCCTCTATCATTTTATATTGACTATTAAGCCATTCTATTCTATGTCTGTGTGCATTTTTTATAAGTTATGGAAGGATTCTAATTGAGATGCAACCATAATGTAATTTTTCTGGAAAACTGGTAAGGTGGGCACTCTTCCTACATCGACAGAACTTTTAAAAGAGCTTATTCTGAGGCAAAAAGAAGGATGAGTGTGTTGTAATAAGTGAACCTTAGCTGCAGAAGGTCAGAGTCAACCTCTAATTCAACATGTGCCCTGTTGGGCACATGTCTGAAACCTATGGAGACTAAGTAGGAGAGAGATGTAGAAAAATCATAAATATGTTAAAAGGTAGTATGGGGGGATTGGCGAAATTAAGGATAGGGATTAAAAAGAGTACTTATGATGAAAAATGAAATAAAATGATAAAAAATGGTAAAAGGTAAAAAAAATACCATAAATCACATTTTCCCTAAAACCTGTGTAAAAAATTAGGATCCCAGCAGCATTGCTTTTTGAGTCTTCTTTTTGAGTGGAATTCCTACTATGCTTTGCCATAGAACTCCCTAAAATGTGGATTATATGAAGACCCAGAGGTGGCCCCAGAGAGCTGTGGTTCCCTGTGATATGTTGATGCCAAGGAAATGCTATGGGGAATATAGGTCTCTTTAAGACACTTTCTCTGATCTCAGAAATATCTTGTTGTTGTGGTGTTGGTGTTGGAATTGGTAGGAGCTGTATGTTCTGATTTAGTAGATGAAGAAAAGTTGGAAACTTTTGGAAGTTTGGAAGTTCCAAATTTAATTACTTTGTGTCCTAGAGTCTTGCAAAGTAAATGAATCTTATCTGATATGCTTACTTATGTTATTATATTAGTGGCTAGAAATGCCTAAAATATGTTCCTTCTGCTACTATTTCAATAATATCAAACTATGAAATTTATCGAGAAATTAAGTGCTTTAATTCAAAGACCTAATCTATTATGGTGAGATTTTGGTGCTTGTGGCTGGGTTGCAGATCTGATTTTTGATGAGGTGGTTTTCATGTATCATCCTAAATCACACCTGCTAACTTCCGATAGATTCAACTCTATCAGACCTGCTTCCAAATAAGTAAGTTGCTCTGGGTTCTAAGGACACTCCAAGATAGCTGATGGCTCTCTGAGAAGAGGAACAGGTCAGTGATGATGGTTCCTAGACAAGCCAGTTAGGAGCAGTCATCAAGAAAGTTCTGCTGTTTATCTTCTTCTTCTTCTTCTTCTTTTTTTTTTTTTTTTTTTTTGCTTTATGATAAGCTGCAGAAATATCAAAGTAAAGTGGGGGAAAACAGTCTCGGCATTATAACATTGTAGGTTGAGATCTACTGGTTTCATGTAGGGATTCAGCTTTGTTTACTGAAAGGAGTAATTGATCCAAGAGAATTTGAGAGACCTGAAGCAGTTATTGCATCCCATTCAGGAATAACATAGCTTATTGATTAGTGGGGATTTTAAAAATCCTTACTCTTTTCTATTGAACCTTGATTAAATTGAATGCATGAGCACAATCTTAACACTTGACCTATGTGAATGGAGGAGAGCTTAGTGTCGAATGAACTATGGATAAGAAGGACCACCCAGGGTTGTGAGCATCCCTAGAGACAGACACATTGTTGGGATCTCCTGTCCCTCAGTCTGTATATTGCTCTGGTGAGGAACAAAGTGAACCTCCACGTCCTATTATACCTAAGATATTGCTGCTCAGACTTCCTTCCTCTTTAGTACATTTTTCTATGGCCCCAGGTTTCCATATTTTTATGCAGATTCAAATAACCAAGTTCATGAAGAAGAGTATCCTTTCTGTTTTAATGGCATTCAAATGTTTCCCTCTTTGAAATTGCCGGACCGAATTTTATCACTCTGTATATGAGGCGATTAGAGAAGTTAGGCAGCTTTCTGTTCACATAGGTTACTAAGACCAGAAGCCAGGTCTTGAGGAAACACACCAGAGCCAGGGCTTTTGTCTGCCTCTCAATCCATTCCATTTTTTTTAACATTATGTATTTTTTTGTGTAAAACCTAGAGTAAGTGGCTCCTTTTCTATCTGAGGATGCAAAAATAACTGAGGTGCTCTTGAAAGTAATTAGAACTTACTTCCCCATCAAAGGGAAAAACAAAACTAAGTCTGATTGCTTATTTTTTAGTATTTGTTAAATTAGGTTCTTGGTGTGGGCAATGAAAAATATAAAACCTTAATGAAGGCCATACTATATGACATGGCATATTATGTATTTGTTTGAAAAAGGAGAAACGATGAAATTATTTACAGAGCACATAATGGCTACACTTACTCAGCTGCAATTTGGAAATTTGAGGGCACTTAAAATTTTTTTCACAAATATAAAACAGGAATCTACAAAGTGCCAGGCACTGTGTGAAGTGCTTAGGATGCAACAATAGCAGTTTGGTCGTGTCGCCTGCCTCCCCTATGCATTCTGTCTAGAGGGGTGATATAGGCAAGTAAGTGAGTAAGAGGTGGTGTGAAAATGAGCCTCACAGGTGAACTACAAGGCATGTGAGTACTTAGCAAGGGCACCACATCCAGATGTGGAGAGTATGAGCAGTTTTGCCAGTAGTAGGGACATGTAAGCTACAAAGTCAGGGACGAAGAGAAGTTAACCCAGAGAAAATAGGAGTTGGATGGGGATGGGCAAGCACTGTAGATAGAGGAGCAGCATGTGGAAAGATTCCTAACTAAAAGAGGAAATATTTTTTTCGGGAACAAAGAGAAGTTTAGAATTGCCCAAGTATGCCTGCTACAAATTTTTCTGTGATTTCAATATAAGTATATAATGTTATTTTTTTCCCCCTCAGGGCACCCATTATTTGGCAAATGAATACTTTTCCTAGACCTGGACATTTAGGAAACAATTTTGGCTCCTTTTTCTTTTCTTCTCTTTTCTTCTATTAAAAACAAATAGAGATTTTTTTAAATTAAGATTTTAAAAATTATTATTTTTTATTAAAATAAATAATAAAATAAATAAATTATTATTTTTTATTAAATAAATAAATTTTATTATTTTTTATTAAATAAATAAAATAAAAATTATTATTTTTTATTAAATAAATAAAATCCTACTTTATTTTATTTATTTATTAGCGACAGAGAGAAAGAAGAGAGGGCGTGAGTGCTCAGGTGAGCAGGGGGAGGAGCAGAAGGAGGGAAAAGTAGACTCCCGGCTTTGAAGGGAGCCCATCTCAGGGCTCTGTCCCAGGACCCCGGGATCATAATGCAAGCCAAGGGCAGATGCTCAACCGACTGAGCCACCCAGGCCCCCATCCTTTTTATTTTCTGAAGAAGGGACAGATTGCTTATCTTCAGACATCTAGTCGTTGATTATCTCTGCTTGATGTGTGTGACTGCGTGTGGGAGTGCTCCTGTGGGAGGGGATACCATGCTTGTACATAACTTGAACTCTGTGAATCATGAAAGATCGGTGCCTTCCATTGCCTGCCTAGTGACTGTTGTCACTTACAGCATAGAATGTGGGCACTGTGGTCGGAAAGCTTGTGTGACTTGTAGTATATAATTGTGAACGTGTTCCCGACTCCTGGCTTATCCTAAACTTTATTTTATATATTTTTTTGTATCTTTCTTGTTTACATGCAACACCAGAATCCTACTTTATTGCTTGGAAATTTCTGAAAGTTCTGTCACATTGGACAATTATACAATTATAACTGAAAGGGGAAAAAAAAAAGATGCATAAGGAATGATTGTAACTAGCTTATGCCTATCCAAAGCAAACCCGGTGATGAAAAATTGTCCTGTTATGTTTCTCTGTGCCGAAACAACTTGCTCCCTTCTGGCATGACCGATGCTTATATATTAGGTCACTCAATATTAAAATGATTATGAAGATCCCTGATGCACAAATATGCCCTAATAATGTAATTATTAACAATTATAATCATCATTATTAATGGTATTAATAGCTAGATTTTATGTCATGTTACTATAGATCAAATACTAAGCCAGGTGTTTCATGTTTATTGTTTCAGTCAATCTACATAATGTCCTTATGAAGCAGACATTATCATTTTCCTTATCCTACAGGTAAAGAAATAGAAGCATAGAGACATCATATGCTTGGCCCCAAATCACAGAACTAGTATGTGGGAGGAAGAATTTGAGTCTAGGCTATCTGACTTCAAAGTTCACTTACCTACTAGACAGAGTCTGTTGCTGGAGATAGTGGGATCATAAAAGTTTACAAAACTGTGAACTAGCAGCCCGCCCAAGAAACCAGTTGAGTTTAATTTACCCATTAATTTAAAGGACACGTTTCCTTGGCATCACGGACTATCTTCTTATGAGTATCTTCAGGATATTTATTAGGTTAAAATTAACTTGCAGTTCTTACAGATGCTAATAAGCTGCCCTGTTTACCTTTAAGCTGAACTTTACAAATGGTATTGTACCTTTATAACCTTGACATTTATTAGGGTTTGAAAAGTGCTGTTCACTACTTGAGAAAAGAGAGTAAATGTATTCTTAGAGTGCTTTGAAAAAAAAAAAATCAGTGCTGTATGTGTGAATTGTTTGAGTGTTCTTTATGGTACACCAAGCACTTTTGCATCATTTTGTTTTATTCTTATAGCCCTCCAAGAGAGATAGAGTGGGTATTATTGCCTCCATTGTGCTGTTAAAGAAACTGATTCTCAGTGAGTTAAGGACGAACCAGAACCAGAACATGGAACTCTTACTATTTTCCCTAAATGCTACTTTTCCCTACATGCCTCTATGCAATTCAGGAAAAAAAATAGATGGAGGAAATTTCATAGGGAATAATATGTAAGAAGATAAATTCAGCTCCCTTTAGGGTAGGGTGGAACGGGATACTGCCTCTTGACTGCTTAACATTACCAAATATGACTTGGTTAATAACATCACAGCAGACAATGACATTCCCAAGTAGCACAACTCATAAACATGGCACATGGCTTCTTTGCTGGCACCTACTTTTATGTCACTAGAAGATGGGGGAGCTCCATGGGCTTCATTTCTCTCCATTTACCCTACACTGATGCCACCATGTAAGGAAGACAGATGTTTACGGAGAGTGGCTTTTTAAACTCTAGGAACACTTGGGGGAGCTCCTTTATTTTTTTTTTTTTTTTTATGGAGGAAATGCATTGACTATCTTGGCAGGGATTTAGAAGGAGTTCTTTATTTTAGTAAATAAAGCTAAGGTGATCTTCTCTGTGAGAACCCATTGTAGGAGAAAATTTCCAGTAATTTGCCAACATACTCAAATTCTTACTAAAATTTGTATTCAAATAACCTGTGTTGTATTTTAGAAAATGTAGCTCTTGGCTAACATTTTCCATATTGAATTATAGAAATAAGAATGAGGTAAGTGGAGGGGATGCCTGGGTAGCTCAGTATGTTGAGTGTCTAACTCTTGATTTTGGCTCAGATCAGGATCTCAGGCCCTGCATAAGGCTCTGTGCTCAGTGAGGGGTCTGCTTCTCTCTCTTTTTCTCTCCCTCTGCCCCTCCCCCGTTTGTTCACTTTCTCTCTAAAATAAGTACATACATAACATAAATAAATCTTTTAAAAAAATGAGGCAAGTGGCAAAATAATGGAGTTGAAAGTGTAGATTTTGGTAAATAATGGACAAGAGTTTGACACAGAAGCATATTCAAGGAGATCTTGGTAACAGTCCCAAGAAACCAACAGTGTTAGCCTGAAGCAAGTATCTGACACGGCCAGTGTGCATGGCGGCGATATGAGGGCAGGTGAGGTCAAATAGAAAAGGCAAAGATCAATGTACATTAGCCAATAGATAATATCTTTTTTATTAAACTAGTGTTAGAGCAATTTTACAATGATCACATGTTGTGGGAACTTTGTGATCTTCAAATGTTGTGATAAAAAAAAATAATTTCCTTTGATTGAAGAAATACTTCATTACCAGGCAAGTACTTGTAGTCAGAAGCCTGGATAGCAAAATTGCCCATTGTATTGGCCCAAACATCTAGCTTGATGCAGACCAGGAAGGCCCTACAATCCTAACAGCTTAAAGAAAGGAAGATGACATAGGGACCAATGGGCTGGTTTAAGGCTCCTTTAGAAAGAGAGATTGAGGTCTACCCAGGGCAAAGATTTCAGGACTCTGGTAGAAAGGTCCAGTCTCTCTGCTTCAGAGATATAGGCCTTAATCAAATCTATTATCCCCGGGTTTAGCTCAACTCTAGTTTATGTGGTTACCCTTAGCAATATCTATCATGGATCTGCCTCAGACCAGCTCTGTGACCTTGATCTAACACTTAACCTCACTGGATCTTTTTCTATAGCGCAATCAATATACTTTCTGTTCTTTTTCAGCACTCACAGGGATGCCTGTGAACAAATAACATAGATGTGAAGTTGTTTTGAGTTTCTTAGAGGAAAGACACATTGAATACTGGAAATTATTGCTGTTATTAAAGTTAATGATTATTATTAGCAGTACATTGGGATAAACAACTCTGCCAGTCAAGATTTGAGTAGCTCTTAGCTAAAAAATCGAGAGTTCAGCTTAATCATAATGAGGGTTCTACTGGGGTAGATACAAGGTTGAGGTATGATAGTCCCCCCCCCCCCCCCGGGAAGAGCATTGAATGATAGGTTTATTTAGTACCCATGAAAACATTTTCTTAGATCTTTTTTAAAATTGGAATTGGAAGGTGTTCAAGTACTAGATAAAATCCATTCTATTAGATGAGATTTACTCATTTCAGTGATGGCTGACTAGCTTTAGTTTTTGTTTTTGTTTTTGTTTCTTTTTCTGTCCCCCCCCATATATCCCCTCCCTTCCCAGCCTCCTGCACACATGAAATGAATTATAAAAAGCAGTACATTGAACAGTGTCAACTCAGCAATATGCAAACATGTAATGTTCAGTTTTTTTCAAGATTTTGTCAGCATTATTTTCTGTTCTGCTATCCATTGATAAAGACTAGGGAGTAGAAAACCTTGATGGTTACAGTATAAGTATCTCAATACATTCAGATAATTTGTTTCAAGTCATATTCAGTATTTATTATGGTCAATGTCTACTTTCAGTGGAGGAGTAATGGCCTGCATTCCCTTAGACCTGTGTTTGCTGAAGTCTGGGATCTAGGTAAAGACTAACTCCCCATATAAGGGGCCACATGCTCTTTGTGAGCAGTTTGGGGCACCTCACTAGTTGGCCATCACCTCTTCTCCATCTAACAACTGGCTGCTTGATAAGATTTGAGGCAGCTGGTCTCTAAGTGCCTTTTCCCTGGTATGGCACTTGAGATAGGCATGGGTGGCTAGGAGCATTCTCTCTGTGGCCCCCTAACTGAGAAACCCTTGCAGATGGTGCCACTACTTTTTCCTCAACATCCCTGATGGGTAGTCTCTGTGTGGGCTCTTGTGGTCACCACCTATCCTTGCCTGACATTTTTGTAGCCTGTGCTGTGCCCTCAGAAAGCCTTAGAGCCCCTACCATGAAGCTTCAGCTTACGGAGAAATTGAAGAGAGTAAACTTTGCCCTATTCCCAATTGTTTGCAGTCTTGGTGCTTAGCAAACAGTTAGCTGTATAATGAGCTGCCTGTGAGATGTCTGTCTACTCCCACAAAGGACAAAAGAGAAAGGAGGACGTGCAAGTACTCTACTGATTCTCTCCTATCTTTTCTCCGTGGATGCCCCTTCTCTCCTACAACTAGGCTTTCTAAAAATTTTTATTTATTTTTTTGGGGGGCAAAATTTTGATTTTTATGCCAGGTGATTGGCATAAAGACCACTCCATTTCGCATCCCTTTATGATTCCTGAGTGGATCTGAATCTTTTAGAAATGAGTTTGAAAGTTGTTTTTATTCATCCTCTTTAATTAGGCAAAAATAAGACATCAATATTTCATAGTAAATGAAATCTCTCTCCTATTTTAAAAGATGCCAAGAGATAAAAATCTAGGCTAATCAGTTCCAAATTGTGTGTGTGTGTGTGTGTGTGTGTGTGTGTGTTTCTTCCCTGAAATCAGAAATGTAGACATTGTTTTCCTGGTTTTACTGATGTGGAAAATGAATCTCAGAGTAGTTGTCACGTATCTAATAAAAGGCAGAGGATATATTCAAGTCGAGATTTGGCAGACATCAAATTCTGTATTCTTTCTGCTAGAGAAAACTACCTCTTAGCCTGGCATTCCACTTGGTCAGCCAGCATTCGAACCCCATTCCTAAGTATGGGAATGGCCTTTTCCTTATGTGTTTTGGGAGGGGCATAACCACTTTCCATTATAGAAGGTGAACATATTAGATCCTTTGTTAGCCCCCCTTGCAGCTAGGACAGACATATGACCATGTCAGATATGGTCATCCTAGAGTACAGGGCAGCTGAGGAGTTCTTTCTTGTCAGCAGTAGGAGTTGCCTTGTTGGGTTGAACCTCAGTGGTGGCCAGAGCAGTGCTGTCACCTCTTGTGTCCGGCGCTGAGGGCTTGCAATGCTGATAGTGCAAGCTGCAAGGTCTGTATCTTGAGACAGCTGTCAGGGGGCTCTGGTCCACCAGGTCAGGGGCCTGATTTGCGGCATTATTCTTGGCTACATCTCTATGTGTCTCTTTTCTCAACTTTTCCAATGAATCTGCGACATATCTAATATTTTTTCAATAGATGCCTTCCTGTTTAAATTAGCTAGGATTGATTTCATCTTGAGGGGGAGGGTCCAATCTACATTCTTCTGAATCATTTTCAGCCTAATTCTTCAGTGTTTGACTTTTTTTTTTTTCTGAGTTTGGGGATCTGTTGGAGTTTATTAGAGAGCAAGGTAGTTTTACTGTTGGATATGTTTTGCAAAGTACTCTCCATTGTTTCCTTAAAACTAAGTGTGATTATTAGGATATAAAGAATATAATTGCTGCAACATGCAAGAGCATAAATGAATTTCCCCGTAACTACACAGGCACGGGCTTTGGAATTAGTGGAAAGGGAAGCAAAATAATCATTTCAAGTGATTAATTTTATGAAACGATGCCTTTCATTTGCCATCTGCCTAGCAGCACCCACTCAGTTCAAGAGTTAATGCACGTAAAGCCCTTTCTCCTCTGTCCACTCCTCCCTTTCCTAACAAACCAGTCTTAGCTTTTTTTCTCTCCCTCTTTTTTTTTTTTTTTTTGTACGCTTACTCCCAACACCTATTGATACATAGAATACATTCAGTGGCTCCTCCAGGTTGTGTCTCATTTGCATTTTCCTCCTCTAGAAAAAGGATATTGCGTCTCATTTGTATTTTTCTCTCCAAAATCAAGCCCAATGCCTGGAACAGAGTTGGCAGTCAGTGAGTATTTACTTAGAGAAACAATTAGTACTGTAAATTCTGGGACAGTTAATTTCTTTAAAATTTCACCTTTTCCTAAGTTAAATTTTCAAGAGAGGCTTCTCTACATGATTTGTATAATTCTTCATTCAACCTCCCTGACTTCTTTGGCTTCTTTCAAAACCCCTAGTTCTTTCATAGCTGCATCCTTTCCATATTCTCTGCCACCACTCCCCCCCTCCATGTAAACGCACATATAACCCATGTGCCATACACAACAAAGTGGTCCAGGGTTCATGACTGGGTTTTTTTTCCTTTTTTTTTTTTTTTTTTTTTGTTAACTTTAACATTCTCCTCTGAAAAACCTTGGTATTAATAGCACATTTTAAATTACCTCGTATTTTTACTTTCTCTGGCTCCGCTCCATCGTTGCTACTTTTGACCCGTTAATACTTAGGAAAAGAGTTTTGATTGCTTCGTGACACATGCTTATGTTCAACATTTTAAATATAATTTGAGAAAGAGAGAAGTTTAGATTGGACTTAGACATGCCTTTAACTTTATATGCTTAGAGCCTACCTCCCAAAGTTCTCTGGTACAGTCATTATCCTAGTCTATAGTGTAAAACTCTATTTGTGTTATCTGTCTCAGAATTCTGAATTTCATGCTGTGAAATATGGGGTTCCATTTTGTAACACTCCCTTTCTAGAACCTACTCTTTATTTTCAAAGAGAACAAGGATTATAGTGGAAGAAAAGAATGAGGATAATAATGGCTCCATTTTTACAAGCACCCTGTCAGGTTTTTGTGATGTAACCTTCGTCAATTTAAGTAAAGGCAGGTGAGAAAGACCCAGGGGCTCCAGCCACACAAGGCTGCCCTACATGTCCCTACTGTTCTATCTAACCCTAACTCTCTCCTAGTCTTTTCAAAAGGAGAAAAAGAAAAGGACATGAATAGTTCCTGTCTGTTGTACTGCAAACTGGATAGAATGTATCAAAGAGGAAATTATACGTCTGGGATTTGGAAAACATTCATTATAACTGATCATAGAACAAACTGACATGGACTGGTGCAATGTGCTGGCCTTACAGTAGATTTAAATACATAGAACAAAGGCAAGGACAAGCAGCAGCTTAACCTTGATTTTCAGTCAATTTCTTTAAATCTCCTTTTAAGATTTCTACTATATTTTGGGCTTCAAAATATACTGAGATCCTTTTCTTAAAAGAAACCACGTTAAGCATCGTCATATTGTATAAACAGATACCTCTGAGGCATTTTAAAGTCTAGCCAGGAAGGAGGCAGGGAAGGAATCCAGTGAATTATAATACAACAATGTAAGATTTAATAGTAACTACCTTACAGTGATTAGTTACCTTGTGCCTTTATTCTAGTTGCAGTACCAATAGGACCTCAGTTAACCTTCCTAACAACCCTGTTACTAATCTGCATTGCACAAAGGAGGAAAGGGGGGCACAGAGAGGTTGCCCAAGGCCACACTGAGGGTGGATGAATTCCAGTCCTGCCAGGTTGGCTGCAGAGTGTGTTTGCATGTTTTAGACAGTAATAAGAGGTGACATAAGGCAGTACATGTTGAATGAATGTGCATTTCAGAGGTGGCGACATGGTGGCTTGAGCTTAAATCTGTTCCTTCACTGTTTGGGTCACGCTGTGTTTTGCCTAGGTGTTCTTTTGAAAAGCTTCTGTGAATTTTTAAAAATTTGAAATTAATCGCCAGTGCTTAAAAAGGGATTTTCCCATTAAATCCATATCTTCCAAATCATAGGCTTTTCCTATAATTAGGACGATATGGATAGCCTCTACCCACATTCTTATAAAGGAACCGTCTGCAACTGGGTAGCTGCTGCTCACTTTAAAAGAGGCATTGCTCTTCAGTTTGCTGCAGTCCTCACCACTCCCTTTTATTTCCCACACGAATGTTGCGTGTCAGCTGCCATTCATCCTCCTGCTTCAGTATTTTTTGTTTTGTTTCTCCACGTTTACGTGGGTCTTAGTGGATAGGATTGTTGTAAGTAGAGCAAAGTGTGTTAGGGAAGGTAGGAAGAAGGTGAGATACATACAAATCAAATTGCAATTTATATAAAAAGAATTCTGTAGCAAAACCAGCATTACTCAGTTTTTGACCAGAGTCATTTGTAATGGTTTTGGTGGGTTTTGGGGTTGCAAAATGAATGGGAATACATAAATCTGAGAATGTTTTAATGGAAGGACAAATTATGTTTTCTCTTTCCCTCTGTCTCCTCTCTGTAAAACAGACAGACACACAGGAGCATACACACACGTATTCCGGTACCTACATATATAACCAAACATACAAGTATATGCACATGCAGGTACACACTCTTTTTCCCTTTGAATTGTTTGATGGAT
This sequence comes from Canis aureus, assembly GCF_053574225.1. Classification (NCBI taxonomy): domain Eukaryota; kingdom Metazoa; phylum Chordata; class Mammalia; order Carnivora; family Canidae; genus Canis; species Canis aureus. The sequence continues at coordinate 7,913,058 of NC_135612.1, read as the reverse complement.
AAAACATAATGTTGATACAACTACCACAGTAAATTAATTACTGGACCATAATTGTGTCCGGACGATCAGGTCATAGCTTTAGAAATACTGTTTTCCTTCGGGCAGGCACTTAGGGTATCCACAGGGTCACAGAATCAGTAGGGAATAAGGGATGAGCCATGGATGCCTTACAGATAGAATCAACAGGTGACCATATCCATGCAATTGCCAGCCTATCAAGGTCTGACTTTTCAAATTCCCTGGCAAGGTCTTCTCTTGTCATCTTATCCCTACAAGCGCTGAGTGCAGCCTCCTCCAACCCTTGTTCAGATGGAAGAAATAGTTTAAAAAAAATTCATTTTAAATAGGTTATCACCTGGCATCTTTCAGAATAATAAAATAAAGAACAATTTCAGAACTGTCCTTGAGTGCATTTGACTGAAGCATCTTCATGTGCAGTGAGGCTCACTGAGCATCAGTTTGCTACACTTCACTGTACTGGAGATAGTTCTCAATGCAATAGTCCATTCCAATTTATCTTATGCCAAGAAAATGAATATTTTTTAGACTCCAGGGGCACAATTTCCTTTTTTAAGTATTCTGTCTTAAAAGAAAATATCACTTCCAAACGAAAAGCAAATATTTAAATCTCTCCCTCACTCCTTTCCATCCCTATCTTTAAAAGATTAGATATCAGAGTAAAATAATTTGTGGTAACTGTGCAAATTTTTAAGATGTAGCCTGGCTGTGCTACTTCTGTCCAATACATAACATTTTTCTTAATAAACTGCTTGAAGCAAAATAGGAATTTCACAGGTGTTAAGTCTATTTTTCTTTCTTCAGTGATAACTGCTGATTTCAAATATGTAGATTTGGGACCCATGAACAATAAAATTACTGTCCTGCAGGTGCATAATAATAAATAAACATTAAAGGTTGAAAGTATATGCAAAGCACATACAAAAGCAAGTGCTAACCAGGTTTCAGAATTGAGAACTGTCATAGCATTTGCTGCAGTAGGAAAAGCCTAGACATTTTGGAGTTTTGTTCCAACCAAGCACAGACATTAGTTTTGTGGACACTAATTTCTATCTGTAAAGGACTCCTTTTCCTTTCTTCCTTCCTCGCTGTTTCCTTCCCTCCTTCCCCTGCCCCACCCTTTCTTTGTAAATTGGACACGTACTCTACTCCAATCACCATACCAGGTGCTGGGGCACAAACTCTCTGTATTAGTCTGCTTGCGATGCCATAACAAAATACCACAGATTTAGGAGGTATTTTAACAGGTGATTTTAACAATAGAAATTTATTTTCTCACCCTTATGGAGGTTAGAAGTCCAAGATCAAGGTTTTGGCTGGTTTGGTTTGTGCTTAGACCTTTCTCCTTGGCTTGCAGACAGCTCTTTTTTGCTGTGTCCTCACATGGTCTTTCCTCTGTGGACATGCATCCCTCATGTCTCTTGCTCTACTGATCAGCACACCAATCATATTGGATGAGGGCCCCAACCTTACAACCTCACTGAACCTTAGTTACCTCTTAAAGTCTCTCTCCATATGTAGTCACATCCTAAGGCACTGGGGATTAGGACTTCAACATATGAACAACTTTTCAATTAATGTCACACCCTAATACAAGGTCTCTCTTTTGGAGAGGTTTACAAGAGAGGGAAGTAGAGAAGGGAACAAAAGTATTGGTCTCTTGACCAAGAATAAGTCACTTCACTTCTCAAATTCTCACCATTTTTTTCCTGTAAATGATGAGTTGGGTAAATAGTATCCAGGGTTCCTAACAGCTCTGATGGTCTGTAATTCCAAGTCTGTGTCTAAACTTAGGCTTGACACATAGTGTGAAATCCATGTGGAGAATGGGAAAAAAGCATGACGAGTTAGTGAGGACAGTAGCAGCTGAATAGTTACTGCTCCCTCTCAAGGGGCTGCTGGTATGACTACAGTCATTCCCCATCAATTTTCTTTTCTTTTTTCCAAATCATCATGTTGTACACTTTATTATTATTTTTATTTCAGTTCAATTAGCCATCATATAGTACATCAGTAGTTTCAGATACAGAGTTCAATAAATCCCCTTCAATTTTCGAAGAATGACGCCCCATCTCCCATGTATTTCAGGCAGTTGGTGATTTTTATTCATCAATCACCCACCAACTTCATATCTGAAAGGATGAACAAACACTTAACAAATTCTAAACAAAACAAAACAAATAAAAAACCCCCAACTCTCTCCTGGGAGTTGGGCAGACATTGTGTTGCCTGAATTTAGGGACTGAGTTCCTGAAAGAATTCCAAAAACATGTACCACCAATCAATAAAGTAACTTCTCCCCTACCATAATATCAAATCATGCAATGGAAACCCTTGAAGTTGCATATTCAGTGACATATATATGAGGCTTGTTTTCATAAATTGTGATTCCTCTTTCTAAAAATGAATTTTCTTTTTACTTTTTACCTTTTATCCAGTGTGAAGTAATTTAAAAATCCATTAACACATATTGCCATGTTAATTGGATGATATTCTTCAAGGTCAAGAAACTATCAATAGATATTGAATAGTGACTATAAATAAACTCATCACAGTAATTAGATTTGTCAATTAAAATTGGGAACGGCTAGCTCTTTATGACTGGATTAAAGGTGGATCATTTTAGGAAAATAATTTTACTCAACGTAATAGATGAAGATTGGATGGTGATCTCATATGCAAGTTTCACTCTGTGAGTGAAATAAGCCTTTGATGTTTTTTCATACCAGTAGATTCAGAAACTCTAGGAAGTATGGATGCTGCTGAATTTTCTCTAAAAATATTTAAAAACTCAAACAAATGAAAACTCCAACATAATATTTACAAGACACTCTAATAACAAGATCTAACATTCATTAAGAACTTGGTCTGTGCTAGCCTATGCACTAAAACTGTAATGCATTATCTTTTTTTTTTTTTTAATTCTTCATAAAAACCACATGGGGTATATAATTATCTTCTTTTTGCAGGTGAAACTTTTCCAAGGTCATTCATACTACTAATAAGTGCCAGAGCTGGATTAAAATTTAGGTTCATCTGACTCCAAGCGCAACACTCTTGTCACCTCTCTGCACGTCCATGACTAGATAAATACTTTAATTAGTTTCGCTTTTTTCATTATTCTCTCCAAGTGAGGTTTTTGGTGAAGAAAAATGTAACTCTTATTGTTTTAGTTTTAGTAAATTTGGAAAGGTTATTCTGAAAACCAGATCACATAATTTATTGCATAGTTCTTCCTTTTTTAATCTGGACGTGGTACAGTGTATAGAAATTTGTGGCCACTATTTGCATTCAATTTTGTTGGTGACACAGAGCTGTATATTTTCCCACATGTTCTTTCTTTATAATGTGGGGGCTGTTCTAAATTGCATAGCAACTTTAGCATCACTGGTCTAGGGATGTCAAGTGTTTTGATGCATGGAAGACAAATGTGACTGTCAATTTTTGATACCACCAAACTGATCTATTCACTCAGCAAATAATCATTAAGTGCCAGTCGTGTGCCAAGACCTGGTCTAGGTGCAGGCAATTCAACAGTGTATTCAAAAGACAAAAATTCCTGAATTCAAAGAATTTGTATTCTAGGGGTAAAAAGGCAGAACTAGTGTATGGTCTCGGACCTGTCGGACCCCAAAATGCATACTTTACCAGTAAGCTATCCTGCTTTTATATCTACTAAGCCTTTTTTTTTTTTTACATAAAATACATACATTCGGTGTGTCTGTGTGTGGGGTAAAAGTTTGGGGGGGTATATAGAATGTGTGGATAATAGCTGGGTAGCAACATACTAAGCTGTCGGCCTTGGTACATCAAAGTGTGACACTAACTACTGACGTCTGAGAGTTCGATGCTGTAGGGCAGGGTTCATACTTTCTGATTGCTGCAGAAAAATGTCTGGATTTGTGGTATGCTGGGTCCCCCTGGGGAGTGGCCCCCAAGAACTTCTGTGATGAGTGAGAGATGATTATATGGAGTATCTGTCATTGCTTATAATCAATTTGATTGCCAAGTTTTTATTTATTATTGTAATAAATATTCTTACTGCATAATCATTAAGTTTTAGGTTCCAGATAGTGAAGATAAGCAAAGATTTGGGGAAATGTTCAACACAATGGGGCATATATAGCAAATACCAAATATTTTGACATGGATATAATATTGACTGAGAGTTCAACCAAAAATAAGGCTGAAGAAAATAGAATGTGTGCTGTACTGCACGGTGTTTGATCTTATGGCAAGGAAGATGAGCACTCCATGCTTCTCATACTCGGAACCAGACATCTCCCAGAACATATGGTTGATACTAAGTGGTACAGAGGCTGATATATAAATCCGTTTTCTCTGTAATACCAACTATTTCTTGATTACCCTAAGAGAAAAAAATTAAAAATCCTAAACATAGATTACAAAGAACATGCAAAGTCCATATGCATTTTGATTTTTATATCTATTTTTGAAGTATAATAATGAGAAAAGTGAACATATGTGTAGAGATGGCAAATTTTCACTGATGACGAGCAATATCCCATCAAGAAATAAAACATTACAAAAAAAAAAAAAAAGGAAAGAAATAGAACATTACAAGCACCCTGAACCCCCCATGTAGTTTTCTGGTGTCTACCTCCTTTCACTCAGAGTAAGCATTCTCTCCTGACTGCTAAAAGCACAAATTAATTTCACCTGTTTTGAACTTTATAGTCATGGAGCCATACAGTATATATATATATATATATATATTTGTGTCTGGCTTCTTTCACTCATCATTATGTTTGGGAGAGTCATCAGTATTTTCTGTGTAATTCTAGACTATTCATTCTCCTGACCGTATAGTGTTCATTGTGTGAATATACCACATTTTGTTTATACACTGTGCTCTTGATGGACATTTGGTAGTTACAGTTTTTAGCTAATACAAGTAGGTGTGATATGACATAAAAAACTATGTCTTTTCATGGACATATGTATACATTTCTAAGAGCCAAGTTGCTGGGTCATATGTTTCTATATGTTTGGCTTTAAAAGATACAGTTTTCCAATGTAGTTGTGCAATTTATAGTCCTACTAGCAGTGTGTTAAAGTTTTGGTTGCTCTAGATTCTTGATAAAATTTTCCATTTTTTAAATTTTAGTCTTTCCAGTAATATTGGTGATTTTTATTTGCATTTCCATAATAAAAATTTTCATATTTTTTGTCATTGAGGTATTCTCGTTGGTTCAGTACATTTTTGTGCACGTTTTAGTTGGATGTTTCTGTTTTTGTTTTTTTCCTAGTGATTTGTAGAAGTTCATTGTGTATTCTGATATTAGCCCTTTGCCGAATATCTGTATTAATATTTTCTCTCAGACCTTTTGTTGACATATGACATATAAGACTCAAATAACATACTGCTCACAAGAAGTCACTTTGGGTTATCCCCCAATCAAAGGATGAAACTTTTCTCATATATTTGTTCTACCACCACTTAGGGGTCCAGGTACCATATTCTCCAGCCCTGTCCTGGCCTCCTTTCAATCCAGAAAGATTTGAGAAGTGATTAGCAAGGCTAAATTCATAATGTTTGCTAGTATATGTCATAGTCTCAGGAATATTATAGAGTTTAGAGTACAGAGTCATATTTAGTCAATTTTAGAAGATTAAATTCAAGTTTGTAAGGATGAGTTGGATGTGCATTTGAATTAAATACCATTTTTTAGGAGACTTAGGTGGTTTCCACAAAAGGAAGAAGTGGCTTTTAGAAAAGATGCCCTTTTTGTTAATAGACACGACATGTTTTATTTATTTATTTATTTATTTATTTATTTATTTATTTATTTATTTTTACATGACATGTTTTAAATCCAAGAATGAAAACACTATTGTTATGTTGAAGCCCAGTCCTGAAGCTCCTTGATACTGTGGCCTGTCTTCTGTTTGTACAAAATGTAAGAACCTTTCTCTGTTGTTCTTCCTCACTCTTTTTTTAAATATATGTATCAGGAATGCATTCTGCTATAAATAGCAATTTAAACCCATGAGGGCTTATTGGTTTTATGAAACAAATTCAGGGGTGAGGTGTCTGGAGCTAGTATATCAGCTTAAGATGGTTGCAAGGGACCTAGTTGCGTTACATTTTCACACTCTCCTCTCTTTAGCGTGTAGGTAGGTCTTTGTCCTTCTGCTTATGGGCTCAGGGTCATAGGATAGCTACTGTACCTACAGGGAGAAAATATGTTATCAGGCAGGAAGAAGTCAGAGAGCAAAAAACTAGTAGGCTAGTCCCTAGTAGGCCTCACATTCATGTTGAAAATCTCTAGGAACTTTTGCCTAGTTCTTACAGCTTGAACTCTGACATATGGCTGCATTTGGCTCCAAAGCAATCTGAAAATTGAGATGTTTTGTTTTCTAGCTGAGAGAGGATGCAGAACACGGACAAAAAAAAAAGACAAAAAAAACTGTAGAAGGGATAGGGTCCCCAGAATAGGCCACAGAACCATCACCTCCCTCCCTTCTTTCTTACATATTTTTTAAACTATTGGTTATCATTATACAAGTATTAGAAGCTTATTAAAGAATATATGAAAAATATTTAACATCCTAAACAGTCACTATAGGTATTTTGGCTTGCGTTTCCTAGTCACCTTGGAAAACAAGATTGAGGTGCTCAGTGTCCTCATTGGTTTGGGAGTGTCACTGCTCACAGGCATTCCCGGTGGACAGAGGTAGGTTATACATGCAGACTTTCCATCTATGTTTATTATCTATATTTATTTCTACATGTATCTGTTTATTATAAAATAAGTGAATTCACATTGATTTAGCGAATTCCAATCCCACGTCATTCTAGCTGTATTTTTTTTTTTTTCTATTTGTCAGCCCTAAACACTGTGAGAAACCTGGCTCTCATTATCCTCTACTTGTTTGCTTATTTGATCAGTCTTTCTGTAACCAGTCTCCTGTCTCACCACTTTCGTCGACCATCCCTCCGGATGTCTTCCTAGCTCTAGTTAGCCTTCAGCATCATGTGCCAGGCTGCTCCCTCTCTCAGACACGACCTTCTCTTCCCGCTTGAGCTCAGACAGCTATGCTAGGCTGCTCATCTGCCCCCACTCCCTTCCTCCTTCCTAAAGGAAGCCCCTTCCCCTAGAGGAAACTGAACGCTGCAGCTTCTCCCTGGTTCACTGGACCACCTACACCTACCTTGACGGGTGCTGTCAGTTATTTTTAGACTGAATTTCACAAGAAAAGAAGGGAAAGGAGAAAAGGAAATGAAAGAAACCATTTGCCTTTTTGTTCTATGCTTTTTTCTGATGTTAGAAATTTTATATTTTCTTTAGGTAAATTGATTACTCTTTTTTTGGGTGATTTAATATATATATTTTAAAGATTTTATTTGTTTGAAAAAGAGAAGACACTAGAGAGAAAGAGAGAGAGAAAAGCATGAGAGAGGGTCAGAGGGAGAAGGAGAAGCAGTAGAAGGAGCCTGACCTGGGGCTTGATACCAGGACCTTGGATCAAGACCTGAGCCGAAGGCAGATGCTTAACTGACTGGGCCACCCAAGCGCCCCATAATATATTATTTTTAAGTCTAAAATAAGATGCCCATAGAGATATTGAAAAATATATTAGTTTTTCTAATTTTTTTTTGCATTTAGTTATCTAATCAATTGGGCATTTATTTTGTCATTTAATGTCCAAGAGGGGAAGGATCTAACCATTTTTTTTTCTGTTATTGTAATACCACCTTCCTTTTTAAAAATTTTCTTCATATTCTTTTCTTGTGACTTCCCTTATCCCTGTTCTGTGTCTCTCTACTTGTATTTACTTTTCCTCTTTGCACCTGTTTCTATATTCCCTCAAATCCCACCACCAGAGATCACCACGTCTGCCAACTCCCCTGAGAGCACACTTTGCTTTTCCCTCTGCATTCTTCATAATGCTTTCTCTATGCCTTGAATGATTGTCAGCAAGGTTTTAGGCAATCAGGCTGAGTCATTCACAGTAAGGAAATGCCAAATAAATCACAGATCTGTAAGGCCCTTCTTAAGACAGGTGAGGGAAGGAGAACCCTCTGATTCTCTAAGATCTTCCAGTCCTAGCTTTCAGTCAGCAGAATCATTTTTCTTATTCTTCTCTGTGAGGTGACTATCTCACCTTAAGCAAAGTGTGCCTTGCGACTCTTAATAGATTTCTACCCTTGGGATACACTGGTCCAAAAGGTTCCCCATAATATTTAGGTGAAATATACCTGTTGGAAAAGGCAAGTTTAGAGGTTCCAGAAGCATTCCAGGACAGCTGCATCAGTCCTCCTTTTTCTTTCACTCCTCTTTCTCAGATAAACAGAACATTCTTACTTCACATGTTGGAAACAGTCATGGATGTGAACCGCTTTATGCTTATGTTTCAATAAGATACCATGAGATAACAACTACTCATTTCACTACTGCAGGTTTTATGTTACAGTATTATTCTAATTTTCAAATAAATTTCCAGTCTCTAAAATCCTAGGGCATAGTTCTCAGACCACAACTTAAAATAAGTAGGGGTTAAGGGACTAATGAGATAATAATGAGGTTTAATGAAAAAGAGTTCGAAGGACTAAAGGACAATGAGTGATTAAGTTTCTCTCCTCCTGATTCCCAAGTGAATGCATTTGTAAGGAACTTTGTTTTAGAAGGATGTTCAGGTCCCGAGTAAAGTCAGAGAAAGGGCTAAAATGATGTGGTTATAAATAGGAAGTGTTTGGGGACGGGGGAGGGACCTGGAGAGCATGTAACAGATTTGTGAGCTGAGTGATTTTTGAAACTACCTTCAAGGTGAAAGTAATAAGACGACCCTATGTCAGTCTTTCTGGAGTGTACAGTCAACTCTTGATTATGGAAGGGAGCAGTGGAGTGGATAATTAGCAAAGAATGGATAGTTCCCTATGCTTTTCTATTAATGGGGGGAAAAGGGCGATTGGTTCAGGTTGTTTCATAGAGGAGAGAGAGAATCTTTTTTCTCCTCAACCTTCTCATTTTAAACTATGACTTTCTCATTTCATAGAAGTACCAGGAGAGAATTTCTTTATCTTCCTATCATCACATCATTCAACACTTGCATCTGTACACATGAACTCTTCCTCTGTGGATGAAATGTACCTTCTGTCCCCCTCCCACCTGCACAATTTACTCTTAAGACCCCATCCTCTCCAGCCTAGTCAGGGGGGTTAGTCTAACAAATCTTTTCTCACTTGCTTTATCATTTCTTGCTTTTTACCAGATCTTTGTGATGAGTACACATACAAGCTTTCTTCTATCTTCAAAACAAATAAGAGGAATAACAATACTCTCAAATTCCCTTTGCTCCATTTATTTGCTCTTCTTTTGAGTAAAACTATGAGAAAAGGCTGTTCTATACATATTACATACTTCTTGTCCTCATTCATCTTTGAGTCCACTTGATGACCTTGACACCACTGTCATAAACTATATCTGACTTTTATGCGGCTAAAAGGAATAGTCAATTATCAGCTTGTCTTACTCAGCATCTCAGTATCCTTTTACACAGTTAAACATATCCTCACTCCTAAAACACTGTAACTGATTTCTAGGATGCCCCTTTAATCTTAGTTTCCTACATCGCTAGAGATTCCTCCGTAGTCACTCCTTGCTACCCTGACCTTTAAAATTTGGAGAGCAATTTCTCGTTGTTCTTTTCTCTCTTGTGGCTTTAAATACTATCTCTGTGCCAAGGGCTTCTTTACCCATATATAAACAGCTTGGTTTTATTTATTTATTTAACTTTCTTGAGGTCCCTGATCAAACATTGGGTTTTTAGTAAGTCTCCCCTGACCTGCCTCCGTAGAGGAGTGTACCTCCCTGCTCACTCCTTATAGCCCCTCATCTTCCTTTTCCTCCTCAGCCCTAAGCAACATCTGACATGCTGTGTATTTACTTGCTAAAGTTTAAATAGAATATAAACTTACTGAGTCAGCATTTTTACTTTATTGACTCCTGACTCCTAGCACCTAGAACAACATCTGTCATGTAATAGGTACTGAGTAAATATTTACTGAATGGATGAATGACTGGATGGAAATGGAAACAAGCATACTTCTTATTTTGCCTAAAAGTTGTAAGGGCTAGAGTTCTATCATGTTTGTGTAACAGGATGGGAAGGACGTGTTGTGGGAAGAGAATGGAGGCCAGAAACCAGAGCCCAAGCGTCAGCTGGTTGGCACCAAACCAAACTCTTTGGAAGGGAATTCTGGTTCTGTCTGAGTGATGATGAAGTGATTCATGCAACATAAAGATGGGTGATAGACTTTGTTAGGCACCAGGGTAACCAGTTAGGATAACCTCATGTGGTGGGGGATAGCTCCAGAGATTTTTGGCCAAAGCAAACCTGAGATGTGCCAGGTAGAAGAAATTATTTTCAGGACTCACTGGCCCTGTGAATTCTTCAAGTCTATTTGTCACAAACTGCAGCTTCTTCAATCATTTATATTTTTTAAAAAGATGGGGGACTAATGTTCTTTTCTGAAGAAGTGTTTCTGGCTTACAAAGAGGCAGCAGAAAAAATAACAACACATTATATATATGAAAATCAGCAGCTGCAATGAGATGAAAATAAAGCAATGGGATTTTTAAATTAAAAATATTCTAATTTCAAACCTCCTGTCTCTTACTATTAAAAAAATTCTCTAAGGCAACAAGCTATAACTATAAAAGCTCAAAATCTGTTTTAATCTTGGCTCTACTGCAAAATTAATGGAATAGCAAAACGGGGAATTACTTATATTCTCATTACTTTCGTATTTTTTATTATTATTATTTGTACATTGAGGATGCTGGACTGGAGTAGAGTTAGCAAATATATTTCATCCTTTGTGCCAACAGTGATCTATTGGTAAAGGCCTCCGAAAGCGCTGTGTGGATAAGCATTGGAGACCACACCTAGGCTCAGTGAAAAATAAAGCTGAAATTGATTGGTGCTGTCTGCCTTGGGTTTAGGAAAGATGAATGGCAGCATGTGTGCCTTGTGTCTGCTGTCCTGCACCTTACAGTCTAGAAGATATTTTCAGCTCTAAAATTCACTGATTGGGAATGCCAAGTATGTTATGTGCCGTCTTTGCAATAAAAGCAACAATAAGATTTTATATGTAAGATATTAAAACATTATTTTTAGTGTTTTTGGAGAATCTGATTATGTTTGCTAACCATTTCTCCGAAAGGTCCTGTGATTTATATATTAGTCATAGTATTTTTACATTGTGTGCTAAGTGCAACGTGGTATGTTGATACAAGCAGCATATAGAAATAATAGTACTATTTGGCCATGGAAAACTCAAGTTAGCATAATGAGTATAATTTTTTATAGATTGTAGTTTAATTTCAAAATAATTTTGCAGTTTTTCCCCACTGGCTTTGCCTCATAAAACCCCATAGGAAGTACTATTTTAGCATCTAGGAAATGAGGCACTTCAAATGCAATCTTTCCAAATTATTATAGAAACTTCTAGAATTCAGTGATGCTGTCTACACTAAAAGAAGTATAAGGATGAGACATAAGGAAGACTCTCTAGAGCTATTTAGTGATAATTCAACTTTAAACATGGAGCCCTAATTATGATGCTACAGTTTGTATTTCTTAGAGCAATTCTTCTCTGCCCTCCACCCTCAACATACTATTTAAAAGAAGTTAAACATTTTAGATCAAGCATATGGGTGTAATATAATTTAATCTGTTTTTCAAAGACATTACCAACAAATGATACAGTTATGTAACTGGATGAAGAATACCAATATGTTTTGAATGTTTTTAGTGCCAGTGATCTAATGATCACAATAAAGACATGTCAGTTTGTGAAAGTAAGCATGTGTTTTTCATGTAACTATTGAATGTGTTTTACTCATCTTCAAACCTGGCACTGAATGAAGCACTTAAATCCTTAACATTTTCGAATAGAAATAATTTAAATAGAACTTTGGATAAATAAATTCTGAAATATATTATTCTATGTATAATCCTGGAGTTATTTGTGAGGTTTGGGTGGCCTGGATACATTTTCTCTAATATCTAAACTTGATATATAATTAAGGGATTTTTTTTTTTTTTTTTGAGAACTGAGAAAGGACTGTTAGAAATCATCTAATTCAATTTTCTCATTTTCTTTTCCTCCCCTTTCTTCTACATTGTAGTTGATACGATTTCTATATTCATGTTGGTCATTTATTTTTCTTCTGTTTTCCCATTTTCCTCATCAGCGGAAGCCAAATCTCACTTTCTAGATGAAGCTTAGTATCAGCCAGACACCTGGGTCAACGTGAAATGTCTGTTAAATTAACCGAACAGTGGTTTGCTTTCACACCCTGACTGAATTGTTTGATTTTAGCCTGGGTTAGGTTGATAGTTTTTCATTTAGGCTATCTGGTTTAGTCCTTTTAGTAAGTTGATTTGATTAACTGAGTTTATTTTACTCACATTAATGTAATCTCCCAACTAATTGCCTCAGTGTCTATAGTCTGTAAGTAGCTCAAGGGCTTGAGGGTTTTTTGTTATTGTTATACTTTTACAAAGCAGACTTCTCCTTTTGGGCAGGTCCACGGTGTGTTCATCTTTCAGCGTCTTGGACAGTGCTTTCTACCCAGTAGGCTCTCAGTATTTGGTTTATTTTAATCTTATGTATATTCTCTTATTCTGTTTACTTGAGATACAGATTAAGAGTTTTTACCATAAATTAGGACATCACTTTTGTGGTTCTACATGAATTCCGTGGAGTCTCAGTTGAAGCACTGGGTATTATCCTGAGCTCTTTCAAAGTCTTCCCAAATTTTGGCATTCTTTGAAGACTTCATGTTAATGGGATCGTTGTCTGGCACCTGAGATTCTTTCAAAAGTTGCAAGTGCTCCATTCTTTTCATTTCTTATTTTTTAGATTTATTGAAATTCCAAAATTTGTTTTCATTGAGTGTTACTGATACATTTATAGATGAAAATTTCTGAATAAAGTTTACCTGAGGGAAACATAGATAATTAAACCCCAAATCTCTTTTTTTATCAGTGATAAACCACTACAGACAGAAGAAGAGAATGCTAGTATTTTAGAGCACTGAAGGGAAGAAGGGAATGCCGAAGCGGGAATCTTATAGTCACCACAGGGAATTAAAAACTGGGTATTGCCAAGCCTCTTCCTTTTACATATAAGGAAATGAAATCAAAGAAAGATTAAATGATTTGTCCAAGATGCATGATAGTGACTGAAGGATCCTGACTCCTTTTCCAGTGCTCTTCTGATACTACTGTCCTGAGAGATAAATCCTAAATTCCTTGGATGTTTACATTTCTCCATCTCTATTCCTGCCCTTCTGTCTAGAGTAAATCACAAATGGCCAGGTCCCTCTAAACCTTTTACTGAAACTATTAAAAGAAGAACAGTGAAAGATCCTGCTTAGCTGGCGGTGGTTAGATGTGGGAGACTGGGTAAGGATGAGTAGTGAGTGGTTAAACATGAAAGACTTCACAGGTCATGTTTATCTAATATTTTCAAAGTTGTTAGAAAACCTCACCAACTTGCATGGGCTTTTACAGAAAAGACAAGCATCCCATAATCATCAACACTCTTCAGCAATGATTTTCTTCCTTATTCTTTTATATAGGAGTGCATTCCAATTTAGGGTACTTTAACTGTCAGAAATATCAGAAAGAGCTTTTACACTTTAAGCAATCTTCCCCAAACCCCCTCCAGTAGACACACAGTGAGAGCAATTTTGAAGCAATCCTTGTTTTGCCTTCCCATTGCCCTCTCACCCCAGATGTAGCTTTCAGCTAATTAGCTCTTCCTGACATCGAGATGAGAGTTATAAGGTGCTCTACCTGGAGAGGTAAATTGGGGGAGGTCACGCAACTCTAGCCTTGCTGGGATTTATTTGTGAAAGCCCTATTTTGGTTTGCTACTTGACACCTAACTTTTCAGTTGCCCAAGTGCTCACAATTTCAAGGGTCCAATGAACTGAAACTTTCCATTTTAACTTTAGGTCAGCCTCTCTACTCTGCTTTTGCCTCTTATCCTTAGGTGTTGCCAGTCCCAGCTGTAATGAAATCCACTTTTATTTTTATTTTTTTTTTAATTTGAAGAAATATTGAATGTCAGGACAGAATTACGGGACTTGTTTCTAATGGGCATGTTACTTAAAGATTAGAAGACAATGAAAGAACGAGGACACCCTCAATATTTTTAGCATCCAGTATGCTTTGGGAGGCAGCAAATCAGAGGACCATGCTCTGCTAGACCTTCAGAGAGGAATGAAGCCAATTAATGTACAATTACCAGCAGCAGTGCTTTATTTGAAGGGTCTTTTACATTGAAACTTTTTAACAGGGTAATTGTAGACATCTGTTTCATGTACCTTAGCAGCAACATAGCCAGTATTTGCTAAGATCTTCTGAGCATTTACAGCTTTACACAAAAGGACATATTGGCAATTCCGGTTTCTATATAATAGGCATACTATGCAAAATACTGAGCTAGAATTCAGCATTGTTGTAGAAATGCTCAATGTCACCAGAGCGATTGACTCATTCCACCTGGCTTTCAGACATTTGGAGAAGCAAAACATATGTACCTTAATTGCAAAATGTGGGCTTAATGAACGTGCAGGCGTTATGTTATACCAAATGCAACAATCGACATGATGGCAAGCTGCTTAAGAACATGTCACAATGTTTGGTTTTTAAGAGGTTTGCCTTTGGCAATGTTTCAGAGAAGAATGTGTTCCTTACATTTGCAGTCCTGTGAGCCAATAATAAAATGTTCAGCATATGAAACTGGTATTTATTTTAAATTGCTATGTCAATATTTTTGTTTAAAAGCAGGTTTGATTCCCTGTGTGGACTTTGTTGAAGCCTTCTATCACTGCTTTTTATTTGAGTTTGATTTAGCTTCTTTTCCCCCTGATTTTGTGTTTTGCAGAATGGCTTGCATGAAAGCCTTCTGATTGGGTTGGGGGGGATAAAGTTGCTATGTGAATTTCAAAGCCCAGAAAATGTAAAAAGGAGCAACATTTGCTGAAGGCATCAGAGAAGTGAATGCAATCAAGCAGTGTTGGTTTGTGACCTTGAAGCTTCCCAGAATAGCTACCACATTTGGAATAATGGAAGCCCTGGATTCAAATGCCTCAGGATGACCTCATCAGCAGCAGCCCCCTTCCTCCTACTGTGATGTCTCCAGGCTTTATGTCAATGTTTAGTCCGTTAGCAGGAATCCAGAAAATCAGGCTTTTGTTTTCAAAAATACAAAATAAAGGCAGCCATTGTGGAATATTGCATAACTGATTTAATCCTAATGTGATGTCAAAACAAATTTACCCCGCAGTTGAGAGAACGCTTTATCTACCACGGATACCATTGCTGTGTGGATGCTGGGTGCTCTTCCAATAAATTGTTGGGCAGTTGTTTTCATGAACTCTCAGAATTCTCCATCCCAGGCACATTTCTGTGGGGTAATTAAAACAGGCTTTTTATAATAGCAGTCTGAAACAGTATGCATCATCTATACACACTGAGCTGAAAAAATATTGTATTCATAAATTAAATTGGACATTTTGAAAGGTTAACGCAAAAAGCTACTTTGCTCTTGGTAATCAATAAGGAAAAAAGGATTTCAGGTAATTAAAATCTGTGAAGTGAACATTTCTCATTTGGAACCTATTAAAAAGAATATAAGCAGACAGAGGCAAGAGATAAATATGGAAAACAAGTGCTTCAGAATTTTTGTTAAATGTTGGCAAGGGAATAATAACGTATATTGAGAGGTCTGAAAGGATATAACATGTTATTATAGATAATATAGCAAATTATACAGTCTGTATATAAGTTATGTGTGTGTATTATTTAATTTATACATTAGGCTGTGATTTTAAAATATGAGTATTCTTTATTTTGGGCTCCAGTTTAGCTATTATGTATGTCTTTCTTACTTAAGGTGTGACTCAGGAACCAGTATGAACCATGGGTGCTTGGGAAAAATACAGAATTCCAGGTCCATCTCTGACCTGCTGAATCAGGATTTGCAATTTCATGAGATCCCTTGGGGATTCATGCGTACACTACAGTCTGAGAACATGGCTTTGGGTGATTGTCTCATAGTAAGGTGGGTTGCCTCTTAACAATTTGTGTTCATTTTTTTTAGATGCAAATCAGTAGTGTTTTTGTTGGCTAAATGCAAGGATAATAACTGACTCTACAGAGGTTATACTGGAGTACCTGACTTCGTGCAATGTAGCAACTAAGGGAGATATTTTATTTTATTTTTAAAGATTTTATTTATTCATGAGAGACAGAGAGAGAGAGAGAGAGAGAGAGAGGCAGAGACACAGGCAGAGGGAGAAGCAGGATCCATGCAGGGAGCCTGACGTGGGACTCGATCCGGGGACTCCAGGATCACACCCTGGACTGAAGGCAGCGCTAAACTGCTGAGCCCCCCGGGCTGTCCGGGAAATACTTTTAGAGTGGAGTCAGACTCTTAACACAACTTGCTTCTGGGCCCTTACTGACACACCTTTTCTTTTTGTTCCATGGTGACGTTCCTTCTTTTCTTTATCATTTGCCTACCAAAATTCAATCTCTGGTTTCAGGTTACAGTTTCCTTTATCTAGACTTCAGAAATCATCTCCCTGGAATTTTTTTGATACCTTTGTTGGAATATTCTTAGTTCTTTAGAATTTTTCTAGAAATTTGACCCTGGTTATAGATGTTAGACTTTGAAACATCTGAACACTTGCCCTTTGTGGTGGTTAATTTTATGTATCAACTTGACTGGGCTAAGGGTTCCCCAGATAGCTGGTAAAATATTATTTCTGGCTGTGTCTGTGAGGCTGTTTATGGAAGAGATTAGCATTTGAATCAGTACACCACGTAAAGCAGTTGGTCCTCCTCAGTGTAGGTGGGCATCATCTAATCCATTGAGGGCCTAAATAGAACAAAAAAAGGAAAGAGTGAATTCACTTTCTCTCTTTGAGCCGAGACATCCATCTTCCCCTGCCCTTAGATATTAGACATCAGCCTCTGGTTCTTGAGCTTTTAGACTCAGACTGGATGATCAGCTCTCCCCACCCTCCCTCCAAGGTGGGTCAGTCCTTAGATTGATTGCCTGCCTATGATTCCTGCTTTCCTCATTTAACCTTCTGGTCTCAAGCATACAGCTTCTGCTAGATACAGTATGCTAGAATATAAAATTCATTTTGCTTTCTCTTCAGTTTTCATATAGCTCTTAGAACATTGAAGTAGCATATGCTTCATTTTAGTTTTGACATAGAGTTGCAATGATGTATTGTTTTTATGATGGAAAACACTTGTTTTTGCTAAGGATTAAAATATATGGCTTTGGCTTGTGGATAATAAATATTTATCTATCTATTTATCTCTATATAATTTTTTACAATGAAGAATAAGGCCCTGTGCTATGTGCTGTGTGGTATAAGGATGAATTATAAAAGACATGGTCTAGAGTACCTAGTGCATGCTGACTACAATACAGGTAGGCTGCTCTATAAGTGCTATGAAAATAGAAGTGACAAGAAGGGCATTAGGTGCTCAGAGTAGAAAGAAATCACATCAACCTGATATTCAGGAAAAGGCTCGAAGAAGAGGCAGTGTATGAATAGAACCAAAATGGAATAGGGAAATGGTATTCCCAGCCCAGGGCATAACAAGGGCACAGATGCTAAAAGAGATTTATATAATATATACCCAGAACCATACTGGACATTTTGGTGAAGCTGAATATATGTGAAGGCAAATGGTAGGAGACAGAGGAATCTGAACACAATGTGCTAAGCATATGAACTGGATCCCTGGAAGGAGCATAATTGTTAGTGACAAAAATGGGAGAAAAAGAATGCTATAGTGAGGAAGGACACAGAATTCAACAACTTTGTGCCTGAATACCTGGCTACTAAAGGCTAGCCATGGAAAGGTCATACTTAGCAATGAAGATGTGTCTATGAAGTCTTTGTCCATCTAAACAAGATTTCTCATCCAGAACGAAAAAGGATACATTAGAAGTTAATGGCACCATCAAGTGATGGGCAGCCACATTTGGAATACTAGAAGCCCTGGACAGACAGAGAATAATACATGGGTCATATGTTTGGCCAAATGGATCTAACAGATTGAGAATCCAGCAAACTCATTTATCAAATTTCACAGCTCCAGACACCAGAAGAGAACAGGTGAGTTTGGGGTGAATGGAGAATAGCCTAATGGAGAAAGTATGGACCCAGGACTTAAGGACAACAATACAGATTGTGCCTTAATTCACTGTGCAACTATCTGGCAAGCCATTTCAACTTCCTGGGCTTCAGGGTCCTCACCTGTAAAACGAGGACAGTCTCCATTCCTAACCACTGTGGATACTCTTCACCTAATTTTCTAGTTCTTTTGAAGATCACAATGAACCAACAAATTTCAATTGGGAGACTCTGCTGATCAGCAGGATGAGGGCAGCAATTTATATTTCTTTCTGAATATCAAGATGATAAAAATGTTGGATCTACATTCCAGATATTGATTCATATGGAACTGTTGTTGGACACTCAGGTAAGTAGTGGTAGAAGCCCAGTGCTTGAGAAGTACCAGTAGACCCAAGACTCCTATTCCTTGCCTTTTTTGGCCACTGGACTGCCGGAGGAATCGGAGGACAGCAGGAGTGAGAAGCTGTTACTGGAGACATCTCAAGGTGACTCTTTGAATAGGACTTGATATTGGGCCTTCAACAAAAATATTCCACTCCTAGCTTATACCTGAGTCCATGATGCTTAAACTTCAAGTTATGTATTTTTTGGGTTCATCACTGTGGAAGTTCTTACAACAATTTGTGACTATGACTTTTGCTCCCAAGTATGACACAGTCAGTTTATGCACTGCAGGGAATATCTGCCAATCAACTAATATATCTCAGTGCAATATTAAAAAAAAATTCTGGTAGCTGTAGTCCCTTCTCATTACAGTTTTCTGCACAGTCTACTCTGGAAAGAAAACTGCAAAAATAGAAGAAGATGTATTTTCAGAAAATTATTCACAATTAATGCCAAGTGATAAAATTCCTAAGTTGAGGAAATGTCCCTCGATTAAATGTCGAGGGAAAGACAATGCTAACTTGACCTCCTTCAATTTTCATATGGAGGCTTGTGAAGTTTGGGTAGGATAAAGAGAAAAGCACCTTTTATTCCCAGAAGCTTTTTAAAGCTGCCTTTAGTAGGCACTGTGTGTCTTCTTTTTGTAATCTCAGGTTTTATAGTCTCCTTTATCAATTGTGAGAGGTGTGGAAGGGCTAGTTTATATCTTTCAGAAGGGACACCTGGGTCAACAGGTTGAAAGAACTTTGAAAGTTATTTGTATCTTTGCCAGTCACTGCATTGTGTGAGAATCACTGTAGCTAGTGTGTAAACTACCTTTGAATAAGAGGCAGAAAATGGAATTTATCAGGGGACAATGCCCTTTGTTTAGAAGGAGCAACAAAAGATGAATAAAAGACCACAGCCAGTCTTCTGTGTTTAGTGTCCCATTTTTCCAGATAAAAAAGGGGATAATATTCAATCTTGATTGTGCACAGAGGCCTTTGGTACTTTAAGGAGATGGAGGAAGAAGAGAAATGAAAAAGAAATAAAGGGACCAATATGTTCTTGAACTGTGACTTCTGGCAGCTGCATTTAAAAAACAACCATTACATTTTGTGGGAATATCTGTGAGGCTTATCCATTATGTGTGCAAACACAATCTGATTAGTATTTGTTATAAGCTCGTCTTGTCTGCTTTTATTACAGACATCACCTTCAGATGTGGGGCCACTGCAGCTATTAAATCAGGAATATTTAGCTATTATTTGTAATAAATGTCAGCAGGGCTGAACTGAAGCCAGCAGGAAATGTTCAGGGCAGAAAACACACTGACATTCATTCATGCAAATTTGTACCACTGGTCGAATTAATCATAAAGAGGGAGGGTAGAGCATACAATGCATTTATATTACTGGTTTGGCCAATTCTCCTTCTTCCTGAATATAGGAGTTATAATGAACAGAAAGCAATCTGCTGACAAATAGTCCCATGTGAAGTGCAGGCAGTGAGATTAACTTTCCAAAGCAGACATGTCTGGGGGTCTAGTGGACTCCCCTCCTTCCCTCCACATCACCCCAGCCCTCTGAGGCCGCTTTGTGGTGTCCTTGTTTTCTCTTTAAAAGACATTGATTTAGCATGCACATAACTATTACCTCTTAAAATCCCAGGGACACTCCGAAGAACATTCCATGAATATTGCTGAGTATTGGATCAACCTTACCCTATTATAAATCAGGGTGCTTACGTCACACTGGGAAGGTATGGGGATAGGAACCAAGTCAGTGACTATGAAGAAATTGCCATTTACCAAAATGGAGAGAACTTACATTAAAAAAAATGCATTTGTGTAAAGTGAGTTGAAATAATCCATACAACTGAATAATATAGTCTCCTCTGAGAAGGTTGCAATCACTGTCGTCAGCAAACCTCTGGCTTGCACTGAACATCAAGGAGTATCATTTAATTGTATGAGTGAATAAAGTTAATACCAGAAAATCACTAGTGCACTTATTTTTTTTTTTTTTTAAGAAAGGAGACAAATACGAGATGAAAGCATACTTTAAAATTTTTCTCATTTTCTCACAGCATGAAATTATTATTCACTGGGAAACAAAAACTGCTTAAAAGAGCTGACATAAAAATTATAGGTGACTTCAAAGATATTAATTATTCTTAGTTGTTTTAGTCCTATGATTTGAATTAAAAACATGGAGAACATGAGATAAAACTAGGCTTGATAAAGTTAACACAAAAATGCTTTTAAAAACTGTATACTAAAAAAAAATAATAAAAAAAATAAAAATAAAAACTGTATACTAATTTTGGTCAAAATTAAGTAAAAGTCTTCTAAAATGTTTTCGTGTATCATGGAAGTCATTTCAAAGTAATGCTTTTCTAAAACATTGTCATTTTCTCCACACTGCACTGAATATGCACACCTTTATAGAATGCATATTATAAACTGGATATTTTCTTCATAATGTTAAGCCCTGATGTAATTATATCACTTGCATTATTTCTCTTTGTATAGGTTTTAGAAGAGAGCTTGTACAAATCAAATGGAAAGGGACATTTCTTTTTATTTTATTTTTTTAAGATTGTATTTATTTTTTCATGAGAGACACACACACACAGGGAGATGCAGAGACATAGGCAGAGGGAGAGGCAGGCTCCCGCAGGGAGCCTGACGTGGGGCTGGATCCTGGGTCTCCAGGATCACGCCCTGGGCTGAAGTCAGCGCTAAACCGCTGAGCCACCAGGGCTGCCTAGAAAGGGACATTTCTGTTGATTAAGTGAAAATGGTACTAAGTATAGTAACTGAATTGAATGACTTATACTATAATTTGGGAGATCAGGAGGGGCTGGCATCAAGGTGAGGGATGGAGTGTGTTTTCATCTATGGGATTTCTGCAGTGCTAATGGAGAAGACCAGAAAAGTTGATGCAGCATTGTGACTTCATGACTTTTCAAAGCTGAGCTATTTTTTTTTAATAATACCCTTATGGTATAATTATTGATTCCATGTCTTATTCTCCAAAGGGGTTGCAGGAATTATAGAGAACATATTTTTTTTAAAGTAAATGGAGAAAAGATGTGTAAATTATTGGCAACAGTTAATATCACTTATAAGGAAGGTCATAAGGTGACCTAAGGTGGATATGCACACACAGACTATTAGGCCTTATATAGTTTCTAAAGTGGAGTCAAAAGTTTGGCTTTGGGCTTCCTGGTGGCCAAGGAGAAAGAGCAGTGTAATTCATATATGATTAAGGTTGGAAAGAAGAAAAAGTATTAGAAAAAGTATTAGTATTAGCAGGTAGACTCTATGGTAGCCCCCAAGATTCTTGCCTCCTGGTATTCATGTCCTATGCAAACTCTTCCCTTTGAGAATGGGGAGGATCCATGACTTCTAACTAGTACAATATGGCAAAGGTGAGGGGACATGCATAATCACATGTCAGTGATTATATTGTGTAAGATTTTGCCTCCCATCTTGCTAGGACTTTGAAATTCTCCATCTCTGGCTGAGAAGAAGCAAGATGGCATATTGTGAGCTGCCATATGGAGAAAGCCAATAGCAAGGGGAGGGTAACCTCCAGCAAGCAGCCGGAAAGGAACACCAGCCCTGATTCTGGCAGCACAATAATTGAGTGGTGCCAGCCATTGCAGGGGTGGATCCTTTCCCATTCGAGCCTCAGATGAGACTGCAGTCTTTGCTGACACCTGTATTAAAACCTTACATAACTCTGAAACTGAAGGCCCAGGCAAGTCATTCCTGAACTGACCCACTGAAATTGTGAGTTAATAAGCGTGTTTTATTAAAACCCCTGAGTTTGTGCGGCAATAGATAACTTATGTAAAACCTAAGGAGAAATCTTCAGTTTCTCTGCTATCTGGGTCCTAAAACTATTTTTTTTTTAATGTTTAATTTACCTTTGGGACCCAAAGATTTTTTTTTCCCTTTCCCATCAAATTGCCTGCGTCCTTCCTCCTCTGAGAACTTTGCTCCCTTCGCTCTCTAAAGACATCACTTTCCTATGTTTTCTCCCTTTTTCATCTTGAGACAGTTCTTTCTACATTCAAAGAAAAATGAATGTCCAGGGGTGCTTGGCTGCCTCAGTTGGTAGAGCATGCTACTCTTGATCTTGGGGTTATGAGTTTGAGCTCCACCTTGGGTGTAGAGATTACTTAAAAATAAAACCTTTAAAAAAATTAATGTCCAGTCTCTGGAGAGACTACCTACTGTTTTCTTGAGAGATATTGATGATGCTTTAAAAAGGTAGCATAGCATCATTTACACAGTAAAGGTGTTACAAAGAATTTCATAAGGGAGAGAAAAAAATAGAAAACATTTATTATATGTTACTTCTGTTCTAAGTGCATACATTTTAATCCTTTTTACACTAATGAAAACCATTTTTTTTTCATGAGAGAATTGAAATTCAGAGATTAGAGAATTTTCTTAAGGTCACACATTTGTTAGTGCAAACTGGAATCTGATACCCAGCAATTTGGTTTTGGAATCTGTGCTTTTAACTAGTATGCTATCCTCCCTCTTAAAGGCTAATAATAAAGAAGACAGCTATTAGAGTGTGCATGTGTTTGGATATAAAACTGAGTTTAAGTTTCCTGGTGGTACTTGCAAAAGATGAAATGTACTAAGTCATTTAATTTACATTGTGTAAGAATACAGTTATGAAATGAGCGATGAATCAACCATAAAATAAAAGGAGATTCAAAATTGTTTTGGCTTCTTGGTTGAGCATGTGGCCCAAATCATCTCATCAGGAGGCTCATTTCAGCACCAATTTTGATTACTCTGAGCTTTATTTAAGAAGGCAGCTTTTTCTTTCTCCTTGATTATTCTCCTTGAACCTTCGAATTTAAGGAACGGGACCGACTGATGTGTCTTTCAGAATAAATAACCTTTGGCCTCCTGTAGCCATTCCTCCATCTCCACCTTTACTTCCTTGATTGTTGGAGTTTTGTATAGTGTGATGATTAACTTTCTGTGTCACCTTGGCAGGGCTGTAGTGCACAGACATGTGGTCAAATGTTATTTTGGGTGTTTTTGAGTGTTTTTTGGATGAGATTAACATCTCAATCTATAGACTCTGAGTAAAGCAGATTTACCTCCCTAATATGGGTGGGTCTTAGCCAATCATTTGAAGACCTGACTAGTTAAAGACTTACCTAACCCCAGCAAGAGGGAATTCGGCCAGTGGATAGCTTTTGGAGTTGACTGAAACATGAGCACTTCTTGGATCTCTGACTTGCTGGCCCATCCTGCAGATTTTGGGATTGCCAGCCTTCATAATCATGTAAGCCAGTTCCTTAAATATATATATATTTTTATATATATATAAAATTATATTATATATAATATATATAATATAATTTTATAAATATAAATTATAATACATATATATAAATTTATATATATATATTTAATATGGCAAACAATCAAAGTTGAATGCCAGAGTCTACCTATAAGCTTCTAGTTTGCAAATTCTGACTGAAAATATGGTGAATTTCTGCTAAATATAATGATGTATTATTTTTAGCTTGTGTTATTGTGATTAATATTTACTTCTTTTTCTTTGTACTACATAGGTAGCACGACTAATGATCTCTTAAGGCCATTCCTGGATAGTGATAATAAGACCACATTATCTGAATATAGGAGAATGCTTATCTTCCCATTTGCTTTAATTTAAAGCATTAAAAAGTAATTATGATATAAAGTTTAAAAGACAGACTGAATGTAGAACACATTTTTTTACTATCATTTAAATTGATATCAAGACCCTATTTCCTCTACAGAAATTTTCTATGATTTCTTATTTTCATTTGTTTAGAAACATGCTTGCTGAATTAGTAACACAGTCCATCTAGATTATAAATTCTAAAGGAATTCACAAAAGTTCCTATTCAGGCTCTACTGCTTTTACTTGTAGCTAGAAAAATAATTTAAGCTTTTGAAAGCAATTTTTTTCATCAGCAAAATGTGAAAGTTGAGAATTTAAATAAATAGCATTCATTTTGGCTTTAAGATATGATGATTCTTGGTTTATGGCAATAGCACACAAATTACATCTTGGGAAGAGTTCATGGTACTGTCTTTGTACCATTCTCTAGTTCAAGTATGTTACTCTTTAAAAAACTTATAAGGGAGTCAGTCTGTTAATCCCCCTAAACCTTTAAACTCTTTTCAGAGTTAAAATTTGAATAACGTTTTGAGGTTAATGAGCTCCGTGTGTTCTATAATCAGCAAGTAACGAAGTACTTCATTTGTTCCCAAATAATAGATTTTAAAAATGAATCACAAACATACAAATATTTACATAACTTGCCCTCATAGGTGGGACTATGACACCATTCAAAATTTCTTTGCAAAATTAAAAAAAGAAAACCTAATTAAAAGTATAATGAAATGGATGTAGTGATATTGCTGTTATTCACTACAGTGATGAAAAAATAGCAGCAACAACATCATCCCATCGTGGTATCATTTATTAAAAGATGACTTACACTTTCGCAGGGTGACAGGTTCCCCAAGCACATTCCGAAGGCATTCTGAATTTTCTTTTTGATTTGTTTTTATCTCTTTTCAGACTCTTGGCTAATTATGCCAAATTCTATGTATCAATCATCTGTGTGAATAGAACAAATATATGCTAAATAGAATAGACGTTTCTGATTGAATGTGTATACAGAATTCAATGATGAACAAATATGACCTAACTCTTTAGGGAAGGAGAATGATATTGACATGTTTTCAAACACTGAAGTTTGGTGTTCACAATGAATTGAAATAACCTGGTCTTCATCAGATACGGAGTTCTCACCTGCCTGAGAAAATTTTAAATATGTAGATATTTTGATGCCCTAAATTTTACATTCTAGGTATTTAATAGCCACTTGTGTAAAAGAAAATTCTTAAGCAAACACTGCCCCAAATTACATTATTTTGAGGATGGAATATATAAAATTATATCCTCTTCTTGAAATACTTTTTGTTTTATTCAGGACTAGGAAATTTTTAGAGATCCTGGAAGCAGTAGGAATGAAAGTTTTTGTGTTTATTAAATCTAAGTTAAAAGCTCTCACACTTGATTCCTCAGCTGGCAGCTCTAAACTAGAGCATTTGTGTCTGTTAAAAATTGATTTTTCCCATGGCTAAAAAGTTGATTTATTTTTGTTTTTTCCCCTCAACCATTCTTATAAAAAGGAATGAATATGAAGTGTTTTTGTGAAATTCATTCACTTTATTTTTTTGGCAGCTGAGATTTCTCTAGTTATTTGAATATGACCTTGTGATCCCATATCACCATGATCTGAGGTTCTTAAATGTCTTCCAGTTGAGGTAGAAAATACGTCAGAACTCATTAAGAGGTTACCTGCACACCATATTGATTTTAATAAATTGCTTCTTAAATTGTAGTGGGCAGCATCACACACAGAAAATCACACTGAGGTCAGGTGATATATTTGGATGCAATTAATGCATTTTTCTAGTAGTCATGGATAAAGCCATTCTCTGGTACTGTGCCATAAATAATTGTCCTTTGGTAAATTATTTAAAATAACACATTTTTTTCTTCATTTTTAATGATGGTATATGTCAAGTAAATTGTGCTTATTGTTAGCCTTGGTGCCCAACAAACTCTGATCCTTCCCAGGCCAATCTTATCTATCCATAGCTATTGCTGAAAAATTTGGCCTGTGTAGGTAATGGAACTCTGCCCCCTTGTTTGGACTGATTGGGAAATAAGGAAACATTAGTGGTTAAGAAGGGGAGCAGTAGCTAAAGGTGTCGTGAGATAGAAATAGAACCCTGAATGATGATCATAAATCAAAGTTCTAGGAAGTAGAATTGTGAGGACAGTGGTTATATAACGAGGAGAAAGGATTGTAGATCTGTCTCTAGATCTGTCTCTAGGAGTATATAATTGGCAGAAACAAAACAAAACAAAACAAAACCCAAAAATGAGTTAAGGTAATACCAGAACACTGGTGTAAAGATCCTACTGTGCCACCAGGATTTTATCCTTCTGAGCACCCTATTGTCCTTGGTTTCTGTAGTTGTGTATCTTTACGGGTATTTCTTGTTATATAAGGTAACTTAAGTTTGTCTCTATTTCTTGACATGCAGTAAGAATTAATCCATGTTTTCCCTAGCTGCTGAACCAATTCGTTAAGTGAAATGTTTTTTTGTTTTAACTCACTAATATTTAAAAGCAGATAAAGTCCTGCACACTTAAAGCAGTGGTGGGGACCTGAAGTATCTCTCATGCCTTTTGTTTCTCCCATTCCTCACCTGCTGAGACAATTTTGTAGTCTCCTATAGTTTAAAACCCACTAATTTGAACTGAAGATATAAGTAAACCCATAAGCAGGTGATGAAAGGAACAGGGAGATGCAGAAACATGGGAGTATTTCTTTTTCTTAGTGGGTTTGGATTATTATTTTATTGTGGTTCCAATCATGATTCTTTGGCTATGGGACCTCTTCTCTAACTATCTTCATTCTTCCCATTATCTCACAAAATAGCACAAAATAGTGTTCAACTGTAAGCTTAATATTTCTAGTCTAAATCACTTCCCAGAACTCTGGACTTCTCTTTCCAGTTGCCTACCAACCATGCCCTTTGTGTGGCTAATAGACATCTCATAAAATAGTGGGAAGAAAGAAATCATTACACAAAGCAGTTGTGTAGTTATATTGAACTTAAAAACTGTGTTGTAATAGCCAGTTATGTAAACATGTTGGATCTGGTAATTTGACTAAAGCAAAGCATTATCAGATACTACATTAAATTAATATTTTAATTTATTGCCTTATGGCTTTGATTATATTTAATTCATCTTTTTGATTTCATGTTTATATAAGGAGTTTATATCTGAATTTATGTTTTAAATATTTTAATTACCATGAATGCAATTGAAATTACTAGTGGTAATTAATGTACAGTGCTTTGTTTTTCTATAAAGTGTCTGTGAAAGCCACTAACTGACGCCATATTATATATTGTTAACATAATTTATGTAGTTCACAGAGTGATCTTTTATCTGTAAGCATCCTAATAGCAAAACTTCTTTTAATCAGACAATTTTAGAATTTTATACTTTTGCTGAAAAAAGCAAGATTAAACTGATGAGACCCCTTTCTAATGTGTGAAAGTAGAAAAACACTATTTAAAACCAAATAAAATATACAAAGATATTCCTTATATCCACTTCATTTTTGACCCTTACTGTGTCTTTGGAGGTAAAGATTATGTGTAGAGTGTTTGTTGGGAGTCAATTACTAATATGAATAAAAAGGTAATAAGTTAATTTCTGAGGTGATATCAGATATCATAGCTTCAAAATATGTTGATTTGCTGAAAATATTTGGTTTACTTGCAGACAGATTTCCTTTTAGGAATACATGCTTTTTTTGGTACCAAGAGACATATTAGTTTACCTTTCTTTCCATATCCCCCTCTTTAATAACTGTGGCAAGGCAAAAGGATAGAAATTATTTGTAATTGGAGGAAGCTCACAGTCAAATAGAGAGGGAGGGAAAATGGAGTAAGGGGGAATCACGAAATTTATCAAATCAAATAGAATTTCATTGCTACTGTTAATAAAAAACTTCCTCTTGACACTAGTATTGTTTTTATTGCTAGTAATCTTAGTAAAATGATCTCTAGAATTAAACTCAAAAGAAGTGTTCTGCTTTTGCATTTTATGTAATTGTAGAGAGGTTGTTTATGGAGAAATAGGATTTTTAAAGCAGAATCTGTGGTTAAGAGACTGTAAACAGACCCTTGTGCAGATATGGAATAAAAGTGCCAAGAAGTTAAGTAATATGCCCTGAGTTGGACAGGTTGTAGTGGACGTGGATTTCAAACTCAGACTTGTCTGGCTCCTATATTCATAACGTTGCCATTACATTTCTTTAATGAACATGAGAAAGATGACCACGCAATACTATGCATTTAGTAAAACATAGGTATTGTGTTCCTGTAAAACTAAAGATAATTCCTATATTAATACTCTATTAATATTTGAAGCCCTGGCCTGTATTTTAAACCTTCCATGATAACTAATTTAAAGAAAACAACACACTTTTATATTTGTAATTTTTAGGAAATTGAGAATAAAATAAATAGTTGAATGATTGTTTAATTACACTCCATAAAGTATAAACTAAAAAAAGATATAGTGACCAAAATACCTGTCGTGTTGAGATTGTTGTCTTTCTGGATCTAGAATTACATACCTAATGTTCTTGCAATATGCAGACCGGTATATTTGTTCCTTATTATTTCTAACATTATTAGTATTAATCTTACTACTAGTTTCCAAAATTGGACCCTTTTTTGGACCAGTAAATAATTTTGCAGATTATTGGACTTTCTTTCATTTCTCCAGGCTATAGTGCTTGATCCCATTAGATCATGGTTATCAATACCAAAAGCCCATTCCAATATTCATTTTTGGGACACTGGTGTACTTCGCAGTTATCAAGAAAAAGGTGATGGTATGTGTTTCTTAAGTGATTAAGTGAGAATTAGGGAACACAATAATTCTTCCCTCGCCCTTTACCTACCACTGATTTCCTAGAAACCTAGGGTCAAACTTAGTACATACACATTTGTTATAACTAAGCTCCAATCTTGATAAAAAAAAAAAAATCCTTTCTCATTTTTAAAAGTTTTTTCTTTCTCTCCTAAAATCTAATTTTATTCTGTTCTCATAGGTATACTTTTTGGTAATATGCTTATAATTTAGATTGTCTCCAATTCTTTTTAGAAAGAACAAATATTCTCTTTCCATGGAATAATATAGTATTACCTTGTCAAATACAAATAAAGGATAATTTTGTTTTTGAATCTATGAGGTCAAGGAAAATTGTGACTGGAGACATAATTTATTGACTGTATTAGTGAAATTTATCATTGTCTACGCATACGTCCTGTGTAACAATCCTACCTTTCAAAAAGTTGACTAAAAGGGATTGTCTTTGTAAACTTTCTTTGGAATATTACTGGGTAACTGCTTGAAAACTGTGAAATGGCAAACCACAGACTGTGTGCATGTTTAAAAGTTGATCTTCACAACTAAGTGGAAATAGTGGCTTTCGACTTAGTTATTCATGCCTCACAGCAGTGGTTGGGTGGTTATTGTACAACACCGCACATTCTGGGGCGAGATTTTCTGTAATAACACAAACCAACAGGTTTAAACCTCAGAAATGACCTTTTAAAGGGCAGGCATTCAATTTTGACAAAAATGATCAACAGCAGGCTTGAGGGTAAAATATAAAAATTGAAAACCCTACAATTAGGTAGTTTATTTAAAAACACAGGATGAGAGGCACAGATGGTTCATATTAACAAAAGCAAATAAGAGACTAAACACAGGAGTATAAAATTAGCAATGGCAAGAGATGAACTACCTTAACAGACTGGCTCTAAAATTATATATCTCTTCATCTATGAGGATTTATTGGGAACTGGAAGTAAAGTAGAAGTCTTTGCTTTAAAGAAGTTGACCATCTAATAATGAGGGTAGAATTTATATCAGTTCTTTAAATCTATGTGCAAATGAAATTTCACCCTATAAAGTTATTTGTACAGAAGTATGGATCAAGTTGTGAAAAAAAAAAAAAAAACAAAACCTCGTGCATGTACAGGTACAGATGTGGATTGTGCTTACGTATGTCCCAAGAGCTATGTATTTCTCTCAGTCTGTTCTGCCCAATTATATAAAATCAAAGTACAGAAAAGTGATACCTGTTTCCAAGAGTAATCATTGGATTCAGATGATTGGTCTTACAGGTCAGTTAACATTTCTGAACCAGTGAACCATCTATTGCGTGTGCATGGTACCTCATGAAGAGCTAGGTGGTAGTGAGAGGATAGTGGATTGGATAGAGGGAGGGATGTTCATAAGAAAAATTAGAAAGGTTTTTGTCCTCATGAGTGTAGTAGTTTGAAATTATGGATATGGGTGGGGGTGGAATAAAGACTCTAAGGGAATGTTTGTGTTCCGTAAACTCCTCTTCATTCCATTTTCACCCTTTGTTCTTGGCCTTGTTCCTCCTTTCCCTTTTTAAAAACCTTTTGTCTCCCAGATAATTCTGCACTGAGCCCTTAGTGGTTTGAAGGAGGAAGTTGGATTGCTTATGGGGCAGTATTTTAGGTTTTCTTCTCTCTTGGCATCAATTCTTGACCCAGTTTTTGGTCACAGTGGATCTATCTTCGTGCCTGTTTTTGGCTGGGTGTGGAAGGGGAATGTGATTCTTTTGCCTGTCTAAAGTCTTGAGATTCTTGTTTTTTCCTAATTTGATGGCCTGAGCAAGGGAGGAGAAGAAGAATCCTTCTCAAATGCCAACTAACTCTGAACTTTGGTTTTATGAATGCCCTAGACATTTGATTGTTGTCCTTCATAGGTACTTTCTATGATAGCATGTGAGGCTGTCAATAGGAAGCTAATCTATTTGATCTCTTAAAGTGAATGGTTTCAAGGACACCTGCTTATATGGAACACTATTCTGTATCAAATTGCTTTTATTAAGTTATTTTATAGATTGAAAAACTGAGTAGCATAAAAAGTTTAGTGACTTTCCAGCACCGCTCAGCAAGTCATTGTCAAGATAATGTAGACTCCTGAAACTGAATGTAAAGCCTGACAATCAGGTAATTGTATACATGCATTTTTTTTTTTTTTTTTTTTAGCCCAGGCCTCTTATGGGCTCCATTATGTTTTTTGTCATTGCTTATTTCTTTCAGCTGGCCATACTTCAAAAGCACCAGCTCTCAGAAGCAGTAACTCTGGGAGTGGCACCATTGGCAGCATCTAGCTCATCACTGACCCGGAGACTCTGGCTCTATGTAATGCCCATCCACACAAACGTGCCTGTGATTGACTCACAAAATGCACTCACTCCGTGAGTGAAACTGAATGACTTGAATGGGCCACAGGTAGTAATGTGTGCACAGAAATCTATAACATGTTTTTCTATTTTGAAACTGTGAACGCCACTTGAATAAAGAATTTTCTTTTCATTTGCAGGATTTCTCTCTGTCTCTGACTCCTCCATGTTTCCTCTCTGCTACATTAGCCCTGAATGAGCTGTAAATGGGATACTATGGAGCGCAGGAAGGATAAGGTGTTCAAAGGGAGTGAAGCGGGGGCCTGGGGGAGAGGGGCGGTGCATGTGATTCTTTTCACAGTTGATCTTCTAATGACTTGTTCAGTCTTCCAGGTGGCTGGCCCCATCATCAGGACTAGCACTTTAGACAGTGTGCCTTTCCAGCTGCTAGTACCTTTGTCATACCCACTGTTGCATTCAGTGCCAGGCTGACAGGGCCCCATTGGCAGAATTTTTCTAACCTCAGGTACGAAAGCAAAGCAAAAACAGTTATGTGATAAATGGATCAGAGCCATCTCCTATCTCTCCTTGGAAGGAAATACTTATTTTTCTTTCTCCTCAGACAAATGAGGGTGAAATAAGGCAGGCTTGTTGTGGGGAAAGAGATGAATCAAAGAATTTCCTTACGTTTCAATCAATACTAAATGCTTTGACATATGTTTTCCACTGGGAGGGCGGAACTGGGGTTGTCATAGAGTAATTAGAGGCTGGTGCACTGAGCATTGTTTATGCCCTTCAACCAAATACCACAGGTAGTTAAGCCTTTTTGTGTGTCTCTGTAGCAGGGATTCTCCTTCCTGGCGGTGATGGAGAAGTGTCTACAGATGTTTTCTACAGATGTCTCCCAGTGGGGACTCCCTTTTACTGACTGCTTTCTCTTGTTGCCTTTCTTTTTTCCTCAAATCTATCCATTTCCTCCCAATGAATGTTTTGCTGCTGTTTTGTCCCTCCTACCTGCCTCCTAGATCTCTTGTATCTGACTTAGCTTTGTCCTTTTTTCTTCCTTGCACCTGCACCCTGGCAAGAAGGCTACCTATTCTTTTCCAGATCTCTTATCAAAACTCAGTTTTGGAAAATGTTTTCAGTACAGTATCACAAGAAGTGCATTTCTAAAGATTAATAGTTGGGTATTCAAAAGAAGAAAAAAATATTTTTATACACATATGTATAATAGTGTCTCATTTAAATCAGGCATTAAATGTGAACTATATGCTGCACTTAGTGCATTCAATTAATACATATTTATTGATGAAAAGGGCCCACAAGTCTAGATTTAGAAAGAAATTTGACTGACCTGCAATGAAACGGGATATGAAAAAGTAAATAAATACATTACTAAAAGTCAAAAATTGGTCCATCAATATTGAAGCTGTATTTGTCCTGCTAATATGATTATGATTAGATACATTACTATTATACTGGGAAGAATAGGAAAGTCTAACTAAAATAAACTGTTGGACTAAGTAAGGTATCTTGTCAACTGACTTTTTAAGTTTTGTGCAAAAATAATATACAGTATTTTTTTCTAAGATTTTATTTATTCATGAGAGACACAGAGAGAGGCAGAGACCTAGGCAGAAGGAGGAGAAGCAGGCTCCATGCAGGGAGCCCGATGTGGGACTCCATCCCAGGACCCTAGAATCAGGCCCTGAGCCAAAGGCAGGTGCTCAACCACTGAGCCACTCAGGTGTTCCAATATACAGTATTTTAAATTTGTTTAAATCCCTGGAAAATTATTTTTCTTTTACTTCTATGTGCTTTTATTTCTCCTCTTGGTTTTCCTACAAAACATATTGTTTTCCCATTCATTGTTCTCATACTATTGCTAGTATACTTCTAGTTAAATTGTACAAAACCCAGACTTTTAAACAAATGTTTTTTAAATTATAACTTAAGGGGGCACCTGAGTGGCTGAGTCGGTTAAGCAGCTGGCTCTTGATTTCAGCCCTTGAGGTCATGGTCTTAGGGTCCTCAGATGGAGCCCCGTGTTAGGCATGGCACTCAGCAGGGAATCTGCTTGAGTTTCTCTCCCTTTCCGCTGCCCTTCCTCATGCTCGTGCATGTGCACTGTCTCTCTGTCAAATAAATCTTTAAAAAAAAATATATTACTTTTTGTGATCAAAGATAATCTGGATACATAACAAAGATTTATTATTTATTGTCTTTTCTCTTTTAATAGATGACATATAGGTCACGGTGATAAGGAACCCTTGCAAAGCATTTATCTGCAATTGTTTGCATAGTCTATATTTCCATCTCTAACTAGTTTTGGAAATTAAAAAGGTGGAAAAGTATATACCTTGCTAAAGATAAGAGAAGCACACACAGTGCTTGAACACAAGAGTTCATACAGATAGGGAGAACGTATTCCATCCTGGCTTTCAAAATTGGGAAGCACTTCTTTAGAAAGGGAGTGGGGGCAGTCTGAAGTGTGTCATCAGCTTCTTAGAAATAATTTAAGGTGGAAACAGAGAAGAGATGAAAGGGGTGAGTGGGACAGAGATTAAAAATAAATGCCAAATTTGGAGGCATTAAAATAATGTGCGAAGTTTATTTTTTCTTCGGGTTAATTCTCATTTTTGTTGGGAGACTCTCTTCTTCACAGCAACAAACTGATTGATACCTTTAGCTCTCATTTTTATCCTGGCTGAAATTTATAACCATGAATACAAATCAGAGTTGTTTAGAAAATATTCCAGGTGTGGAGCAGTTCTTTTGATTCTTGTATTTTTGAGTTAGAATACGTGGGGAATGCCTGAATTTGGGAACCCTTTGGATACCTAACTATTTTCTTCATCATGATGTTTGAAAATATATTACTAAAGACAATATGTTACTAAATTCTCACTATAAACTGGTGAGAAATCTTCCATTTGCCTTTTTGATGCCTGAGGACAGAAGAGAAGCAAAGATAATTTATTTTTTTTTGTTTTTTTTTTAAACTTTTTATTTATTTATGATAGTCACACACAGAGAGAGAGAGAGAGAGAGAGAGAGGCAGACACAGGCAGAGGGAGAAGCAGGCTCCATGCACCGGGAGCCCGATGTGGGATTCGATCCTGGGTCTCCAGGATTGCGCCCCGGGCCAAAGGCAGGCGCTAAACCGCTGCGCCACCCAGGGATCCCGCAAAGATAATTTATAATAATGTTCTTCTGTACCTAGACATTTTTTTTAGGCAAATATTTTACATAATTGGGTAACTTCATCTAGGGAGGAGAAATTAGCACACTTTATTTAAAAAGAACCACAACTTTAATGAAAATTCATTAAAACATTTTTTAAAGTATTTTTTTAAAAATATATTTTTAAAAGAAGGTGATTTAAGAGCCCTTTGGTGGAAATGTCCTCATTTCCAGACATAGGCATCTCTCTGGCATCATTACCTGAACACTAAAGAACCATTAGGGTCACTCAAACCACCAAGGCAACAGAGACTTCAGCTAAAAAAAAAAAAAAAAAAAAAAAAGAACAAACCAGTATCTCTACTGTAGGGGATTCTTCTTCTTCTTCTTCTTCTTCTTCTTCTTCTTCTTCTTCTTCTTCTTCTTCTTCTTTCTTCTTCTTTCTTCTTCTTTCTTCTTCTTTCTTCTTCTTTCTTCTTCTTTCTTCTTCTTTCTTCTTCTTTCTTCTTTCTTCTTCTTCTTCTTCTTTCTTCTTTCTTCTTTCTCTTCTTCTTTTTCTATCAGACCTTTTCCTCCTTTCTCAAGTGGTAAAACAAAGTTTTAAAGTTATCTCTCCCATGAGGCAGATGACCCAGTTCAGGAATATTGTAAATATAATGGTAACTCTCTTCCTGATACTGTTAGCAGGAAAGTCCTTATCTATGGAATGCTCATAGTGGGTGTCTTTGTTATAAGATTGCCAAAGGTAAACAAACCTAGATTTAATCTGTAGATTTATGAAACATCCTGTCTAGAATCTTGTCTGTTACCATGGGCCAGAAACTTTATTGTATACAAAAGGCAAGGGTTTATAGAGTTATGTGGGCCAGCCCAAGCCCTCCCAGCTTCACCTATGCCTCTTGATTCTGGGTAGGATCTCTGATTCATGTGAATCTGATTTGACAATCTAAACCTTTGTGTCAGCTCGTGAATAGCTTCAATGTATTAAATAACTAAATTGGATAACATGCAGTAATTTTACATATGTGATCTCATTGGATTGTCACAAGAACCAGGTCAATGCCCTTATTTTTACAGAGGAAATAACTGAGGCTCTGAGAGGTTACTAATTTGCCTTAAGTTACACAGAGAATTGTAGAGCCTGGCGCTGTGCTAGACTCCTTACAGGTAAATGATAATATAAAAATCAGTCTTTGTTTTCCTGTGGTAATCCTCTACGTTTCATACAAATGGTATTCCCTGTCACTGCAAATAACATGTGAGACTTTTACTAAGAAAGAAACATGAATGTAAGGTTGTGGCAGTACTAGGATAAAACCTACTTAATTCTCTATGTTAAAAAAAAAAGGCTTGTTAAGGAGGGGATTTAACTGGAGAGGAGACTAAGAAGACTGTAATTTCAGGAAATTTGAGAGAATCTGAACTTTGAGTAGCTAGGATAAAGGCTAACAAAAGAATAGCCAACTTGACTTATATCCTGAGAAGTATGAGGAATAGAAGTATTTAAATGGATGTTAGAAATAATTTCATGCCATCTACTCTTAGTGATGTAAATCTCAGTCGACCAAATTGGGCGAGCTAGAAATGTAACT
Source organism: Canis aureus (assembly GCF_053574225.1). Lineage (NCBI taxonomy): Eukaryota > Metazoa > Chordata > Mammalia > Carnivora > Canidae > Canis > Canis aureus. The sequence continues at coordinate 7,876,823 of NC_135612.1, read as the reverse complement.
TTGGTTTTTATTACTTATTTTAAACTGCTCTAGCCTCCTTTTCACTGGGTAATGGAAAATCTAAGTCAGGGCACAGTTCTGATCCCTTCCTTGGAGTGAGTTTAAGTTCTAGGGGTCTTTGAAGGGCCCAGGGAATGCATTGATGGTGGGACACCCTTAGGTCCTTGATATCTGCTGAGCTGTACATCAACTCACTACATCCTTGGTCTTTGCTTTTTTTTTTTTTTTTTTTTTCTTTTTCCAGATCCGTGCCATGCCGTGCCATGCCTTGACTTTTGGTGAATAGTCTGCTAGGGGCTTGTTCTAAGTTTGTTCTCTTCCTGCATTATCCTAGCGAGCAACAGACACTGCAAGCTTATCTCAGGCCCATTGTTTTAAACCCACCATGCAGCTGCTGCTCCACTGTCCTGTCTGGTGTGCAGGGAAATTCTGGAGCCTTCCCACCTCCTTGGGCTTTACTGGGCAGTGTGGCAGTTGCCCTGTAATCTGAACTTCTGACAGCTCTTTGGAATTATTTTCTTCCACTGTAGCCTCTTGGCTTAAGACAAGGGGCATAGTGAATGCTCAGGTGACTTTCCTCGGGATGCATCACTGTCTAAGCTCTCCTTGCTTCACCTCTGAATGAAAGTAGCAAGCTTTACTTTTACGTGTATATTTTTTATATCCTGGAAAGCCCCCTTGGCCTAGATTTTGGACACTCCAAGGCTTATTCTGTGTACTCCTCTTGTCCCAAACTTTTCAGAGATGCCAAGTGTTTAGTTGTCCAAACGGGAGCAGTTATAGGAGAAATGTAAAGATGAGAAATGAGAGCTATGGAGTTGAGGAAATGGTGCCATCATGGTGCCTCATGGAGTCAAGAAGCAGTGTCAAGATTATTAGGTAGGTAGTTCAACTTTTCTTCCTTTCATGATGCCATAGCCCAAGGACAAGAGAGAAATGTCATATCAACAGTAATAATCATGGCTAATTCTTATTTATGGCTTACTCAGCTGGGGACTCCTCTAATAGATATTTATGAAGTACCCCATGAATCCTCACAACGATTCTATGAGGTATATGTATTTTCTTCACTTTACAGATAAGGGAACCGAGGCCCAGAGAGTAATGGCATGTGCAAAGAGAAGTGGTAACCGCTACCGTCTATGGTATTATACTTCAGTGGTGGTAGACAGTATGGTTCTGTTAGTTTTACGTTGCTTCAGAACAAATTTTCCACAACTTAGCAGCTGAGATCAAGAAATATCTTGATCAACAGACTATTTCTGCTGGTTGGAGATTGGGGAGCAACTTAGCTAGGTGGTTCTGGCTAAGGGTTTTTCACCAAATTGCAGTTAGTATGTAGGCCAGGTCTACATTCACCTGAGAGCTCGAGTGGTGCTGATGAATCCACTTCTAGTGAGCATCACTCATGTACCTGAAAAGTATGTTTTGGCCATTGGCAGGAGGCCTCAGTTCTTTGCCATATAGACGGCTCAACGGAGCTGCTTCGGTTTCCTCATGATGTGGTGGTTGGCTTCCAGGCAGCGTGGTGAGAGAGCTAGAAAGAGAAGCTGCAAGGCTTGAGTGTCATAGTCTGTCACTTCTTTCATAGTTGCGTATTAATTTGTTAATTTCATTTCATTTGTTGGAAGTCGTTCACTAAGTCCAGCTTGTTGTTCAAGGGCCAGGCAGTTAGTCTCCACCTTTTGAAAGGAGGATGTCAAAGAACAGTTCAGAAACATCAAAGTGGACATTCTGCGTTCATCATGAATGTTGTAATTTAGTTCACTGTAACTTCTAACTTGCTCTTTACAAATGTGCATGAAAAAAAATAGTGTCTCTATAAAGAAACATATCCAAGACCTTATTAGGAGCAATGTATTCTATACGATCGAAACTGCCCATACTTTGTGCTAGTACGACAGTATAAAATGATCACGGCTTTGATGTGTACTTCATGGTACTTAGGAAGCAAGTTTTTAATTTATAAAGATGTCAGTTTCCTTTGCTTTTATTTGTGGCTATCTTTTATGGATTTTCCATTTCTCCCCTTGATATATTGAAGTCAATCTCTGTGGTGCATTTGTCATCCTTGGGTTACATTTCTTAGGTAAAATGCAGTTTACAGGTTCCAGCTCTACACATGGAGGCTCAAACTTAAAAGAGTTTTGTGATCTTGGATATGTTAATAGTCTAAGTCTCAATTTCCTTGTCTGTGAAGTAGGAGTGATAATAGTACACATGAAAGGTTATGCTGATTAAATGATGTAATTGCATATATGTTGTTTGGCCCGGTGCTTGATACAGAAGTGCTCAGTAGAGGTGGCTGTGTTGTCATTGCAATTATTTTTCTAATTATAACAGAGCTAGTATAATACCTGCCAAAAGACTACTAACTTTGAAAAAAAAATTCTGAGTGATAAATGATATGAGACCACCAATCTCTTTCTCATGGGATCATGCTATTTAGAAAGTGCTTCCTCTTTAACAATGGAGCTTTAAACCAGTCAGTTGTCAAGCACCTGATTTTTAAGCACCTGACTTTCAAAAAAAAAAAAAAATGTATTCGTATTCCCATAGGATCAGCCCAAATGATTTAATTGATTTCTCTACTTCCTGGTAAGGTCAGTTGGTTAATGATGGTAAAACACTTAATTGTGGTAGAGTCACAGGTCAAACTTCCCAGGTCATTTCAGTTTTACTCAGAATTCATCTTTTGTTTTCTTTTCAGCCTTGTTCTCTGTTAAGTCAGATCTCAGATGATTGTGTTATCAATCACTGTGGCAACACTTACTCTATATGCCCAATAATATGCTCAGAAAATCATGTACCTTCTTTTCATGATACAGTTCTATAGCTGTTTTCATTGGACATGATAAGCAAAGCAATATGCAAGTTTCTGAGCTGGGAAGTGGAATGTACCAAGACATGGAATTGATTCTCTCTTTTTTTTTTTTTTAATTCAGGAACTAATAAAAATATTTAGTTCCTGGGTTTTTATGTCTGTGGTTCTTGGATTGAATCTCTGGAAAAGTAAAGAATTTAATGATCTGAATTCAAATAAGTACGTACTATCCTCTCTTATAATGAACATCATCACTGTTTCATGATAACATTGGAATATTCTGTTTCATAGAAAGCGATGAATCATCAAGCTATCTATGAAGGCAGGGTGTGATAGATGTGACAGTCCACAGAAGATTCTGTAAGGTAATTTGGCTTCAATTTGCCTAGACCAGCCCAGTTCAGTGCTTTAAAACTATATATCTCTTCAGCATATAAATGGGTATTGTTGTCCAAGGTAGGCTGTGGAACTTTTTCCATATAGGCTGTTTTTCCAGAGAAAGTGGCAGGAGGGAAAGAAGATGCTTTAAAACTTTTTCTTTTAGGGGGCACCTGGGTGGCTCACGTCAGTTAAGCACCTGCCTTTGGCTCAGTCATGATACCAGGGTCCCATCAGGCTCCCTGTTCAACAGGGGAATCTGCTTCTCCTTTTCCGTTTGCCCCTCCCCTTCTTGTACTCATTCTCTCTCTCCCTTAAATAAGTCAATAAAATCTTTTTTAAAAAGGTCTTTGTCTTTTAGTTGCTGTATAGAAATTCTCAATTCTGGGCATGTATCAGAATCATCTGTGGGCCTTCAAAATATCCAGATACCAAGGCTCCAGCCTAGACCTAATGAGTCTAGAATCTAGGGGTTGGGAACAGAGATGTATATATTTAAAAATCTCCATTGTTAATTGTAATGCACTTTTGCATGTGATAGTTATCACTTATGTTGGAGGTTTGTTTGGAAAAACACACTAGGAGCCTTTTTGCAATTTCCTTTTACTAAAAGCATAGACTAGGAATTGATGTACTCTCCAGTACACAGTCAACAAGATCTGTCGTGGGCAGGGACTTTACACAGAGCTTCTGAGCCAGTGTTGAAGGACGGAGGGAAATGAGGAAGTGGTAATAGAGAACCTCTCTGTTCCCGTCGCTTGGATTAGAGAGAGGGATTGCTGGGGAAAGCTCTGTTTTTCGCGGAAATCTAATGAATTTTGAGCTGGGTTTCAATTTTATTTTTGGAAAACTCACATTTCAAAGTTATTTTTTTCTCAGGTTTGATTTTACAGACTTTATGGACTTGTGATTCAAAGTAAGGTTGCATAGCGATTGTGTTTTTGTGATAATTTATACTTTCTGTTTAGAATCAGTTGGATTCTATAATCTTGCATAGGTCATTTGCTAATTTCAAGGTTTAAAGTCTCAGAATGAATAATCTGTCACATTAATCTTACTTTCAATTGTAAATTCCTTGAGGATACCGCCTGCCCTTTGCTCACAACTCTGTATCTATTTATGCTTATTTTACTCATTATTTTGGCTCTACCTCCAGTGCTAGCGTAGTGCTTGGAACATGGTTAGAGGCCTTTATCTATTGAATGAATAAATTCTCCAAATCTACTCAGTTTTTACTCTATTATTCAACTTTTCTGGCCTGATAGAAATCTATGACATGTTTTATTATAGAAGCTTTCTTTTCTTTTCTTTTTAAATAAATACCTGCTATACCCATGCAGGACTTTTTGGAGCATGAAGAAACATTCCCACTGAGAACTGAGTCCCATAGTCTGTTCCCATGCCTCACATGATAACATCTCTCTGACGTACAGTTTTAAGTGTTCAACTTGAAATGTTAATTCATTTGTGTTCATGAGCTGGATGGATTCTTTACATCATCCTGCTCTTCACAATTAACCACTTTGTACATATATTTTGTGGCATTAGGCTGTGTATGTGTTATTCTGGAAAAATATCTTGGCTTTTGTGAAAGATGGCTTGGGAGAATTAAATGTGTGTGAAGTGAATGATAGTGGCAATAAAAATTATTTTTAGGAAGCTTGTGTTTAAAAGCTAGTTTTCAACAGAAAATAAGACATGTTCCTTAGCAGTAGTATATATGTGGCTTTTAATCAGTTTTCATGATTTTGCGTTTTTTTTTTTTTTTTGTCTTCTTTGATATCGTTTTTAATCCTTGAACAACTGAGGATAAATTTGAAACTTTGTACTTTAAAGATTAAGCAGTAGGGAAAGCATTGTGGACTTTCATATGACAGTAAATAGTTTTAATAATATCTATCATTTAATGAGCTATTGTAATGCATCAGGAACTCTGGTGCTTGTTTTACAAGGATTATTTTATTTGATTCTTAGAGCAACCCTAAAAAGTAGGTATTGTGAGTAGGCAAATTGAGACTTATAGCAGTTATCTTGCCGAAGACCAGACTGTAAGTGGCACAGTGTCTGGGTTTGGTCTCACGTCCATTGAAAAGCACTTATTCTTAACTACACTAACATGCTCTTGGGACTTGAAAGCAACTATCCTAATGATGAATTCTTATGTGACCTCTTACATCATGCTTTCTCTTTATCGCAACTGCTACAGGCCCCAAATCCATGAGGAAAATGTAAATATGTTGGCCACGTTCATAAACTGTGGATTTGTTTTACTTCCACTAAATAAAATGTTATAAAATTTATACATATAATGAGTTATTTGATGAATTTCAGTATTGATGCTCAAAGGTTAATTACTATTTGATTAGATTTTACTGTTTTACTACTTCCTAGCCTGCAAAACAATAACCTGGCTATTGTTTATGTTGAGATTCATTGTTTTATAAACTATAATTCTCAGAGAACACATATTCACTCTGACCAAATAATCTCTTTGCTCTATCCCAAGCATACCAATATTCACAGGTGTACTCTCAAGAAATCCTTTTGGATTATGGTGATATAAGTAGCTAGTATTTTAGAAAATCCACAAAGAAAGCAAGCCATGGAAAGGCCAAATAGGCTGATTTTGAGAAAAATCCTTTTCTTTTCTTCTTTTTTTTTTTTTTTTAACCAGTCCTCACCTTCACCTCTTACCATTGCATGGCTGGATTTGCAGTGCTTCTGTTAATGTGCTGTTTCTCTTTGTCCAATTTACTGGCCAGATGACTGTGTCATAAAACCACCATCACCATCACCACTCCTGGTACTAATTAGCACCCCGTTTGTCAGCTTCAGTCCAGTGGTGAGGACTTGAGTGGTTATAAATACTGTAATACCTTTTCACCTGTGAAAGTAGCTCTTCCAAAGACAAAGAAGAAAGCACAGCAGGCAGGAAGCCTGCACTATTGCCACCTGAGCTGTTCCTTTCTCTGGACAATTTCAAGCTTTAACATCTGTTCTAAACACTACATTTATTAAACTAAATAACAAAATACATTCATCTGTGTATAATAGTCCTCCCAGGGGATACAGAATGGGATTTCCCTCTTTTTAAAGAAAGTGAAACACAGTTGACAGAGTCTCAGGTCTGTTTAATGTCAAGAAAAGCAGACTGGGAAATAGGAAAGGAACTTATTAGGAAAGATTTTTTTCCTCCTCTTTGACCGTGGTATGACTGCTGCTGAGGATATGCTTATGTGTATTCTCCTACAATTTTTAATTACTGGGTTTAATTGTTGGCAGGTGGGTAAGAGTTCTGTTACATGTAATGTTTAATTGTTTATCCTTTGCTCTTTGTTAGAAATTGAATGCATTAGTTTGAAAATGAGACTCAAGAGGTCTGTTGTGGTAATGCGTTCTTTTCTCTTCTAGAGGACAAAATAAACTCAGATTATAAAGTTCCGATTTCTGCAAGGTCAGAAACTTTCCTCCCAAATAGAAGTCACATGACTATCTATGACTATGTAGGTCACTCACTTTACATTCTTAATAAAAGTAAAGGTTGGCAGGAAAATATAGCCCTTTTTAGTTGGATATCAAAGTCCATTCTGAAACTAACATAGAGAGCATCACTAAGTATTCCAACTTCTTCCTGCGTTAGACCTTCGCTCCTTTTCTCTTGTCTTTTCTCCACTTACCTGGTGATCTCCTAAAGACTTCATCCAGATTCTGAACATACTTGCTTCATTTACAAGATTCTCATTTAGGACTCCCATCCTCGCAAGCCTCAATCATCTATAGACCGCAACCTCTATCCAGTTACAGAGCTCACAGGGAGCGGCTTGGCTTTTCAAAAAGGGACTGGAAGAATGGAAAGTCTAAGGGGGAATAAAAATAAACTGGATATAGGCTTATAGAGGGAGTTGGTGATAGATGTGATTCTAGGTTATGGATGGTGGTGAAGAGTTCGAGGTAGTGGAGGATAGCACAGAAGCAGGGGCAGGGGAGTAGGGCAGGAGTGAGGAGGAGGACAGGCCTATGAAAGATGGAAGATAAAGTATTTGGTGAACACTGAAAGAAAGCATGCTCTGAGGATGTGGGTAAGTTTTTGAAATGAGAGGAAGAAGAAAAAAGAAGGTTCAGTACTTACTGGTCTTGAACCTACATTAACAATATCTATAATGTACCTGGGGTCATTAATATCTTATCCACAAATACACTATTTCTCATCGTGACCCACATGTGATTGTGCATTTATGGCATACGCATGACTCCTGACTCACCTATCTAGTATCTGGGTAACATATGGGTGTTTGACCCTTTGCAAAAACATACTTGTGTGTGTGAAATGCAGCAAAACTACTGAGTGGTATGAATTGTTACTTTGAGTTTGACAAAAAAGTCTTTTATTTAGCCAAGGTAAGCAAAAAAGTACGATATTTCACTTGTGAAAAACTGGATTTTATGAATCCAAGGGGGAGGTCCAGTGTACCTGCTATTGACTTACTTGAATTGGTGATTTGGATTTCTAACCTATCATAAAGTGACTTTTTTGGGTTGTTGTTATTCATAGATACAGGAAAAAAACTTAGATGAATCTTAGATCTAGATCATTCTCTGTCAGACCCGTGATGACCATGAGTTCACATTCTCACATAATTCCTCTTGTTTACTTTAAAATAACTCAAGCTGATTTCTTGGTATCTATTTCCATATCTTTAAAGACCATCTCTATATTGTACTTTAAGATATTATTTTTTAAAGACTTTATTTATTTGAGAGAGAGAGAGAGAGAGAGAGAGAGAGGGAGCATGAGCAGGGAAAAGGGGCACAGGGAGAGGGAAAAGCAGGCTCCCTCCTGAGTAGGGAGCCCAACGTGGGGCTCAGTCCCAGGACCCTGAGATCCCGACTCCAACCGAAGGCAGATGCTTAACTGGCTAAACTACCCAGGTGCTCCAAGACACTATTTATTGAATGTTCACTAAGAAATGTGAGGGCTTAGTTTCATTGCACCTACTGCACATCTATGTTTTTCTTCTTTCGTACTCTCAAAATACTATATTTGGGTAGGTCAAAATTATACGCGAGGAATTAAAAGCTATTTAAAACGGAGCTATGTAGTATGCCCTTACCACTCTTCCTTTCTTACACAAAAGTGGAAGGAGAGGGCATTTTGAGAGAATATTGAAGAATAACTCTTGATTATCTCAAATGGGCTTGGAGAATTGTCTCTCAGAAATTTGAAGGTGACGTCCTACTAAATTTGCTTTCCATTATTTCTTTGAGGATGTCCAAAGGTCTTTAAATGCTTGATGCTTTGTTCGTGACTTTTTCCTCCTCTCTGAAAGGCTATAGAGTCTTCTCTTTGTCTCTTGCATTCTGGTATTTCACTGTAATGTGTTTCACTGAGCTGAGCATTCATTCAGAGGGCTCTTTCAGTTGGAAATTCATATTCGTCAGGTCTGGGAAAATCACTTGATGTATTTCATTAATGATTTTTTCCCTTTCTTATTGTCATATCCATTTGGATATTAATGATAGTTTTTGACGTTTTCTTCATCTGGAATGATCTGTTTCTTTCTGGGTGATTTTTTTTTTTTTTTTTTAAATAGGCTTTTACTCTCCATGTTAAAGACTTTGCGAAGATGTCTGTTCACATTTATAAGGTGCTAAAGTGTTGGTTGAAAATTATAAATATTTAGGTTCAATTCAATTCTGCATTTTACTCTAAGGTGGCTTTGAATGGGCTGTTTTTTCCAGGATCTTTAAGTCTTTTCCTGTGAAATGGCTGGACTCCCAAGATGAGTATTCTCCAACCATCTTCCTGAAAGAGATTAGTCTGGCTGCTAGATTCTGGAATCCAGCTGAGGAAGGAGCCTTGTGGGTGACAGGTACGAGAGGATGTTATGTTCACTTACTGCTCCTATTTCCCCATATAGTCTTGCTGTCAACTGTGCCTGTAAACTCCACATTCAAACATTCTTTTTTTCACCCTCTGTGAAAATAAACGTCCAGTCTTTTGCAGGGATGAGGCAGTTCTTTGGCTGCACAATGTGGGAGAGAGGGAAGGTATCTATGAACTCTAACTGCTTCTAATGCAGATTTCAAGCAGCCTTCCTTTCTTTAGTCCTTCTTTCATCCTGCATCCAGGGGGTAACTAGGTATACCTGAACTCAAGGGGTTCATTGCTTGGGGAGCATCAAATTGATCACAACTCAATAAAGAACTGAAAGCAAAGATCTTATTATTACTTGTTAAGTCAGGAGACAGGAAGATAACTCTCAGAGTACTCTCCCAATTGGGTGAGTACAGGAAGCTTTTATTCAGTGCATTGGGGGTGGGGGCAGGGAGCTTCCATATGTACATTGGTTCTGTTGCACATGCCTAGTATGTCAACATGCTTGTGCATACATGGTATGTTCAAAAAATAGTAGAAAACTGTGCCCATAGGAGGAGATCTTAGTATTATAATGAGCTAAAGGTAATGAGGTCAGCTGAGGGAGCTTCTGTGCAGGTCTTCATCTCAGGGTGGCTCATGTAAGGGACACTGAGCAAGGGGCTACCAGGTGAAACACCTCCTTGGGTGTCTGCTTACCTAGATGTGTTGATTCTCCAAAACAAAACACTTTCCTTCCCTGCTTTTGTCTCTTCCCCTCCTCCCTTCAACTGAAATCTTTCATCTCTCTTATTTGAGTAACTTCCCATTGCATCCTAGCTAACAAAGGGAGGGGCTCCAATTCCTGAGTTTTTGTGGATTCTGAGTATGATTATTTCTTTCCTTTTGGTATGGCCAGCTGAGGATCAAGTTTCTTGTAATTCAGTTACAGCTCATCCGTCTACTTTCCAGCTTCAAAATGTCACCGCTGCCTACTTCTCTCATTTCTTTGGCTTTTCTTTTGAGCGTATGCCTTTAAATATCACTTTATTATCATTTTAATGGGGTTTCAGGAAGGAGCTAGAGTAAAAGCAAATGTTCCTGGAGATTTCCTTGGAAGTTGAACATTCTTTTAATAGTACTATTCCTTTCTGAAATGTTTATTTTCTCTTAATTGGGCCAATATTTGATTTATTGTTCTTAGAATATTGGTGGAAATATTTCCTCCCACACTGGACAATAAGGAAAAATAATAATAATTTACCAATGTAGCTGAACCTGTTTATAATGCTGCTTATGGAATATTTACCTAATCTTAAACTTTTACCCCGGATATATACGTTTTATATATTTTGACACATTACACTGCAATTGGATTAAAAGACAAGGTGAGATGGTTTCAGGATAGTTCTGACAAAGCTAAGAAAGAAATTCTGGCATATAGAAACAAGCATACCCAAGTGATAATTGCCAACAACTCAAGAAGAAAAATAAATACTTTAGACTTTCAGCATTTTGGCATAAAAAGCACCCATAGTACACACAAATCAATAATAACACATAATTTTTGAAATGAGATTTTATTTAATGAATGCCTGCATTTCATTGAAAAAACATTTCATTCATTTGAATACACAAGGTATTTTTTTTCCTCCTAATTTGTGACTCTGAAATGATTTTGCAGACATTAGAACAGCTGCCAATGTTATAAATTACGACATACACTAATTAGAATTGCACTGAGTATTTAAAAGGGAGAAAAAAAAAAAGGTACAAACACCTTTAAGGTATTAAATTGTTCAAAAAGGCATTCTTGTTATTCCCAAATGCATGTATAACTCCATAAAATGCTACATAAAGTTATTGTCCATTTGGTTACTTTGGAATGAAATTTGTGAGTAGTTTAAACAAAGCATTTTTAAAGTTTTGTTTGCAAGATATTTCTCTATCATGGCTGCTCTTATTAATTTTTGTGTGTGATGTGTATGTGGGAATTAGTGATACTTGAGAGATTAGAGCCTGTTCAAAGACATAAAAGGAACATACTTTTAGGAATTCATGTTAAAACGGCCTGGAAACTCCTGATACGGATGTTTCTCAAGAGTTACTTTCAACATTTTAGAATTCCGAGCCACTATATCTATTCAGGAAAGCAATCTGTCTTTGAGTTTGATTCTACATTGCTTTATCCTCAGCCTCTTGGTTCAGGAGGACAAAATACTTCTTTGTTGATTCAGATGGATTGATAGGAGTTAATTAAAACAGCAATTATTCTGCCTAAGACAATTCCAAAATGAAAAGAGTTTTATTTCAATTTTAGGGGGAATGTTTTTGTATATACCAGTGCCTTTTTACGCATGAATGGGATTCCCCCCCTGCAGTTAGGACTCCAGGAAAGAGTTGATGTACATTACTTAGAACATAGTAGAACATAGGGACCAAAACAGATAAGCAATATTCCCTCCCTTATCAAGGACTCCTTTACCTACCACCTCCTCTAGATGAATCACAACAGAGAACAGAGAAATGAATAAATAAGGTTTGTGGATTGTCAACATATATGCCCATGTACTAAGTAAAGCTCATGAACTGTACTCATAGGAAAGCTTGTTAGATCCTTTTATAGCAATTGTTTAAGTTCCTGTTATAAAAGTCCAATAGGTTCTTTTCTTTTTTTTTAAAAAAAAATTTTTTTTATTTATTTATGATAGTCACAGAGAGAGAGAGAGAGAGAGAGAGAGGCAAAGACATAGGCCGAGGGAGAAGCAGGCTCCATGCACCGGGAGCCCGACGTGGGATTCGATCCCGGGTCTCCAGGATTGCGCCCTGGGCCAAAGGCAGGCGCCAAACCGCTGCGCCACCCAGGGATCCCCAATACGTTCTTTTCTACCCCACCAATATTATTTCAAAAATATTTTAAAAGAAGGAGAAAGGGAGGTAGAGAGCCTGATGCAGACAAGCTGAAGGGACACTTACTGTAGGTGAGGGAAGAAATAGACGGATAAGTCCCCAAGATTTCTAAGGGCAGCACTGCACAACTCAGAGTAATAATGGTAATGTTGACAGGGGTAGTCATTGTGATGGTTTTAATTTTCTGAGTGGTTTCTATGGGCCCGAATTTGCTTTATGTAAACTTTCATATTTGATCTTTATGATAAATCTGTGAAATACGAGTTTTCTTCATTTTTATAAATTATGTACCAGAAGCACAGAGAGGTTAAGTCATTTGCATGAGGGCCCACAGTTAATGATGCAGAGACTGAGTATGCACTCTTGTAGTTATATTATGCTCTACTGAATAGCTTTCATGTGATGGCTCTTAGTCATCAAGAAAATGTTAAATTGTGTTCACAAATTTTGGTTAAGAAGATAGAGAGTACTGTAGCATGATTAGAGGGATAAGTGTCAGTTTTCAAGAAGAAAACAAATTCTCTTTCATCTAATTGCAAGTGTATGTGAGGATCAACTAAACACAGGCCCAGTGACAAACCTCTCAAGGATAAGGGAAGAAATGGCTGATGTGCATTTATTTTGGACATTAGTCTAATCAGCAGGATCTGATGAATGACATTTGGGATGCCTGAGACAAGGGTGGATACTGCTGCAAAGCCATTAGAGGCTGTTATTGAGGATTTATTTGAGGATAGCAAAGCCTTTCAAATTTGTCCAAGGGAACATTTGTTTATAAAAAGAAAAGCAATCTTGTCAACATGGATGAATAGAATAAAATTCAGAAATAGGATAAATACTGGAATAGTCAGTGCAATCCATACCATTGGGTACAGACAATGATACCATTATTTTTCTCCTATGAATGAATAATGTCTTGGATAATTAAAAAAAATTATTTGATGTCAGTCTCTAGGTGGGTGTGCCTATGACTAGAAAACCACATGAAGTTGTGCTATTTCAACCTCAGAAGTGGGGCTAATCTTTTTTTATGACTTATTTATTTTAGAGAGGGGGGAGAGAGAGAGAGAGAGAGAGAGAGAGAGATCGAGATCATGAGTGTGGGGGTAGGGGGATGAGGGACGGGGAGGGAGGGGCAGAGGGAGAGGGAGAGGGAGTCTCAAGCAAACTCCCCACTCAGGACAATATCTCGTCACCTTGAGATCATGACCTGAGTGAAACCAAGAATCAGACATTTAACTGACTGCACCACTCAGGTGCCCCAAAAGTGGGGCTAGTCTTTGATGTAATTGATTTAAATATTTTTTAAATTTTATTTTTAAAAAAAATATTTTATTTATTTATTTGAGAGAAATACAATATGAGCAGAAAGGAGGGACAGAGAGAGAGGGAGAGGGAGAGGCAGACACGAGCAGGGAGCCCAACATGAGGCTGCATCCCAGGACTCTGAGATCATGATCCCAGCTGCAGGCAGATGCTTAACTGACTGAGCCACCCAGGCCCTCATGTAATTGATTTTTATCAAGTAGAAAAATAATCAGTGTCTTAGATGAAACTTGGTATATATGTATCAAGATGCATGATTGCTAGCAGCTAGGATGACAAATATGCTAAAGTTGAACAGATCATGAAAATTAGCAAAATAGCCAACAAAAGTCAAGTAGGGGTGATTACCTGCAAGTATATTAATGATGACAAATTAACAATACATATGACTGGAAAAAGCCTGGCTTGGAAGAAATATGGCTGGAGATTACCTAACAGAGAGGACTGTAAAGAAAAATAAGAATCGCAAACCTAAATGTGAAATATATACGAGTTTATAACATCTAAAGTTATTAAAGGTTGCTAATTAAGTACCATTTCTGATGATTTCATCAATGAAATTAAACCAGGATTGGAAAAGGACCCTAGTCAAATGTCCAAATACCAAAATGATGGCTGAACTAGAACATGCAAAACAGCAATGTCATACTCCCTCAAAAGTTTTTTAAGGTTTACTATGCATCTTTTTCATGATATTTATTTATTTATTTATTTATTTATTTATTTATTTATTTATTTATTTTTAATTTGTTTTTTTTCATGACCATAATTTAAATGATGATTTTTAAACAATTATTTTGAACAATTATTAGTATTAATAGAATGGACTGTAGAAAACTTAGCTCTTAAAGGTAATTGCCTGCTCCTTTTTTTTTGCCTGTTCCATTTTTAAAAACATGTTGTAGACTGACATTTATACAACCTTTTTCCATATTTCATACCTTTTCTTTACTGCATTGCAATATACTTTCACTTTATATGCCATGTTGTTGGTAGAGACTATTGGTTTTTAATGCTCTCAAGTTGAATTGTAGTGATTTGTCTTCATAAATAGGCCAGAGTCATAAAAAACAGGATTTCGTACATTTTCTAAACAACATATGACATTATATAATTAAATCTTTAGTAACATAGTGCATCAAGAATGTGACTCTAATGTGCTACAGAGTCTGCGGGTAAAACAACACAATAAACTTTCACTAAAATACATTGTGTAGTATGGCCTTACATGTCCTCCGCCCCAGTTCATTGTATGGTAAGGAGACTCGAAACGCTACTTTTGAGAGAAATCTAGACATACTTAATGTTATCCTAAATAGTATCTAAGGTTTGGAAATAGGTATCTGAAATTTGGGGAGTGTCAAAGTAGGTAGTGTCAGTGGTAACATTTATACACAGGCTTTCCACATGTCCCACCATCTAGTGCCACTCATTTCATAACAAATGATTTATATGTATAGGGTATGTTTATCATGTGCAGCTCTAATATAAGCTAGACAGGGTAGAGAATGACTAGAAGGACAATTCCTGGTGGGTTTTTTTTTTTTTTTTTTTAGCACTTTTTGGGAGGAAATAGCTTAATAGCACACAGCAATGTTCTATTATTTCTGGTAGTCAAATCTGAAAGCAACATATAAATGCTTTGTAGATATTTGGATTTAGAAAGAACATAGATTATACCCTCATCCTAGACATTGATATATTTGGACTTGTGGTTCTCAGTTTTCATTCAATACAAACTTCTTTCAGTATCTCTTATGTATAATTGTAAAATTCTTCCTCGCATTCCCTAGATTTTGATATGCTTCCTTTTCCTACGGTCTAGCTTGAGAAACACTAATTTAGAACATGACTTTGAAAACAGTGACTCGGTGTTTCTTTTGGGAACCACCTTGCCCTCTTTTACTTCATGTTGTTTGGTCGAGTTAATTCCAATCTAATCTAGAAAGTTAGGAGTAGCTCATGGATTTTTTTTTTTTCTTCTTTTTAATCTCTGGCTGTAGTTCAGAGATTGATACATGAAGTAATAGGTACATAAGATTCAATTCCAAGAAGAACTTTGGCATGAACTTGTGTAAAGAGGCTCTTTTTACTTATTTATATTTTTTGTGGGATTGCTTTCTGTTAGGATAATGCAAGGCTGGAAATGTCAGTACTCACAATAGAGAGAGGTCACGCTTAGAATACAGCTCTTGCAAAATGAAGCTGTGCTAAGTGCTGGAAAGTGATGAAATACAGATCGTATTGTTTGAGCCTCTGGGTCTAACCATGCCTGAAGCTAATATTTTTTTTATCTGAAACTTTCAGTCATAGAAAATAGCAAATTAACGCCCCTCTCATTTTTCCTGTGGTTTAATGAATTGAGTTGGCTTTCTGTCCATTGCAAACAAAACATCCTAATACGGAAATGGCTCATGCATAAAGATATGCATATTCCATTTATTCATTTTTACTTATCTGTTTGTCATATATATGTGTATGTATATATATATATATACACACACACACAATGCAATATAATTTTCCTTCCCTTGTTACCTCTGTTATCCACAAGCTCTCTAGCAACATGAATACTGATGATATATTCAGTAACCATAATATAAATTATTTTTGAAGCACAAACAATTACTTTCTTCAGATTGGATGCTGACAATCATGTCCTCTTAAACCAGTGTAGTTAGCTTATTATCATGTTAACCTGTACCCTCGATATCACCATCACCGAAGCTGATGCTATTCTTTTGTACTCAGTTTATGGTTCTCCTCTTAATTCATAGTATAGCTGTGGCTTGGCTGTTTTGTTTCCTAACCCTCTCTCTTTCCAACTGAGTTTCTGTTTTTGATATGTTTTTCCATTTCCTTTCTCATATCTACCGTATCCCTTATTGCTCCTCCTTAACTTACCCCTTTGTCACAGTTGCTGCTTTTCTAATCCTCTCCCTCTCTTTTCTTTTACCATATTCCAGGCCTTAAAGTGTCTTCCAGGAGGTACATGTATGAAAGGAATCTTGTGGACTAGGGTGTTTGGATTTCTTTGTACAGTGTGCCAAGGACATAGCAGGCACCCAATACATGTTTATTGAATTAGTATAAACTTACCTTACTAAAATAGCATTCTAGAGTCCTAAGAAAATTAATGCTGTTTCAAAGCTGCCTGATTTATGCCCAGAGAGCAGATTAGACAAGGAGAGAAGTGAGCTTATTAATCTTCCCTTCAACATATAGTTAATTTTGATGATGCCTGTTAATCACTCGCGGCTGTTCAGAAGGTAGTAGCAGCCTGTCTCTCTTTTTAATGAGGTTAGGTCTTCCTACAAATGCTCTAAGAGCTAAACAATGAGACTTCAAATGTTGGTAAGCAATTGTTTATCTTTCAGCACAAGTTCCTGTACTATTTTACCCATTTTTTAAAAGTTTATGAGACCCCAGGGAGATTATTAGGAGGAAAAGGCAGCCGTACTTTCGGTGTTGTAATGTTGCTGCGCTATTTCAGATCCTCTCCCACGCTCATTGCCTGGGCTCTGCCCTTACAGAGACCTCTAATGGCCCAGTTCCTCATTTCCCTTAGTCATTATTCCCTGACTGCGCTTAAGTCCTTGCTTGTTTAGAATTTTTGTCAGTCACCTTTGTACAGTCCTTATGCCCTGGATTGCCTGTGCCTTGGACCTCTCGCCACATCTACTGTGTCTGGATCCACTCCTGGCCAGTTTATCCTTTTTTATGGATATAAATAAAACGCTATAGAATATCAATATTAGCAAGTGTTGATTTGACTTACTGTGGCCCCTAATTTACTTCTTAACTCACTGTGAATAGCAAGAGTTTTTTAACCCATCTATCAATTTCCTAGTAACAGTTTTTCTAAATTTCTAATTGGTTCAATCCTTTAATCTCATTCCACCAGCCCCAAGATTGTCAGATAATTTTACCTCGGTTCACAAAAGGATGGAGACCGCCACTTTAGTCACACCTTTGCCCATATTCCCTCTTTACCTCTCATGAGCACTTGATACCTTTCTTCCTTGCTTCCTTTTGTGTGGAAGTTGAGTCTTGTCCTTTTTTTAAGGCCAGC
Source organism: Canis aureus (assembly GCF_053574225.1). NCBI lineage: Eukaryota > Metazoa > Chordata > Mammalia > Carnivora > Canidae > Canis > Canis aureus. Next base: position 7,859,459 of record NC_135612.1, on the reverse strand, counting down.
TACAATCCATTTGCTCCTCAAAGACCTTCCTTACTCCTTCTTTTCTTGATCCATAGCATCTGCAGTCTTTTCATCATCAAACTTTTCCGAAACCTGCAAATGTACAAAAGCCTCACCTCTCTTTCACCATTGCCAAAATTTGAGATTCAGAACTAAGAATCATTGTCGCTTCATAATTATGTACTCTAGACCACTGTTTATTTAGCTTTGCTATCTTGAGTCTGTGAAACCCTATCTTTAAATTCACCTATGGGATCCTAATTGCCAAATCCAACAACTTTTTCTCTGTTTTTACTCTCTGAGCCTTTGGCTTTCTTTAGCATGTTGTCTTGTCATAAAAATTCTTTCTACCTTTGCTACAACATCCTAAGAATCTCGTTTTTTTCTTATCAACAGCCTCTGCTTGCAACTCCCCATTCCCTTGTCTACTTTATTTTCACCTTACATCTGCTTGGAGACCTAGTATACCACTGTGAGGATCATCTTTTACAAAACTGGTTTATTATGACTCTGTGCTGCTTGAAAACCAAGATAAGGTCTTAACATCACAGCCTCGCAGATAAAAGCAGCAATCTTCTTCTCTCCTATTTTCCCTACTTACCTTATCTCACATAATCTGGCTACTACCCTATCCCACTGGGGATTCCATGCTACCTCTCAACTAATTTGCTCAATTTCCTAAAATAATTCCCATTGAATTCCTTCCTTTCAGCCAGCTAAAATTTCTATGACTGGGAAAAGATACTCTTAGAATAAGCTAACAATTTCCAAACATCTATGATGAACAGAAACATTAACTCACTCTTGCTTGCTTTGAAATATTTTCTTCCTTTGATGGGAAAGCTAATATTTATTAACTTCCAGATGACGCATCAACAAGATATTGGTCTGTGCTATTGAATATCTAAAGTGTGCTCCAACTGAGCTACATTTAGGGGTTACTTGAATTAAAAAACAGGCTCCACTCAAAAGGGCCTCAACAACTAGCCTGTGCAGTAGGGCATTAAACCTAGTTTTAGCTAGTATCTGAAAGCTTTCACTAGTTTGAATATGGTTACTTTTTTTTAAATTAAAATATCCCTACTCTTGGGAGATAAGGAGATGTTTTATTAGTATTTTAAAATCAAGGAAAGAAATTTTTTAACCCAAATCAGTGACACTTTTGGTTCGGCATGTGAAATTTAATTATTTTCCATGAGGTATTGCTACTTATCCAATTCAAGAATATGGAAAAATCCATGTTGTGAGTTTATAATTACTTTATGACTTAGTAACTTATGATATCAAAATCATATCCATTCCTATTTAAAGATTTTCAACAAAATAATCATTTATGCTGAAAAGAAAATATATTAGGTATGTATTTACTCAATTACCTGATTGAAAACACAAACACAGAGTCCTTCAAATGAATGTTTACTCAAATACATAGTTACCCCATTTCTCCCTCTTTAATTGGCTATTATTGGTTTCAGGTGTTATGTTAAATATGTAATATTACATCATGGTTTCATGTTCATAGAGAAACAGGAACACTCACTTTGTGTGTGTGCTAGATATCAGACAGACATTTGTTATAAATGCTCCCACTAGCTTGCATACTTCAGTTTAAAATGTGTGTGCCCTGTCACTTTTGGGTTTCTCCAAAATATTGTAGAGTTTATACGTACTAGGAATGACAAGAAAAATAGATTTTTTTTCTTATAATTCAGCTACTCTTCTTTGTGAAGAATCATTATCAATTTATTTGATGACTTCAAATGATTTAAAATGCTATTTTGATACATTTCTTTTATATACAGTAAACTAGCTTTTTAAATTTTCTTGCATTCTTTAGGTTCCATAAGGGTGAGTGAAGAATACATGTTTTATGTAAAATATATAATATATGTCATATAAGTGATATAATTTGCTTTCTCTTATACTACTCTTAAGACAATTGTCAAGATTAGTTTTAAATGAACTGTCTTCCCATGGAATGGTTTAAAAATCCTAGTCTATTTCATAACAATATTTTGAGACTCTTCCTGTAATAACTCAGAAAGAAGTTTGAAAAGTGGCATCATGGGTCTTAAAGACTATGAAATCTGGGTTCTTTTTTCATACTATTTTGGGGTTGATGTTTGCCAAAGTACAAGTCGCAAAACTTTATGGTTTGGCTTCTTTACTTTCCATTGATGAAAATATATGTGCAGATCATGAGGTCACATCTGCCACAAAAATCTTCCACTGGTGTCCATTCTGAGTTTGTGAAGAATTGTCTTTGTTGTTGTGGTTGGTTTTGGAAGACATGTGAACTTTGTGTCCTTTATGATATCTGAGGTTCCAATAGTTATGCTTGCTTTATCGGCCTATGGTCCTCTGGAGTGTAAATTTGACTTTAAAGATAATTGGTGCAAGAGTGAGGTGAAGCCTTTTTGTACTGCAGAAGTGACAGGTTTGGGGATCTCTGCTTCACTAGAGGTCTGATTGCCTGCCTTGCATCCTACATAAATGCTTTTTTATTTTTAACTGAGAGTCTGTTTCCCTTGATATGGAATTCCTTTGGACAACATGTCCTCTGACCTGAACCCAAATATCATTTCTTGTATGTTAGGGATTTAATGAGGCATTTCTGGATGTCTGAAAAATCCGTAGAGCATAAAATCTTTGAAATTACTATTTCTCCTGATAGGAACATAATGTGAATACATGATTAAAAGCCTGCTCCTGTTTTTGAAATGTCTAAATACATACACAGAACAGATAAGAAAATGGCTTTCAAAGCAGATTGTCCATTCTTTCCTGTACACTTAGCCAACTCAGAAGAGAATAGCTAATACTCCCCATTCTTTTCACAGAACATGACATCCTCTGGTCAGGTGCTGCTGAACACAAAGGGCCAACGGGCTGCTAACCTGCTCTGGTTGGTTTGGTTTGGTTTCTTTTTACAGTTATACTACCAACTGGCTTACATGCTTACAACAATGTATTCCAGCTGGATTGTGTCAATTATTATTATAATTATGTAATTTACTTGATAATCTATGAGTTAATGTAGTGTGAGTGTGAGAAGAGAGTTGTTTCCATGATAACTAATGAGAACACTCTGGAAAAAACCTGATAAAGGTGAACTGCTAAAAATACTGTGTTTGCTGTCAAATTAGGTGTGAGCAAGCCAAATATAAACAATCGGAGGATAAGTTATTAAAATATAGAAATCTCTTTTTTGACAAAATTGTAAGATTCTTGCTTAAAAGACACTACTAAATAGAAGTTGTTTATAATGGTTTAATGTATGATTAATGAAAGAAGGAAAAGGGGGAATTACAATCTGCAGATCCATACATTTGTTAAAAAAAAAAATAAAAAAAGCCTTGTCCTACATCAAAAGGCTGAATAATGAGTGTGGTTTATTTTTCACATAAAATAAAGTATTTAAGATATTATATACTTTTTCTTTGACTTAAATACTTTTTCTCTGATTCCCTACTTTTTTCAATTATCTGACCAATCACTGTTCTAGATACCATAAGACCCTTGTGTCCTGTAAATGCGTTTGTTCAAGTAACGGTCTTCCCTGCTTATTTTAACTCAGAATCCCCAATCCAGGTAGCAAGCAGATTTTTTGCTTGGTCAAGTTCAATTTCCTTAGTTTACTGTATTCTCCTGCATGGGTCTTTTGCTACTTTTCCAGCATCTTTATCCATCTCTTTCTTATATGGCCGAAGCTAGAGCCACATCTGACTTCTGACTCTTCAGTTATCATGTCATAGACTTTTATGCTTTTGATCCTACTGTTTGGGATTCCATCAGCTTCCCATCCATCCGATCCATCTGTCTTGTCCTCTAGCAAAGTCCTACTCAAATATTCCAGCTCAAATATTCATCTCCTCTGTAAAATAATCCCTGTAGGGAACTCCCTTAATATTCTAGGAATACTGTGTTTTAGCACTTATCACTCATGTTGCAAGATGATTTTTTAATGCATTTGTTTCAGCCAGACTCTAAGCTCCTTAAAGGGAGAGAAACCATGTATTGATTGTTTCTGTATCCCCAAATCCTAGCAAATACTAGGTATTCAGTAAATGTGCGTAGAATGAAGCAACAAAGAGATCAAATTTGTTTCAAATTGAACCAACAACTAGAATCTTCAGAGACTAAGGTCTCCTTTAGAAGCTAGTGAACCCCCTTGTCTTTCCACCTTAAATTACCTCTTCTCTCTTCCTTTTACCCCATTCTTGAATTTGTCTCAACTTATGTATCTCTCATTAATTCTAAACCTACTGTATTTTCATTTCAGCTCTCACAAATTTGTGGGTGATTGAGATTTTTAAGAAGGTGGTAAACAACGACTGACAGGGAATTCTAGAAGGAATTAAACCATCAGATGGTGGGTTTGACCACATTACATTTAAGACTCCCTCTTTCACTAATATTCTGTGAGTTATCCCTTAGCAGGTATTAGTTCCCTCACAGATTTATGGGACTCTTCGCATTACACCATATGGACAGTCATCCATTCTACGTGGTTACCATGACTCTCTTATGGAGTCTCTCTTTTATCATCTAATTAGTGACAAACAAGAGGGAGTGGGTAAAGTGCCCATTTACCATTCTACCTACCTCTTAATAAATCCTCAGCCAAGGGAAAGAGCTTTGTAGAATTGGATGTTTGTCCTGGCAGATGGCTGGCCTTGCTTACATATCTCCACGTACTACTCTCTGTTATCTAATATTAGCAGAGTGATAAACTGTGTGTGTGTGTGCATGTGTATGCACCGACATGCACACATGTTTTCTAGTTTGCATTCATAATCTAGGTGAACAGAAAAGACAGTGTACTTCCAGTGTATAAAGAAAGTAGCTGGAAGAAGCAGAGCGAGACAGACTCAGACACTAGGTCATATATTACTATCAAATATATTCAGATGGATTGGGGTGAAGATGGTCCAATGCATGTATCACTTTGACCCCTGAGCATAAAAGCTGGTATCAGCAGATTTTACTTAGGATGGGCAGTTCTCTAGGATGAGGTGGGGGCAGCAGGATCTTCACTACTCAAGCGAATGCCAATTTCTGTCACAAGTACTGTCACAAATTCAAAGATTTCTTTGTCATCAGAGAATAGTAGCTCTTTTACTGGGGGCATTTAATAGGACAAAGATCATGGAAATTACCTAGGGCCCAGTATTTTAACAGCCAATACTCAATGTCATGATGCTCTATAGAGAATTCTGCTAGTTCTGGCCAATGGATGGTGATTTCATTTCTTTGCTGATTATTTCTAAAAATATGCTATATGCTTCTACCGTGAGTGGTTAAAAACTCTGAAGTATTTATTTATTTATTTATTTTTGTGATTATACGTGGCTGATCATTTTATTTCTCTAAAGCTACTGTGTTGGGAGCAATTTGGTTTAAGATTTCAGAACAAAAAGTGGTGATTTAACCATATGACTTTCCACTGTATTTATAGAAACAAAGTTTCACTGAATACGTTTATACAGGGCTCTGAAATTTCACCTTTCTAGTGGGAGTAGAAAATAAGCATTTTGATATAGGTTTCCTGGAAATCTGGTTAATGCTAGCATTGCAGATCATATGTAAAAGGCTGTGTGTGTGTGAGTGTGTGTGTGTCTGCGTGTGTGTGCACTCATGTGGACGTGAGAGAGAGACCCACAAATAAAAAGAAACAAAATGTAGTAGATCATCTATAAAGTCAAATAGGACACAGATTAGAAACAAACGAACACTTTCAAAACTTAATAAAAGAACCCAATTGAGGGTATGTGGGCCACAAGCACAGCTACATCTTTTAACCACACAAAATTTCATTTCATTTCAGGTTCTTGTCAAACCAAGCTACATATATCAGACACTTGAAACAAGAACTGACATTAGTACCAGCTGTTGGATGAAGACATGCAGCAATCCTCCTGAAGTTTAGCAGTTTGCAGTGTCTGTAACCTGCACTTAGCTGTGACTGATTCAGGTTTATGTCCTTGAAATAGAGAGTGAAGCACCCTGGTAGATAAAATTAATTGATGAAATTTAGGCATATGATTCAATTCACCCAAAAATGAGTCACATGGAAAACAGAAATTAATATATATTCATAACACAATTACCCCTTGGCTCATTGACAGCAGGGAGCAAAATAATTCTGGGATAGAGAGGAATTCAGGTTAGAACTGAGGGACTTTGCCAGTTACACAATTACCTTGTGGCCTGAAGGGGCCAGCGTCTTGCCCTAGGCAATGCCATAACTCTCAAGTATTCCAAAGGCCTAAACAATTCACTCACTTCCCTTCCTAAATTGTATGCATAGATGATAATCCAGGGGAACTGGGGAGCTCCAGATGCCCTATTATTAATATCTGACATGTAATATTTCATTCATAAAGTAATGACTTTGCTTCCTTGGACCCTCAGCAAGAAACTAAAACAAATGTGACTACACTTTATAATAAGCGACAAATCTCTTCTTGCTCCCTTTTGGTATTCATTGTGATATCATTAATCAGTGCTATACTCCTGATAATAAATCGTGATGTTCCCGAGAATGCGAAAATGCATTATTCTTCTGTTGTCCAGTATTCTGTATGCCACACTCTTAGTTAAAAACAACTAGAAGGCTCTAGGAAAAGCGTTTAGTTTAAATTCAGTTATTCAACTATTTTACTTTTGAGACCATCACGATTACCTTGGGATCTCATTAAGAACTGAAGATTGCTTTGTCATTTGTCTATTGTCCCTGGAAGGAAAATAAAATACCTTCCTTTTGATTTTGAATCTGTAGTCTAAGAATGTTTTTTTTTTTTCCGTCTATATATTATGAATATGCATGTTTGCCTGTTCTAGTATCCATTGCAGATGATGGACATAAAAAGGGAGGAAAAAATTATGTCCATTTGATCCACTTCCTAATGGGAACATTATCCATCTGTTCTTAATAGACTGTAATCAGCCCTATTTATTTTTGATTTTTTTCTAAAAGAAATTGACAAAGACAAAATAAAAGATGCATTTAGGATTCAAGAAAAATAGCTTCCTCATCATGAATCTCTACTAGATCTAATTTGTACCATGTCACAGATCACATCATGAAAGCAATATCAACAGATTAAAATAATACTTGTACAATCTGCAATCAAAACAGAAACAGTTGGCATTTGATGTCTGACATTCATGTTTTCCAAGTGTATTTTTAAAATGGAAGTAATAGTAATATCTACTTACTAAAAAAAGTAAGATGGATTTATAAAGTAAGGCTTAGGATGAGTTTTCTTTTGTATCACACCCCAGGTTCTGTTCCTATAGGAACTATATTTAACACTTGCAGCTGTTTTTTTCCCCCAATATCAGCCTCATATTTATATATTAAGTGGTTTTATATGTATATGTTCTTCTGATATGGCCCTAACACTGTACATCATAATATTTAATTAAATAAGTATTCAGTCCTTATAGTAATGATTTTATACTGTTAACTGGATTATATACTGTTAACTGGTGTGTCAAGTGGCATAATCTACTACCTTTCTGATATTATACATTTGTTTGATAATTGCCTTTTTACATTTTCTATCTAATTTCTTTCCAGCTCTTTAATGGAACTGTGTACCCCTCTTAGTACCTTTATCCACATAGTAAAATATGTCAAATAATCTGTCATTTCTTTTTCTTTTCTTCTTCTTCTTCTTTTTTTTAACCAGAAGACTGGGAGCATTCCCGTGCTCTCTGCAGGCATAAGGTGACTTGTGCTACTCAACTGCAGCGTGTATTTACATAGACTGTGAGGTGAATGGCAGCTTCTGCCCCCATTTCAGCCAAGTTGTACAATGCCGGAACCATGATCTGCCTCAAACACTTATCTATTTGTTGGAAACTACACTGATTGTTTCCCAGGTGTGAAGCATGACTGTTGCCTTGGGTCTTCTCTTTATCATTATTGTGATACTCCTTTCATATATCTCTGTGTTTTCCTTGATTTTAGGTTTTCATTGCTCAAGATTCTCCACATCATTTTAGTGGAGCTATTTCTAAGTATGTTCCAAAAAGTGTGCAAAGGATGTAAAGCAAGCATGTTTAACGATATTTTCATTTTCTTCTCCCACTTGTTTGATAGTTTGGTTAGTTATAAAATTATAGTTTGAAATGTTTTCTCCAGAATTTTTAAGGCATTTCTCTCTGGTGATAATGAGAATTACTGTATTATGTCATATCTCAATCTTTTGTGTATAATCTTTAAATTTTTTCTATGGAAACACTTTGTACCAAATGTTTTAGAGTATTATGATAATGTGCCCTAGTGTGGTACTTTTTCAATTTGTTGTGTTTGGTATTCATGGTCCCTTTCAATGTGACAACTAACCTTTAGTTGTGGGAAATATTATTTCTTATATAATTCCCTTCATCTTTTTTTTTTAACCTAGATCTCTTGATAGGTAAATGTTTGACTTCTTGCTCCAGACTTCTAATTTGTTTATCCTTTCTTCCTATTTTCCAACTTGCTATTTCCTTTTTTGTCCTCTTTTTGCAAAACAGACTCAATTAAATCTTTCAAAGTTTCTACCAAAACTTGTATTTCATCTCTTCTATTCTAAAATTTCCATATGCTCTTTGTCTTTTATGCCCCATTTAAAAAAAACTGCACCTTTTTCTTCTTTTGGGGATGAAATAGCCTCTTTTATCTCTCAAATAATATTTTTAAAAATTTCATTACATCATCTCTGTTTTTGCCAGGTTCCTTTTATCTGCTCTCTCTTTTTCATGTTGGAGGCTTTTTTTTCAAATTTCTTTTGGCTCTTGGCAACTATTCAAATATAGGAGTGAGGACTAAAAAGCTGATGGGGAACTTTATGGTATATGTATGGTGGAGTAGGTGTTATTTATAAAAAGTAAATTTAACACAGATTCAGAAGATTCATTGTGGGGCCCCTGAATGTCTTATTGACTTCTATTCTGATCATTTTCTCCAGAGAGTAATTCATTCTGTTGTTAGAGTGGCTGCTAGCATGATAAGAGTTTAGGTAGGAGAGAGGGATGGAAACTCATTGTACAGTACATAGAATTTAACTTTATTCTCCATTTTAGCAATAGGATTTGATTTTATTCTCCTCATCTCTGCCTTCCCCAAGTTTTTAGCCTCTCTGGTCATTTTCTTTAAAAAAAATAATTTAAATTCAATTAGCTAGCATAGAGTACATCATTAGTTTCCAATGTAGTGTTCAATAATTTATCAGTTGCATATAACACTCAGTGCTCATAACATGCCCTATTTAATACCCATCACCCAATTACCCTATCCCTTCACCCACCTCTCCTCCAGCAACCCTCAGTTTGTTTCCTATAGTAAAGAGTCTTTCATGGCTTTTCTGCCTCTCCAAGGACTTCCCCTTCAGTTGAAGCTCTCCATCTCTTTACAAAGGGAATAGTTGCCTGGTTATCTAGAGTAGGAGTCTGGGCTTGAGGAAAGGGATTGTTTGAGGGGAAGTATTGTACTATATACACTTCTGGCTTTTAGCCTACTAAGCAAATTCTATGCCTGCAGAAGCTTCCTAAGGCTCTCCAGAATTCTGCAGCATAAATTGGCTTTATCTCACTGGTGTGCCCCACTGCATATGTTGACATTTTAGTTTTCTGCACCCAATTAAGTATGTTACAACTCATTCACTTCCTTTCCACATCCCAACATTTGTTGACATATATTGCCTACTGTTTCCTCCTTTTAGTTTCCTTGTGGTTTAAGACTCTTTATTATCTTATCATCATTTTTGTAAGGGCTCAGAAGGGAGTAAACATAGATACATGTGTAAAATCTGCCATGTTGCATAGGAAATTATCTAATAGAATTTTATTTATCAAAGAAATTACTGTATTGAAAATATCTGTGTGTATATATACAGAGTATTTTTACTATGCTAAAAATTTTCTGTGCTCTATTCATCCTCTCCCCTCCAAAGCCCTGGCAACCACTGATTTTTTACTATCTCCTTTTTCAGAATATTATATAGTTGGAATAATCCAGTTTGTAGCCTTTTTAGATCGGCTTCTTTCACTTAATAATATGCATTTAAGTTTCCTCCATGTCTTTTCATGGCTTAATAGCTCATTTCCTTTAAGCACTGAATAATTTTCCTTTGTCTATATGTACCTCAGTTTATTTATCCATTCACCTAATGAAAGACATTTTGGATTCTTCCAAGCTTTGACAGTTATAAACTGCTATAAATATTCATGAGTGTGTTTTTGTGTGGACATAAGTTTGCAACTCCTTTGGGGAAAAACCAAGCATATGATTAGTTTTGCAAGAAACTTCCAAATTGTCCTTGAAAATGGCTGTACCATTTCATATTCCTACCAGTGGCGTATGAGAGTTCCTGTTGCTTCACATCCTTGCCAACATTTGGCCTGTCAGTGTTCTCATAGGGTACCATGAACAGTCCTGTGAGGTGGGATGCCCAGGGGCAAGAATGACAGATATTGAATTTCATACCCACTTAGCTCAGAGACAGATTCATAGTCAAAATACTTTGATTAAAAGAAAGTAAAGAAATTTGATAATCCTTATCTATCTAGTATTGGGGGTTCTGTTTGTACCCTGTTGCTGCTTTAACAGATTACCAGAAATTTGGTGGTTTAGCACAAATTTGTTACAATTCTGAGGTCAGTAGTCCTAAAATCAAGGTGTCAACAGGGTTGCATTCCTTTGGGAGGCTCTAACGGAGGATCTGTGACCTTGCCTTTTTTAGCTTTTAGAGGCAGCCTGCACTCCTTGCTTCTGAGTCCCTTCATCTATCTTCAAAGTCAGAAGGGTAGTATCTTGAAATCTCTCTTTCTGTCTTTTTCTCTGAACGTCCATTGTCACATCTCTTCTGATTTTCCTGTCTTCCTCTTTGTCTTATATGAACCTCTGTGATTATCCTGGGACCACCTGGATAACCCAGAATAATCCCTAACTCAAGATCACATCTTGAAAGTTCCGGTTATAATGTAGGATAACATATTCACAGGTTTTGGGGGTTAGGATGTGGATGCCATTGGGGGAGATATTATTCTGCCAAACACATGAATTGAAAATATCCCATGGTAATTTGGATCAGAAGAATATTAATTCTTCTTAATATTAATTAAGAAGTTAATATTAACTCAGGGAGGACCCAAAACAGCCAAACCAGCAAATAAATAAGGATTTATAATTCACTGTTGAAATATTTTATTACTTTTTGTTATGAAATAATCTTGCGTTCATTGCAGCACATCCAACTAGTATATATTCACATATATATACATATTCACTGTTTCTTTGCATATATATGTGTGTGTGTTTATATTTCCACATCTTTGTCTCTCAAAGAGGAATGTCAATCCATGAACACAGTAATGAAATCTGATGTGTGCTTCAATCATCCTGATAGACGGCATATTTCTTTGTTGGAGATCCAGGAAATGATTGGCTTCAGGTCAAGTTCTGTATGTCTATTATTCTAAATTGTTAGTTGATTATTTCTTGTTTTATTGACTCTCTATGAATGTGAAATGTCAATTTTAACCGTCTACTTTTAATAGTTATTACTTATCTCTTATTATTCTTCTACTTATTATTTATCTTAATTGAGGAGCAGATTGTTGTTCAGATTATCACTTGACTGAATCTTAATCCCTTCTAACATGAGCCTTCTTGATATTCATGTCGTTTTATTATTCTGCCATAAGTTTTATATTTAGATTTTATTCTACAGAACATCCTTTTAGAATCTTTTAATAAAATAGAAAACAGTGCAGCCCAGGTGGCTCAGCAGTTTAGCGCTGCCTTCAGCCCAGCGTGTGATTCTGGAGACCCAGGATCGAGTCCCACATCAGGCTCCCTGCATGGAGCCTGCTTTTCCCTCTGCCTGTGTCTCTGCCTCTCTCTGTCTGTGACTCTCATGAATAAATAAATAAAATCTTTAAAAAAATAGAAAACAATCAACTGAATGAAAAATGAGCCAACAAAGTAAAAGTATATCCCTTGAAAGACTAGCAAAATAGCTGCAATTGTGCTGAAAGAGCTGAAGAAAAAATTTTAAATAAAGTCTTTTTCTAAATAAAGCATAGGTATAAGATAGCACTTTTAAAAAGAAACAATAAAAAATAAGTAAAAAGAAACAATAAAACCAAGTTTACATGAAATTAAGGTTTTCTAGATGCATGTTTATAATTAATGGTTCCGTGGTATAATGCATTAGTAGTAGGAATCTACCATTTGAAAGGGGTACCAGGCCTGAAGAGTTTTACAAATAATTTTATTCAAAATCTCAAAAAACGTAAACCTTATCTTGAACAAACTGTTCCTTTTATTGGCTGTCTCCTTTTGTGTAGATATTAATATCAGAGATTTGAAAATAATTCAACATATCAAGGTAATTTTTTATTCAGAGCAAGATAGAACAAGTCAACACTACAACTGATGTAGGAAACAATTTTATAAATTCAATATTTGTTCATGACAAATATTTAACAGATTAGGATTAAGAGGAAACATTCTTAATCTGATAAAATTTTGCATTAAAATCATTTAAAAGTAAAAGTAATGGTGAATGAGTAGTACAATGTTACTTTGGGGACATGAAAACAACCATTTTATTTCTTCCTATTTTTGAAAATAAATGATAAGGTATATAAGAAGAAAGGTAAAAATAAAATATAGCAGCTTTATTATCAACAGGGATTCTTAGAGAACTTGATTTGCATATGCAGCCACATTGGCTTTCTAATTCTTGTCTCTTGTATTGAACTTGTTTCCCAAATGGAAGCCTTCCTTTGCCTTCCTTAATGTGAGTACTGCATATATGACCAAAAAACCCAGGATTCCAAAGGTAAGGAGTTTTGAAGAAAAGTACCCCGGAAGGAGGTGATTAGATCATGCTTCACTCCTTATCCTAAATTTGTCAGTTTGATAAAGTAGTGACAATAACCATATGGTGTTATAAACTTGGAAGCTTATGGAAATGTGAGCAGTGAGTAATACAGCTATGCCTTAATAATTTTTAATGGGGAGCCCGGGTGGCTCAGGGGTTTAGCGCCTGCCTTCGGCCCGGGGTGTGATCCTGGAGACCCAGGATCCAGTCCCACATCAGGCTCCCTGCATGGAGCCTGCTTCTCCCTCTGCCTGTGTCTCTGCCTCTCTCTCTCTCTCTCTCTCTCTCTCTGTGTGTATCTCTCATGAATAAATAAATAAACTCTTTTTTAAAAAGTTTTTGTTGAAGCCAGGAACAAGGTGATGATTTTTACATTATACCCATTATTTGATATTGTACTAGAAAACCAGGACAATAGACTAGGTAATCAAAAATAAATATGGTTTAAGGAAATGAAAGAAAGACACAAAGGTAACATGCAAAATTAAGAAAAATAGATAAGAAATTTGAAGCATTAAGAGAATTCCATAAAGTTGCTGGATATAATATCAACATTGAAAAACAATAGAAGAAAATTGTAAAAAGGGATAAAAGAAAACTTGAAAACTGGGGAAATGTGTTAAAATTATTAATGTGAATATATATAAAGGTTATAGTTTTCCTTCAAATCATTCTGTACATTAAATGCGGTACCAATTACTTTCCAAAAATTCTTTTTTTCTGTGTAAATTTATAAACTGACTTAAAATATCTATGGAAGAGTATTGGTCCAATAATAGTTCAATAAAGAAATCATGGAATTCATGGGAATTTGATGTATTTGATATTAAATAAGGGAAGAGAGGCATATTATTCAATAAGTGGTGTTAACACAATTGATTTTCATGTGAAAAAGAAACATTACTATATGAAAAATGAATTATATAAGTTATAGAACTAAGGTAAAACAAAATTTAAGACAGAATATTGTGGATGGATCTTTTTATGCTTTTTTGTAGGAAAATATTTATTAAACAAGACATTAAAAATATCAAACATCAATGGAAAATTGGTATGTCTATTTCAAAATTTTAATATTCTGTGAGTATATTTCAACATATATGACAAAAGATTACCATTAAAGTTTTATGGGTTTTCATGGGCCCCTGAGTCCCTTGAAAATTATACAAAATTGCAAAATTATATTCACAGGCATCCATAGAGACTGTTTTATCAGTCTATAAAATGAGTGTATGACCCCTCAAATTAATTATAAGCACCACTGTTTTAGGTAATCTGTGGTAAACTATGCACATATACATATACACTCAGGAGAGCAGGAGAGTGCTCTTTATTCTATTTGTTCCCTGAATTCTAACATTTTTTGGCATTTGTCTAGACTCTTCCACTGGCCCTTAGTTTTCAGACCAAATGCCGTCCTTTTTAGAAAAAAATTGATTGGCATTTTAAAGGTGTACCTGTTAATAATAGTCTTAGGAAAGACATCTGTTTCCCTCAGTTTTGCAATAGAGCTATGGTGAGGTCCTTCTTTCTGAGAACCAGAAATTAGGAGCAGATATATCAGCTATGTCTGATAGCTATACTCAAGCTATAGCTTGGGTGCTAAATTCAAATTTTTCATGAAATAAAAAAACAATAAATACTTTTTTAGTATAAGTATATCCTGTGAAATATTTTAAACATACTTCTAAAAATTTGTGGCTTATGTGAAATTCAAATTTAACTGGTATGATATATTTAGCAACTCTACTCTTCTCTGATGTGAAGTCCCTCACCATTGCCCACTCCTAAGTAAACTTGGATAAGACCAAGGTATCCATTCTATACAACATGAATAAGGATTTTATGAATATTACTCTCTGGCCCAGAAAATGATTCAGCTCTGGACTCCTAACATTCAATATATTGCAGAAGACCAAAACCATTCATCATTCATTAAGTTTATCTTCCCAGATGATTAAAAAACAAAACAGAACATGATTTAGTTCACCAAGATTACCAAAAGTATTCAAATCATTTAGAACTATAATTTGCATCAAGTTTCTAAAACACCAAGAATCCTAGATTTACAGATTCTCTTTGAGAATGTTTCTTCTCTCAGCTTTATCCCTTATCTCCCACACATGCCCACTGTTATTATCTCCAAGTCTTTTGTTTGGCTTTCAAGTTTTACGTTCTAAATACGTCTTAGGTGTGTGTTATGCAGAAAATCAGGAGACTAATACATAAAAGCAAGGCTTAGAAAACTCTAGTCAAAATGAAGAATTTAACCATGGGATACCTTTTGAGTACATGAAATTTAAGGTTCCTTTTAAATCTATGATCTCTGATCCATAGGTTTTAAAACAGTGACTCAAATTATACTTAATGTGATTAAATTATTTTGGTAGTCTTGGTGCTCTGTAGCATGATTTCATCTTTTCAAACCGTCCATGTAGATAAATTTATGAATAATGAATAACGACATATTTGAACTTAATTACTGTAGGAGGTCAGGGTAAGTGTGTTTTCTGGGACAGCAGGAAATATGAATAATATAATGACTTAAGGTGAATTGTAGGAATTGTCATTTTGCAGTTCCAAGAATAAATTTAAGGAAAGATGTTGGGGTAGGCAGGAATAATGGCTCCTCTATGATGCTTGTATTCTAACACACAGAACCTATAAATATGTTACATTATATAGCAACGGGGAATTAAGGGTACAGATGAAATTCAAGTTCATTAAAGTTCACCTTAAAATAAAGAGGTTACTTTGAATTATTCATTGGGCTGAATATGATCACAGGAATTCCTCAAACTGTAAGAGGGAAGCAGAAGAGGAATCACAGGAGATTTAAAGATTCTATTCCGGTTCTTTTGGAGATGGAGAAAGGGGATCAGCCAAGGGGTGCAGGCAGCTTGTTGGAGCTAGAAAAGTGAAGGAAAGGATTCTCCCCTAGAGCCTCCAGAAGAATGCAGCCCTGTTAGTATCTTGGTGTTGTTATCTTTTGGGACTTCCGACCTTCACAATTCAAAGATAATAAATTTGTGTTGGTTTAAGCCACTACGTTTCTGCTAATTTTCCACAGCAGTGATAGGAAACCAATATAAATATATAACTTATATGACACAAAAGATTTTCGATTCCAGGCTAAAGTTTTTCTCTTCTAAGATAGTGCATTGGATTGGTATATTTTAGTTTTTAGCCATCATTTATTGGGCTTATTCTATGTGAGTACTTTGCTAACATGCTTTACATATTTACTTCATTTTATCCTCAACCAATTAGGTCAATTTTTATCATATTCTCTTCATGGATAAGGAGACTGAGCTTCAGAGAGATGTATTAATGTGCCCATCTTTGAAAAGCAAAATAGATCTATCTGAATTTAAAAGCTCTTAAGTATTATATTTCATCTTCCTTAGTGGAAGTAGCTAATGTGTGATATGCTAGTTAAATTTTGGGGGAGGGAAAGGATAAACAGTTCTCAAGGGTAGAAAGATTAAGGAAGATAATGGAAGAACTTGGGTTAAGAGGAAAGTTTGCCTATATTATTTATAATATAATCTGGGTAGATTTCTGAAGAGACATTTTACGTGTTGTCTGGTGTGCTAGTACTGAAAGAGATGTATTTTACAGGGGTTGAGAGTTGTGACTTTTCTTGCTTCATGCTAATGTTGGCATTTTGTTATACATTTAAAACGAGATTTTGATATTAATTCAAATTGTGACCTTAACTAATATTGGTTGTACTTTTGGTCCTGATAAAAATATGAGTCATGAGCATGACACTGGATGTAAGATGGCTGAAAGAGAAATTGAATGATCTAAGCCGTTCACAGGAGTAGCATCATTTTGGCCTAAATGAAACAAAACTTACTTTTTGCCCAACCTTAACTATATATCAGGGTTTGCTAATGGAACCAAAGATGTGGGAGAGAGTGCTTTACCAGTTAATTCTAAAATGCTCCGATACTATTTTTCCTCCTTTGTTTTATTCCATTTAGCTTTATTTTAAAAACAATCCGGAGCCATGAACAGAATGTCGTCTGTTTTATTCTTTGCCTTATTTTCTGTCTGAATGCAGTCACTGCTGGGCATTTGTCTCAACAACTCTTTATTCTCAGAGAACAGAGTGGACTGACCGTTAAGATAAATAAATGCATGCAGTATTTGGATAAACTTTATATTACTTATAACTGATATTTCAGAAGGTGCTCAGATTCTGGGGGGAAAAAAGGAATTGACTGAAAACTAAGATAGCAGTTAAATTGCTCCGATAGGCACATTTTTCTTTTCTTTTTATTACTTGAGTATTGTGATAGTTTACTTTTCTTTCTTGTATCAAAAGTGATGTCTTGCGTCAACTTTTCGTTTTGCAATTGTGAGGCCCAAATGTGTTTCTGCTATTTCTGTGAAAGAAACTCTGACCCGATCTGGCTGATGCAAAGAGACTTACCCTTACTGAGAAGTCCTACAGTACAGCTCTCTTCCTGGGCTGAAACATTATCATTAGAATGGACTTTCTCCCATCTTTAAGCTCTGCTTTCCACTGACTTTGTTGGCTTTAATCCTGTGGGAGCCTCAAATTCCTATCAGCACAAAATCAGTTTCAGGAGAAAGAGAGCTTGCTTTCTAGGTTTGAAATCTCTTGACATAACTGGTTTAATATGGATCTTGTGCCCTCCCTGAACCAGTCCTGTTGTTGAGCAGTGGACAATCCTAAGTAGCTAGGCATAGTTATGCATTTCTTTTGTGGGAATAGATTCAGCCTCATTAGATCCAAGTAAATGAGAGTAGTGGCGTCCTTACCGTAGAAGGAGGGGTTGGATGCTAGATTGCAAAACCAACAAATAATCACGAGGTCTTGACTTTTCTTGACCCTGCCTTAAAACCAAAGGGTGAGGAAAACAGTCACACTTGATTATTTTGCCAAATGGCCACTGTGCCTTCTCTTTGCCTTGTTAAGATGGGTTGAGTTTAGTGTTTCCTTTGAGGATTGTGGAAGTGACTTGACCTTTGCAAGAATAAAAGTAACACCACTGACATCAGCTCAAATGAAACTAGTTCTCCACAGTCAAGTGAAAAGTTGCTGAACAGTGCCTATTCTAAAAGCAGATTACAATGAAAGATGACACACAGAAGAATTAAAGTAGCTGTTAATTTTAGATTCTTGCTAGTTTTAGTTACAAGAAAGAATTTAATTAACTTCAGTTTAGGTAGATAGCAGAGGAGAACATCTGCTTTCTTGATCTGGAGGGAGTAAAAATCAAAGTTTTGAGCCATTAAAATAGAAGGATTGGGAATCCTGATTGAACTTTATAGCAGATGAACGAGTACAAGATTATAAGTTTCCTAAAGTTACGTAGATAACTAGCTCAAGTTTTTTTAGACTGGTTTAATGGCAGAATGGGTTTATTATTAATTAGGTAAAATTAATTGGGTTCCGCTTTCTATGTAAGTACCATGTCATTTAAAATTATGAGAAACTT
This sequence comes from Canis aureus, assembly GCF_053574225.1. Classification (NCBI taxonomy): domain Eukaryota; kingdom Metazoa; phylum Chordata; class Mammalia; order Carnivora; family Canidae; genus Canis; species Canis aureus. The sequence continues at coordinate 7,841,101 of NC_135612.1, read as the reverse complement.
TCTTAGAAAAAGATTTGGAGGAAATCAAGTTTGATAACTTGGATGACCATGTATATTTACTTACTGAAGTGAACTTTTAATCAATTTGTTTTAAATGACAATGCAGTTGGGATCCAAGGAAATGAATCTCGTTTACCACTCAAATTATCCAACTAATTGAAGTCAAATGAGTAAGACTTACATACTGCCTTTGGTGCTCTGCTGTGTATAGCTTTCTGGTTTGATTTCTAATCCGGAGAATTCATTGATGTGGCAATATGATGTGCTGAGAGCTCAGCTAGCTAACAGAAAAATGGTACACAATGTATAAGAGACTCCTCTGAAATCCGGTTCAATGAAAGATAGTGTTTAGGGCTTCCTGAATGAATTACAGCCTGGTAAGATACTGCTATAAAAGCAGCGAAACCATTAGCATAGACAGTAGAGATGCTAGGCTGGAATGCTTTTATATGCCAATTTAATGTTTGTGATTATGCTGCACAGATTCAGTCCTTCATAAACTCATTTCTATGGCAACAGAGAAATGTTGAAAGCCCATAGCATATAACTAAGACTTTTGAAAATTCTGACTAATCTAAAGGAATACGTTATCTTCTTTTAATGCACAAATTTTGAGAAATTGAAAATTACTGAATAACACATGAAGCAGAAGATCTGACATCTTATAGTTAAGCCTACTGAAAGCCTTATTTGATAGCTTATTAAATGCAGCTGGTATATTTAAAAGTAAGACTAGAGGGGCAAAGAAAGAGTTGAGTCTGTAAAATGCTTTAGTCCAAATAAACCTTTAACACTTTGGTGATAGTGAGAAAATGCGGCCAATCTTCCTGCAGCAGTTTACTTTTAGGATTCCTTTACAGTTTGGGAATGGGATATTGTGAGATGCAGCACAGAGATTTCAATAACAAATAAATAAACGGAAGATAACCCATGGAAACTTTTAATAATCTGATAGCCTTGTAAACGCTTTCTTCAGAAATTAACTTTGGGGACTTTGACATTTATTTTCTTATAACAAGGGTGAATCGATTATTGAATGGTTGAAAGCACACAATGCATATTGATCTGTTCATGCATAGCCACTTTCTCCCAGCAGGCACCTTGCTGCCTGCAACATATTTTTAAATAGGATTACTACTCATTAAATTACAATGACCTGAAGCAATGGTCAACGAAAATGAAATTGCCTCGGTTCGGTTCATCATGGTTTGGAGCATTGCCATGGACATTCAGTGGCTTGCTTTCCCTGGTGGAAGTCGACCTGGAGAATATACATGGATGACTGCTTCGATGTCTAGAATTTAGCTAAGCAAAACCTCAAATTTTGTACCCATGACCAAAACTGAAATATGACCAGAGTGTTACATCTTAATGACAACTTGTTTTATGGAATCTGTATTAAGCATTATATATTTTTAATCAGATATCTGATATTTTGTGTAGCAGTTTACTGGCTACTGATGCAAGAGATTACAGTTTAATTTTAGTCAATAGCAGAATGCTGATGAGTACAAAAACCTCCTTTCTTGCTGTGAAAATAAAGCATGTTTTGTAATATAGACTATACAAGGCAATCTTTAAAAAAAAAAAAAAGCAAAGTAATTGTCCTCCTTGATTTTATAAGCTAAGGGGAATTTTTTCCTTTTCCTTTTTTTTTTTTAATGGCAGAGAAAATATATAGGAATCACTTTAAAACAGTGTTCCAAGATATTAACGGAGGCATCTAGATTAGATGATCATAAGTGGGTAGGAAGAGGTATAATGTGGACACATTAACATTTTTCCAAAAGTCATGTATTATTCACATAGTAATTCTTGACCATTGAGGATAAAAGGCCATGAGTGCCTTACTACTCTCTTCTTGCTTATATTTTATTATTCCATGATTTAGATTGTATTTTGACAATTTTGACATGACAATCTAATAATTTCCACTTTCTTAACTCACTTGCTGATACATGAGCACTTGTATTCGTATATGTTTCATATTTTTCTTTGAGAGATGCAGAACCTAGGTTATGATAAAAATTTGAGGGTCCAAAGCCCTTATTCATATATCTTATAACTCTGTATCTATCAGTCCTGCCCATTATATACCTTTATACATTGAGAATTTGTTATTGGTAGAAAGACCATGTAATCTCGCCATTTTCTTGGAGAAATTGGGGCCCAGTCAAAAAAGCTCTTGTGATAAAGTGTCAGGACTGTAAAGTCAATTTTTAAAATTTCATGTAATATAGCTACTGTTATACTTAGAGGAGCACATTTAGTTCCACATCTTTCTCTCTCAAGTTCCAGTTAATTGATGAATTATTGAACACTACATCTGAAACTAACGATGTACTATGTGTTGGTTAATTGAATTTAAATGAAAAAAAATAAAGTTCCAGTTATTGCTATATATCTGTATTTTAATGTGACTCTGACTCCTCTGTCTACTTGAACTACTGTAACTCTGGAAACTCAGGGACTTCACTATGGAGTTAGGTCTCTGGGGCTTGGGGCTGGGATAGCTATGAGCTTAGAGTTCCTTGATGGCACTCTAGTGACCCTACTATCCAGGCATGGTCTTAATGTTTACATGCTGTTTCTGTATTCATACTATTTTTTTACATGCAGAGTGAACTTCGCATTTTTCTGGGGTGTCTATAATAGGACCTGTAGTACCTCACTGACCTGTATGAAGTGACAACCTCTCTCAAACAATGTCTCCAGCATTCCCTCTTGTGTTACTTTGCTTTGCTTTCCTCTATAGCACTTCTCATCTGACATACTATACATCTAACTATATGTTTATTTATTATAGTTTTCCTTCCATTTGTTTGCTGTGTTTACTGTGGTTTCTCCTGTCCCTGAATATAAATGCTAAGTAAATATTAGTTGAGTGATTGACTAAATGTTTGGAAGTCTGAGTTTTGAGGGTTAAGGGCCTAATCACAGTCTCATCGTTACTATTTGAACATTCATTGACAATGAGATTCATGGGTCCTTGAGGAAGATGTAAAACGGAGAGACCAAATTGCATTCCTGATGTTTATAAAAATATTATAATTATTTTAGCTTAACATTTTCATGTTTTACTTATTGGCACCTTCTGATAATTTAGATCTGCATAAATTGATATTATCTATGTTCCAAAGGGTGAGAAGGGTGAGAACTGATTTCTATCTAAGAATGATGTCCTTTTGAAGAGTTATTTTAGGTAACATAAGTAAGAAGTTTCTATGGATAGCTTTTGATGCATTCCTGGTGCTGAACTATGCTGTTCACTTTTATTGTTCAAAGTGTAACTCCGGTTTGGACGTAAATATAAGTGGATTATGACCTTGATAATGTAATGTTTGGAAAACATAGCAGTTCTTTCACCATAAATCCCAGGAGAAGCTAAGCTCCTGGTGGTGGGTCCTATGTAGCCTTTCTGTTGTAGAAATAAATAACATGACCACTTATGAGAAAGAACTATCACCACAAAAGAGAAATCATTGCTCAATCAGGGTGAATTTAAGGGTGGAAATTTAAAATGCAACAAAAAATGTCAGCTGTTTAGGAATAATTGGTCAAATGGAACATTCAGTCTCACTTGAATGATTTTAGATTATGAGTCATGATTTCTTCTCAAAAGTTAAGTATTGCAAACCCCTGTGAATTTTAAAGTCTAGTAAATAAACCAAAAAGAAAAAAAAAAGGAAAACTAAGCTGGTTGGAGTATAAAAAGATGTTAACAAGTGAAAGTTCACTCGGGGATATGAGCAGATGTAAAGTTCCAGAAAATATCTGGAATTGATGATTTTTTTCTTAATGTTGCTCATCATTTCCTTCTAGAGATTATGCTGCTTCCCTTCTTAGAATTCTTCTCTCCCTGATTCTATTATCCAAATCTTACCCATAATGAGGGTTTTCTTCTCCAGGAAACTTACCCTGTCAGAATTTACAGAAGAAGTAAGTCTCTTTTATGAAATCTGGGAGACTTTGTATTTAGATATAGTATTTCTAAAGTTTAGTTCTTTGATTCTTCAATAGGATTTTCGGTAACCAGGGGGCAAAGACCACAGTGGTTTTGCTTCTTTGTCCTTTTTCTCCTTCTCCTTTGCTTCTCCTTTTTATTCTCCTTCCTTTATTTCATTTGACTGCTGGCCAATTGCTAGAGTTGAATGTGTTTTCTATTTCAAGGTGCTTGATATAATTTGGAGAACGTGTTGTCCAGTCGAAGGGTTTGGAGTCAAACAGGCGTGGCTTCTAATGAATACTCTGATGACGATCAAGTAGCTTCTTTGACCTCTGGCTAGTTTTTTCTCTTTATTTTTAAGTGACTGCTTTAAAATGTTATGACTGTTAATATCATTGTGAAATTAAAGTAGATAATGTATGCAACCTGTTTGACATATAGAATATACTTGAACATGTCCTCTCTCCTCTCACCTTTATTTTACTCATTTGACTTTGTGATGATCCTAATTTTTTGTTTGGGTAGTGAAAACTTACGTGGCAATTCTAAATGAAGATATTATTTCAGATAACTGTGGTGCTACTTTGAGGCGTTTGGGAAAGTGGAAGATAAATAGAATTATTTTTTTAAAAAAATTATTTAGTGAAGTGAATGGTCATTTTGGTGCTATAAATATTGTTCTTTCATTTCAGTTTTCTAACTTCTCTTCCTCTCTACTTCCTTCCCTTCCTTCCTGCCTGCTTCTCCCCCTCCCAAAGCATAACTCCTATATCCAGAGATAAAAAGCAATTTAAAAACTTCAATATAGTGGTTATAAAGTAGATATGGGCATATATTCATTTTATAACACCTCAGACAAAAAAAAAGGTATTTCGGGATCCCTGGGTGGCGCAGCGGTTTGGTACCTGCCTTTGGCCCAGGGCGGATCCTGGAGACCCGGGATCGAATCCCATGTCGGGCTCCCGGTGCATGGAGCCTGCTTCTCTCTCTGCCTTTCTCTCTCTCTGTGTGATTATCATAAAAAGTTAAAAAAATATTAAAAAAGCATAAAAAAAAGGTATTTCATTACTTCAGTCCTTAGTTTGACAAACAGAAGCAGTATACACATAATACATTCTTTCCATTGACAAAGTATATTCTCTAGAAACTCACAATTGTGAATTTGAAACTGTACAGGACTCTGATTAGGCATATCTTGCTGTCATTAGAAATTTTTAATCTGGGGATCCCTGGGTGGCGCAGCGGTTTGGCTCCTGCCCTTGGCCCAGGGCGCGATCCTGGAGACCAGGAATCGAATCCCACGTCGGGCTCCCGGTGCATGGAGCCTGCTTCTCCCTCTGCCTATGTCTCTGCCTCTCTCTCTTTCTCTCTCTGTGACTATCATAAATAAATAAAAATTAAAAAAAAATTAAAAAAAAAAAAAGAAATTTTTAATCTAATTCTGGTGGTTCAACTTGACATTTCTTCCCTACCTTTCCCACTGATGATTTACATTTCTGATGATATATAAAATTAACTGCATTTTCTTAAACTTAATCTCATTTTATATCTTGTCTACATTTCTTTTTACTCAGGTCCATTTGTCTAGCTTTTCTGTCCTTACTGAAATTTGCAACACCATCCAATTTATTGTGAACTGAACATTTCATTTCATAACCTTTCTTCCAAACCATTACTGATCATGTTAAGTAAGACATTCATTTTCTATCCTTTAGTCACTTCTTCAGTGGGCTCTGTTTTCATTATTATTTACCTTTATTTGTAGCCCTTAAAATAGTTTTTATTCTCTATTATAATGTTTTTAAGGGGGCCATTTTAAATTTTGGAATAAAATTTTATGATACACAAAATGTTACCAGAACTGGAATACTTCATGTCTATGGTACTTTATTTCCCTCCCTCTCTCTCTCTCAATCTCTCTCTCTCTCTCTCTCTCTATATATATATATATATATATATATATATGTGTATATATATATACACACACACATGCATATGTATATTATATATAATATAAAATTTATATGGCTCATATAAATAAATTTAATATAAATATATTAAAATGTGAAGAAATTTACTCACTCCCAAATATAAATATATATTAATACATAAATATATATTAAATTATATAATAATATATAATTATATATATTAAATTAAAATGTGAAGAAATCACATTTTTTTTTATAATGGACCAGTGTTGCTTCTTTTTACTTTTAATAAATTTTTAGTATCTTTTCAGTTTTTTAAAAATATTTATTTATGAGAGAGAGAGAGAGAGAGAGAGAGAGGGCATGAGCCAGGGTGGGAGGGGTGGAGGGAGAGGGACAAGCAGACTTGCCGCTGAGCAGGGAGCCCTAAGTAGGGCTCAGTTCAAGGACTTTGAGATCATGACAGGACCTGAAGCAGGTGCTTAACCAACTGAGCCCCTAGTATCTTTGAGTTTTTATCTTGCTTTTTATTTGCTCATTCCAGAATGGAAAAGTTTTGTGTAGTAGAAAGTATGAATGGGATTAGCCTGGCTATTTGCTTTATTTCACTTTTGAGCAATATGTTTAATACCATCTTTCTTGAGAAAAATTTATTTGGTTGATTTTTATAATAACTACTTTAGCATAAGAGATAAATCCCTATACTTTGGGGACCCTAAAGTAACCTTGTGTAATTTAGAAACAGTTTTTCTAATTTCTGAACTTTTTGTAACTTTGATGATAACATTTACTTCTAAACTTTTCTCATATTCATATAAATAAGTTTGTGTTTACTATTGATTTCATGACCTAATTTTTCTCTCTGAGCCATTTTTTTCTTTTTGTCTGAGAAAGAAGATGCATTTTCAAAATACCTAAAGACTAGGTTAGATTAAAAAAAAATATTTCCAGCATTAAAGTTTTAGTTGCACCTGCAGTCACTTATTTTGACTAACCATTGGAATAATTTTGCCTAAAACAGCTCCTTTTTATTACTTTCGTACTGGCACTTAAGAAAAATACATGTGCTGCCATCTGAAACTGGCATCCTTCCCTCAGCCTTAATGTATTCACTTAGGAGTAGTTGTAAAATTCCAACTTAAAGTACTTTGGGGTCTGCTTCCTATTCTAACAAGCTCTGCTGGAAAAAAAAAAATATCTGGGAGGGGTGCACACCCAGGAATAATTTAAATATAAATATGGGAACTAATGTTAGTCTCACTCTATGAATATATTTATCATTTTAATTGCTGCATAGGGATCCTAATTACTGTTTGTCCTTACCGTTATTAATTATAATTTTTATTTGGTTTCTTTTGATACCAATGAAAGGAAATGTTTTCTAAGAAGTAAAACTCTTGTAGGATAGTGTGATCTTTAACAATATAAAGAAGTATTCAAAATAAATACATAAAGAACTATTCAGGCAGATTTACAATCAGAGATTAGTTTGAATTTCTTAAATCTTTGATGTAAATGGGCACTTGACTATATATTTAAAATTTTAAAAAGATTTTGGGTATGGTTGACACACAATGTTACATTAGTTGCAGGTGTACAACATAGTGAACACCTAACTATATTTAATAGAGCTTCTAAGTTTACTGCTCCAGGCTAGTCTTATTCAAAATTTAACATTAAACCTAGTTTTCCTTAAGGCTTCTAACCTCTATTTAGCTCATTCTTTTTGAATGTGCAAGAACTTAGTAATCAGGTATTAGGGATATTTATTTATTGTATCCAGTAGATCTGGCAAAGACTCTAAATGGTTCCAAAATTTTTCTTTCTGCAAGAATAAAACTTCCCTGTGCTATGTTTCTTTGATTCATTGAACCTAGCTATAAAAGGTTGTATTAAATTATGTGATCTAATTTATGTTAATGTAAACTAGCCAATATGTTGTAAACCTCTTCCCAAATAGTTTTCCCTCTATCTTATCAATAGGAAGAATTTTAGAAAGTGCAGCTTAACAATAGAAGAGGTAAATTTGGTCATGTTGATATATATTGCATCTCCCACACCATAAGGCATTTTTATTTGCCTATTTTTCCCACAAGTAAAATCAGTTTTGTTGAGTTGACTTCAGCGTTAGGGGCTCATCTGGGTTAACTGAACCTGATCATGTTTATCTCATGAGATTTTAATTGGTTTGATATAAGTATGATGCATTATGCATTCAGCCCCAAATTAGTGATAATCTATCTATGGGATACAATATAGTTATTGATTGCATTTATCACATTTTAATATACTAGCAATGCAGTTTTTCTAAAATTTTAAACTTTAATATGTTTTTGACTAGATTATCATTTACATGGCTCAATCGTTCAAAAACTGTAAAGTGATAGTAAAAGTTTCCCTAAAACAAATGTTTCTCAGCCACCTGATTTTTCTTCATACAGGCAACCACAGTTATCTCTTTATTTATATCTTTATGAAAATACTGTATGTATATGTAAGCAAGTACATACATACAAACACATCTTTATCTGTTTTTAAACCAAATGGCCAAATATTATAATCATACATATCAGATATCATTATTTCACATTAGTACAGAAAGATGTTAGTTATCCCTTTACTATGGATGCAATATATAGATATACCATAGTTTATTTAACTAGTCCCCTATAATAGATATTTAGTTTTTTTTCCCCAAACTTACTCTAGTTAAAACAGTCATACATTGGATAACCTTGTACATAAGTTATTTGTACCCATCTGTGTTGAATTATATTTGAATTAGTTGAATTAATAACACTTGACCCTGATTTAATATTTGGTGCCTTGCCTTATTCAGTTTTTGCAAGTTCAGTTTTCCTTTTATTGGGTTAAATTCATAAGCATTTCCAATTAAAACATTTCTTGTCACTGAAAATGAAAGAATGTTAGACGTTTTTTTAAAATTACCTTTTAAAGAATGAAGCATGAGATGGTTGATTTCATTAAGTTAAAGAAAAAGGACAACCCATGCGACATTGGGTTTTACTTATTTGACTAGTATAGCATGAGAATATTAGAACTAAAAGGATTTCTAGGATGCTTTTCTGTAGTAAGCCAAAGAATCAATGAAGGGGGATAAAGCTGCTTTTCTTATTTCTAACACCAATTACGATATGAATTTGAATCTGGATATGGCAAAGTTTTTGGTTTTCTTGCTTCCCAGGCTTGGTGTTTACTATGAGAAAGAAAACAGGCACTCATTTGAGGCTGATTACATTATGGATACAGGGGCAAAATCATAACATCTCTCTTCCTATAATCACATTTTCACCTCCTCATGCAGTGCACACCTGTGCCTTGTTGGCAGTTGTACTCAATGGGAAGTCACACATCACATAGCTCCAGTAAGAGAGGAAATTAGTTTCTTGCAATATGTGTCCTTTCAGATGACACTGGGTGTTTCTTACTGAAGATCTGTGAACTAAATAAATAAAAAGTCAGAAGAGAAACTTTGAACAGAATTCAGTGCAAAGAGCTTCTGGTATGATGGGTACAGATCTCCATGCCATGGGTAATGGAATCATAATGACTTTAGTAAATGCTCATGTCTCAGTTTATTTAAAATTTAATAGCAATTCAAGGAAGAAAGCTTTAGAATAGAATTATGTATACCAAATCTGCACTTTGCATGAATTTTCAGACTGGCTCAGCTGAACAATTAGGATGTGGCAATGCATTCATTTGCCATATGAGTTCAACATTGTCTTTGTCTATCCCACCCCCTGCCCAGCCCTCACTGGAAATATTTTGCAGCTGTGTGACTTTCATATGGTAAGACTCTGTCTGAATTTCTCTTGTAAAGCCAAGATAGTTCTTGGAACTTTCACGTTGCTGGATACTTTTCAGCTTCCCAAATATTTAATCTTTTCATTTTGGTCTTATTACTATTAGCTACTTTCAAGCTTTCTCTCTTATCTATGACTTTATTTTACATATTTTACGACTGGACTGTGACCTCCTTGGGTATATTTTGCTACTTCCTTAATACAATTACTCTCTGTATATAAAGGAAAATTACTGCATTTATATTTAATTTGTCAAGTTGGATTACTCAACGAGCAGAGATCATATATGATTAGAGCAAAAACAAAGAAGGAAAATTATTCAAGACTTTATTTGAACTCACGTGTTTATTTTACAATAAACATAAGTAATTATATTCAGAAAAATCAAGATTTTGATGGAATTTCTTAAATTCATATTTTATGACTTAGTGTTGTTTTATTTAGAATTAGGCCCAAGAGACCATCAGGTCTCTTGTGATCCTTAGGATCTTTAATAATTTTAATCTGATCCTACTCATGCATTCTTCCAACCATTATTTTCTCTTCTTCCCAAGTTCCCAGATATTAGAAAAGAGAAAAGCTATTTTTTTTCCTTTCAGTTGTCTCCCTCATCCTTTTTTATGGGTAGGCTATTGTGTCTACAGAGCAAAAATAGTCATAGTTCTAAAATCTTGATCTATTTTATGGGTTAGCAATGATGGCACATAAGCCAAATCCAGTTTGCCACCAATGTCTGTATGGCGTACCTGCTTAGAAGGTGTAAAAGTGCTTTTACACTTTTTAAATGGTTGGAAGAAAACGAAAAGACGAATAGTATTTCCTGATAAATTAAAATTATATGGAATTGGGAGACCTGTACTTCCAGGAAGATGAAGTAAATAAACTTCTATGTATTCCTCTTCCAAGGTAAATCTAAAAACATTACATATGAAACAAACAAAAAGACCCTGAGAAATAGAAAAAGGATAGACCAGTTAGAGTCCTCAGGACCCAAACAATAACACTATGGTATTATGAAGAGTTTCCTTAGTTTCCTTTTTGCCTCATACAGGGTACACTTGGAGCCGAAAGAACCAGAAGCCTGGAAATGTCAATGGTCACATAACAACAAAAGCTTCTTCTTTCTAGCCAAACGTTGGGAAAGAGACAGCATAGGAAGACAAAATTTTCTGACAATAACCACTATACTTCAGCCAAACACCACAGAAAAGATTAGTCCAATTCCCAAGTCTTCTGGCAAAGACTGAGTATGAAATCCTTGCAAAGCTGTAATGAGGCATTCTGACCCCCCTGGGTTTTCTATCAGGGTCCATGTAGTGGGTCCCTACTTCCATCTCTATAGCATCTGTGGAAGATGTGGAGAGCCTAGATTCATATCTAGTAATAATGAGATGGGTCTTCTCCTTCTCACTGTGGTAGTGTCAGAGGAAGCCTAGTGGGGATTCAGAACTTTCACCAGTGCTCAATTGTAATGAGGTTCCCCCTTACCATCCCATGGTGTCAGTGGAGGTACTCCTGTGATCCCAGGAAGAATAGTATTAGTGGAGGCCTAGTGGGGAACTAGAACTCCCACCCTGCCAGCAGGATCAAGGAGCCCTTTCTGCCCTTGAGAGTCAGTGCATGTTAAGTGGAGAATCTAGATTTCTCCCCTCACTTTTAAGTAATGAAGTGGTAATACTCCACATTTTTTCCTTTGGAACAGTGTCAGAAAAAAAAAGCTAAAAATAGAGGGCTTGAAGAGCGCCCAGAATCTCATAACATAATACTGAAAAATGTCCTGTTTCCGTTTGAAAAATCTTAAATGAAAAAAAAATCATTAGATACCAATATCAATAGGACAAAAATCTTAGAATTATCTGACAAAGATTTTTTAAAGCAGTCATCATAAAAATGCTTTGATGAGTGGTTACACAGTTGAAATAAATGGAGAAACAGTAAGTCTCAACAAAGAAATAGAAATTCTCATCAAAGAAATAGAAGATATGAAGAACTAAAAGGTAATTTTAGGATTAAAATACAATAACTGACATAAAAAACTCAATAGGAGGACTCAACACCATAATAGAAATACCAGAGGAAAGAACCAGTGAACTTGAAGATAGAAAAATAAAATTTACCCAGTCTGAACAACAATTGCTTTAAAAAATAAACAAAGCTTCAGGACATGTAGAACTATAACAGAACATCTAGTACATCATTGGACTCTCCAGAAGAGAGGAGAAAGAGAGTGGGATTAAATAATATTCAAAGAAATAATGGCTAAAATCTTCCTAAATATGTTAAATGTCATTCAAGAAGTTGTTCAAGCCCAGAACCCGGAGAAATCCACACTGACACACTATAATCAAACTTCTGAAAATTAATTCAATTTATGAAACTAGTAGTACCTAGAGACCAAAACCAAAAGTGGTTAGAAAGAAAGAAAAACTATAGAATTCTGTCCATACGGTGGGATGCAACTGAGCAGTGAGGAGATACAAATGTGACTCATGCAACAATTTGGAGGACTCTCCAGAAAATTATCCTACATATAATGAGTCAATTGCAAAAGTTGTGTTATAACATAATAGAAATGACCAAATTATAGGATGGAGAATAGATTAACAGTTGCTAGGAATTAAGAATGAGGGTTGGGGGAGAAAAATGGGTGTGACCGTGAAAGTACAACGTGAGGGTTTTTTGTGGTGCTGTAGCCATTCTGTATCTTGACTACATCAATATTAGTATATTGGTTGTTATATTGCACTATAGTTTTGTAAGATGTTATCATTGGGAAAAAGGATGAAGGATGTTTGAGATTTCCCTGTAGTATTGTTCACAAATTAATCTACAGTTATCTCAAAATAAAACAATTAAAATTATAGTAAATTCAAATTTCAGTGTCCATAATTAATTTTTATTGGTACACAGTCACATTAATTTTTCTATATATTGTCTATATGTGCTTCTGTGCTGAAACAGCAGAATTACTTAATTGTGACGGAGACTTCTAGCCTATAGAGCCTAAATATTTACTTTTTGGATCCTTATAAAAAATGTTTGCTGAGCCCAGAATTTGATGAACTTCCTTTATCTCTGCTACAGCAGCTGTCTTTTTTCTTCTACCCTTTAACATTTTCTTGGTGGCTCAGTCCTGCCCTCAGCTGACCTTGTTTTCAGGCTGAGAATGTAATGTACTTTGACTCTTCATCAGTGCTCTGCTGTTAACTTTATTTACTTCTGGTCCAGTCTAGAGCTTACTTTGTATTTGTCCTTAACTTCATCCTTTGCTTTATTTCTGAGTACACGCCTTTTAATTGTATCCCATTTAATTGTATCCCAGTTGCTACTTCTAATAGGCAATTGCTATTTGACTGTCTCAAGAATATTTGTTTGTTTCTGAACCAGGATAGTACTTTGTTTAGATTTCTTCATTCAATAAAGTACTCATTAAATGATAATTATGCCAGACCCTAGAAATTCAGGATCAACAAGGCAAACAGTTTTCAGTCTCATATAACTTAAATTATTGCAGGATAAACAGACAAAATACAGGTAAACAAATAAATAAACAAGATAACTTCAGAAAATAGGAAAGTGTTATGAAGAAAATAAACCAGTGTGAGAAGATAGTGAGAGGTAATATAGGTGGTTGGCCTTAACTCTACAGGCAGTGATGGTCTGTCTGAGGAGGAAACTGTTTCACTCTGCCCACGTAGAAATGCAGAGCCAGCAAGAGAATATCTTGAGGGAATGGCATTTCAAGCCATTTTAATAGCAATTACCAAAGGCCTAAAATGCCATTGGCTCATAAACCTTAGCTTGCTGGAGCAGCAGATATGTGGCCATTGTGGCTGGTGTGCAGTGGGTGGTATATGAGATGAGTTGGAAGAGGTAGTCGAGGCCAGAGCAGCTGGAGCCCTTTGGGCCATGACGGCAATGAGTTTAGATTTTACCATAAATGAAGAAAAGCCATAGGAAGATTTTAAGCAGAGGAATAACATGAACTGACATGTTTTTAAAAAATCATGTTGACTACTTAATGGAGAATGGAAATGTTAAAGCAAAGAAATTAGTAAAGTCATTCTTGTAATAATCTGGATAAGAGATGATGGTGTCTGCCTATGTCTCCTCAAACTGATTTAATTAAAAGTGCATGTTAAGTTAATAAAGGGAGAAACATTAGAAGCGGATAATTATTTCAAAAGCTCTCTCTGGGAGCAAGGATGTGAATAATGGAGTCTTAGCTCTTTGGTCATTTGATCAGTTAAAGGCTGAGTATCCTAGGAGATTGAAAGGAAAGGGAAGGTTCATGTTATCATTAAATATTAAGGATCACTTTCAGAATAGTGTGGTATGTGATACACCAAATGGGGCATAGACGTCCAGGTTCTTCAGAGAAACAGAGCACACATACATGTACATATATGTATATGTGTGCATACATATATATGTATCCGTATATATGTGCACAGACACACACACGTGTGTGTGTGTGTGTGTGTGTGTGTGTGTGTGAGGGTTGATTTGTTTTAAGGAATATTAAGGTTTCCACAGTTGTGGAGGATGGCCAAGTTTGAAAATTGCAGGCAAGCAAGCTGACAGGTTGGAAAATCAGGGAAGAGACTTAAGTCCAAAGGTAAACAGCAAATTGAATTCCCTTTTCCTCAGGAGTGGTCAGTCTTTGTTCTAAGGTCTTCAACTGATGAGATGCAGCCCACTTTGTCTTATAGGAAGTAATCTGCTTTCCTCAAAGCCAACTGATTTAAATGTTAATCTCCTTTAAAAAAATTACAGCAGTATCCAGATGTATTTGATCAAATATCTGTGTACCATGGCCTAGCCAAGTTGACACATAACATTTAACCTGCATAAGGAATTTGGATTCTAGATACCTGGAGAGACCATGTAGGCCAAAGCCTAGGAGTATCAGTAGTAATGATAGAGTCAGATGCATAATGACCAGAGGGACATATCTTGACTTTGGGGCTATACAAGTCTTATCATAGCTATTATTGAGTGTATAAGTAGAACCTTGGAAATAATAATTAAGACTAGATTTATCAGCAGTTTGGAGAGATGAAGGCTTTGAATTGGATTTAAGATGATTCAAAGAAAATAAATGTAGTTTATTTTTCATATTTAGCTTTATGGACTAAATGTCAATCATGATGTAGAATGCCAAGGAGGGTGAGAGTAGTTCATAGATTAGGTTTTAATTTTATGAGAAAACACCTATTTAGGAATTAAAGAGGCCTAGGTAAAACCTCTATTATTTGTGCTGCTAGTATTACAGTAGGATGTCTCTCTTACTGCTAATTCTAGTCAACTTTGGTTCCTATTTCCTCTCTGAGACTCAGAGCACTTGAGAGGCAAAGAATAAGAAAGAACACTATCAAATACCCACCATTTGCTTCAACGTGGATGGAACTGGAGGGTATTATGCTGAGTGAAGTAAGTCAGTCGGAGAAGGACAAACATTATATGTTCTCATTCATTTGGGGAATATAAATAATAGTGAAAGGGAATATAAGGGAAGGGAGAAGAAATGTGTGGGAAATATCAGAAAGGGAGACAGAACATAAAGACTCCTAACTCTGGGAAACGAACTAGGGGTGGTGGAAGGGGAGGAGGGCGGGGGTTGGGGGTGAATGAGTGACGGGCACTGAGGAGGGCACTTGACGGGATGAGCACTGGGTGTTATTCTGTTTGTTGGTAAATTGAACACCAATAAAAAATAAATTTATTATATAAAAAAAAGAACACTATCAGAGATTCTGTGATTAATTTTCAGAGTTCCCATTAACAAATGTACAAATATACATTAATCATCTTATTTGTAAAACAATGGGCTGTGTTCTCAGGACAACACAAAGACATAATTTCTGCACTGAAGGAATTAACACTGTAGGCCGAGGTCAATAAGCAGGCAGTGTACCTATTGGCCACTTTGACTTTTGGATCAGACCAGTAGGGGTTACAATTCCACACCTAAACCAACTACTAGCTGTATATCCGTGGGCAGCTAATATATTCTCTTTGAAACCATTTTCTGATCTGTAAAATGCTAATAATACAATAGATTCACATGTTATACTTGAGTTACCTTCTAAAGTAAAAAAAAAAAAAAGCAAATGATAATCTCATCAATATTATGCTTGAAAATATCCCATCACTTATGAAACACTGCATCCACAATTTTGTGTATACGAGCTACACAGTACCTCTTATACACTAAAATTTGGCAGTCTCTAAATTGGACTAAATGAAAGAATAAAAGGATAGTCTGTAAGCAAGTGTGTGAGCATTCAACCATTTTTCTTTCCAAATGGCTATCAATCCCCAGGGAAAAATGGGGAGTTAGGTAGAGAATTATTCATTTCTGTTTTCTTAAAGCATTTTCTCCAAAATAAATATTTTTGATCATGTGTGTGTGCTTATAGATTTGATTGTATTGTGAAAATTAAATTGAATAGTGAAATAGCTACATTGTTTAAGGGGTCAAAGGAGAGGAGGTTTCCTAGGAACATGTTCTAAAGCAAGTCTAACTGCAACTCCAGTGTTGTAATTACAACTATTGAGTGGAGTAAATAATATACTTAGGTAAATCACCTCTTATCACACATGACATAGGATAAACGCTCAGATGGTAACTATTTTTGGTTATTTTAATTGATTTAAATGTTGTAGATGTAACTTGATCATAGCAAGGTCGATTGAACTAGGTGATGTTTATAGCTTCATTCAGCCTTACATTCTCTTAAATATTTTTTAAAGTCTAATACATGATTGATTTTGACACTGCACAACTGTTTAGAGTGTCTTGAAAAAGGAAAGAATGATTCCTGATTTGGAAATCAGGAAGGGCCTCACAGAAAGTGGAGTGTTTTAGAGAGATCTTTGAATAGTGATTTTTTGAGGGCTACAGTGATTTTGACAGCCACCTTTGGTTGAATATACAACAATCACTCTCTCTACTCAAGGCTTTCCCTAGGTACTTGCTGGTAGAGCCCTGACTCCACAACAGACCAGAAGCTTTCTTTCTCAGCTTTCCTTGTGGCTAGGCCTAGACATGACTTATAAATTATGGCAACTGAATAGCTTCTAGATTTTTTAATCTCTAATAATCAAAGACAAAGAGATAGAGACAGACACCACATTTTCTAATGAGCACAAAAATATAGAAAACATTTTTTAATACTATGTGCTACATGCCATTTTAAGGTTTTTACAGGTTTTCCTATTAGAGTATTAAATCCTCACTTTACATATATTAAGTCATTAAATCCTAGGAATTATTTTTATCTCTATGTTATAGATGAAAAAAAAAACACTAAAGCTTAGAGAACTTAGATATATTCTGAGAGTTACAAAGCAGTAGATTTTGAACTCAAGTAGTCTAATTCCAGCAGCTGTCGTCTTGACTATTAGCTATGTAATGAGTCCCAGCAGATTGGTGACAATAACTGAAAGAAGGAAAACACTGGCTCCTTGAAAATTGTTGGGACAGAACATTAACCAAAACATGCAACTGAGTTTCTCTGCATTTATAGAATTTAGGAATATTTAAGTTCTTTATTGTTTAACTCATGGTTAAGTTGATTTTCCATTCTTTGCAAGTAATGGAGATAATCTAGGGTTTCCTAAGGCAGTACTGATGGTAGTAGTGCTGGAGTTGGAAATGAACACTTCAGACATGGAGAGCAACATGAAAAAATTCAAGGATGGGTTGGGTTTGGGCACAGCTATTAACCTCTTTTTGCGGGACTAGAGTCCATGTGAGAAAGTTGTAGGCAATGAGTCTAGAACTACAGGATGAGTAACAGCATGTCATTCCAATCTTAACTAATTTCAGGCAGCACTGAGAGTTTCTTTTTAAGGTCCTTTAACATGGGAGCAATAAATGGAGAACATTACTTTAGGAAAAACAGCCAGTTAATGCAGAAGGTCTTTCTTCCAGGGGTATGGACCAAGCAGCAATTGCATTTCATAAATGTGGCTACAGAAACAAGGTTCTCTATGGCATCTGTAACTGAAGAGCTATCGCTGGCCCTGAATTGTAGTTATATATTTGCGAACTCCTAAGAAAAACCTGTGCCAGGAATATGTGCTGCCCTTTATGTTTGCATGGCGATGTTTGATTTCTCCCGATTATCTCTTTAATCTATTGCAAAATGTTTTAGAGCAAAATTATTTCCATTATCAAGTCCTCTAATGCTTTTTCTTAGAAACCATGTAATGTACTGCTTTGTAGTTCCCCTGTCTAATGAAACACTACAGCAAAGGCTCTAAATCAAACCGGGGCTTCACTTCAGTCCTCCCATTTTGCTGAAACTGAAGGACAGATCATCTGTACCACCAAGATTGGCTGTTTTCTTTTTAACATTGCCTCTATTCTCCTGATAGTAGAACATTCTTTTCATACCTGAGGCAGTGTAGTATAAAGAAAAAAGATGGGTTTTGACGGAAACAGAACTAATTTCAAATGTGGCTCTAACATTTCTATTTTATGTCCTTGGATAAGTTCTACTTAGGTACTCCAAGCCTCAGTTTTTCTCATCCATAAAATGAAAATAGCAATTCTTTCCTTGAAAGGCTGTTGTGAAGAATAAGTGACTCAATATAACGTGTTCATGAAATGCTAGACATCTTTTCCTTTTTTCTGACTCCTAATGAATAAGTGGAGGTAATTATTAAGAGTTTTTAGGATATATCCTGGTAATCTGAAAAATTGCTTAGAATTATTTTTAAAAATGGAATTAATCATTTTGAGACTGTTTATATGTTACTCTATATTACATAGTTCAAGATCAAGTGTCTGCTTCTTTTGGAACTCTTTATAGTTTGTTTCTTTTTTTTTGTAGTTTGTTTCTTTAAGATTCTTGTATTACATTGATTTGCAGAGAGCTTAACCTGTAATTTCTATATCTAAAAAATATGTTTCTTCTATACTCATCTGCTCCCTGTTTGTGATATCAACAGGGCAGTTACTATCAAATGGTAGCAAAATGTAAAATCAAATGAAACATGGAGGACATTCTTTGTGTTCTATTTGTACTGATTAGTTCTTTGAAAAGCAGAGATTCTATCATGGGTTCTCAAGGAAGTTCTTACTAAATTTGAATTTATGTTCACAGATTGATAGTAACAGATTTTCACTTTGTTTTGACATAAAGCAACCATGACATTTAACAGTGACTCACCTGCAAGAGAATGATAAAGAAATCAAGCAGTTGATCAAATGAAAATCAGTGACTGAGTCAAATATAAATCTGATTTACTCTGATACTCACCTTTGGTTTGATTTTCATGGGTATCTCTGTCTGGAAATTCCAAATGTATCTGCTATAAGCAGATGCTTTAATGGTTCTAAAGTTAGGGATAGTCTGACCAGAGAAGTTCAGGCACTAGGGAGACCCATAGGCAAAGGTATGAGATAAATAAGTCTAAATTCAGGACAAGTCCACAGCAAATTTTCTCAATAGTGTGATATTTTTCATAGGGCTGATAACTTCTAAAAAGAGCAACAGAACTAAAATCATCCTTGGAAATTTAAAGCAGAAATTTAAAGTAATTTCCTGCTAAATAAGTATTGATTTAATTTTGATATTCAGTATTTAAAATTGGTTTCACCATGTGTCATTCAGAGCTGAATTTATCCCAAAAATGCTTAAGTAAGTTGCTGGTAAATGTAGTGTCAATACAGTAGTGAGGATGGGAAGAAAATTACGGAAATCCATACATTTCAAACTTTAAAGAATTATGTAGGGCAGTTTTATTACATATTCCAGATAGAGCACTTATCATCCCCGTATCTTCCCTTAAACATCCAAGGGAGTTACAGATGCAGTATCAAGATTTTAAAAAAGCCCCTAAAAGCATTTTAGATTACCCAAATAACACGACTGGAAGGGAGTTATTTGATCCAACCTACTCATTTCACACAAGCAGAGACTGAGACACTGAATTGACTTATGCTGAATAACAACAGTGATAAGGGTTATGAAGGTTTTACAATCCAACTGCACAAGCAATAGCTGTAATCACATTATTTACATGTGAACATCAATTATAAGGAGAAATTTGAAGGTGATGGTCTTTCAGATAATACTTGACATAGGAAAGAAGAGAGAGAAGATAAAATGACCACCAAATATGACAAATAAGCAATGTGAAAAGATGCTTCATATTGTGTGTCATCAGAAAAAATTAGAATACCCAAAATTCAGAACACTAACACCACCAAATGCTGGCAAGGATGTGGAGGGGACTCTCATTTATTGCTGATGGGAATGAAAAATGATATAATCACTTTGGAAGACAAGTTTGACAGTTTCTAATCTACTAATCATATACTTACCATGTGATTAGCAATTGCACTCCTTGGTATTTCCCCTAAAGAGTTGAAAATTTATGTCCAAATAAAAATGTATGCACAAATGTTTATAGCAGCTTTATTCACAATGGTCAAAACATGGAAGCAATCACAAGTCCTTCAGTAGGTGAATGATAAGTAAACTGGAATATCTACACAATAGGATATTTTCAACACTAAAAAGAAGTGAAGCCATGAAAAGGACCTGAAAGAACATAAATGCATATTACTAAAGAAGCCAATATGAAAAGGCTACATACTGTATGATTCCAATATGTGACATCTGGAAAAGGCAAAACTATGGACAAAGTAAAACCGAAGTTGCCTGGTGTCATGATGGGGAGTGTAGGAAAGAGGGAATAATAGTCAGAAGGCAGTGAATTTTTAGGACAGTGAAAATATTCTGTGTGATACTATAATGATGTGTATATGTCATTATATGTTTGTCCAAACCTATGGAATGTACAAGACCAAGAGCGAATCCTAAAGTAAACTATATGGACTTTGGGTTATTATTATGTGTCCATGTAGGTTCATCAGTTGTAACAAACATACCACTCTGGTAGAGGATATTAATAACAGGATGCTATACGTGTGTGTGGACAGAACATGTGGGAAATCTCAGTATCTTTCTATTTTATTGTGAACCTAAAATGGCTCTAAAAATATAATCCTGAGGTTAGAGAAATTTGAAAGAGATAGTCATGGGTTAGTCTGATTCCAGATTGTTTTGGTGGAGTTTGTGATGAGCTCAGTCTAATCCAAAGGAGCCATTGTTTTCACACCTATAATTTGTTAAAGAAAAATTGCAGCAAACAGTGAAACTGGCAATAAAGACTTTATTCAAGACTATTGTAATAGGAATTGAGGTTATTGAAATAAGGGAGACAGTGAACTCCATTCTGTTGAGACAAAAGGTAGAGGAGTTTTTAAGCACTGGGGTAAATTAATGGAGAAGTACAGGAGGACACATTGATCAATGTGATTAGACCATCTATGTGTGCTAATTGTTGCTCATCAAAGTTAGGCTCCTACCTTCCCACAAAGACTCAGAGATAGAGGTGCTATCTTTCTTGATGATTACTTTTCAAAGAGATGGTTTCCAGATCTTAGACGAAAATATCCTTGGGTTGCAAGAGGCTCAGAGAAGATTTGTATCTCAGAGATGCAGAGAAAGAATTTACAATTCCAAGTTTTCTAAAAGAAACAAACAAACAAACAAATAACACCAGAGGAAACGGGAGAATGGGGCTTATATTCAGGAAGACTAAAGTGTCTAAAGTGTTATCCAGGTGAAGGGAATGGTAAGGCTGACTTGGAATGATTCCACTATTTTATAAGTAACCTTTCGTCCATATTCACATTACTTTTTTCTTTTTTTACTTTTTTAAAATTTTTATTTATTTATGATAATCACAGAGAGAGAGAGAGAGGCAGAGACATAGGCAGAGGGAGAAGCAGGCTCCATGCACCGGGAGCCCGATGTGGGATTCGATCCCGGGTCTCCAGGATTGCGCCCTGGGCCAAAGGCCCGTGCCAAACCGCTGCGCCACCCAGGGATCCCCATATTCACATTACTTTTATGATTGTCTAGATGAGTAATATAATTCTCATAAAATGGTATTACCATCATTTTGTCATGAAGAATCAGATGCTCAAGGAAGTACATGCTTACAGAGTCTCACAATAAAGACTTGAAGGAAGTTTAGGCTTTTGACTTGTGATCTAGTATTTATTCTACCGTGTTGGCTTGTTTCTTTGAAATAGCAACTAATTATCTGGGTAATATTTACAGTTTCTATAGCACTTTTATGTAGATTATCCAATTTTCATTTCACACCAAAGCACAGGTAGAGAAGTGGTAATTACCTTTAATTATAAATGGGATAATTGAAACTCTAAGAAATTAGGAGCCTTTCCAAATAATGAAATCAGAATCCAGATCTCATGATCCCATTAACCAATTAATTAAACACAGATTTAGACAAATACGCAATATGTGTTCAAGTTCTATGTCAAGAGCTGCAGATTTAAAAGGAAGCAAGGTCTTTGCCCTCATGGAGCTTGCATCCTAATAAGACGATGAAAAGACAGAACAAAAGGAAAGAACTACGAGGAGACTGTGGCAGGGAGCAATGAGGGCATTGAGAGAAAGGGTAACCTATCAGGGTGGATAGTTTTGCTTCTTTGAATGAGGTGTTTAGGAAGACTTCTCTGAGGAGTGAACATTTGAGCTGAGAACTCGCATGATAACATTCCTAATAGAGGGGACAGAAACTATAGGAGCCTAGCAGGGAGAAACAATCAACAAAACACTTATGTGTCAGACATACTTCCCAGTCCTTTGTGAATATAAACTCCTATAAGCATCCTTTGAGGTAGCTTGTTTTTTTTTTTTTTTAATTTTTTAATTTTTTTTTTTATTCCAAAATTCTACGTGGCCATTGGAGGTATGGGAGAAAGGCTGGTATGGCTGGTGCATAAAGGGAATGTAGGAGTATAGATAAAGCTGAGGGCAAAGAGGAACTTAAGAGTCAGACCACTCAGTGCTTTGAGCCATTGGAAGGAGCTGGGGTTTTATTGCACGAACTATGGAATCCAACTACAGTGTTTTTGGCAAGGAAGTCTTGAGGTCTGACTTACCTATATCACATCAAAAATTAGGGGTTCGGGGCGCCTGGGTAGCACAGTCGGTTAAGTGTCTGACTCTTGGTTTTGGCTCAGGTCATGGTTGTGAGATGGAGTCTCGTGTAGGGGCCTGGATTGGGCTCTGTGCTCAGCCCAGTGTCTGCTTGAGTTTCTCTCTTCCTCTCCCTCTGACCCTCCTTCCCATGTATGTTCTTTCTCTCAAGTAAATAAAATAAATAAATCTTAAAAAAAAATTAGGGATTCCTTCTCTCTAATGTTTGATATTTATATTCAGGAGCTAACCTGAGGCCAGCTACTATCAGCCCTCTACCTGTGAAAATAGGTGAGAGGAAAGAGAAAAAAGGTACTGTTGGGGAGATTTGGGGCTGAAGCTATACCATACCTTATTGTGTGGAAACCCTCCAGCAAAACACTGGGGCATGTGTTATAGTATTGATACTGACAGACATCTGCGTCCTGTCAACGTGGGAGGGCTATGGGATATAAACACTACAGTGGTCATTTCATTTTTTATTTTTTTAAGTTTTTAAATTTATTTAAGTTAATCTCTCATCGTGGGGCTCAAACTCATGACCCTGAGATCAAGAGCTGCATGCTCCACCAACTGAGCCAGCCTGGCACCCCCTACAGTGGTCATTTCATCTTAATACATGTAGTGCAACCCCTTATCACTAGTGGCATCATTATGGGTATGTTTTCAACAGACACATTTATTATCTCTTGTTATTCAAAGTAGTTGGCGTGTTGATCTGCAGATTTATGCCTCTTTGAAGAGATTGTGTTTATTATTAGTATGTTGAGACAGTTTATCAAGGTCAAAGTATAAATGAAAATAACCAACATCCTGCACAGGAGATTCGGGAGGAAAGTTGTCATTCTTTCTTGACTCTGAGCAAGAAAGAGTTT
This sequence comes from Canis aureus, assembly GCF_053574225.1. Taxonomy (NCBI): domain Eukaryota; kingdom Metazoa; phylum Chordata; class Mammalia; order Carnivora; family Canidae; genus Canis; species Canis aureus. The sequence continues at coordinate 7,817,488 of NC_135612.1, read as the reverse complement.
AGATCGGTATTTGATACATACTTGGGAAAGGATGTGATGGACGTATTGAAAGTTAATGGGAATCTTAAAAAAAAAAAAAGAAAATTATATGAACTGCAGGCTTTTATTTATTTATTTTTTATGAACTGCAGTCTTAAAAAATGAAGTCAAAAAATTTTTTTCAGCCGTTTGCATTATAGATTTTATAATCCTTTTAACATCCTGAAAGTAGAAGAACTTATACGGGGATTTAGTGACTTTCAAGTCAAGCAAATTAGTTGATGAACAGGGATCATACGAGAATATCGTTCTTAATAGAAAAGGCAGAGATGAATAAAAACCCTTAAGATCAAAACACCGAAAGGATTAAGCCAATTGAGTTCCAATCAGCATACTTTTCAGTAGGCCGAAGAGGGTATCTGCAGCAATGCTCAATGAGTTCTTTTCCAAATATGGTACCTAAGTGATGATGTGACTGATACTATCATAATATAGGGGGAAACACTGATGGCCCTTCTCCCCCTCACGATTTGCAGCACTTCCTTCGGGACAGTTGGTGGTCTCGTTAGAGACAGAAGAGCCCAGCCAGCATATCCAGGGCTAGGTATTTCCGACCTATAATGGTGCATCTGGGAGAGACTGGAGATGAATGGGCTGAGAGTTCTGACCGTCAAATGATGAAGCTCACGTGAGTGCCACTGTGAATACAGTTATTTCTGGGAGTAAACCTTCTTTTCCCCTTGTCTCCTTGGACTTTGGTAGAATGTCTTCTCATGAACGTCTCGGTGGGTTCTGTCCTTGCTTAACAAATCCGGCTCCTAGGTCGTCTGTGTAGTACATGCTCTCAGAATCTCCAATGTGCCAGACCCAGGCAGCTGTTCCTGTTTGATTGTCGACTCAACTATGAACTGTTCCTCCTGACATTTGCTTGTGAAGATAGCTTTGGCAGACTTGTGAAGAAGCAGACAAGGCGATTTTGTGTCGGTGAAAATGCATCAACATTTTAATTGTTTTAGTTCCTTTTCTGTCCAGAGAGCTCTTGAAACTTTGCCCATTCTGCCTGGAAATCCTGGACATTGATTCCGCCTTGGGGGTTCATGGTGCTCAGGTATATGCATTTGGCCCAATTTCTCTTCAGTGTGATTTCACATTTATAAATTATTGGTTTTTTCCCCCCTTTGTAATAAGGCACAGTATAAGATAACTAGGGCAAGAGGGGGGAATAGTTACCATTACTATTCATGGAGAACTAGAAATATGGCAAAACTATCTTGCTCCCTTGGAGCATTTGGAATGAACCACCATGACTCGGAAGCATTTTGTGAATTTGCAAAGATCTTTAAGACTAACCATAGTTTACAGTGTTAATTTTGTATTGATTTTTAGCCATTTCAAATGCGAGAGATGTAGCTTAGCATGGCTTCTAGACTTTTTAATTAGGTCTGTATATTTAAGTCCAAACTATTGATGGAGCTTTTATGAATTGTTTTAAGGTTTAGGAGGAAAAACAAAAGAAAGAAGCATTTTATCCTTTTACTTAGTGCTGATTTTCCTTATGGTGATTGAAGTGAATACAAAGGGAAATTTTACTCTTGTTAGAATATTTTGAATATTTTAAAACTTTTACAGTACTAGGCTTTCATATCATTCCACTCTAAGTGTTAAAGCATGACATTCTCAGAATCCAGTGTTAAAATAAAACTTCATAAAATAAGAAATTGTTAAGTTTATTTTTTTTAAGAAATATTTTCCACTTAATTTTGTATGCTGCTAATTTAGTTACTAAGAGCCTCATAAATTCTTTCTTTATAAACTGGAGAATTATAGGATGATTTACTAAAGGCAATGCATGGGGAACAAAAGTCTAAAGGTTTTATAATCGCGGCTTTTCAGTGAAAAATGTGGTTTAACTTCTACCTGGATAATGTTGCTTCCTGCATCACTGAGACATGTCTCATCTTGTCCCCACTTTGATCATCTTTCATGAGGATTAATTCACAACCTCCCTGACTTGTCATTCCCTCTTCTTTCTCACACACCACCAACTAGCTAACTTTGCATTTCAGTAGAAAGCCTACTATACTTTAGTAAAGGCTTGGCTCTGGGTCTGGTTTATGCCACCAAGCAACACTATGATTTGGGGTGGATTATTTGATAATAATCTCTTCTTTACATGCTTCACAGAGTTTTGTGAAAAAGACATGAGATAAAATACATGGGGACACTTTTTAATGATAAAGTGCCATATAAGAAAAAGGCATCAGAGTTCCTCAAGTCCAGCCCATATTATGGCATTCCCTTGCTCAGAAACCTTCAATTCTTTTCTGTTTCTTAAATAAGCAATACAAACTTTTCCTATCATTCAAGGACTCCAATGTCCCACCGTGATATTGCCCTTTAATATTACTCCTACTTTTCTAATCTTGTTTCCTTCCCTCTCATGAACTCTTGGTTTCAATGATGTTTTCCAAATTCTGAGCTTTTTGTACATGTTAATTTTTCTATGTAGAATTTTTCTTGCCCAAATATTCAAATTGTGTATTCAGCAGGTTTTTCATGACTGTTCCCCTACATATGGAAGTAATCTCTCTACTATCTGAAAAACCAAATTTGTTTTTCTTTATTTCATCACTTTCTATGTTATTTATGGTCAGATTTATCTCCTGTGCTTTACTTTCCTGAAAGGCTCTTTGTACCCCCAAATGCCTTGAATTTCCCACTGCACATTTTAGTTGCTCTATAATATTTGCTGGATAACTGTAAAAGAGCTTATTGTTTTTCTTTTTTCTCTCTCTTTAAAAATTTTTTCAGCTTTGACCTATAATTGACAAATAAAGTAGTAAGATACCTAACATGTACAATGTGGTGATTTGATATACATATACATTGTAACACGATTCTCCTCATTGAGTTCATGAACATATATCCATCATTCACATATTTACCTTTTTTTTTTGTGAGTGTGAATCTTTAGGTTCTACTCTCTTAGCAAATTTCAATTATACAATATGATATTACCAACTATAGTCACACATTAGATCCTCAGACCATATACATCTTATACTTGAAAGTGTGTACCCTTTTATCAACCTCTTCCTATTTTCCCCTTCTCCCAACCCCTGGCAATTACTATTATACTCTGTTTCTATGAATTTGACTATTTTTTTTAGATTTCATTTATGAATGACACCATGCAATATTAGACTTTGTCTGCCTTATTTATCACAATGCTGTCCATTTTCATCTATAATGATGCAAATAACATGATCTCCTTAAGAGCTAAATAATATCCCATTGTATGTATATTTGGGTGTATATATACACACACACATACACATCATGGTTTCTTGATCTTTATCCATTTATCCACTGATAAATACTTAGGTAAAATAATACTGTGATGAACATGGGAGTACAGATATCTCCTTAAGATCATGGTTTTGTTTCCTTTGGATATATATCAGAAGTGGGATTGCTGGATCATATGACAGTTCTGCTTTTAATTTTTTGAGGAACCTCCATACTATTTTCTATAGTGACTATTCCAGTTTACATTTCCACCAAAGTATATCTGGATTCTCTTTTCTCCATATCCTTGCCAATATTTGTTCTCTCTCATCTTTTTCTTACCTGTCTTAACATAGGGGTTTAGGATAACTTCATAGTGTTTAATTTGTGTTTCCCTGATTAGTAGTGTTGAGCATCTTTCATGCACCTCTCAGCCATTTGTATGTCTTTTTTGGAAAATATCATCTATTCAGATCCTTTGTCCATTCATTAATTTGGTTATTTGTGGAGGTTTTTTTTTTATATTGAATTGTATGAGTTCTGTATATATTTTGGGTAATAACCTCTTATTGAATATGTGGTTTGCAAAAACTTTCTCCATTTCCCATTCCATAAGTTGTCTTTTCATTTCGTTGATGATTGCCTGAGTGGAAGCTCTTACATTTGATGTAGTCCTACTTGTTTATTTTTGCTTTTGTTGCTTTTGAGGTCAAATCCAGAAAATCATTGCCCAGATCAGTGTCTCAGGAACTTATCCCTATGTTCTCTCCTAGGGGTTTTATAGTTTCAGGTTCTTACATTTAAGTCTGTAATCCATTTTGAGTTGATTTTTATGTATGATGTTATATAGGAGTCCAGTTGCATCCCTTTGGATGTGGCAATCTTGTTTTCCCAATATCATTTATTAAAGACACTATTCTTTCCCTACTGAATATTCTTGGCTCATTTTTTATAAATTAATTAACCATGTATGTGTGGGTTTATTTCTAGGTTCTGATTCTATTCTAGTAGTCTATGTGCACATTTTATGCTACTATCATACCTTTTTGATTTTGATGGTTTTATAACGTAGTTTGAAATCAGAAGTGTGGTACCTCTAGCTTTGCTCTTCTTTCCCCTGTGGCTCCTCAGGGTGTTTTGTGGTTTCTTACAAATTTTAAGATTGTTTTTTTCTTCTATTTCTGTGAAAAGTGCCATTAGAATTTTGGTAGGAATTAAATTGAATCTGTAGATCACTTTGGATAGTGTGGACATTTTAAAAACATTAATTTTTCTAATCCATGAATACAACATATCTATTTATTTCTTCTTCAGTTTATTTCATCAGTGTCTTAGAGTTTTCAGTGAATAGATCTTTTACTTCCTTGGTTAAATTTATTCCTAAGTATTTTATTTTTTTAATGCTATTATAAATGAGATTGTTTTCAGATGAGCATTTTTTTCAGACATAAAGGATTAATAAAGCATTAGTTTCAGGAAAATTAAGACTGTCATTTTTCTTATTTTCTAACTCTTTTAAGAAGTTTCTGAGCTTAATGGATCCTAAAGAAAAAAAAATCTGTTACTATGATGATTGCAAGAAGGTACATATTGCAAAATTTCGATGTCAACCTTCAATTTTTAATTGAAAGTTAGGTAATGAGCAAATCTTTTATTAAAAACTACTCTTTCTGTCTGGGTAGAGATTTGTCATTGAAAGTTATCAGTTTCTTCTGACAGTCCCCTCAAGTTAGTCATTTCTTTTGCTTGGACTTTACTCTCAGGGACAAAATGGTGCAATGTTGTGAAGGCAAGGAAAATTTTTTCTTTACCCTCAATGTCTTCCAGAGATACAGGTTAATAAGAGAAAAAACAAAAGTTCTATCACCTGTGCACGGAGACCCCAAATTAAATTGAATCCTAAAGAAATGACCAAGACATGCAGTTTTTGTACTTTTTAGACAAAAACGACAAGAAATCTATGAAGAGTTGATGGGACAAAGAAAACTTAATTTTGGGAGCTACAATTAGTAAGGAATTCTAAACAAAATTTGATTCTGGTGTAAATTAGTAAGGAGCAATAAGGGTTGTTTATATAGGTGTCTCAGCTCTAAATTTCCCATGTCTGATGATAAGCATGTCTCTTTATTTCCAGATACAGGTAGAGTACCTCTCACATGAGAGATTTATTTCCTGCTTCCAGGGAGACAGAGGAATGAGTCTCCTTCTTGCCGCGACTGTTTCTTAAGTAACTTTTATTTGAAGTAATCAATATGCCAAAGTGGCCCATTTGGGGGCAGCCTACCCTTGGCTTCTACATTTGGAAATAAGAATGAAGAATGAAGAAGGAGAGAGACATGTATCTATCTTGTCATTTATTTCTTGGCCATATTAGAGATAGTGTGTGAGTGTGTGTGTGTATGGGATGGGGTGTGATGGCGTTGTCCCAGGAAATGTGGGCAAAGGACAGATCTTTAGGATTCATTTGGGCAGAGTTCACATTTCATTTGATCTTAATGATAGTTCAAAGTATTTAATGGGCATTACATCATTTGTATTTGTACAGTTGATGGGACATGCAGTTCTCTTATTTCATTAAGGAATTGAATGTATATTCGGAAATGTTGCACCATTCCTAAAAGGCAGTAAAAAATGAAGAGAAGAATTAGATCTACTACATGGAACATTTGTCCCAAGTTTACTCCGTGTTTCTTTTATTGAGTGTTCTAGTTACTGTAATGCTGTAATAAACCTTCCTAAAACTTTAGTAGCACAAATATCATTTATTATTTTCAGAGATCCTCAGGGTCAGAGATCTTTTCAGGGCATGATGGGCTGGTTTGTCTCTGCTTCATCATGTTTTGGGCCTCACCTGGAGGATATGGAGATTGGGGGCTGGAATTATATGAAGGTTTCTCTGGGTGTCTCTGTCTCTGGTCTCTCTATGCAATCTTGCCAACTTGGTGGCTGTAGGGTAGGTGGACTTCTTACAAATTGGCAGAAGACTCCCAAGGCTCATGCTCAGAGAAAGAAATGGGAAGCCAATAGAAGGAGAATTGTTTTTTGTTTTGTTTTGTTTTAATCTCTATCTCAGAAGTCACACGGAGAATTGTTTTTTGTTTTGTTTTGTTTTAATCTCTATCTCAGAAGTCACACAGAAGTCTCTTCCTGTATTCTCTTTGTCAAGGCAATCACAGTCCTACTCAATTTCAAGGGGAAGAGAAATAGACCACACCTGTTGGTGAGAGAGTGGCAAGGTTCTGGAAAAGCATCTGAGACCAGAAATCTCACATGGGCCATTTGTGGAAAAGACTGCAGTACCTGTGTTGAACTTTCAACTTAAAATATGGTATAGGATTATAGAATTTAACATAAATTTTAGTACTCATTCTTGGTTTCAGTGTATAGGTCTATTTCAGACTGCTATTCTAGCTTTATTATTTTGGGGTGTTTTTTTTTTTTTTTTGGAGGGTTTTAGAATTTTTTAGTTTTTCTTGGTAAGATGCTTCAGCAATGTCATATGTAATATGCTTGACAGTAAAATGAAAAAATTAAATGGGCATATTTAAACAAATTTATGCTCCTGCAATAATTTCCCAAGAAATAATGACCATGTAGAAGTAATTAGAACTTCAATTGTGTTAAAGTTGGCTTCCTTTTGCTGACTTGGTTCAGCAGATGCTAATCAAGTTTAGGAGGAAGATTGTAATTTCAGCATACGATATCCAGAAATGAAGTGAACGTGAAGGACTCTGTGACCTTCAGAGACGGAATTGTGCCCTTTCTAGTGAAGCCTTTTATTTCTAAAATGTGTGCTATTTCCAGCAGACCTGACTCATTAATGCCTGTCTCCTTTTCATGTTGTTCTGGATGGTCAAAGCATCATTATTGAGAAACTACTTTGTGCAAGGCACACTTTTTTCCTAATTGCTTTGCATAGAGATGAGTGCTTTTTCAAGGTTGAAGGCTCTGGATGAGATAAAGACTGCTATTGAGCTAATCAGAGCATATGTGGGGAGGGGAAGGGGGTCAGTGATGTTCTAAGAACAGAGCCTTTTCTCTTTACTTTTTTCTCTTTTCAAATATAGATCTATTTTACAAACTTTTCACATTTTCTTATTGTTGTTTGCTTTATTCCTATCTGTATATTCATTTTCTCTTTCACAGTAATATCCCTTAGACACACACACTTTAATTCTAAGAAATATAAAATCAGTATTTCCATGACATGGGCCTTATTTTAGAGAATGGTTCTTTCATATTGTTATGAATATTGCAATCAGTTGGTATATTTCTGTTAACCTGCTCTGAATATGCACTTTATAGAACTGAAGGCAGAGGATATGTACTTTGGCCTGCAGCTTTATGCTTCTAGGATAGTCATGCTTGTATTTTTTTTTTTTTTTGGAGATTTTATTTTATTTATTCATGAGAGACACAGAGAGAGGTACAGACACAGGCAGAGGGAGAAGCAGGCTCCCTGCACAGAGCCCGTTGCAGGATTCGATCCCAGGACCGGGAGGAGACCCTGAGCCAAAGGCAGATGCTCAACCACTGAGCCATCCTAGTGTCCCTAGTCATACTTTCAGTATATGTCATGATCTAACTAACCTTTAAGGCATGATGTTACACCTCTTTTTTTTTTTTCTTATATATATACTTTACTAGATTGGTAGTAAAGTAATAAGTTGATATACTGACAACTTAAAGTCTATACTTTAAGTGATATTTTATAGTTCATTTATTGTTAACTATTCATTATAGTTTTTATGTACTTTGATTTAACTTACATTTTTTTGCCCTGAGATAATTCATGCAAAATATGCCATTTGGAGAGGCAGAGAATATACCTGCATGATTGTTAATGTATTTTTTATATAGATTTAGAGAGCTGACATGCAACATGAGAATGGACTTCTTGCTTCAATAATGGATATTTTGGTCCTTGTCCTCAAGGAGGTGAAAGTGCTGAGGATGTGGCTTTATGACATCCAGATCTTAGTGTTAGCGTTAGTTGGAGTGGAGAGATTCAAATGAGGCATTTGTGATGCACTTTTCTTACCCTTACCCATGTTAAGGTGGCCCAGTGACATCTGTAATGAGGTGTCTTTCAGGGGCAAGGTGCAATATTAGTTACCAGCATTCTGTGTTTTCTTCAATGATTCAGCGAACCACTGGTATTTCTAGTAATTAAATAGGAAAAGAAAAAAAAAAGAGGAAAGAAAGACAATGCAAAAATGAAGAAAGGAAAATATAGCTACATGTAGGCAAGAAAGCAAAGATTAGATTAGCCATACGGAGGCAATTCCTGTCTGATTTGTTAAATAATATAATTTAAATAAGTAAAAAAGGAAAATGGAGCCAAAGGAAATAGCATGGGCATATGGACCAAATTTAGTCAAGATTATAAAATTAGAATTTAAATTTTTTATCATCTTCTGTTTCTTTAAATGTTTATTTCTGTTCAGAATCTATGGCTATAAAGTCATATGCATCTTTTCCCTGAATGTTTTGAAATGTTTTTCTGAAGTCCAGGCTATAGTAAAATTTTAGTTGTCTATTATTTTTTTTTAAAGGTGTGCAGAATTTTATTTATTTATTTAATTTTTTAAAATTTATTTATGATAGTCACACAGAGGGAGAGAGAGAGAAGCAGAGACATAGGCAGAGGGAGAAGCAGGCTCCATGCAGGGAGCCTGACGTGGGATTCGATCCCGGGTCTCCAGGATCGCGCCCTGGGCCAAAGGCAGACGCTAAACCGCTGCGCCACCCAGGGATCCCTAGTTGTCTATTATTAACTTTAGATGGCTTAGTAACTTTCTGTATCCAATAAAAATAATGCCAACAATATATTAAATATTTACCCTGAACCAGAAATTGTATACACACACAGACACGTGACAAGTAGATGAAGGTATGCAGAATCAGCCACCTGAGAATATTCCTTTTTTTTTTTTTAAAGATTTTATTTATTTATTCATAAGAGGCACAGAGAGAGAGAGAGGCAGAGACACAGGCAGGGGGAGAAGCAGGCTCCATAGGGAGCCCGATGTGGGACTGGATCCCAGGACCCCAGGATCACGCCTTGGGCTGAAGGTGGTGCTAAACCACTGAGCCACCAGGGCTGCCCCTGAGAATATTCCTTTTTGGCATCTGGGTTATTTTAGGCTGATTATTTTTAGGAAACAGCAGACAGAAAAAGCCCTGAAAACAGTAAAACTTACCCTTTCCTAAGAGACATTTACTTATGTGGGGGAGATTCCTCTCTGTGCCACAAACTGAAGGATAACTCCCAACCTCTAGAGACTGCTATTAATGAAGAGGGCATGACTCGAATCTGCATAGCAACCTTACCCTTGTTCCCTGTGCTTTTTGTGGTCACCTCCCATAACTGACCCCCCACCCCCACCCCCACATGTTCTTTTATCTTTAGCCAGAGATGGTATCTTAAGATAGTAGCTTGGGCCATTTTGGATGGTTACTCACTTTTCCAGGGTGTCTCTCATGTATACTGGAGGTACACGTGTTATTAAACTTCTTTTTGTTTTTTTCCTGCTAATCTATTTTATTTTACAGGGCAGCCTCAGTCAAGAAACCTTTAGGATAGAAGGAAAATAATCTTTCCTCCCTCACATGAATCATTTTGATTTCATTATACATATGGTGAAACCGAGATTCAGAATGTTTGCCTAGAACATTTTTTAATTGGCAGGCCCCAAACTACATCTTCTTAAAAAGTCTGTTCTTTCCCTACTGTGCTGTCATAGCTATTGGTCACAATTAAGCCATAAAATTTAGAACGATAGTTCTTATGGCTTCTGTTTAACTGATGCAATCATTTGTTAACTCTGGTAAAATTTTAAAAGGAAGTTCCATTGTAAGTTGAGAAGGGTTTAAACTTGTTTCAGGATATTTGAAGCTGCTCAATGATATTATGGGTTTTTGTTGTTGTTCAGTTACGTCATCTTAAGAAATATAATCTTTATCTTTTACTGGCTAATCTATAGTGAAAAGGTCCTTTAAAAATAATAAATTATAGAAAATAAAATAAAATAATAAATTATAGATCAGAGGCTTATTTTATAAGCAAAAAAAAATCAGAAAAAAAGGAATTCAGTCGTTGCCTTAATAACATTGATAGCAAACATATATGGTCTCTATGCTTTTGCTTTCTCCATATTTTGGCCTTTATTAATCATCCTAGAATTTAATCCTGGACCTATCCTCCCACTCTTTATCACTCACTTGTCAAAATCCCACTCAATGTCAAAGACCTAGATCAAATGCAGCCTGTTTCCAAAGCTTTCCTTTATATCTCTACTCTTTCCCCAAATAAAGCAAGAATCTCGTTTCTGTTTCCCTGTACCATGTTGCTTGGCTCTTACAGCACAGTTCCAAACTATAGCTGTTGAGGAGCAAGAATTCCTGTCCCCTCAAAGATCCTTCTAGCTGGACTAAGAATCACATTGACATGAGACAGATTAACAGGAGAAAATCAATTTTAATAGGTCTACACATGGAGAATCCACATAAATTGTGGATTCCAAAGACAGGCAAAATGAAGTATTTAGGTCATTCTGAATTAAGGAGAGGGGTAGGAGTCTGAGATTTCAGAGGAAAGGAGTGCAGGTCCCTGGACCATAAGAAAAGCAGTATTTGGTAATTAGATGCTTGTCCTTTCGTACATGTAGGTCACCCAGATAAAGTTTATCTCTGCTAATAACCCTTATTCTACAAAAAAAACCCAATTTAGATTCCTGTGTGTGTGGGTAAGCGAGGGACAGAAGTTTGTCTTGAACCTTCAAGGTCTCAAGTGTCTTCAGGCCAAAATAATCCACATGCCAAAGTGGCACATTCTAGGGGATCTGTCCTGAACCCCTTCAGAGTTGATTATTAGTTATTTATAAAAGTGTCTTTTCATTCTTTTAAAGGTAGCCCCAGTGTCCTCCAAAAAAAGTCATCTTCTTGTTTCATCTATAATAACATCTCAAAAAAAAATGTTAGTGAACCAAAATAAATATTACCAGCTCTATGTGACTTCTCTTATCCTCACATACTCTTAATTATATTTCTGTTGATGTGGAAATAGCAAATAGCCTGCTGGCCTTTTTAGCATGTGCCTAGCACACCAGCAGAAGAACATATTGGAGAAAAATTATTAATTGAAATTTCAAAATATATAAGTAGTCATTATGGGGGCAGAATCTATCCCTGGATAATTTTGTCTACCAAGTATATGATTTAGTTTTATTTGTGAATTACATAGAGAGGGGGTGAGGGTGGAAATGGGGGCTAGGAATGAGACCGTTAGGTTTATGAAGATATTAATTCCTCCTTGATTCCCATTCATGGGTTCACAGATTTCTGTTCAGTTTAGATCAGAGTCCTACTACTCACCCTCTCTCCTGTTTGATCTTCAGTGTGGGTTTTCTTCATCCCATGTCCTATGAACAAAATAAATCCTTCTCTTACTTCATTCAGTGGATCAATATCCTATGACATTATATTTATTTCCATAGATTAGTATTCGCAGCTGGCTATGTTCAATACCAACACGCAGGGCAGTTTGATATTGTTTGCTTCCCTAGCACGGAGCCGTGCTGTGGTCCTGTGGCTAAGCAGACACAGAATGACCTGGTGGAGATTTGTGCAGGAAGGCACAACCTTTAGGGCCTCTCTCTGTTTCCCTTAGTGTAGGACCTGGGCCTCCTATTCAAATCTCGGGAGACAATGGGCTGCAGTGTAGTTATTCTTTTAAAAAGAAGTATTGATATTTCATTCGCTTCCTATATTTTTGGGAAAGACCAACAAATACTTCTCTTTTCTGTGATATGGGTTTAGTTGTAATTTTAGTGGACAAAATGCCTTAAGTAATTTAATTTGGGATCTACAAAAATTAGATGAGCAGGAAGAGAGCTTGAAAGGTAAGTGGAGAGCTGAGCTGCTCTACGGGGTCTTTGTTCTTGAGAAAGTTGTCAGAATGCTTATGTGTGTGAAAGAGAGAATGTGCTAGGGTCCCATGGTGCCTATTACGGCTTTCTAAGTAACAACTGAACTTCACTGGGCTCTGAGTGCTTGAGGTAGATAGATGGCTGATGCTCAGATTCAAATGCTACTCCTGCCTGAAGGCCCTATTTTTTGAAATACTGAGATAGCTTGTAAATTCGCTGAATGCAAGGGAATAAAAGTGACTGTTATTCACCAATTAAATTCTTTCCTCCCAGTGCAGAAATCAATCCTGTATTTTAGTCGGTGGGGGAGATAAAACTCTAGGACAGCAACCAGCTGTGGTGGCAGAAGGAAAGGCAATGAGAATTTAGAGACGGAAGCCACGCTTGGCTAAAACAGGGGGAGAAAATGGACTCAAATTGGCATTGGGTGTTCACTCAAGGGCATGTATCCTCTGTCCTCCGCATAAGCTGATAGAATCAAAATAGACCACAGGGGGCAAAGGGCTGACTTGAGAAATCAGTTCAAGCAGCTTGGTTGCCTCCCAGAGACTGGAATGAACGTCCTGCAGTCACATCCCAAGGGCGGTCGGGAAGCAATACTCAGTTTTCACTTTTGTTTGCAGTGACTATTAAAGAGAAGTCCAGGAGATGGCCACTGGAGTGATGAAACCAGCGTCTTATGGGTGAGTGGAGACCAGGTGACTGGGAGCATTGTGGACTGAATGCAAACTACATTAGAATGAATAACCCAAGGCAGTGACTGTAATTGAGCGAGATTAAATTGGAAAACTTTCAGGGGCAATGACGAAGGCATTACATTGCCCACAGTGCTCGAAGGGAACACGCATGTGAATTAATTGGACTAATGTAGGCCAGGACTTGGATCAGCACATTTATATTTCAAAGATGGCATTTATGGACAATTAAGTATTTTATGGGTAGTTGTGAATAATTAGCGGTAGGAAAGAGTTCTTTCCCTGTTGTTTACTGAAAAAGCCATCCAGGAGTCCTGGAGTAGGGATTTGGCTCTAGAATTTTCCCCATGCTTCAGTTTTCCTTCCCTAGCAGAGCCCTGCCTTTTAGACACAGGGACTGCAATTTATCCCTGCTGTGGAACAGGTGGCTCCAGGTCCTTCATTATAACCGAGCAATTTGTGATGGTCCTGTCACACTCTCAATTTGCTTGCCCATGGATTGGTGGGTCTTTCTGGGTCACAGGAGAAAAAAAAGCAATCCCAGAAATTCCTCCTTTTAAAACGGTATTCTTAGGATAATCTGATGTTTTCACTATTTTACATCAAACGCCATTGCAAGAATAGCTCACAGGACTGCAGCCTTGAAGAAGCATGGGGCTGGAGCTTCAGAAGGCCCAGCTTACCTTGTGTTCTTTTTTGTAGAGCTCTGAATAAGCCATACACAGGGAACATCACAGTGGTAACTCCGCTTAGTGATCACAATTTCCTGCTTTGTATTTTTGAAAAGTTTTACTTCTCAAAGGGTCTAGATCAGTAAGCCCTTTACATCAAACTTGGACAGAATTTTTGAAATTTCATTTAACCACAGAAATTTAAAGTTGCCTACGATTGTGGCATGCGTCCCCCGAGTCCCCAGAGTGAATTATTTCACATGTTGTGCTTCTGTGCATAACAGAAACGCACACAACCACACATTTGCACATCCCCACACGTCTGTTTAAAAGGGTGTTTATTTGCTGCAAGTGTCTTTGGCGGCCACGTTTTCAGGCTACACAGGTAGCAAAGATATGGTCATGTTTAATCCTCCAAAGTGGGGTAGGTATCCCAATTGTGTGTATTTGCACTTTAGGGGAGATTAGTTTATTCCGTAAGATAGCCAGTTCTGAGCAGGGACTTGAGTGAACAAGAGGCAGAGGATGACACATTGATGAAAGAAAGGAGAGAAAGGAATGGTAAAGAATGTGTCTTACTTGGAGGTAGTGCTTATATGACCTGAGGGATGACATCATGAGAGGTGGGAATGGAATTTGGGAAACCCAGCTCTTGAAAATTGTAGTCGCTTTAAATGATCCCTCGCTGCTAGTCATCTCTCCTTAAGATTGAAGGGGAGCAGAATTTGCCACTCCAGAATATCTCTTTGGCATAAGGATTATCTTTGCTGCTTGAGCAGATACTTCCTGAAGCTCTGAAAACTGAGTAGAAGTCACCCTTTTGTAAAAGACATTTACATTTATAAGGAAAATCTCCGTTTGTAAGGGTGTCTCCCTCTCTGTACCTCCCTCTTTGTAAGAGAGGGGACGACTAAATCTACCCTCATCCGTGGAGCAGGCAACTGATTTAAATCTGTGAGCAACTGGACCTTTATTTACTGTGTTTTGCCAGCTCATCTCCTATTCCTGGTCTCCCTCCCGCACATCTTTCCTCTTTAGCTGTCGATGGTATTTAAGGTGGTACCTTGAGCTGTTTCAGGGAGTTACTTAGTTTTCCATATATATAGGAGAAGCATATGATATTAAACTTCTTTTCGCTTTTCTCCTCTTAATCTGTCTTGTATTACAGAAAGGTCTCGGCCAAAAACCTGGAAGGGTAGAGGAAAAAATTGTTTTTCCTTCTTCCTAATATATTTTTCATTCATCGCATTGGAAATTCAAAAGTCCACCATCTCGCTCTCTCTTTTTGGTGAGTCACCCCATAGTCTTGCGTTTCGTACTTAATCTGGAGACACAATGACCAAAATAACATCATCGACAAAAATAATAACTCTTCTGTTTGCATTATTGAATTCCCTTCATTTTGGTTATTTGTTGCCTCTTTTCGTGTTCTTCTGGAAAAGAGGTTTGCATACAGGAGGTAGGTAAATATGAAACTGGCCACATTAGGAGTCATATAGTTGAGCCTAATGGTCACACATTTCTGATTTCTGGCCTGTTTCTCATGCTTCTAAGCATAATGGCAGAAAACCTGGCTTGTGTCTTTGTTCTGTTTCCTATACATGGAAAGCCCTGTTGCAATGACTGGTTTGATGTCTCCAAATCACATGAAAGTTACTAATTGTAACACATTTTTTCCAAATTTTATTTTGCTTTTTAACTCATTTTCGCTTTTTTGACATGCATGCTGTTCAAGATTTTACACACACACACACACACACACACATAAATATATTTATTTTCCTTTCTGAGTTATTTACTGTTTTTTAAGTTCTTGATGCTCCTGAATCCATTCTATAAGGATGTCTTTATTTTTTATATACTTTTATTCCTTTAACTTGAATTATCTGAGATTTCTATCAAAGTATGCTATCAACTGTAAATCTGACTTTAAAAAAAAATCGTTTCATGCCACCTACTGAATAATTTACCCCCTTGTTATTGGTATCCATGATCCTTTATATCACGTATTAAAGTGTTCTGTATTCAGAGGTCTATTTCAGGGTATCTATGTAGTTTTCATTATGTCTGTAAATTTTCTTGCCAGTATCACACTATCTTTTTTATTGTAGATTTATAATATACTTTTAAATGTAGCACCATAAACTTACCACCATTATTTTTCTTTGTCAAAAATATATTAACTGCTATATGTGTTAATTCCTGTATATAAACTTGAGAATCACTGTGCTAACTCCAAAAGCAGTCCATCTGAATTTTATAGGCAGTGGTCTTAAATCTATATATTAGTTTGGAAGAAAGTGTACTCATGAATAAATCAATTTTCTGATTTATAGTAATAGAATCATTTATAATTTACTCAAATTTAATGTTTTTCATGAAGATCCTATCTAAATTTTGCTTGAAATCTGAAAGGAATTTCTTATAGTTCATAGTAGCTAATTTAAATTTTTTGCTTTTATTATTTTTTCTTATAAAAAGCTACAGTAATTCTACATAATTAAATATAAAATTGCACAGTAGATTATTTGGGGTTTTTTCAGTATAGAATTATGCTAATGAGAATATTGTTTCTTCCTTTCTACTTACTACTATGTTTTTTTTTTAATTTTTATTTATTTATGATAGTCACACAGAGAGAGAGAGAGAGAGGCAGATACACAGGCAGAGGGAGAGGCAGAGAAGACACAGGCAGAGGGAGAAGCAGGCCCCATGCACCTGGAGCCCGACGTGGGACTCGATCCCGGGTCTCCAGGATCGCGCCCTGGGCCAAAGGCAGGCACCAAACCGCTGCGCCACCCAGGGATTCCTACTTACTATGTTTTTTCTTTCTGTTTCACATCTTTGTGTATTTGTTGGAACATTTACAAAAATGTTAAATAATATAAGGAAATTCAATAAGTTAATCTCATTCCTGAAACCTTTAGAATTTGATTACCAAAAATGGTTTTGGTCTAATTTTAAGATACATTAATGGTGAATTGTTCATTTCTTAAAATATATACGAAGAATAAGTATTGAATATTATCACATGTCTTTCTGGAGTCTATCGAGATTATAAAAGTGTTCTCTTATTTGAACACATTGCTTTTAAAAAGATTTCTTATGATTTGTATTCCTGAATTAAAATGGGCTTGGTCATGGTAGATGTACTATTGAATTCAATTTGCTTGTGTCTTACTTAGAAATATTCATACCTATATTCATAAGTGAATTTTCTTTAAGGTTAGTTTTATGGGTCAAATATATAATATAAATAAATTGAAATTTAACATTATACCAGAATTTAAGTGAATATAGAGTAGCAGGACATTTTCAGACTTTCTGTGCCATTCTCTAGGAGGCACCTGACCATGCTTTTCTTAAGGCAGTATAGTTTTGAAAAGCCACACATTTGCATAATGTCTTTGCTGTTGTTACTTTTTTCTTTGAGTTGTACCAAACTAATTGCTTTAGAAAGTTATTTCCCAAATTCTTCCCACAGGTAACATTTAGGTAAATAAAGCTCTTCAAAGTTAGGATCAGGGACTCGATGCTGTTGGTACACATTCTGCAACATCAAAGAGCCAGGCCAGAGACTGAAGAAACATAACATCAAAAACTTCTCCTCCCACCACTCCTTTGGTTAATGTCCATTCTGATTAGAAAGGAATGGAGAAGGAACCAGGAAAGAGGTAATATTGCTGCTAATAAAGTCTTAAGGAAAGGCATTCTATTACATTGGTTCTGATGAGGGAGTTACATCAAGCCATCAATAAACTCTCTTAAGATCCTTCCATCCAAAGTCACTTTTTCCTATCTTCTTTCTTTAATGGTGTATATATCAAGTAATTGTTCCTTGAGAACTTGAACGGAGTTACTGGTAAAACTTCCTTTTTGAGACATTTTGTAATTTTTTTTTCACAACTTCTCTTTCTAGTATGGCTTTTTTTTTTTTTTTTTTTTTCAGGTTTTCCACTTCTACTTGAACTAGATTTTGTCAGTGTGTTTCCAGAAAGGAGTACATCTCATTCATACTTTAAAATTTATCATCACAGAATTATACATACATAATTTAAAACTCTTCTCTGTTGTTGCTTGTATAGGTCCTTTGACAATTAGTCATTAATTTGGTAAACTATTTCAGGTGGATTCCCCTGAGCTGTAGTTCACTGTAAAGGTTTTGCTGAGATTTTTCCCATTAATTTCTAATTACAACCGTAGAATTAAATTTCTTTTTATAAGCTTTCTTGTACTGTATACGGTAGTTGTAACTTTGACACCCTTATCATGTCACTTGGATTTCTGCATCTGGGTGCACTGTGGGCACAGTATCTTTTCTTCACTCAGAGTTCTAAATTTGCCCTTGGCAGTGAGCTGTCTCTGTTTTATGACATGATGATCTATGAGCTATGTCTCTCCTTTGTCTGTTGTTGTAAACAAACCTGAGATGACTGGGAGTATTTCTCTAGTGAATGAATAGTCTGCTTAACATTCTACAGTTTCAAGCATGACAGTATAAGAGACTCATAAATACCCTGGTTGTCTTGCCTCATCACTGACTCTCAGGAAATCATACTTAACTTTCATATCTTTACTTTGGAATGAAAACTTGGAGGTCTTCTGAGAAGCCTGAAAACAATTTCCTTGAAAGATGGGGGAATTCTTTGTATTAGCCAGGTATGGAAGTAAAGTATATCTGGTTGTTTTCTACTCTTTCGGCTTTCTTTTGACCTTCATTGGATTTTGGATATGAGATTTAATTCCCTTGGTCTCCTCACAGCATATGGTAAATGATTAGGCATCAGTGAGTCCCATCAATTGTGGAAAATGACAGGACAAACATCATCCGAAGATGCGAATATTTTTTTAAGTATAATGATTGATTTACCATAAGCCACCTACATCTCTCTGTTTTCCCTTTCACCAAAGGCATGGATCTGCCAAGCAGCTCATTTCTCTATTTGGGCATGGAATAGAATTTTTCTTCCAACTGGTGATTAAAAACCTACTCATGGCTTTCGCTTGAATCCTTCTGTGGTATAGAAGCATAGTCAACTGATCTTTCTGTTTAAGGCTGATCTATTTTAAAGTAAACCTACCCATGTTATACTGTTTTAATGATCGCCTTTCTCACTAGTTGATATTGTATTTTGTATTTTAATGTATTTATTTGTGTTTGTTCTATGAAAATGTAAGCTATATCAGACTGGGGCTTGTCTGTCTTACTCTTTATCATATCTCTGTTGTCTAGAATAGTACCAGGTATTCAGGAGTAAATCTTTTCAAACTTTCTGATATATTTGCTCTTCTTTTTATTGGTATGGATTGATATTTACATTTTAAGTTGAAGAGTTTCATCTATATGTATGTTAATATTACAAGGTATCTCAAATCTTTTTAAGAGTATATTAGTGGGATGCCTGGGTGACTCAGTGGTTGAACGCCTGCCTTCGGCTCAGGGCGTGATCCCGGGGTCCGGGATCGAGTCCCGCATCGGGCTCCCTGCAGGGGGCCTGCTTCTCCCTCTGCCTGTGTCTCTGCCCCTCTCTCTCTGTGTGTCTCTCATGAATAAATAAATAAAATCTTAAAAAAAATATATGTCAGGGCACTTGGGTGGCTCAGCGGTTGAGCATCTGCCTTTGGCACAGGTCATGATTCCAGGGTCCTGCCTGAGGTTCCTGCAGGGAGCCTGCTTCTCTCTCTGCCTATATCTCTATGTCTCTCTGTGTCTCTCATGAATAAGTAAAATAAAATCTTGAAAAAATGTGTCAATAGAAAAGGGAAATAGATACTCTCATGTACTGTTTCAAGCCTGTGAATTGGTTGGTATAACTTCATGATGGACAATTTGGCAGTACCTAGCATAATATAAAAAGCACACACCTTTTGACATAGGGCTATCATGAAAATTTGGAAATTTTTATACATATAGTTATGCCAATGCACAAAGATTTTTGTAAATGAATATCTATTTCAATACAGTTTTAGTGACAAACAAACCAAATCAAATTATCACCAACCTTCTCCTCCCCGCCCTGCCACACCT
Organism: Canis aureus; assembly: GCF_053574225.1. Classification (NCBI taxonomy): domain Eukaryota; kingdom Metazoa; phylum Chordata; class Mammalia; order Carnivora; family Canidae; genus Canis; species Canis aureus. The sequence goes on along the minus strand of NC_135612.1, from coordinate 7,797,897 downwards.
CCCTCCACAGCCAAATCTGCAAGAAAATCTAATGACCAAGAATCATTGAAAATTCTTATGAGGCATGATTTAAGAGTATGAATCAGTTAAGAAAAAAAAAAGGGAAGGAAGTAGTTCTGTAAGTTCTGACATGGAAAGGTACCCAAGGCCCAAAGCAAACAAGTTGCAGAACAATGAGGTAGTACAATTTCACTTTTAAAAGTTTTTTATTTTTATATGTATATAACAATAATTTAAAAAATATTAAGTAGGATTACCAAAGTAGTTAGATTTTATATTTTGTAATTATTAAGAATCAGTTTGTCAGAAACATGAACTATTTAAAAAGAACAGTGTAATGACTTAACTGTATCACAGAATCATGGATATTCTCCAGATGAGGATCTAAGAAATCATCTAGTTGAAGGAGAAGAAGAAATTTTCCTCAGTCCAAGGTTCTTCTGGCTGGACAAAGAATTACATTTACATGAGAAAGATTAATAGGTGTTGAAAACCAAAAGTTTTATTATGTGCCTATGGAGGCCCAATAATGAAACTGAGCCCTAAAGAAATGACCAAGGCACGCAGTTTTAATACTTTTTTAGACCAGGAGACAATAAGCCTATGAGGAATTGACAGGACAAGGAAAATTTAATTTTGGGAGCTTCAGGGAGTAAGGAATTTTAAACAGAATTTGGGCTGGGTTAGTAAATTAGTAAAAAGTAATAAGGTGTTGTTCTTTTTTTTATGCAGCATTCTTGGCTCTAAATTTTCCTCATTGATGATAAGGATTTCTCTTTACCTTTTGGCACAGGGAGGGTACCTTTCACATTAGAGATTTATTTCCTGCCTCCAGTGAGACAGAGGAAGCTCTGAGTGACATTTTGCACAGGCTGTCTCTTAAGGAACTTTTATTTAAAATAAAATGCCAAAGTGGCATATTTTGGGGGCAGCCTGCCCTTGACCTCTACATAGTGTGGTGGTTAAGAGTGTGATTTAGGGACTACAGACAGGGTTGGTTTTTAGCTTTGACCTTTGATTGCTATGTCATTTAAGATTATTATTTAAATTCCCTAAGCCCCACTTTCCTAATATATAAATTGGAGCTACTAAATGGTCGATGTACATTGAGGGCTTACTATGTGCTTGATTGCTTTACTTATCTAAACCCTACATCGCCAAACCCATTAGGAAAGTAATATTATTTCTGTCTTATAGATAAAGAAACTGAGGTACAGACAAATTAAGTAACTTGTCCAAATGACATAGTTAAGCAAGTGTTAGACTTGACATTCCAAACCCTGCAGACTGACTGCATCCTAGCCACTAAACCAACACTCTGTGCTGTTCCCTGTCCATACTCATAGCTCGTATGCTAGAAAATGATAGTGTATTTGACTATCAGAGCAGAATGCCTGACATGTGGTAAGCTGTCATTAAATATAGTTATTTTCTTATTCCAGAGATTATGGTGCTATCTTCTATCGGGGCTAGACAGCAAAGGACTGAAGAGCCAAGCTTTCATAGTATTTTGGACTTTGACAATTTAATTAAATATATGGTTGCAAAATTTAAATTGTATAAAACGTTGATTTATATGTTACAACTAAAAAAAAAATAGTTGATACCCAGGCTAGTTAAGTTTTTTCACCATAATCAACCAGCTAATTAAAGACCAAACTTTTCCTTCCCTCCCTCTCTCCTTCCCTCCCTCCCTCCCTTCCTTCTTTCCTTCCTTCCTTCCTTCCTTCCTTCCTTCCTTCCTTCCTTCCTTCCTTCCTTCCTTCCTTCCTTCCTTCCTTCCTTTTTCTTCCTCTTTCTTTCTTTCTGTATGTATGTATGTATGTAGAGTATGTATGTATGTAGAGTATGTCGGTATGGCATATACTTGGCATAGGGGTATCTGCTACCTTTAACATTAAAATCTGAACACCTAAGCTAATGAACTCTTAATGAAACTGCTGCAAGTGTGGCAAACCCATAAAAATAGCAACATGATTTGAAGCTTGATCACAGACAGCCAGAGGTGGGGAGCTGAGGGTGGGAAAGAGTCACTATATGACTGCCAGCTATATGACTACACCTGCAGGAAGGATGGGTGCCACATAAACTCAGATGGAATCCTGATACTCAGCAGTGGAGGGTAAAACAGACCCCTAATTAGAAATGTACATTTTGAAGAACATTATATATTGATAATAAGCATACAGTGATGGTAGCATGTGAGATGGCAACGTGTCAGGGTTATCACAACTCACACTTGAGGCAGGTTAGCAGAGCCTTCTGCACAAACTGAAGGATGGAAGGTCATACCTACATGTGAGCATGTTTAGTCTACAACAGTCCTGTGTTGACATAAACTATTATGTAAAAAGCAACTCAGAATCCATGTTGATTCTTCAACTTTGCCCAGTAGCAGAGATGAATGACTTTATAGTTCTCAAGAATTTGTTCCTGGAATGCTTCAAAAATGCATTAAGAATTCTCCAGCATGAGAGACAGTGGTGAGGCCAGAATGCGTGTGTGTGTGTGTATGTGTGTGTTTGTGGTGGGGAAGGAGACAGCGAGGCGACTCTCCTCTAGTACTTTTGGGCAGGAACAATCCAATTTTATTTCCTGATTGTCTATAAACCATATGCATAATTTGACATAGAGCTTATCTGATGGAATTAGTGAACTTAAGTGATGCTCTTAATTTCACTTGTGGTAACAAGTGTTTGAAACCTTGACATTTTATTATTTTGCCATCTATTTTCCTTGGAGTAAAACTTGTTTAAGGTCCTTTGACTTTTTTGTAATGTTAATACTAATAAATACCACTAGATATTTGTTTTTAGCAATATCATCAGCTTTTACATGGTGTGTTTTCTCTGCATCTTTGCAGATGAAATGAATTTTGAGATATTAAGGTATCACTTTTTAGTTGGCCATCCCAATTCTTACTCAAAATATACAAGATAATAACAATTCAGTTTGTTTTCTTAATAGAAAAAAACCCCACCTAATTTGAAATAATCTAAAGATTGAGAAGGTCAGGAGTGAGAATATATTAATACCTATTTGATGTAATTTAGGACATTGATAACTTAGTCTGTGAGCTATTACTCAGGTATTGAAAGTAAACCTTTCCTTTTTTTAAAAAAATATATATTTTTTTAAGATTTTATTTATTTATTCACAAAAGACACACAGAGAGAGGCAGAGACATAGGCAGAGGGAGAAGCAGGCTCCATGCACCAGGAGCTCGACGTGGGATTCGATCCTGGGTCTCCAGGATCATGCCCTGGGCCAAAGGCAGGCTCTAAGCCGCTTAGCCACCCAGGGATCCCTGAAAGTAAACCTTTCTAGGATAAAATAGAATGTTGCATACTTGCATGAAAATTCTGTTTCTTTGCTAACTGAATTTCTATGGAACTTTTCTCTTAATTCAAAGACATAGTAATTAATTAGCTCAGCTGATGATCTAGACATTTGTCACACTTTTCTTAAATGAATTAACTTGTGAGTTGTATAAGAATACATTAAAACCTATGATACATTTTATGGCTTTTTAAAATGGAAATAATATCAAAATTTTTATTATTAATGGATTAATGTTTTTCAAAATATTTTTTTAATGCTATAAAATAAAATCCCTCCTACCTTACAAGTGTGTCATCATAGAAATTTTATAGTTTTGCTCTTTTGTACAAGAGGATTTCTAATGAAGAGTGTGACCAAGTGTCCCATTTCTCTAGGTGGAACTGAGTACTGTTCCTAAAACAAAACATCTCCCTTCCAGGGTCTAAGGGTCCAAAGTTATGAAAAGGTGTAAAGGTATGGGTTTACCTAGTGAAAAGCGAAAGTAAAAGAATTAAAGCTAAAAGCTATGCAAATGAAACAGGATGGCTTTTGTTAAAAACAAAACTAATATGTGAAACAATTAGCAAACATAAAAATAGACTCATGAATAGAATCCTTGCTTCAATTAAACCCCTTTATCTAAATTTTAGTATCAACCATGTTGATATCATGAAGAACTGTCAAGAGAGCTGACATTCTTAGAAGACATAACATCCCCTGTAACCTTTAAAGAAAGCTGCTTTCTGAAAGCCCTAAAGGCAGGCTGGTCAGACTGGCATTTGTATAGTGTGGTAGGAGATGTTAAAATAGCAACACACGGAACCCTTTCAAGCAATTTTTATGCCATGGACAGTGAGGCTTTTGGAAAGAAATCTATAAGTAGTGATTTGTCACCACTTATGTAAAGTGGAATTATTTCAGACGATCTTTTTTTTTTTTTTTTTTTTCAGAACAGAAAGTGCTATACCCAAAGTGAATAATAAATCAAATTTGAATCTTTTTGTCTTGATATATACATCTCCGAGGATATTATTTTTAAACCTAACATTTATTTCTTCATTCTCCACAGAACTAAAGTCCAATTTTATAACTTTGCAAATTTTTTCAATCACTTCCTTTGGTGTAACAATTACAAGTGCAACATATTTGTAATAAAACTGTCAACCGTGGTTCAATTCAAAATGTATCATGGGGAAGCCAGACTTCTGAAATGGGAAATCTGGTACTTTTCTTTGAGAAGCAGTGAAGGTAAACTCACAGGATACTTCATAATTCAATAGAAATTTCCCAAACTCAGAGAAGTTTGGAATTCAACTTTTCGTAATTATGAAGCAGACTTTAAGGATACTTGTAAATTATTGTCTCCACCTTTTAGAGCCAATATCTTCTGCAACTTCTTCAGCTGTTGTCTACCTTGAGAAAAGATTGTGTATTAGAGAAAGAGATGAATATCTATTAATATTTCACCTTCAATCTGCTGGATTTTTACTATCAGTGAGGCTTTTGAGATCATTGTGATTCTGTGGCTTTTTTGCGTGTATGTGAAGTATAAAAATGAAGCTATCTCCCTACCATCTAAAATATCCCTGGAAGTCTTCTAAGTCCTCTATTTTGTATGTACTTTGTAATCTGAATATACTCTGTAATCCTTTATGGAGACTGTCCTCTTGAGTTTGTACATCAGAGATTTAACCTCATCGGTCAAGATTCCACATTTTTTCACAGGATTCACAATTTCAGTTATTCATAATTGAATATCTGATAACCTATAGTGTTCATTTTGTTTAACACTTTCAGCAATAGTTTATAAAGTAGATGGAGGATATATTATATCTGAGGTTTTGGTTTCCTCACTGTCAACATTTTGTGCTACAGTGGGGAAAGCGTCTGAGATTACTAATGAACTTATTCTACTTAAACCAGGTTACTGATGAAGTTCAAGGAATATGAAGAATTTAGGTCCTGGAAATTCAAGAATACATATTAATGGGTAGGGGTGAGACCACAGTTTAGTAAATATACATAGTTAAGGGTTTTACTGTTTGAATGCTATCTTTTAAAACAAGCATCTATTTGTAATTTTCATATTTATGTCTTCTCCTCGTGATTACAGTTTAATTCCTAGAGTGTACAGATTGTATTTGTGCAAGTTGAATATGCATAGTAGTAGGTATTCCATTGCCAAAGTAAAACTCTACTGTTCTATTGACCCTGAAGATTTACTAAATCATGGTATGGATATTTTGGTAGGACATTTGGAATTGCTGAGTATAAATGTCAGGATATTATAAAATTACATGTAATGATCTCATGCCTTCGAAAGTAGACAGGCAGTAGTAATCTTATGTAGACGTTTCCCTAGGTGAACAGTCCATTCATGGGGAATAAGTTTAATGATCAATTCTTTGCCTTTTTGATTTAGAATCAAATCAAATTTTGGTTTAGAATTAAACCTCTGAGTTATGTATACTTTACTCTGAGGAAGTATGATCTGGGAAGTTGTCCAGATTCATCTATAAAGACCTGAACTTCCCAATAGGTGATTCATTAGGTCATCTTCTTATACTGGAAATATGGCCAGTAGCAGTACATTAGTCCTAAAAGATAGAATGAAAATTCTTTTATATTGAAATCCTTTAGGAATCATTTTGGAAATTACTTGTGAGTAAAAAATATAAAACATGTTGTGTTTTTTAATTCTGGCTAAATTTTTAGTAAAGTGAATTCTTTTTTTTTCATTAAGTAAGTTTATTTACTGCTAAGTCCGTAATTTAATTTCGATAGAGAATTCTATTTACTGATAGCAACATAATGTTTTGAAAACATTTATTAAATTGAGTTACGTATTTCCACAAGTGACTTGTTCAACATAAAAAAAAGTCATTACATATTAAGAAATTCTTTATCCTCTGAGGTTGGAATAATGTAGAATGTCATCTCATTACTAGATAGTGGTGACACATATCTGATCCTTTTAGTTTTATTGGCAGAAGAAAAAAATCCTGTGCAGAATTTACACATTAGTGAAGTCACTTTTCTGAGATAAGATTGTTATAATAAAGAACAGCCTTTACTTGAGATATTTGAGACAGTGTCTTTTTCCTAAAAGTTACACACACATACACACACACACACACACACACACAAAACTTAGAAAAGATATATTGAGAGGATCCCTGGGTGGCTCGGCGGTTTAGCACCTGCCTTGGGCTCAGGGTGTGATCCTGGAGTCGGGGGATCGGGTCCCGCGTTGGGCTCCCTGCATGGAGCCTGCTTCTCCCTCTGCCTGTGTCTCTGCCTCTCTCTCTCTCTGTATCTCTCATGAATACATAAATAAATTCTTTTTAAAAAAAGATATGTTGATCCTCTGGCAAACTTAACTCATTCAATTACTTTTTTTTTGGTAAAGTTCATTAATACCATTCTGTGTTCAAGAGAAAAAGTGATATTTCCTAACTGACGTTGAGATAGCTACCTTTCTTTTTTGGCATTGAAATAAAATATAAAATTCAGTGAGAGCCAACTGGCCCTATCTGCTTTGATGTTTTCTACTCTAGATCTCAGTCTTTTGAACCTTAAACTTTTTTGACTTGACCACTATTTCTGTTATATCTGGACACACTTTGTGCATTTTTTGTTGCATTTCAATAATCCTAATTATTACAAACAATGCTGTTTTCCTTCAAATTGAATAGGACTTAGCCAAAAGAAGTTTGTTTTCTCAACACAATTTTTTTTAAAAAGATAGATAGATAGATGACAGATAGATAGATAAATAGATAGATAGATAGATTGATTGATTTATGGGAGACACAGAGAGAGAGGCAGAGAAGCAGGCTCCATGCAGGGAGCCCAATGTGGGACTTGATCCTGGGACTCCAGGATCACACCCTGGGCCGAAGGCAGGCGCTCAACCCCTGTGCCATCTACGTGTCCCAACAACACAATGTTTTGTTAGAAAATACATATTCCATAGTACTGTTTTTTTTTTCAGCCTTTAAATTTTTTTTTGTTATCTCCTATTCCTCTTTCAGTCATTTAATTTTACCTTTGTTCTTTCAAAACTAAAATGTTGTGGTACTGAAATGTAGCATGTAAGTAGACTAGTCAAAAAAACCTAATAGAAAAACACTAAATATGTAAATTGCATATTTAGAAAACTATCCTGAAGAATGTGACTGGTGTATGAGAATGTCCATACATATGCATCTGTATAAAGGCAATAACAGAAATTGACTGGATAAGCTAGAAGAGTTATGGGTATTAGTTATAGATTTTCATATCTTGATTCTCTTGGATGAGCCTGCATTGCTTTTATGAAGTGAACTCTGTTTCCATTTCTCATTGCTTTAAAAGAAAAAAATGTCTAGTCCTAGACTTTGCAAGGTACCTAAAATGAGAATTTCAAGATAGAATTGGGTTTGACGAAAAGAATGAAAATAGCACAGGTAATATGCTGGTGCTATGCAAATACAAACACATGTCATATGTGTGCATACACACATATACCCCATACACACAGAGTTACCATTTCTCAGATATCACTCTGGTCACATAAAAAACAAAGCAGTACTTTGAGAAGAAGATTCAGCTAGTAATACTCAAGCTTTATAAATATTCACAATGGTTTGCAGGCTGGACACTGATCCATTCTGCCCAGTAGTTTACTCATCCTGTGACTGCTCTTCAGTGCAGAGGAAAAGATACTTGACTGAGCAGACAAGATCCTCATGATGCAAAGTACTAGTAGGAAATGCATAAAAGAATGTTACTTGAAGAACAAAGTCATACCTCATTTCAATTTCAAAATATTTTTAAACATTCTGTAATTTAGGTCAGTGTGTGGTTTCGTATTTGCAGCTATAAAGCATTATATTTACACATAAATTGCAGACTCAACACTCAGCAAGCTATTGGCTGGCATAAAACATTGACAACAATTTAGAAAGCTTGCGTGTTTGTATGTAAGACAGTCATATTAAGGGATGAGTTCCTGAAAACCAAGTATAATTCAAAATTATCATATTTCAAGAAAATTTTCTTAGAAGAATAAATGTAAACAGTGAGTGCCTCCTTTGAATGCATAAATATTCAAGTTTGTGGCCTATTTTAAAAATTCTTTTGATTTTCCTCTGAAATATTCACAGTAATCTCTCTGATAGTAACATTACAGAGAATCAGTCAATCAGTCATCATTTATATCAGTCAGTGTCCATTCAGAAGACAAAATCTGTGGAGTGATTTGAACAAGGGAAGTTGTGTTAAAGGATTTTTGGTAGTTGGAATTCTGAAGATGATAATATTACTGATACAAAGAGCAGCTCCTACCCCTAGGGATGAGATAGAGCACCCAAGGAAAAGTTGCCTCTCTATGGCTGAGAAGCAGACCTTGAAAGAGATTGCACAGCTGTGGCTCACTGGATGGTATAAAAATCATTGTACTGATGCATTGGTAGAATTTGCTAGAAATCTGCCCTCTAGAGCTTGCCAGAAATCTACCTCTGAGAGTTCTGAGGAAACCCCTCTACCATGAGGTGTCTCTCTAGAAGGTTCTCAACTACAAGACTGCCTGAGTCAGGTGTTAATGGAAACTGCTGTGCTCTGGGTGCTGGTGGCTGATGCTAAAGAAGCTGCCTGCCATGCAGGAGTCTGTCTAGGAGCACAGCAGAATCAGGAAGGAAAACACTTTTCTCAGGCAGTGTCCTTCTAGCACCTTCCTGACAAAGCTTAACGTCATGCCAGCAAGCACAGGGAACAAAATACTTAAATAGTTCTATTTTTTCATTGAGCAGGCAATGAAAAATGTATTTGGAGCCCAGAGCCAGTAGGTTGATAACAGGCACAGTCTTTATCTTAACATTTTATTGCCTCTAAATTTTACTACCAAATTATTGATTTCTAGATTTTTTCCCCCTACGACTATGCACCATTATGGCCACTTAATCACTTGAAAAATAAAGACTATAAAAAGATTTTATATTACATTGAAGGTGAACATTAAAATAATGGCATGAGATACACTCAAATCATTAAAAGAAGTGTTTAAGCACATAAAAATGTGTTGCTCAGATAACAGGAATATTTGCCAAATGAAATGAATTTATAATTTATATTCAGTCACCATCATTTAAAAATTAGGCAATCCCAAATGTGTTTAATTTTTAATATTTGTGTTATTTTATATTTTGCATAGAATGAGATTCATAAATATATTTTTATGACGTTACTTTAAATTTCCAAAGTCAAGTTTCTAGAAAATGAAAATGATTTCACTAAAGGTATCCTCCATCACGTGGTCTAGCCATTATCTTACTCTTCGCTTTTGGAAGAACAGACAAGAGCGTGTAGAATGACTATCCTAAAGCTATCATCATGGAAGGGAAGGAAGTCATTCCATCTTCCGAGTGATGACTTGGTCATTTTTCAACACTCTAACATTGTCATTCAACCGGTGCTTGACTCATTTTCACTTACATAGTTGAAATGATACTTGAGGGAATTTCTTCATCTTCTTAAGCCATTTTACCTTTCAGTGTTTCACATTATTTTTAGAAAATAGTAGTTTGGGGTGCTGGGCCTACAGCCCAGCACTCTATATCCAAAGCTCTAATTTGAATTAGTCACTCTGTAAAATCATGCCGGTCACTTAACCCTTCTCTTTAGCTTCTCAACCTCTGAAGAAGCAGCACTGCTTTCACTGATAATGCTGAAATGAAAGTCATTGTATTTTAAAATGCCATTAAACATAGAAAAAAGACAGGCTCGGGTCATATTTTATAAGCAGCTTTCTTCAAGTTGAGCTTTCCTTCCGTAAAACCAGTGCTAATATTACAAGGAGAAAGGATTTTCCAAGACGGATACTTGGTCGACATTCCTGGCTTATAAAAGACAATGATTTCATGTAAGAGAGTGCCAGGTATGCCTTTGGGCTTTATATTAATTTGTGAAACATTCCTTTCATTATGTTTCCTGTTCAGAAATTATGCACATTTGAATCAAAGCCCAATGACAGTGTCTAGTAACTGAAAAATATTTATTTCTCCTTGGAAATCTTACCTGCTTAATTACCCAATCTTTTGGGAACACAGCCAAAACCTAGAGTGAATCTTTTGTTGTAGGAAGAAAAGAGAAAAATAATTTGGTGCTGAGGGGAAACAACTCTCTTACAGCTCTTGTGGACCATCTTGTCATGTTTGGAGTCACTCTGCTAGGCTGCCGTTGTTAGCTGGTTTTGTGTCATTATAGTTCACATCATATGATACCCTCAAGGTAAATAACTCATTTCCTTTACCACCCTTCTTTTTTTTTCTTCTGCTCCCTCATATTCGTGTCCAACTCACTCTGGCTTGTTCATATTCTGGGAGTAATGGGGTGAAGTTAATATAAGACTGTTAACTCTCAATTACTCAGGGGCTAATTATCCAGTCTATTGATTGCACAGTCCAGCCTTTGCTTTTCCTGCCTTTTAAAGGGTGGTTGACTGCCCGTTAGGACTTGAACCAGACAAGAGTAGGGGGTGGAGAGAGAAAGTGATAAAATTCAAATCTATCTCTTTTGCAGCTTATTAGCTCTAGTTTAGAGCGTAGGTGAATGGCAAAAATATGGTTTGGGGACACCTGTGTATTTAATTTAGTCTTACTTTTCCTTGTCATCTTTTACCATGGATAATTGAGTTGGCTTCATTACCTTATGTTCATATAGTTAATTCTCAGAAGTTGGGTTTTTTATTGCTTCAGGGCAGTGACTTAATGGATACTTAAGGCATTTGAGGGAGCTATGGGTAAGCTACATAAACTTCATTTTTCAAATAAAGAAATGGAGACACAGTATTCAAACTGAAGAGGGCACTTGGTGGAATAATGGGTCAGAGTGATTTTTCACTCTCTGGTCTGAGTTCACAGATATATAGATGTGATAGTACCACCTAATGATAGTTCGTCTCATCCAGTGGTTTCCTAAAATGGTCAGCGAATCTAGCATAATACAGCCATGAGGAGTCATGAGGAGAGTTGGCATAAGGTTTATGTCTCATTTGTGCAGGTTTTGGCTGATGGAGCTTGATATTAAATATATTTCACTTAGCAGGATGTGTGGAATGTAGTAAGCACTCAAGAAAGAGTCAGCTTCATTCAAATTGTAGTAATAATAGGTATAGTGGTATTAGTACTACTACTACTAATGAAGTCTTTGCTTTTTTAATATTTCAAGAATAATAAATGAAACTATACATTTACCTGTGGCAAGGCTGTATAGGTTATCAATTATATTACTTAATTATGTAGTAATGTAATTTCAGATTATGGTTTTATGAAGTGGTCCTTCGTGCAACTCCCTTATTTCATAACTACAGAAACACAGGGCTGAAGAGTATAATTATTTCTGTAAGTTCACCCAACAAGGGCAGAGATGCCAATGGAATAAAGATGTAGGACTAGTGGCTCCTAACTCACCCTTTGTTTTCACAATTGTATTGATGTTGGATCACCAGTGGTTTAATTCCTAGAATTAACAAGTGACCTTCATTGCCTGTATTCTTGATTCCATCACCGTGAACAATTGTGGTGGCCACTGCACTCAGTACTGTTGCACACAGCGTGACCTGAAATGACATTCTACTTCTCTCAGATTCAGTTGCTACATGCCTTTCACAGTGCAGGCATATCATGGTCCTGAGAAGGATCCAAGCAAATATTTTTTATATAACATACCTCCCTTACCTCATCTAGTACTCAACTAAGAGATAGTAATCTGCTTTTAAGACTGGAGAGAAAAAACAACCCTGGGTCAGTGTTGAACTTACTGAAAATATTATCATCAAGCAGAGTTGTTGATGGCTGATTCTACATGATTTCCCCTATATAAACAGACTATACAACCTAAATTCTGAATAAGATGTGCGAATCCTGGTCTAGTGGGATTGGAAGTAACAGATAATCCTTGCGTTTGGCTTCCATACACTCATTATCCCTAGCCAGGAATGCCTTTTTTCCTTCTTGCCTCTCTCCCTCTCTGCCTCCCTTCTGCCCTCCTCCCTCCATTCCTTCCTTTCTTTTCTTTTCTTTTCTTTTCTTTTCTTTTCTTTTCTTTTCTTTTCTTTTTTTAATGGAAACAAGTGCATCAGGTTTCTGGAACCCAAGAATAAGTGTGTGGGCCTTCCCAGGATGATGATTTTTCTGCACATTTTCCTTCCATTCTTCCAATAGCACTGAATCAAGCTTACCTTTAGAACAGATTCTGAGAGGTGGCTGGTACAATTTTGACAAAACAAAAAGATTTGCCTGACTTTCTTACCCTCAAAATCTATCTTGTTCCACTCTCACAGCCTTACCTTTTGTCCTTGAACAGTACGTTTTACTTTCTCCCTAATTGGGGATGATTTTTCTGTCTCACAAACAGAAATTTGGAAAATGCAGATATCTCAGGAAAAATCAGTTCTTTGACTTAAAATCATTTGTTCTGGGAGTCAAAAATTGCTGTCAGTCTTTGACCTGAAACAAAGAGGAAAGGAAATTTGAGGTATATGTCTATGGGGGAGGGGGGGAGGGGCAGGTCTTGGAGGCTTGGGAGAATTCATGACTCAGGGGATTACAGAGCACAGAAAGAAGCTGGTTTAGATTTCCAACTTCTTTTTGCCCAGGGCTAGCCAGCTCTGTTCCTCTTCAACTATGTGGATGCCAATAAAAAGGAGAGGCGTTGAAAATATGCTACTGGCACAATCTACTTTTCATATTCCTTTGTAATATGGTTCTCTATCAAGTTACAGTTCTAATGAGAAATTGCCTCTTTGCAACTATGGAATATGTACCAATGTTCTGGAATAATCTTGCTGAGAATGCAGGAAGAACACAAGCAATAGACAGAGTCTTGCAAATCAACCCATCCGAGTTTTTGTTATGGGCGGGGGAGGCAATCATACTCCATTCCTGCTGACAGAACTCTGGCTCAGAAATAAATATTGGCAACATCTCTTTTCTATACCAAATACAATGAATACTTTTTTTTTCAGTATAAATGCCATAATAAACTTTCTCTGTTAGGAAAGAACAGAGATGAATGAAGCTTGGCGTTCCCTGGTTTATACTCAGAGAATAGCTATTCTTTGTGTTTTATTCTCATGCTGCAAAGTAAAATATGCAAGTTTATCTTTTAAAATTACTCAGGGAAAAAAAATAAAATTTAAAATTACTCAGGAAATGACAATGAATTGCAAAATATAGCACAAGAATATGGAGGAGAGAAAATAGAGGATATACTAATTAATAGAAATGTCTTGTCTCCCCTGTAGGAAATCAAGCTAAAATATAATAACTTTTTCCTTAACATAAATCTGGATTAATGACCAATAATTCAATGTCTTGTCTATTTATGTTTTTAAGCCTCAGTGCAAGTTGTGGTGGTTTGATATCCAATCTGAATCTATTATCATTGGGTTGATGCAGTGGGAGAAGTTGCATTCTGCTCAAGGCTCTAATAAGCCTCCTTGGTTTTCCATCAAAGGACTAAAAACAATCAGTGGCTTTTTTGTTGTTACTTAGAAAGAATCTGTAGTGGGAAAAATGACTATTCTGATGAAGAAACAGTTAATACATTCAGTGCTTTGTTCAGTTAGACTCACTGTTTTTTGATGGCCACCATGCATGGTGTTCAGCAACATTCTATAAACTTAACATCTAAAGCACAAAAGACCCCCCAAAATAGTCTTCACAACAACAGCAGCAGCAGCAGCAGCAATAATACCCCAAATTAGCAAAGAAACAAAATGTAAACTGAAGAGATCCTTAAGTTTGAGATGAATGTGTCAGGAGATATTTCTACTTTGGAATCATATGAGATAGAAAAAGTATGAAATTATACAGGTGGTACATCATTTAAACTGGACTTTAGCACTGTACTTATTTTTTTTCTTTAAAATGCAATACAAAATGGACTCATCTTTATTGTAGTCTTTAAATAATTATTAGGCTTAATTGCCACAGTTCATAGAAATTTTAAAATTAGCTGGTGGTGCTTATCTCTCTGCAGTGCTCTGTGTTAATAAAACATGCCGCTCCATAAACACATTTCACATCATATTTGTCCATGATTATTTCATTGTTTTTCCAAGTACAGATGCCAAGAGACAAAGTGTTGCCGAATTCCTGTAATTACCAGCATTTCCCTTGATTTGTGTCCATGAAGTATGTAGTCAATCTCTATTGTCTTCTGCCTTAGTTTTGAATCTGTCCCCAGTGCAGGAATGTCAAAAACACCATTTAGCTGCACAGCCTGCTCAATTTAAAAAAAAAAAAAAAAAAAAAAAAAAGGAAATCACATTCAAGCTACTAATTAAGAAAAGAAGAGAAGTGAGCTGTGAATAAAAAGAACTGCCTTCTAAAAGGCTTTAAAGAGAAACTTGCAACTAGGCTGCATTCAAAAAAGGGATGCTTCTTAGTTATCAAAGCTAAATTCTAATATAGTAGAGATAAGATTTAACTACCTCCTTAATATTTTAAAACCATGTGAATGAGAATTCAGATAATGGCCATTTCTTTTCTACTTTTAAAGGGGAGCTTATTTAGTTGATTTTTTTTTTCAGTTATCAAACGCTACTTTTTCAAGAAGCTACTTCTGTCTTTTTAAGATCATTTTGACAATTTTGTTAAATGTGCATTCCTTTGAAAAAATACACTGATGTCCCATAGTGCACAGATATTTGGCAAAATTGTCAATAGAGTTGCCTCCTCAATAGATAATTCTTCCAAATGATTTATTTCAATAGCTCCTCAGATATATTTAGATAAACCAAACCATATTTTGATCACCGTAGACATAGGGTAAATGATTTAGACAGGTCAATAAATAGCATATAGTAAAAAAATTTCCTCCCATTTAACGTTATGATATAGAACTCTCCTGTGAGAAGGTGGTTAAAAATTCCAGGTATGGGTCTAGTAGTAAAATCTAAGCAGGTTCTATAGAGCCATATCTACCTTGAGGGCAGGAAATGTCATATGTTCTCTTAAAATTAATTCTTCATTACTTTAGAACATTAGTTCTATATATTGATTGACAAAAATAGAGAAAAGGTTTATATATTCAGTAGTATGTTACTGATTTTGGTTTAACTGGACAGCTGGGCTGGAGGAATATAGTTATTCTAAACTATTTGGATATCTTATGCTTGTTTATGTTCTCCCCACAATGCTTTGAACATGGTAGTCTAGTCAATTGCCCTTACTTCCCGAGAAATGAGAAACCCATTGAAGTCCGTCAATAGTTCACCATGTTTGTTTAGGATCTCATTTTTTCTACCATAGGACCTAGGTCCAGGGGCACTTACATAGGAAGGCCACTAGATGCTGCTAGTATTCTTTCCATTGCTCAGTATTCTGCAAAGCCATTCCCTTCGAGGATGAGGGCCATCAGACATTGAAGTCTGTCTCCCCAGATTGGAGCCAGTTGGCTTCCCACCTCTAAGAGTAACTTGGTCACTATTGTCAGGCTAATCCTTATTTTAGGCAGGCAGGACGAATTTAAGAACGTCCAATTTTTTTTTTTTTTTAAGGAAGGTCCAATTTTTGAGTCTTATTGTTGAATGACTTTATATGATACTATACTAACACCCAGTTTTTACCAAAATTCTGTTGCCTCCATGCCTGCACTTCTGCTTTGGACCTCATGTGGTGTCTCTGAAGGATTGGATTCTTGGCAGTCTCCATTCTCCCTTCTACCTTCAACCCCTCAAAACTGGAATTTTATTTTTCAACTTGATTTTGTCCCCTGGATCTCTGCCACCTTTTGAGAAATTGCCTGCTTTCTAGTTGCTGATAACCATCTGAATCTTCTATTGGTTAAAATATATGTTCTGTGCATATATTCAAAGTCAGTTCAGATGGGAGGATAATATAGCTCCACTTTGGGTATCAAACCGATACAAGGGTTTCATTTGCTAATTTGGATAGCTGGGAGAGTGTCCTTTTCCCCTTTTCCTTCCTGTAAGTACTCCTTCTACTTCCATCCACCAGCCTATTTAATAGAGTAAAATAGATGGAGATAATGTCCTTTGATATAGGAAATTAATTTTTGCCCAAGGTTATGGAAGTAGCCCCCTTCTCTATGGTAATATTAAAACTTTTGGTCTTATATGAACGAATCATGTTTCCTAAAAATTAAAACTTAAATGTATTGCTTGTAATGAGATTATTTTCTAAATTAGTAGCTGTTCTTGAGATTACTATTGTGAATAATATATTTTTGGAAGGAAATTGAAATAAGGAAAACTGCAAAACTTCAAATATCTCTGCTCTTGTATGATAGTTCTATAATGAAGATATCTAGAACTTTTAACTATGTACCAGTATTCTGCTAAACCCTTCATAAGCACTACCTTTTCCTGAGTCACATAATCGTATTAGGTAGATACAATTATTTGCTCTATTTTTCATATGAGAAAACTATAACAGAAAGAGGATGCCCAAATTGTCCACTGTCTCAGAGTTCATAGGTAGTAGGGCATGAATTAAAATGTAGGTTTGATAACAGAGTTCAGTCCATTAATCAATATAATACCTCCTTCCTCTACTTTAACCAAATTTGTTTGCAAGAATTAGAGTAAGCTAATAATTCTTCACTTAAATTCTTCACTTTATATTCTTTTAAATATATTGCTGTGAATAAATTATTAAAAATGGGATGCATTAAATTATTTGCTTTAAATATGTATTTGCTTTTTCTATGCTGGTAGTCAGGCCCTTACAAAGTCTCATCTTTCATGGTATGAAATGTCCGTGAGCTTCGTAAAGCAAAAATGTGTCTTTAGGGAAAGGCTAGTATTATGTTGACAAAATTATTTTTTCTCATGGATTTCTGAGTTCTTCAGGGATCTGGATTTCATTTAAATTGGTGGATCTCCTATCAGGCAGATTGTTCACTTTTCACTTGTGATGCTTGTAGTCTATTATTTAAGAGAAATCCATGGATCTTTTTTGTTAAATGCGGTCTCTAAAGTACAATGCTTTTGGATAAGGAAAGCATTGAAAAATGGTAGCATGTAGTAATTTATGGACTTTTGAAATATACCCTCTATATATAATTGGGTTTTATCTAAAGACTGCAAGGAGGGTGTTTCTCTCCTAATTCTGACAATAACAATTATTCTTATCTAGTTTAGTTAAGAAGGAAAATAGTTCAGTTGCTCATAGCTCAGAAACTAATGACTACTTTGAAACCTATGTCACAGCTCTGCAACAACCCCATAAAGAAGATGGGAACATATCTTCCTGCAACAAATACTGAGTTTTACTGGGTGAAGATGAATTGCCTATTGCCATTTGTGGAAAAAAAGAAGATTCAGACATAGATCTGAATATGAAGATATGAGGCAGAAAAATGCTAGGTGCCATTATGGATAATATACTGTGACGTCAAGGGAAGAAGCTATATATTCTACTTGAGATGATTTTGCAAAATTTACCTGGGTTAGTGGGCACCCTTCAATAAATATTAAAATGTGTGCACCCTAACAACAAGTAGGCTTTTTTTTTTTTTTTTTTTTTTTAAGATTTTATTTATTTATTCGTGATAGTTACACAGAGAGAGACAGAGAGGCAGATACACAGGCAGAGGGAGAAGCAGGCTCCATGCAGGGAGCCCGACATGGGATTCGATCCCAGGCCTCCAGGATCGTGCCCCGAGCCAAAGGCAGGCGCCAAACCGCTGCGCCACCCAGGGATCCCAACAAGTAGGCTTAACAGAAAAAAATATTTTACATGACATACGATCATAGATTTTAAATACTATAGTAGTCCATTCAGTTGCTTTTCAATGTTTCTGTCTGATTTGGTGAAATCTGAGCCTGGTTTTTAAGTGTGTATTGATCAGTATAACTTGGAAGTCCATGGTAGATCTCAAATAAGAACTGGACTCTATGTTTAGATTTAATGTTAACCATGATAACTTTGTTAATGATCTTTATGTCTCAGTTATTTTATTTCTAAATGTGGAATACAGTTGGTCCTCAGTATTTCAGAGAGAAAATGTGACACCCTCTAAGTAAAAGCTAACATGAATTGTTCACATGCGAAGACAGTGTACTAAAGGAGATTGTTCAGGAAATGGGTGAGAGGAAAACAAGAGAGGGTGATTAAAACAAAAGGATGGAATATACAGAAAGAGAGCTATTCCCAGAAGAATTAAAGAGGAAAATGAAAACCTAGAGTTTCCTAGAGGTGGGGAACTGATCCCATCTTTCAATGGATAATTCATCAGAATATCACCAGTGAGAGATCTGTGAATTCCCATATAGGTATCATGTTTTGGAACTTTGATTATGAAGTCAAGAGGGTGACCTTGGAGGAATTGTTTTCATTGATCCAAATATCAGATGTAACTATAACTACCCACCATAGGATTACTGAAAATGACATAAATTATTACTTTCCTTTTTCTTTAAAGATTTTATTTATTTATTTGAGAAACAGAGAGAGAGAGAGAGAGGCAGAGACACAGGCAGAGGGAGAAGCAGGCAGAGGGAGAAGCAGGCTCCATGCAGGGAGCCTGGCATAGGACTCTATTCCAGGTCTCCAGGATCTTGCCCTGGGCTGAAGGCAGTGCTAAACCGCTGAGCCACCCAGGCTGCCCAAATTATTACTTTCCAATTGACATCTGGAAATACGTTTTTAAGTACCAGTGACTGAAGGACCACTCCTAAGGAAGCAAAGAAAGAAATAAAAAATTGTTATATGCATTCATTAAGTATTTTCTACTCATTCTTCAAGTTTTATAAAGATATTAAAATTTTAAAGTTATCTAAATGTTTTAAATGGTTGGGTTTTGAATGTTCAAGACCTAACTCCAACGTAGAGAGTTGAGACTATTCTACTCTTAAAAACAAAACAAAACAAAATGGCCAAGGAAGAAGACAGTTAGTTTATATATTGAGACAAAGTATTGAAAAAATAAGTAATACATATTTTAGAAAGATGCTGGTCATATATAAAAGGATTGTCGGAGATAATTACAGAAGATGCAAATCCATTTCATAAGAAACAAACAAGAAATCCCCTGGGTATTGGCAAAAGTCTGATGAGGGGAGGGAATATTTTTATTTAAGTTATTGCTACCTAACTGTAATCATGAGCAAATGCCTTCATCCCTTTGAGTCATCTTTAATGGAGAAAGGGTCAGAGGATCATTAAATTCGGATACTTGGTTAGAAAGCTTCATATTGAAAGAATGTCCTCCAAAAGGAGCGACAACAGGCTGAAAATATAGCAGAAGTGCTGCTGAAGTTTGCTATTACTTTTATAAAAAAGTTTTGTTGACACCATGATCTATATATAATACAATTCACCAATTTGAGTTATATAATTTGATGTTTTTTAGTATATTACAGACTTAGGCAACCATCACCACATTCAATTTTGGGACATCACCTACCCCCCCAAAAAAAGAACAGAAAAAAAGAACCCAAAAAACCAATCCATACCTATTAGCTACGGTTCCCCATTTAGTAACCTTTCTTTCAAGGCCACCTCTAGGCAAACACTATTATGTATTTCTATCAATTTGCTTATTCTGGACATTTCATATAAAGAGAATCCTACAGAAAATGGTCTTCTATTACTGACTGCTTTAATGGAGCAAAATATTCTCAATGTTCACCCATTTTGTTGCATGTATCAATACTTTATTCCTTTTTGTACCAATATACCACATTTTTTCATTCATCAGTTGTTAGATGTTTGGGTAGCTTCTACTTTTTTGCTCTTATGAATAATGCTGCTATGAACATTCTTGTCCAACTTTTTATGTGTAAATATGCTTTTACTCCCATGATTACTTTTTGCATCAGAAATTTTTATATCTGATTAGTTTAAGGTAAATAGATTTAAAAGTATGACAAAGACGATATAGGTTATAAACAATATACGTTTAGGTTTGTTAAGAGTAACCTATCTACTATATTGTCGCTGAGAAAAATAGTTTCTTCAGAATAAAATTTATTAAGACATGAAATAATTATAAATGTAAAAGGTTTTCGAGTTACTCAAATGAGAGGCAGGATATTAATCTAAGTTTTGGGGTACTTATTATTGTGACTATGCACTAGAAGATAATGTTGAAACAATTCTGTAAAAAAAGGAGGAGATAGCTAGTATGATTAAGAAGAATGTTTTTCCAATAAAGTCAGGCTCCTGCTTATGGTTTCAGTGTACTTGAGTTTGGTATCCCTTGATAGTTTATACTGTAGAGGTCATATTGTTGTACATCTGGCATTGTGTCTTTTAGGGAAATTCTGTCTCCAGAACACCAGGTGGACTTTCAACACATGATACATCCCTTTGGAGCAAATTAACTGGGAGTAGAAAGATGTGGGTATATATTTTCTTGGTACTAAGTGATTAGTGAAAATAGACATAGTGATGATTATAAATGAAAACTTAAGAAAAATAAACAGCTGTTCTCTATTCAGATGTGGTAAACATATTTATTCCAAAAAGAAAAAAAAAGACACAATTTTTATAACTAAGGAAATGCTTAATAAATGGGTCAATAAAATTCTGACTTTTAAAGTTGTCCAAACAAATAACTACAACATTCAAATTCCAATACAGATGTAAGCATAAAAATATAATTTGAATTTAAAGTAAATGCTAAGATGCTTGAAAAATCTCTTTTAAAAAGGTTTTTAAACCTCATTTTTAAGAAATAACAAAAGTTGGTCATATATTTCCCTTTTTGAAGATGTAAGCTCTGGTCACAAAATAATAATCACACAAAATTCATAAGCATCCTGAGGAGAGCTGGCCAGAGAAGTCCTACTAAATGAATTAAAACATGTGTAGCTCTGTGGTTATAATATAGAGCAAAACTCTAAGGTGCCTGGGTAGCTCAGTCAGCTAAGTGTCCAACTCTTGGTTTCCACCCAGGTCATGATCTCAGGGTTGTGAGATGGAGCCCTGCCTCGGGCTCTGAGCTGAGCATGGAGCCTGCCTAAGAGTCTCTCTCTCCGTCTCCCTCCGTCGCCCCCCACAAAGAAAAAAATATATATAAATGTAATATATATAATATAAATATAAAGCAAACCTCTGAAAGGTACTCTGTTGAAGTTAAGTTTCAAATGTCTAAATATGCTTTTTCTGGGACTGAATTTTTAACTTTAAAAATTAATACTTCTTCAGACACATAATCTCAGATAATATATATCATATATATATATAATATATACTATCATATCCTAATACCCATATGCCTATCTGAATATCAGATTCTGTATTTATATTTATTCTCCAATTGGCATATAGCTCAATTTTGCATTCCCAACAAAAATCTTTTATGCAAGACTTTGTACAGTTTATAAAAATAAAGCTGTTGATATTGCTCTAGCTCTTGAAGTTCTAAGCGTCAGATAGTTTAATTGTCATTGGTCTTCCCTTGGCAACCCTTCTGGGACATAGGAACCATTTAGATAATAATGACTAAGCTTCTTAGCAATTCATTTTATTTTAAAATTTTCCAAGGGAGGGACCTTGATTGAAATCAAACAGTAGAGAAAGCATGAAACGATATGATTTGATGGATTTAAGAGCATTTATAGAAGACACAAGCATAATGAAAATAATAGAAGTTTGCATTTTTTTTGAGTAAAGACAAACATAAAATCTTAATTATTTTGCTCTTCAAATTTTTGTTTTTTCATTTTGATTGCCTGATTGCTTAAGTTTATATTCTGGTATAAACTACCTTGTTCTATTTGCAATAGTGCAATGATAATCATAGCTAAAATTTCTACCTAGTTTTTTCATACAAGCTGGGAACTGTTCTAAGTCCTTTCACATATTTATAATAATTGTTTTTTGAGGGAGATAGATTATTTTCATATAAGGAAATGAAAGTGCAGAAAAGTTAAGTAATTTGTCCAGGATCACTATACAATAATTGTCAGAGATGGTATTTGAATTTAAGCAGTCTGATTTCAGAGTTAAATCATTAAAAATTACTGCATCTGTTTTTTTTATATATTAATATTAGAAGCAGTCTCAAATATTTTTTGTGGTTAAAGACGGGTGATGTAGAAAGTTTTTCTAAATACGGATTCATTATTTGCCACATTTGAGGGTGTAATATACTTATCTCTTAATATTATTTGCTCATTAAAAGAAGCATTGCATTAAAGTCAAAATATGTAGCTATCCTGATTTTACCTGAGATGGAGGAAACTTCTAAAGGCAAGTACATTACTCATCCCAGGCCTTGCCAACACCAAGTTTAAGATTTCAGGTTCCTAGTCCTGTTCATCACATGATACTTCCCTCTAGGAATTGAAGATGACATCCTCTAAATATGTCAAATCTAAATCAAAACCTATAGCTCTGTTCAAATCCTCTAAAAAAATAATAACCTTCGTGGAATAGAGAAAATGAAGATGTATCATTTTGTTTTAAAAATAGGTATTTTGGGGTCCCCTGGGTGGCTCAGTGGTTGAGCATTTGCCTTCAGCTCAGGGCATGATCCCGGGATCCTGGTGTTGAGTCCTGCCTCAGGCTCCCCATAAGGAGCCTGCTTTTTCATCTGCCTATGTCTCTCTGCCTCTCTCTGTCTCTCATGATAAATAAATGAAACCTTAAAAAAATAGATACTATGGTAAATATACCCTAAACTATAATGTTAATATTTTTGCAGAAATAAAACAAAATAAGTCAAACTAATTTGCTAATTATGCTTCAGTATCAATGTCTTTCAAGTACATTTTTTCATGACATCTCTTATGAAGAAACATCTTTCATTACTGCCAATTGTACCCTAAAATTAACTATCATTTTTCTAATATGAATTTGCATTTAAATTAATTTAGGGTATTTTAAAATTTTTTATTGGTGTTCAATTGCCAGCATATAGAATAACACCCAGCGCTCATCCCGTCAAGTGCCCCCCTCAGTGCCCGTTACCCAGTCACCCCACCCCCCGCCCACCTCCCTTTCCACCACCCCTTGTTTGTTTCCCAGAGTTAGGAGTCTCTCATGTCCTGTCTCCCTTTCTGATATTTCCCACTCATTTTTTTCTCCTTTCCCCTTTATTCCCTTTCACTATTTTTTATATTCCCCAAATGAATGAGACCATATAATGTATTTAGTTTTGCTCACATGAACTTTATAACTGAACCTTTGTTATCATAATGTTCTACTATTTTTCTTCACTTGAAATTCAGATTCCATTTTGTTTTCTTTTATTCCATGTCAGAATGCAGTCGCTACCTTCAGCAATGATGAGAACATGGCAAAGGGCTGCATTACAATGTCCACTGCTATGCCTGTGCGAGGGTTCCTTTAGGGATCCAAGGACTCCTAACTATAAGCTTTGGCAATTTTATAAATTCAACAGAATCAGTGTCAAACCATGATTCTGTGGTGGTGCTGTTTTCTCCCCTCCAAAGCATTTTCTTCTGTTTATGGAAAAATGACTTTAAGGTGGTGTGAGAGACTATTGGGTATCATTAGTGCCTTTTTAAAAATCTACTTTAAAACAAAAAGATACCCAGCAGTGACAAAATGGCAGTGAAGAGGAAACAGGTTTAGTTTCTTGCCTGTAAGAACATTAGTTAGGAACGTTTAAAGATGACTTAAATAAAAAAAATAAAAATATTTAAAAAATAATTAATAAAATAAAATAAAGATGACTTAAAATTCAGAAATTAGGAAAATATATATACACACATATATGTACACATACACACACACATATGATGAGTGAATATTTACACTAGGGGAATGCATGAAGCTTCTAGGAAGCCTTGGATAGCTTTCTCAGTTGTGATTTGGGGTTTAGTGATGGTACTATAGTAAACATTTTTTTCCTGGGACTGGGTTTACCAATCTGGAGTGTCTCAAGGAATCTCGGGCAAGCATGCTTAATTATGCCATCAGAGGGTTCACCGGTGTGCCGAGCACATGCCTCCATTTGCTGCACGTACAAACATTGAAGTGAAGGCAGATGATCAAGTTTTGCAACACCATCCATACCATGGAAGCGGTTTGTGTTTGACCAATACAAAACAAAAAGTAGAAGGTTAAAAACAATGATATTTTTATTAAAAATGAATGAAATACAAGCTTTTAAGACAAAGGAATTATGACTTGAAATAATGTTTTGAATGGTGCTCATAAAGTAGAACTACTCAAATGCAATTGAGTAGCGACCGTGGTAATTAATTCATCTATATTTTTTTTCTCTCTCTGTCTCTCTTTTTCTCTCTCTCCTTTGACTCTGCTCTTTGACACAGCAGGTGGCTGAGATTCAAGAACTTTGTCAAAAGCACTTTGAGTGTGGTTCTGACAGCCTTAGTGGCTAGCACCTTTTTTGCCTTTTTAGGAGACAAAAGCTGTAGGTTGCCAGTCACAAATACAAATGAACATCGCTTGCCAAAATGAACTAAATAACAATAAATAAATAAAAATAAATAATAAATAAATAAATAAATAAACAAATAAATAAAATAATTGAATTTAATTCTAATCTTGTATACACCAGACTACATGCTTTCTAAGGATGGGAAGATCTATAGCTTTGCAGTTCATCTGAATAACAAATATCAATTAGGAATACTTCATGAATAATTCATATGAATATTTAAACTATACAGTGTTAGGAAGCAAGGTGTCTGTAGAGGTAGTTGGCAGGTGTTTCTGGTATGTGTGAAGCTACCAAAATTGGGCTGTTGAAAAATATTATTCTTTTATGACTACATCTTTATTAGAAATGCAGGAAGTACTTACAATGATATTTGAACAGCCTCCCAACATGTAAGTTATGTGGCAAAGCTTAGATGTGGTAAAAACATGATGGATTAGAAAGAGGCTTTGCATCTTTAAAAAAGAAAGATGTTCAATTGCATTGTCAAAGGAGCTATACTTATTTGAATTAACGGCTGCTGACTTTTGCCTGGGGTTTTTTCCAGATGTCAACAGAAAGGATAAACATAATCCTCAATTACTCCCCCTGCATCTGCCAAGCACTCAGGCCAAGTCCAGGTGAATAGCCCAGAGAATCAAGGGGAAAGGAGCCCTGCAATCCCCTTCCCCATTCCTTTAAGGCAGAATTAATGCCATGCTAATTGAAATGGTTTCATTTGGTTCAGAGTATTTCTTAAAAACCCAGGCCCTAGGAAATGCCAGTTGTTAGGTTTTGGTTGAAAATGGATTTTCAAAATACTTTAAATGGTACTATTATTGATCTCTTGAAAATAGCAGTTGGGTACGCTGCTCTAAAACACACACACTCACACTCTCACGCACAAAATAAAATCCTTATTTATTTATTTTTTTATAGAGATTTAAGAACTCAATGTTGCACATCCCTCAAGTGGGCTGTGGGGTCCTCAGAAGCATCAGGATTCCTGGATAAGTCTTTCCAGAGTGCCTTGGGGAAGCAAATTTCCAAAGCAAGAGTATTCTCTAACTGTGGTACCTGCGAACAGTACGATACTGTAACATTGACCGGGCACCCAACTTTCATTGGGGTCAATTTCCATTTGTAAAATGGACAGAAGTAAAGTCCTTTTTGGTATCTCACCCACCCGAGAGGCCCAAATCTCTCAAGATTCCGTCTTACTCTAAATCTGGTAATATTTATAGATTTTGCAAGAAAATGTCTGCAAAAGCACCTTTTAGGGAGAGAAAGAATACATTTCTCTGGTTCATTTTTCTCTTGTGCTACTCAGACTGAAGCATTTTTTTCCATCCTTTCCACTTCCTTCTCTGCCTTCCTTCCTTCCTTTTTAACTTTATTTCTATTTTTGGTCTCACATGCTTATTAGAATCAATAAAAACAACAGAAACATCTGCTTGAGTTAAGATGCTTATTGGTTTTCTTAAATTAGAAGTTCAGAGATACCCTGTCTTCAGTTGATAGTTGATCAGAGACCAGCCCGAGTACTTAGTTTCTTTCTATTTCTGTACTTTACTTTCTACAGGGTCAGCTTCATCTTAATTCAAGCTTTCCTCTAAAGACTACCTCTTTTCTGATCGCTTTCATGGGAGATCAGGAAAAAACTTTTTCCTTGAAGCTCATCTTTATTCACAGCCAAAATTGGACTTGACCCAAACTTGAAGTCAGTGTTTAGCCAAGCAGATGGAATTTCTGATTTGCTTAAGCCAAGGAGTTTCAGAGGGGCCCAATACCACCCCAAATGCCTGGCCTCAAGTGGAAGAGATGTGATTCACTAAAAGGAATCTGCCTGCTATACTCAATTTCTAGTCAGTTTTGCCTTGGTCCTGCTACTTTAAATTTAATTGAACAGCAGTGACTCTATTATATATGTTATCTTACATAATATGTAATAACCCGTCAGATGTATTTCCCCCATCTCCCCCTTCTCTCTCTTTCTCTCCTACCCTCTCTCTCTCTCTCACCCTCCAACACACTCACACTCCAGTTTGAGACTCTTATCTCCACTTTATTGTGCATAGTGTTGAGTTTGTGTGCTCAACACCTTCACTTTGTTGTCGGATAGGCCCTTATAACTTAGTATGTCTCAAATCAAACTCTTGATTTCCATTTCCTGTCCACTATTTTCCATTTCTGCTGTTTCCTCTCAGTAAAAATTCACCTAGTGGCTGAGCACTAGCACATTTTGAAGTCGTCCCTGAGTGCTTGCTTTTGCTGACATTTTGAATCTGTTTGGCTCCATATTCATTATGTATCTTTTCCTCCCCTCCCTCCGCTACTTCCACTCTCAGAAAGCTACCAGCACCACATTTCTTACTTTACGTGTGACTTCGACTCTCACTCCATTATTTTACTCTACTCACTATGAACAGGGTGATGTTTTAAAAACAGATTTTGTCAGAAATGCTGATGGCCTCCCATCACACTGATAATAAATTTAAAAAAAAGATCTTTCATTATCTGCCCCTTGGATATCTTTCTGCTTTCATTGTTTCCCCAGTTATAAGCCTCAGTCTTATATTTTTCTGGTAGTTCCTCAAAAGTAATAAGCATATTTACTGTGAGTATTTCACACACAAAAAAATCTATTTTCAAATAGATAAGCAATTTTTCAAAGTTGTACCACCTACTCACTGGCATTGTGTAAAAATTCTATTTGTTCCACATCCTTGCCCAAATTTGGTCTTATCAATCTTTTGAGTTTTAGCCTATCTGGTGGTTGTGTTTATCATTGTGCTTTTAATTTGCATTCCCCTCCTGATACTATTACGTTGAGCACCTTTTCCTATTCTCTATGGTTATTTGATACTTTCTTTTTAAAAATGCCTTTTTCTTTTGTCCAGTTAAAATTTGAGTTGTTTTCATTTATAGTCCTACATTAATTTGTAGGAATTCTTTATATACTCATGATATAATTCCTTTGTCAGATAACTGAATTGTATATATCTTCTTGTAGTCTGTTTATTTTTTTTATTTTTTATTTTTTAGTCTGTGTATTTTAAGTCAGCAAAAGTAGTGAAATGTTTATCCCTGATGATACCAATTGCTGTCAAGGATATAAAACAATAGAAATTTTCATATACTGCTAATAGAAGTATTTTTTCCAGCCACTTTGGAAATATATTTGTTATTGAGAACTAAATTTGACTATCTGCAAATCATATGACCTGGCATTTTAGTCTTAGGCATACATTCAATAAAAATATGCTTGTTTACACACCAAAAGACATGTACAAGACTGTTCATAGAAGTGTTAATTATAATAGTAGAAACCTGAAAACAGATCAAACGTCATTAATAGAATGGGTAAATGAATTGTGGTACATTCATACAACAATGATAAGAAGTGAATCATAGCTACACATTTCAATATGGATGAATCTAACAAACAAAATATTGAGTGAAATAAACTGAATACACGAGAGTAAATAATAGTGATTCTATTAATAGAAGATTGAAAAACATGTTAAACTAAAGTATTGCGTTAGCAATCAGGGAAGTGGTTAACTCTTATATTAATATTAATGCTGCAAAACAAAATACTTTAATACTTAGAGCTTTAAAACAACAATAAACACGTATTATCTCACTGTCTTTCACAAGTCAAGAATTCTGGAGCAGTTTGGGTGGTTCTGGCTCAAGGTCTCTCATGCAGTGTCGGTCTAAATCCGAGTTTCAATCATCTGAAGACTTGACTGGCACTGGTGGATATACTCACTCAGAATGCCTCAGTCACAAGGATTGGTTAAGAGACCTTTGCTCCTCACTGGCTTTGCCAACAGGCCTTCATTCTTCTCGATATGGGCCTCTCCATTCAGCTGTTTGAGAGTTCAAATGGCAAGGCAGGTGGCTTCCTCCAGAGTGAGTGATCCAAGAGCTCATGTAAGCACGAAGGAAGGATAGTACCTTTTATAATCTATTTCCCAAAGTCACACACTGCCAATTCACCTCTACTCCATTGGTTAGCAGCAAGTCATTTTAGTTCAGTACACACTCAAGAGGAAGGGAATTGGGCTCCACCTTTGGAGGTACGATTATAAAAGCATTTATGGACATTTTTTAAAACTGTAGTATCTTTGGAGAGAAGGGAGCGGGTAGTTACTGGGAGGGAACATGGATTGAGGAACTTGTAGGATGCTCTTACTTAATTAAGTATTGCTTACATTGATATATTTCCTTTGTGGTAATTCACTGTGCTCTATACTTTGTGAATTTATCTGATTGTATGTTATAATAGAAGAATTAAAATATTTAATGCTAATTTTGATCATCTTGCATTAAAACAATTAGCCATTTGAAGGGATACTTTAAAAAATACACAGAATAAGAAAATAAGTGTAAACACGCTAATTAATCATGTAGATGATCCCTTTTTCTATTATAGCAAATGCTGTACAGTACATTGATATTTCCTATGTCCACTAGAACACCAACGTATTCTGGAATAAATAATCACAGTATATGATGGTTCAAGGTCCCTCTAGTGCTTTTTTTTTTACCATTTTATTTTTCATCTTAAGAAGTATTTTCTTTAATACCCATCACCTATCTGTGTCTTTCCCCCCGCCCCAATCCATGTCCCCTCTGGTAACCATCAGTTTGTTCTCTCTCTCTCTCTCTCTCTCTCTTTTTAAAGATTTTATTTATTTATTCATGAGAGACACACAGAGAAAGGCAGAGACATAGGCAGAGGGAGAAGCAGGCTCCCCATGTGGAGCCTGATGTGGGACTTGATCACAGGACCCTGGATCCATGCTCAACCACTGAATCACCCAGGCACCTCTATTCTCTATAGTTAAGAATCAGTTTCTTGGTCTCTCTCTCTCTCTCTTTCTCTTTCCTTTGCTCATTTGTTTCTTAAATTCCACATATAAGTGAGATCTTATGGTATTTGTCTTTCTTTGACTTTGTTTGTTAAACATTATATTCTCTAGCTCTATCCATGTAGTTGCAAATTTTTTATTTTCATTTTTTAGAGCTAACCACTCCTCTTTAGCCATTCATCTATGGGTGGACACTTGGGCTGCTTCCATAGTTTTACCTTTGTAAATAATGCTCAGTAAACATAGAGATGCGTGTACCCTTTGAATTGCATTTTTTAAAATAAATATCCAATAGTACAATGACTGGATCATAGGGTAGTTATATTTTTAATTTTCTGAGGAACCTCCATACTGTATTTCACAGTAGCTGCACCAGTTTGCATTCCCATGGACAGTGCAAGAGGGTTCCTTTCTCTTCACATTTTTGCCAACACTTGTTCTTTCTTGTGTTTTTGATTTTAGCCATTCTGACAATTGTGAAGTGATATCTCATTGTAGTTTTGATTTGCATTTCCCTGTTGATAAGTGATGTTGAGCATCTTTCCATGTGTCTGTTGGCCATCTGTATATCTTCTTTGGAAAAATGTCTGTTCATGTCTTCTGCCCATTTTAAATCAGATTATTTGTTCTTTTTGGGTGTTGAGTTATATCAGTTCTTTATATAAGGAACTTTATACTAACCATTTATCAGATATATCATTTGCAGATACTGTCTCCCCTTTTTTTTTTTCAGATACTGTCTCCTATTCTGTAGGTTACCTTTTGTTTTGTTGATTGTTTCCTTCACTGTACAGAAGCTTTTTATTTTGATGTTGTCCCAATAATCTATTTTTGCTTTTATTTCCTTTGTCTCAGGAGACATATCTAGCAAAATGTTCTACGGCCAATGTCAGAGAGATTATTGCCTGTGCTCTCTTCAAGGATTTTTATGGTTTCAGGTCTCACATTTAGGTCTTTAATCCATTTTGAGTTTATTTTTTTGTATATCATAAAAGAAAACGATCCAGTTTCATTCATTGGCAGTGGCTATCCAGTTTTCCCCACACCATTTGTCAAAGAGACTTTTTCCCATTGTGTATTCATCTCTCCTTTGTTGAAGATTAATTGACCATACAATTGTGGCATTATTTCTGGGTTTTCTCTTCTGTTTCATTGATTTATGTGTCTGTATTTATGTCAGTATTATACTGTTTTAATTACTATGCCTTTGTAATATAACTTGAAATGTGGGCTTGTGAAATCTCTAGTTTTGCTTTTTCTTTCTCACGGTTGCTTGGACTATTCGGGGTCCTTCGTAGTTCCATACAAACTTTCGGATTGTTCTAGATCTGTGAAGAATGCTATTGGTATTTTGACAGGAATTGCATTAAATGTATAGATTGTTTTGGGTACTGTAAACATTTCTACAATATTTGTTCTCCTAATCCATAAGCATGGGATATCTTTCCATTTCTTTGTATCACCTTGGATTTCTTTCATCACTGTTCTTTAGTTTTCAGAGTATAGGTTTTTCACCTCTTTTGTAAGTTAATTCCTAGATATCTTATTCTTTTGGTGCAACTGTAAATGAGATTGTTTTCTTAATATCATTTTTTTTCATTAGTCTCCACACTGGACCTAATGTGGAGCTTGAACTCATGAACCTGAGATCAAGACCTGAGCCGAGATTATTTAACTGATTGAGCCACCCAGGCACCTCTTAATTTTACTTTTGCTGCTTCATTATTAGTATATAGGAATGCCACAGATTTCTGTACCTTGATATTGTATCCTCTGACTTTACTGAGTTCATTTATCAATTCTAGTAGTTTTTTTTGTGGAGTCTGGGTTTTTTAAATATATTGTATCATGTCATCTGCAAATAGTTTTACCTCTTCCTTACCAATTTCAGTGGTTTTCATTTCTTTATGTTGTGTGATTGCTGTGGCTGGGACCTCAGTACTATGTTGAATACAAGCGGTGAGAGTGGACATCCTTGTCTTATTTTTGACCTTAGGGGAAAAGCGCTCAGTTTTTCACTATTGAAGATCATATTACCTGTGGGTTTTTCACGTAAGTCCTTTATTATGTTGAGATATGGTCCCTCTAGACCTACTTTGCAGAGGAATTTTTTTTATCATGAATGGATGTTACACTTTGTCAAATGCTTTCTTTCTGCATCTATTGAAATGATCATATGTTTTTTATCGTTTTTCTTATTGATGTGACATGTCATGTTGATTGTTTTGTGAATATTAAATCACCCTTGCATCCTGGAAGAAAAATCCCACTTGATTGTGGTGCATGATTTTTGAATATATTGTTGGATTCAGTTTGTATCTATATTCATGAGGGATGTTGGCCTGTAGTTCTCTTTTTTAGTGGTGTCTTTATCTGGATTTGGTATCTGGGTAATACTGGCCTCATAAGTTACCTCTAGTTCTTAGATTTCATGAAGGCCATTAAGTTTTTTTCCCTGCTCAATTCCAGTGAGATAAAATCAATTTTACCTTAAAATTCTAGTTTCATTGGCTTCATGATATATCCATCAGCCTAAGATTCCTCAGGACGAGGACATATCCTACAGAGAATGTGAATTCTATGGTCCTGGTGGCATTGTTTGGTACTGAGAAATTGTGACATTGTCTCAAATATTGGAGATACAGATGCACCTTGCAGTTACCAAGGAGTTGCGTTCTCTGTTGCATTTATTCTGTGTTAAATGATGCTGTGATAAAGGGGTAAATAAGTTAGACTGTCTCGGGTGTAGAATATATGGGATGGGGCATCTCAGACAATTCACTAACCATTCTTAGAGTCGGTTCCCCTAATCCCACAGAAACAAGGCTAACACAGTATTTTAAAGATCTGAGATTAAACACTGTGTCTTTAAGGTATACCCACTGCTACCTTAAACCCCTGGAATTGCTTTCATGATGATGAATTCTGGTTCTACTAATATGCCGCGTTACAAATGTGACAGGGGACACTTGAGAATTCTAGCAGAGTGTACTTTGGAGAGGTCCCATTTTCTATATGTAAAAGCCACTGGGTTCACTCTTTATATAATTCTAACTTGAAATGAAAATTAATATATGGTAATCAGAGTTCATGTCATGAGAATACTTATCTTGAGAATACCTCTTTATCTAAGTGTTCATTAGCAAAGGTAATAAATCTAATAATCTCTCCCAAATAATCATGCATTAAAAAACTATTCCTGAACAGGGATACAAATGTGTGTCACCTGAATTAACTAAAGAACAATTTTGAAGAATTTAAAGATCAATTTTAAGCAGGTGCTGGGATTTTATTAACTATTTTTTACTTGCTAGAAAAGAGAGCCATCTCTCTTTATCAATCAAGGCTCATACACTTCATTTAGAATTTTTGACATTTGTAGATATAAATAGAGCATGTGAACAAGAGCAGGACATTTAGGTGACTCTTTTCATAGAGTTCTGAAGGATGGGGTTATGCACACTAATAATATGATTATCAAAATTGTTTCTGATGATGTATAGTATTGAAAAATGGGTCTGATGATTTCTTAGTCTGTACTCTACCTAAGGGAAATGGAAATAGATGAAAAGATGTATAGCAGTTAAAAAGATCAGGATACTGAAAGAGCAGTTATCATTATTACAGGAAATTTAGTCTGGAACATTTGAAAATGAGCCTGAGCACTTGGTTGATAACCATTGCCCTGAAGAAACCTACAAATGATTTCCCTTGGAAGTAGGCTAAGGAAGATAATTCCAAAAGGACCTTCTTGATTATAGTTAATAAGCTTTCAGCCTGTAATGATGTCCATGCACATGGAATGAAAAAATTCCTGAAGTGGACTTGTGAATTCAGCAAGTCCTCAGGATTTTCTTAAGTAAAAATGTCCTTTGTGTGTCATAACAGTTGAGGTCCATATGTGTGGGTCCATTTGTATATGCAATCGGAATGCACATGTATGCTTTATTTAAAGAATACAAAATCTCATTCTTGTGTACATTGAGCTATTTGCTTTGATGTCTGTGAGATTGGATATTATTCAGTAGGAATGGCATAGTAATTCTCATTTCATTCATTTTATAGGTTTGCACCAGGTGTGTGTCACTTCACGTACAGCATTTATGACTCAGAAACAGCTCTATTTCAAGTCCGTGTTTGTGAGTATATATGTGTTTGCAGGTTTCTATTTTAAGAATTTAAAGGTTAATTATATTCACCTGAATAGTGTTATTCACCTTTGGACAGGATAGCTTATGTCAGAAAACTATATTGGGCAAACGTCATGGTAATGAAAATCTCAGAGGAGAGGAGACTTTGGAGCAGGACAACTTGGCCTTGAATCTTGGTTATAATACCAGCTATTTGGCATAAGTCCCTAGTTTCTACACGTGTAAAATGTGAGTAATGATGATAATAGCACCTACCTCACAGGATGTTTTTAAGATTAAGTGAGATAACAGATGAAAAGCACCCAGCAAATTACTTGAGCGAAACACACTAAATCTTGAAGAGCCAGTAGATATTGCTGTGATTCTTTCTAGATCAGTAAACTTCATGAAGGAGGTGGGGATGGTGGTAGAGCAGCCATCTATTATATTTCCAACCCAACCAGCTGCCTCACCATTATGTGCTGTGGGCCAGAAGAGCAAAGAGATTACAGATGGTCTGGAACAAGTCATCCTTTCTGCCTGAGAAATACTTTTGAATGAATTTTGAGGTTTAATCTTCAGAATTCATCAATTTTCTATCACTTTAATAGACAAAATTAGAAGGCTGAAAGAGAAACGGCATACCAAGTCTTCAAAATTTGGTATTCCAGGGCATTTTGGAAGAACTTAATCAAGATAGACATATAGGCCAGAGTTGAAGAATCAAAATGAAGCATAGAGTTATTTAGAAAACATTAACAATTCAAAAAGGCAATTTGGGTAATTCATAGTAAATAGTGGTGGCTTTATAAGACAATTATCATCAATAAACATTTATAAGCGTCCATGAAGGCCAAGACCATACCTGGCACTAGAAATTATTGAATGATTGCTTAACTCCAAGTCTCACTTTAGTTCTGGAGACATGGTTATGCAGTGGTGCATAAGGGAGTATTCAAGATGGAAAATGAACACCGTAAGCTTTTATTGTGACTACTGAAAAACATGCCACACATGGTTTCAGACTTTTGATGGAGCAACTGAAAATATGATTATGTTCGAATATGTCATATTCATCAACATGACATTATTTAATGTACGAGCTGTTAAAGTGAGAAATTTTTTAAGACTTGAAAACAGCATTTCTTTGATGTGGTTTTTGTATCACTCAACACTATTTGGTTTTTCAGTTAGCTTTCAATCATAGCCTTCAATGTGGCATGCATACACACACACAGGAAACCATGGAGCAATTCTCTCAGAGAAATATTTAAAGATTCCAACTGTATTTCAGGCTACAGCAGGGTAACTTAGAGCAGATAGATTGAGTACTAATAATTGTACCAAGTGAGACTCTCTAAACTCGATTTTGCCAGTGGACTTGGTGTAATTCATTTCAGCACAGAAATAGACTAAGAATGGACAGTTTGGGCTCATTCATATTTTGTTTGGCTCATGAGCAACATTAATGTACCTTGTTACATAACTACGTATATCAGTGTTGAATGCTATGCAAGTAACATTAAGATTACCTTTTGTTTTCAGAAAAAAGCTTAGTTTTTTGATTGATTACATCTATCATTGATTACATCTATCTTTAATAAAATGTCCCATTAAATATATTTTTTTAAATTTTTAGGACCTGGGGCTTCTCAAACTTTGTATAGACACATCATGGGAACCCATTCTATTACAACGTAGATTGAAACTTAGTAGTTTAGAGCAGGGACCTGAAATTTTGCATTTCCAACAAGCTCTCAGTTGATGGCTTTGCTTATAGTTCATGTACCACATTTTGAATAGGAAAGCCTGAGCCAACACATTGGCATTTACTTTATTTTAAGTGGAAATACCTTAAATTAGGGAAAAATGGGCCTCGATCCTTACTGAGATCTGATTGCTTTCAGTTCTAGAACTATGAGGAAAGACATTCTAATTACATTCTATCAACCTGAGAAAACAAATCCTATACTCCAGGTTACTCTTGTTTTTTTTTGTAAGACTTCTTTTCAGATTTACTGACCTTTGTCAATAGTGAAGCCACATCTTTGTTTTGTTGTAAATTTATGAGGATAAGCTTATCAGAAGGGAAACATCATCTTGGGGTGCCTGGGTGACTCAATCGATTAAGCATCTGCATTCAGCTCAGTTCATGATTCCAGAGTCCTGGGATCAAGCCCCACCTTGAACTCCACATAGGGCTCCCTATTCAGTGGGGAGTCTGCTTCTCCCTCTCTCTCTGACCATCCCCCTATTCATTCTCTCTCTCTCTCTCTCTCTCTCTCTCTCAAACAAATAAACAAACAAAAAAATAAAACCTTTAAAAAAAGGAAGCTTCATCTTGGGAACAAAATCTGAAATGTTTTATTACCTTTCCTTTGCAAATTAACATAGATGGCCGTGTTTTCCATCTTGGAACGTCCAACCTATTATTTTATTTTAGCCCCTCATTCATTATTGGGTTTAAAATTTTGAAAGAATTACAGAGGTAAATTTAGCTTTTATATAGTTCCTTTTTCTTTGCATCCTGGAACCTTTCTCTCAGTAAAGCTAGTTCAGGAGGGTGAGGCATATTACTCACTGAAACAAGCTCACAAAATAACCTAAAGGGAATAAAGAGTCAAATTTTTAACTTTTGAGCTCTGAGGTAGACTATTATAAATCTATTGCAAAGTCAATAGTCTGAAAGTCAAAACTCTTTTGAGCTGGAATGCGTAGATTTTATTCAGAGAGAACAGTTTTGTTTTGTTTTGTTTGAATTCGAAAAAGATGGGCTCCGAATATCAAGAGCAAAACCTGGAGAACTCAGGGCACAAAGCTTACACAGACTAAGGGAAGACTGTGTGAATGCCATGAAAGCATTGTGCCCACTCACATGGAGCCAGTTTTGATCACTGGTTGAGAGAAGATCAGAGAGAGTGTGACTAGAACTTGGAGGCTGCCTGGAATCATGATCTGGATGGTGGGGATAAGGAGTGGGGCTGGGCAATTTTAAAGACGCAGATAAGTTTAAGAGAATCTAGGAATAGAAGACACATGTGACCTTCACAGAACAAAGGTTGGTGAGACTACAAACCTCTTTGGGAAGACCCATGTTTAGTGTATAGTTGAAGGGACAGAGCAGCAGAGGCTGAGAGGAGTACCTCTAATATTCTTGGTGGAGTCTCCCAAAGTCCTGTCCTCCTAAGATGAAGAAGGAGATCTCACAGCAAAGAAGACTAGGTCAGGATGTGGAGTGGATACGTGCTGGGGCTGGGTCAAGGTAGGTTTGAGACCATCATTAGAAAATATCAGAATCTTATGAAGGAGAATAGAAGAGATGAGTTACATACAACGTGGAGAGAACAGAGTCCTGGGCCAGATGCCCAAAAAGACAAATGGCCTTAGAGAAGGTAGACTATATCCAGAAAGAAAGGAAGGGAAGTTCAGATGGGAGTGGTGAAGAATTCTAAGGAGTGACTGTACTTGGCTGCATTATACTATACAGAGAGCAGGATTTAGAGTAGAACTGATTCGGGCAGCCCGGGTGGCTCAGCAGTTTAGCGCCGCCTTCAGCCCAGGGCATGATCCTGGAGACCTGGGATCGAGTCCCACGTCAGGCTCCCTGCATGGAGCCTGCTTCTCCCTCTGCCTGTGTCTCTGCCTCTCTCTCTCTCTCCTCTCTGTGTATTCTCATGAATAAATAAATAAAATCTTAAAAAAAAAAAGTAGAACTGATTCTGCTTAACTTGAGTTGCCAAGAGTAAGATACCGTGTCATCACTGGGAATGGAGGAATCAAGGCTAAATGAGCTAAATTAATTTAGCAGTATAATCATAAAGTTACAGTTTATTAACCTGAGTTCCACACCTATGTCAATTTATAATATCTGTAGTAAGACAATAATAATAATAATTCCAATAATGAATAAATAACTTCAATTTTAATTAGTAGGAAAAAACCACATTCCCATTGAATTTCAGAGTAGGAATCAACCTCAGGGATAACCAAGTTATATCATCCCTCTTCTTACAATCTTTGAATACTTTTCCTCTTTTTCTGCCTAGCGCCCTAAATCCTTCTTGTGGCCTGAGAGACCCCCAGGATCTTGCTCCTTGCCAGCTCTGTTGCCCCATCTTGTTCTGGTTGCCCTGTCACTCTATTTGTTCCAACCACATACTCATCTCGGGTTTTCAAACTTAACCTGCACTTTCCCACCTCAGGGCCTTTTCAGATGTGATTCTTTCAGTTTGGAAGATTCTCCCCTCTACCTTCAGGTCAAGTTTCTTTGTTAAATGCTTCCATAGCATCTTGCATTGATTCCTGATAGTACTTTTCACAATTGAAATATGTTCTTGTTGTTGTTGTGGACGACATAGGTCTTCCCTCATAGTCTGTGGACTTCAGTGCTTCAGAGACTAGGCCTATTTTTTTTTTTTCTGACATCCCAATGTATAGCACAGGCCTGATGTGGTACTCATTAATATTTGAGGAGTGAGCAAGCAAATGAGTGAATGGTATGATCCAGTAGTCTCATCAAGCAAATGAGTGAATGGTATGATCCAGTAGTCTCATTTCACACATGAAGATGTAGGGACTGATGAAAAGGAGTTTTCCAGATGTTGCTGAACTTTAACCAGAGGTGTTTTATTATATCTTGGGAAGAGAAAGGGAGGGAAATTTTCCCTAGTCCTCAAAGATGCTCATAAGAAATGTAAGAAATCAGCACCCCCATCTCCTACTGCTCTAGCACCTTTCTTATACATATTATGTTTACGCTTATTGGTAAAACCTGCTCTTAAAAGAATCATTGGTCGTATCTATATCACATCTTACATAAGGTATTATGGCTACAACATCACACTTTTATTTATTAGCAGCAAGTTGGTCTCTTTGGCTAGCTTCTTTAAATTTTGTGGGGTTTTTTTGAAAGATGAATACCCATCAGACCAACAATTGGCCTTTATAGGTAATTTTTTTCCATGTTAGCCAGAAAGCTACATGATATTTTGAAAAGCTGTCTGCTATACCATCAATAGTGAAGCAATAAAGACCATGGAGATAGCCATACATGTCACCAGACAAAATAAGATAGTCTCAGCTTGTATTCTCTTATACAAAATTACACAATTTTAAATTGCACTAAATTGGTACTAATTTGGCAATCTTAGCTTTGATATGCTTCCAGTCTTAAAATTCTAAGGACTATAGACTTGAGGTGAATTCACACCAGGTTTGAATGAAATGTATTTACAGCACAGTGGGAGAAAAGCTTTATTTTATTCCTGGTTTTCTCTATGCTTCTTGGTGTGGAACTAACCAAACCTTATCAATATTTAGCATCTCTTCCTTAAAAATGACAAGCTTTAGAAAAATAATTCAATATCAAGGTAAATAACCATAGCCCTGGCTGCCTAGGTAATGTTTTAAACACTGTTGAGGAAAGGGAACATTTCTCCTAAGAAAACCATATGAATGTCAGGCAACTATTTTTTTCTATAAGGCCTTATAAATAATAACTAACATTGTGCTAGGACAATAGAGGATTTTCTCAATCTCCTCTGGGCGCCAGGTAGAGTACTGGCTGTTAGCTCGCATTTATGACAAAGTATTATTTTTCTGCTAAAACAGATGGATTTTGAATTGACATTTTGACATCATAAGAAAATACATACTGTCCTTTCAAATACTCTTCTCGGATACACCAGGAAAGCAACTATTAAGTGAAATGTATGACAGCAGGACTTCATTCTACTTTTCTTATTCAAGTGTTTATTTGTTTGAATTGGCCATAGATAGGTTCCTAAGGATTTGAACTGTGTCAGAAATGATTTGATTTAAGTCAAACAACAAACATAGTCACACCTTGTCACTGCTCCCCAAATAACTTTTTTGGGGGTTGGGCCATGTCGATAGTCAAAATGTAATAAGTTTAGTAAAGCTTTCCTGGACATTGTCTCATTCGTAAGATATATTTAAGACTGGAAAATGACATAGGAATATTTACCAGATACAGATATTAACAAAACAATTTTTACTCCCATAAATGTGAGTATGGAAGTGCTTAGAGACAAGGATGTGACAGCTTGAAAATAGCATATAAATTATATAGCATACCAGATAAAGATATTACCAGAATAATTTCTGTATCTGTAAATGTAGACTTAGAGATATGTGAGAGTTTTGATTACAGAAATATTTACTCAGGGGAATTATCACAGTGGGGATTTTATTGTAACTGTGTGTGTGTTTCGGGTGGTTGGTAAAAGATTTATTGATTATTGCATTTAATTAGGTACAGGAGAATATTTAACTCTTTTTTATTTGAGAACTTCCCGCTATTCTTCATGTGCAGACTTCTACAAATTTTCACATATTTGAAATTTAGTTTTGTTTCTTGAACCAATTCCTAAATTCATTCCTTCGGATTATTTTCTATTCAGATAGGAGATTGTTTCTAATGTAAAAATGCACCGTATGTGTTTTGGCAGCCCAGTTGAAGATGTGTCTTCTGGTTTTATCTACCTTATCCATGCTCAGCTGCTGACTCTATGAGCCATTGTAGGAAGCTGTAGATCATTGCACCTTTTTCTTTAATTCTTCTGAAATCGTTTTCAAACATTTTGATAAGACCTGCCAGTCATTCATTTTCCCTTTCAAAAGGACTCAAAAGGCCCTGGATTCTCATTTGCATGCCTAATCCAGTCTTGTGTTATTGGCAGTACACTTTGCTTCTCCAACAGGAATTTAAGACTACAGAGAGGTGCTATTTTGTTGAGATAGTCAATGTCACGATAGGCAAAAAATTACTATTATTACTACTATTGATAAGCCTATGGCAGACATTTAGATGTGACTTTTTTTTCCTCAAGAACTTAATTTGTAAAGCTAGTTAAAAATTATATTTGGTTTCTATCAACTTTACCCTTTAAGAATTGTGTCTCTAAATCTTGTGGTTAATTCTATAATAAAAGAGTGTTTCAAGGTCTTCTTTCCTTTATGTGAAACCAGTCCAGCAAAGTGGAAGTCAGAGCTTTGGTTCTCTTCCTAGATGTCTCCTTATTTGAATGATCCAGCTTCTTCCATAGTGATTACAGCGAATCACATGAAAATGAATATGCCAAAGTATATGTTCCAGAAAGTTTGGGTATTTTAAAATTATCTCTTCATATACTTTAGACCTCAAATCTATATCAACCTTATAATTTAGTCAAAAGTAAGATGTTGTCAAGCAATTATTTTGAATTCCTGAAGTGTGCCAGGTACAAGCACTTTGTCATTTCAATCATACTGATGAAGACAACTCCATGCAGATGAGGTGCTTACCAAGGTTGAATAACTTGAGTAGTTATTGCCGATATATTAACTTGACTTCTGAATGACAGAAATGTGTGTCAAATTTGTGTCTTTCTGATTCCAGAGACCAAGATCTACTGAATTATTGGATTGGTTTCTCTCATGTTCATTTTCTTACCTCTAATGCTAATGGGGTTCTTTTAGACTTTGGTAGTGAATCTAAAGAAGATTCAGCTTTTTTTAGATACAAGCTGAATCTTAGGTCTTTAAGGTTTCTATTGCCAATGTCTTCCTCCTCCTCAATAGATTTTTTAAATGATTCAATAAGAGAACCAGTTTGGTTGAAACCTAAAATTTGAGATAAGAGACTCACTATTCATGCATTTCAAAATTCAAGCTTTCCCCCATCATATGCAACTATCTCTCATGGTATTTGGAGATAGCAGTGAGAGAACCTCAGGTTCTCAGCTATCAACCATATTTTATATGGTTGTTAATATTTTAAACATTTTACTAGCAATTTAACTGTTCAGTTTACTTCTGTTGGAGGGGGCCATCAAGAAATATAATTTCCAGTTGACCTGTGAACTGGATCTGGGCAATTGGAGGCTCCCCACCTCCTTGCCTGTCCTTGTAATGTGTGTTCTGCGTGGGTTCCCTGCTCCCAGAAGATGTTCCAGCCTTGAGATAGGAGTGTGTTGAGGCTATCTGGATTTGGATATGTGGCTAAACCCAGTTAGGGCATCTACCTAGAGCTGACTGGTGAGTGCAATCTACTTGCTTTGAGGCTGCCCAAGACAAGCCTCATGTGTCAGTTCCCTTGATTATTAAACCTGCCATCTACCAATCTGGAGTCATCTGCTTCTTTAGTCTCTCTCTACCCTCCATGTATGGAAGCCAGTGTCAGATTACATCAGGAAGTTCCACAGGAGGTTTCTTTTTTTTAATTTTTCTTTTATTATTATTATTTTTTAGATTGTATTTATTTATTCATGAGAGACACACAGAGAGAGAGGCAGAGACACAGGCAGAGGGAGAAGCAGGCTCCACGCAGAGAGCCTGATGTGGGACTCGGTCCCAGAACTCCAGGAACACACCCTGGGCAGAATGCAGACGCTCAACCACTGAGCCACCCAGGCATCCCCAGAGGAAATTTCTAACTAACAACTTTTACCACTTCTAAGGAGTAAAAGTAAATAGCTATCTTGTGAGATGCCTTGGCTGCTTTGCTTTTTCTCTCAGGGGCCCCTGTTACTATATTGGTCTAGAATTTGTTCTGAATTTCGGATAACAATTGACAAGTGAAGTAATCATTGATCATTAATATTTGTAGTGTTTCCACAGGGTATGTGATATAGATGGTGAAAAAAACCATACATCAAGAGATTTGCTAATACATAGATGGCTTATCAAACCCTTACTTGAATCATAGAACGATAGAGGTCAGTGATTCTTTTAGTTGAGGAGAATGAAGCCTAAAGGAAAGTAGAGCCAAGAAAAAATTGCATTTCTCCACAGAGCTGATCAGTGAAGGAGCCACGATTTAAAGTCCAGATGCTTGAGTTCCCATTCAATCCTTCTTTGTAGTCCATGATGTCTGGATGTCCCCCGAGTAGGCCATTGAATGTTTTTGAGAGGAGAACTGGTTTAGATATTTTCTTCTAGTCAGTTCTGAGTCTTTTAGGCAGAGATGAGGTATGGGTTGCTCTCTGGGATCGACCTTACATGGAATCCCCCACAGTTTTAGAGCAAGCTGCTTCCACACTGCCCTCACCCACCGCCCCACGAAGCAGTTTGTGTTGCTGCTGCAGGACGTCGGGAAGGGCTGCCAGTCCAGGACTATTCAAAGCTCTACACAGACAGGTGCAAGTTCCTCCTCATCAGTGACCCCAGGAGTTACCATGGCTCCAACATCATCCATGCCATTCCTAGTCAGGCACCAGGCTGAGACTATTTCCTCCTTACCCCACAGCTTTGGATAAGTGGAGATTGCTAGATTCACAGGGCAGATGAGGATACTGAGGTGCAGAGAAAGGAAGGGACTTGCCTGTGGTCACAGAGCCAGGAAACAGCTGGTAAGAACAGAGCACTGAAGTAGTTATTTCTTCTTCAGAGTGAAACTAAGAAAGGGGTTGAATTTTCCCATCTTACCCCATGAGGAAACTGAGGCTCAGAGAGCATAAAGAATTTGTTCAAGGTCATATAGCTGGTAAGGAGGGCTAAAAATAACAGCAACAAGAATAATAATACTAAGGTAACATGCTTGATAGTAACTCTATGTCAAACATCTCTGAATGATC
The DNA here is from genome assembly GCF_053574225.1 of Canis aureus. Classification (NCBI taxonomy): domain Eukaryota; kingdom Metazoa; phylum Chordata; class Mammalia; order Carnivora; family Canidae; genus Canis; species Canis aureus. The sequence continues at coordinate 7,754,625 of NC_135612.1, read as the reverse complement.
ACAGTTCTAGGGAAGTAGATACTGTTTACCCCTATTTTGCAGATGAGGAAACTGAGGACCCAGAAGTGAAGTAACAAGCAGAAGTTACATGGTTACTAAGTAGGGATGGAAGTAAAAGGAGCTAACCTTTATGTGTTGCCTTGCAATTTAATTCTCACATCCCTACTAGGAGAACAGGTGCCGTTATCTCCATTTTGAGGGAAATGGGGCTTAGAACAGTTATTTGATGAAGGTCACACAATTAATAAATGGAAATATAAAAATTGTAATAATCCTACCAATAATAGCAATAGTAAGCTAACATATATTGAGCACTTACTGTATGCTTAGTATTATATCATGTTCTCTGGCTCAGAGAGTTAAGGGACTTGTGTAAGACCACAGGGCCAGGAGTGGCAGAATGGGGATTTGAATTCAAATCCTTAGAGAGGAAGATTCTACTGCAAGAGGGGGATTGCTAAATACTGAGGCTCTTCAACTTCAAGGACATCAGCTATTTAGAGGTCCTCCTGGTACCACAGGCATTTGCAGTGTAGCTTCCTCACCTACAGTAGTAGTTGCTTCAAGACGGCATAAGCTCCATGGCAAGAACATCTCCCATGGTATAGCTCAGTGTTCCAGGCTTGCTGCCTACTCCTGGCAGACATCATGCATGGCATCAGGGTGCTGGCCCCTAAAGACAACAAAGTTGGATGCAAAGATGAAGAAGCCAGGGGATCTCAGGGCAGGGGCAGAATGGCTGAGGACAACCACCTGCAGAGAGTGTGGAAGGGAGTGGCCCTGTACCTTTACCCTCTGAGTCTCACTCATGTTGGTAGAACACCATCTTCAGGCCCCCTGCCCAAACCTGAGCACATCTCCACTGTTGGTGGATTTCTGTACGTGCCCTCCCCTCTCTGTCCCTGCAGTACCAAGAATGTTCTGCAGTGTGTGGGTGGGTGGGAGCAAGAGAAAGGACCCGAAAGGCCTTGGTCAGAGGCCTGGGTGTGAGGATGGTTCCCACTTTGTCCCACTAGCACCAAGGTAATTTGCCCCAGGACACCCACAACCCTGTAGCTTTGCTGGAGGCCTGGGAGGAGTCAGGAGTGGGTATAAACTTCCTGGCCTGACCCACAGAAAGAATAATTCCCAGACTTCTGAGACCTGTTAGTCCTATTTTACAGATTGAAAAACTGAGGTCCAAAAGAAGGAAAGGGACTCAAAACATTTCTATTTTTGTCCTCTGACTTTGTATATCTTATTTTCTACTCCAATATATTGTTTGTTTTGATAATATTTAAATCATTATGAAGAATCTATAGTTTATTTATTTGGATAAATGTAGAATCTGTGTATGTACTACAAGTCTTTTGTGTATGGTAGCTATTCAATGACTGTTGATTTGAATATTTTAATTAGAAAGACAACGGAAAGGAGTATCTTCATTCCATCTCAGAGAATCCATGAACCCTATTGATAAAGGGATTTAAACCAAAGAAAGGGCAAGATAATAAGCCCCACAGGTAGGAAGAAAGAGTATGCTAAGGATAACGACCCTCATACTATGAGATTTAGGGTCCCAAGGGATAGAGAAAGTGGATTTAAGAGGATGTGAAAGCAAAGGTGCCTATTCAGCTGCTGATCAGAAAATGACAGATGGATTCACTGAGAAAGTTGAAAAGGCACAGCAGAAGAAGAAAACAATACTATTATTTAAGGTAATGGAGACATTCTTCACAGATCGTTTCTGGAAAAACCAGCTGGCAAGTTTATCCTCTGATTGAGGCGCTGAATACTTTTCAATCAGACCACAATGAGTTGACCTAATAAAAGTTTTCAGAGCAAAAGTAAAGCAAAATAGAAGACATTATAGGCAGCAAGCTTTTTACCTTTGTAGATTTTGCAGTGCCAGTGAGCGATCACATTAGCCATCTTAAGGCAGTATTTCTTTAAGTGTCTAGGGGTATTCGGAGGCCCTTTCAGGTTTTGTAAGGTCAAAACTATTTTTATAGTAATACTAAGATGTTATTTGCCTTTGCCAGTTTTATTCTCTTGTGGATACACAATACAATTTTTCGAGAGGCTACATAAAGTGTGATATCACAACAGATTGAATGCAGATTTGTGAAGATAGCTATCTCCTATTTAATAAAGATACTAAAGAGGTTTCCAAAAATATAATAGAATGCCCTTCCTCTATTTTTTTGGTCTCGTTTGGAAATCTATTCATTTTTACTAAAAAATATTATTTATGTTAGCATATGATGGATATATTACTGTTCTCCTAAAAAAATTCAAAATATTTTAAAAATTCCTCAGCTTTAATTTCAAATGTGATAAATATTGATAGATGAAATAAGCATGAACAAAAGTCCTTAGCCTCCTCAATAATTTTTGTTTTTTAAACAAACATTTAAAAAAAAACAGATGACATGTTTTACTTCATTACTTCTTTATCAGAGACATTCACCATCTCCTGGTAATTTATTTACTTATTTTTTTAAAAGATTTTATTTATTTATTCATGAGAGACACACACACACAGAGAGAGAGAGAGGCAGAGATAGAAGCAGGCTTCCCGCAAGGAGCCCCATGTGGACTCAATCCCGGATTCTGGGATCAGGACCTAAGCTGAAGGCAGATGCTCAACCGTCGAGCCATCCAGGAGAACCATCCCCCCCCCCCCCGCCCCAATAATTTTTTGAAGTATAGAGAGATCCTAGATCCAAAAAGTTTTGGAACTTCTGTCTTTAGAGATATGAGGATATCTTCTCTAAAAACTGCCTATGAATGCTAGCGATTGCACATGATCACCAAGGTCCATTTCTCTTCTCCTTTTGGAAACATAGGAGGAGTATATACTTCCTAACAACCCTACAACTAAACAGACCTGTGTGACTAGTTCTAGAATGCATTGTGGGTACATCTAGAATGCAGTGGTACCTATTTGTCATTGTCTGTCAGAACATTTGATGACCAACATGAGATTTTTAGGAACTCTGTTTTCCTGCCATTGTGACCATGGAAGGCATGTGTTGACACAAATGTGCCAAATATTAACGCAGCCTGGAATCCTTAGCCAACCTTAGGAGAAGAGCTGCTCTGGAGGACCACCTAGACTGGCAGTAGACCTGGCCTGAGCTAGGAAAACAAAGTTTATAGTGATAAATCCCCGAAACTTACAGGCTGGTTGCTACTCTTGCATAAACTAGCCTAAACCTGACTTGCACCAACATGGTCAGATAATTTTAGGGGCTCATTACACTGAGAGCTCGGGGAGGGTCCTCATACGATTAGAATAAAAAGTGGTTCAGAATATTTTTTCAAAATTCTCATGTATTATTTTTTGATGCTTTAGAAGTAATTAAAAAAATGACATCAGGCTGTGTGTATCCAAAGTCCCTAATATAGGTAATATGTAGTTCCTTCTCTTTAGGAACATATGGCCAATTGCCATCCTTTTATTTTGGGTGCTTTGGGAAATCCAGAGCTCAGATGTAATAATCATTTGCATTTACAGAAATTTTCCTGTATAGTAGCTCACTGAATGATGGTTGTTAAATCATTACTGTGCAGTGTGCACTTTGTTGGGGATAATACAGTGACAAAGACAGTCTTCATTGTCACCATTGAACTTACAGGCAAGAACTTGAGGAAAGGAAAAAGGCGAAGTGTGTATGCCAACTGAGTTGGCACATCTTCCAGAACTTTCCAGGAAGTCCCCGTAAGACCTTTGGCTTACATCTTATTGAGCTTTCTTAGCTATGAGGAAGGCAGGAAATCACTGAGTTTTTGGTTAGGCACATTGATGCCCTGAAGAAAAGTGGTGCTTCCTAATAGGGTAGAAGAGCAGATAGGTATTGAGTAGGGAGCCAAGCATGTCTTCTGTACTTATCTTTGGCTTTTTTGAGTATCTCTCCACCCTGATTATACTAAAAACAAGAGTTCTCATGTACTGCCGAGGCATAGAGTCCTCAGTCCCTGGTGCTCCAGAATATCACTGTGTCCCCCAAAGCCCTGGTTCACAGTGATCTTTCTGCTTGTCATGTTACTTTGGAGTCTGGGACATCTTTGAAAACTGCCCATGGAACCATCTGCACCTATGCACCCCACAGTCATACTCACCCCTGGACTCTGCTCTGGGAGTCAAGCCCAGGTTCCCTTTGCTCTTGAACCCACAGACTTCTGTTCTCACAGTTTCTTTCTAATAGCGAGGGCATTGGCTTTCCTTCATGTTGTGAACCTAGTCATTTCGCCTACACCTAAAAGTCCTCTCCATCCTTTGGTAGCGGAAGGGTTTGTGGGCTATTTTTTCTGGTGCATCTCTCCATAAAGCAACATTGTCAGTACCAACTAACTATTTGAATAGAAGAGAGGGAGAAGAAACTACAAGTTGACATCACAGTATCATTCTACTGCATTGGTGACTGCTTTTCAATATAATGATGAAAGATTTCTGATATGCATATGCCCAGTGTACTGTGGGAAGCCCTAGGAATCGGTTCCAGGGGATCTCAGTGATGAGTTCCTTCAGAAGGGGTTGTCTAAACTGAGAAAGTAGTTTAATCTATCCAGTTGAAAATAAAAGAGGGGGAGGAGAGACCAAGGAAGGGGGAGAATGAAAAATATTTGAGAGAAAGGAAATAGCACGTGTAGAAACAAGAGAAAAAAAATGTATGAAGGAGGGGGATTGTCAGTAATTCAGTCTATGGCTTGAAAGGACAATGTAAAATAGAGAGTGGTGGTGATAGAGAGGGACAAGAGAGGAAAAGTTCATTTGGGTTTTATCCATGAGGAATCTGAGCAGCCCTAAAGATTATACTTTAGTAATATCTCTCTGGCTACGGTTTGAAAAATGGTTTCAAGTGGTATAAGAATGGAGTTAGGGAGGCCTTTTAGAGATATGTTGTAATTATTTTGATAAGAGATAATGTCAGGTTGACCTCATGTTATAACAGTGGGAAGGAAATAATTGAATGAATTGGAGGGTTATTATGGATAGCGAATAATTGCAGCATTACAAATCAACCTTTGTCTTTGGATCAGCAGTTGAGTGTGTGTTGGTGGCATTCTCTGAGACAAAAAAACAAACAAACAAAAACAAACAAACAAAAAAAAACAGGAGGAGGATTACATTCTATGAGGCAACTTCCCTCTCTAAAGTCCCTCCCAGTTTCCTGTTCTATATATTTTTGGAGCTTATCAATATGTGTTATATTTTATTTTTCTGAGTTTGTACATTTCCACTGCAATGGAAACGCCATGTGGGAAGACATTTGTGAAGGTTTTGTTCTCTTCTGTATTCCTGACTTCTAGAATAATGCCAAACACATGGTGGCTACTAAATAAATATTGGATAAATGGTTGAGTGATTGACTGCCTAAATGAGTAAGAACGGGTCAATAGTGAAATAAATATTGTTCAGTATTTAGACTTTGTATGTGTGAGTTGCCTTTTGACATTCTTTTGGGGATGTCCAGTAGACATTGGAGATACTGTATAAAGCTCAAATCATGAATTGATACAGAAATAGAACTTTGTGAGGACCTCAAAATATAAATGGCCTTTGAAATAATGAGTGAATGAGATGTCTAGCCTGTGATTCAGCTCTTGGTGAAAGAAAATAGCCTATTGATAGATATTCTTCTTTGTAGCTACCTCTATTCCTGATAGAAACTTCCTTTCTTCATCAAGACCATGGAAGACTCCTTTTTGAAGGCATCTTTTCCACACTTCAATCTCTCAATCTCTTCTTCACTAGGAATATAATCCCTTCACTGAGATGTATCAGTTCTTATATTTCATATTATATCTTTCATGTCATTTTCTCTCTCATGGCTTAGGTTACTTAGGTACATGAGGACCTTATAAGATTTGATGATTGATAACTAGGAAGTTGCCAGAAGCAAAGACTACTTATCTTGTACTCTTTCCAGTCTTATATAAATGCTCTTGGAAAATGTTATACTCACCTAAGTATTTTCTGTTTTTTTTTTTTTTTTAATTATTCCTTTTTACATTTTTTAAATGTCCCACACTTCAATGATTTTTCTCAGGAGAAAAAGTTTAAGATATCAGACAGATATTTCCTTTTTTTCTTTTTTTTTTTCTCTTTTTAGGTGGAATTAGCCTCTAATTTGCCACTCTTTGAAATAATAGGGAACTTAAAATCTTCCTCATTAGTCAGAAGCAGAATCAAATTTCATGAATCAGTTCTACAAGGTGGCTCTCTATAGAAGTTGTTTTGGGGGTGACTTAAACTATTTTTTAACTTTATTTTTTAGAGTAAATATGAGAGGAGCCCTCAGATGGGAAAGTACTGATGCTCATAAAAATGGCCAGAAATGTTATGTGGCTATGGAACTAATGGGGGGCAGGCATCACCAGGCAACAAGGTATACCACGGGAGCCTTAGGAGTCTCAAGACAGATTCATAAGGTGGGGGATAAATTGACTGACTTTAGTGATAGTAAGAAGAAATATTTCCAGATTTTATATGACAATTAGAATAATTGTTTCCTTCTACCTTCTAGTTAATTGAGAGTGTTTCTATGTAAGAGCTCACAAGAGCTTGAGGGTTGGGTATATGAAAAAGCAAACTATCTACCTAGTATTATCTTTTCAAGAAATTATGCCAAGTTATGCTGAAATTCTTTAAAAGTCATCCAGCCTCTTGTGGTAGACTTCTGTTCACCCAGTATGAGGGATGGCTATTGGTTGTTATAAAATTGTTTGCAGTCGATCTATAAATGACTCTGGAAACATGAATGAAACCATTGAAAACTTGACTTTGCCATGAAAATTGTAACATTTGTGAAGTCAAGGACTGTGCATTATTTTTTAAAATACTATTCATCATATATCATAGCACCCCATCCACATAAATGGGGTTAAACAAATATTTACTGATCATCCATTTGTTAATTACACAAATAATTTGAAATCATGCTTTAATAACATGATTTTTTTAAAAATAGAAGCTCATTATTCAATGTATGCAGAATGTTTGTTTTTAGCTTTTAAATCCCCAACTTGGAAGTCTTATAGGTAAAAATTTTAGGTGCAGAGTACTATACCCGGAAGTTTATTAGTAGAGTTTTAAATGGAACCAAGGACTTTATATTCTTAGTCTTTGTATTGGATAATAGAAATGATTCTTAAAGTGTGTGTGTGTGTGTGTGTGTGTGTGTTTCCTTGTGGGTAGCATAAGCTCTTGGGGAATCAGTGATTCCTCAACTGTAAAATGAATAGTTTTCTCTTTATCTTGAAAAAACAAAACAAAACCTCTTGGAGATCAGATACTCATTAAGGGAAGGGTTTGAGTGTAAAACATGGATCTACCCATTTGTGGTGCAGTTCCTAGATAGCTGTTTGAAGCTCTAAGCAGAGGTCTCTGTATTCTTCACCTTACCCTCCTTCATCCACAATCATAAGAAATTGTGACATAGTTTTAAAAGCTTTTAAAGTAATAATTTAATCTTCTGTCTTTGAAGGAAGAGGTGATGATAAAATAATTATTGTCCATAGAAACACCACCAGCTCTTTATTGAAAATCCAGTAACAAATTGCACATGGAATCAAATAAACATCATCTATTTCCTTCTAGCTTGAAAGTCTCCGTGAGTTCCAAAGGCAGATTGTTCTTTAACCCACCTTCCAAAAATATGTCTATTTTTTTTTAATCCCTAACACCAATTCTTGGCATTGGTGAATAAAATGATTTTAGATTCAAGCCCGTTTCCTACCTCAGGCTTAACATTGAAGTTACAGTTTTAATAAAATGATTCATTTTGGAGAGGTAGGCAGCCAAGCAATCATGTTGGATACTGGCTATTTATTAATAATAAATGTGAAATACCCAGAGAAAATATACATTCTTAAGTTAATCAGACAAGTGGCTCAGGAATGACAACACAAAGTCTTTCAGCTGTTCCTTGAAAACACTGGAGCCCCCAAGTTCAGTATTGATTGAAAAAAATCTGTAAGCTCAGGCATGGAATGCACAATGAATCTCTTTGTAGAGTCTACCCAGTGAACGTGTTTTACGTCAATGTATGTGCATGTACAGCACAAGGAATCTCTATCTAGGAAAAGTGTAACTTGTGGTTAAAGGACTTGCTCAAGTGAGCTAAATTACTTTCAAGTACCTGGCTCTCAGTAATGCCGTGTGATTTAATGTTCCTCCTCCTGATCCATTCACTTCTATGTGACAGAAACTTCCAAGGAAGGTCAGTGGTATATCTAAGAGATTATGACAGCTGAATTATGGTTTCAAACAGGTTTGGCTTTTATACTACCCTAGAAAATGAAATAGCTTTTGATTTATAGTCATTTTACATTAATATGCATTTCTCTCTTGTATTTCACTTGAAATTAGGCAGGCCCGGTTTATACATTCCACATTACTTCTTGAGATGCCTTCCGAATTACATATTTTAAACAAATCATTCTGACTAAGTTGACATCAGGTGCAAACAATGAGGGAATGAGTAAGAGGCTCTGAATTTCCCTAGCTGTTAATAGCAAAGTTAAAGACATCAAGACTTCTGTATGACATGTTAGTCATGGTATATTTCTCTGTTAATGATCTTGTACCCAGCAAAAATTTAAAAAGCACCAGCTTTGAGGTTCTATGATATCCATCCTGAGGTTTTGGTTTTTTTTTTAATTATGAAAAATTTGGGAAATAAACTTTCATGGTTTCTGGGTCTTTGATGATAGGAAACTGAATCTCAAGTTTTATAAACATACCAACAGCAGAAGAGAATGCATTTTCTTCTTCCTGATAAGATGTACTATTTCCCCTTCTGGATGGTCTTGTGATTTTTCTTATTATGGCTGACTGGATAGAAACTTCACATCCCTCTGCATCATTTTTCAATCTATTCTGGATGGCTTTCAAGGGCACTTCAATCCAGGCTTTAGAAAGATAGGAAGAATGTCAACTGGTAGTCTACAATCTTAGCACTATGGTTGGCTGCAGCGTTTTGAGCTTCAAGATATGCCACTCTGGATTCTCTTAAGTCTAGGTTTGAGTGTAAAAAGAAATGTATTTAATAACACAGAAACACTAACTTACATTTGCACTCCATTTACTGCATGGAAGAGTGGACCTAGTATCACTAATTCGTTGATTTATTTAACAAATGTTTGTCATCTGCCTGTTGTCTACCAGATATGTTCAAGAAACTGAGGATACAGAAATGATTACAACAATCTCCATGCCTTGATAGCACTAATTTTCACTAATGAATTAATAATGTTGTTAGTATTATTCATTGAAATCAACTCTGAACACTTGAGTTTCTATTACTTAATGAAATCTCACAATTTCATATCATAAAAGGAAGGGCAAATTAGGAGAGAAAGAATAGTATTATATATGAATAATAGGGGTTGAAAGGAAGGGAAAAGTTCTGCAGGAGGCAGTGATGAGGCCTTCACTCATGCTTCATCCATCAGGAATGACCTTTCCTTGCTGCAAGGACACTTTTCTTATATTTTAGTTCAGATAGTGACTCATTCCTCGTAAACCAAATGCTTCCTGCCTGCCTGATATATTTATCTAAATTATGTGTACTAAAACATCTCTTTATAGTATTCAGAATGCTCAGTTTGAGGAAACTATTTTAAATACAGAATTATATGTTTTTGCCAAAGAAAGAGACATGGGACCCCATTAAAAAAAAAAAAAAGATGACCTATAATAAAATTGCATAAAAATATCCTCACAACCATGTGAAAATACTTAAATACAACTAAGTTCTTTGTCAATAGAAAGTTTGCAGTTACTTTGGAGCATTAGAAGATTTTGCTCTTACAGGGACCATTTAACCAGGAGCTCTGATCCCCACAGCAGGAAGTATTTTTCCTTTAATATTACAGATTTATGCCTGAATGCATGAAGTAGTTTGTGCTGCTAGAGCTGATGATCCTCCTACTATTCTTGTCTTTTCAGCCAAACCTCGTTTAAAGATCAGGTCTATGCAGGCCTGCTTCCAGCTTAATCTGAACTTCCCCATGTATTGCTGTCTGCATCATCATTACTGATTTGCTATTTACTACTGCATTATATGCTTCCCTAAACATTGCTCTGTGCCTACCATGTGTCATGTTTCAATCAACAAGCTATAAGTAAATAAGTAAGAAAAGCTCTTTCACTTTGAAGTTTGCAGGTTAGTGTATTTATTCTTAACTATAGATGAGCATTAGACTCAACCGAGGACTTTTAAAAAATGTGGATTCTTATTCCTCACCAAGTCTGACTGGAGAATTATATCAGTACCCTAAAAATTTTCTTTGTGTGATTTTATTGCATATCTGCACTTGAAAGTGGAAGGGATGGCACTGAAAACAAATAGGTACTATACAACAAATATCATTGCCTGGGGACAGCATATAGTGTGCTTACAGATGGGAGGGTGCCTAGCTCTGTGCGGGCAGGTCATCTGACTAGGAAATGATATTTGAGCTTAAAGATGATCAGAATTAGGTAGAGCAGATAGGGAAGGTCAATGTATGCAAAGTGCATAGAGGCATGAAATAACTAATGTTATAACAGTTTTCTAGTACATAGGAAAATTCCAAGAGTTGTGTAGTGAATACATAGTTACCTTTACCTATATCCCCAAATTGTTAACATTCTGAAATAGTCTTTAGAAACAAACAAAAAACAACCCACAGCAGAAGAACTAAACCAAACACTATCCAAACAGCAGACTTTTAGCTTTTTCTTAAAGCAGATATCAAGGAAATAAGTAAGGCAGTTGATGTTCTAGTTCTACTTTTCTTAATACATAAATAATATGCCTTTTAAAAAATTAATGTCCCCCTATCAAAATAATCTTACTGCATTTATGAAACAACAGTCTAGCTAATCTGTACAGTTTTATATAATTCTAAAAGTCTGATTCTGTATGTGTGTGTGTTTTGCTAACAACATAGACTAAACATATGATTTGCTCTATATAAATATATCTATTTTAAGATAATATTTAATGAAAACCTCACTTCCTCCCTGCAATCCCATTTTATTTTTAGATTTTATTTATTTATTCATGAGAGACACAGAGAGAGAGGCAGAGACACAGGCAGAGGGAGAAGCAGGCTCCATGCAGGGAGCCCCATGTGGGACTCAATCCCAGGACCCCGGGATTATGGCCTGAGCCAAAGGCAGACGCTCAACTACTGAGCCACTCAGGTGCCCCTGCATTTCCTATTTGTGAGAATTTATTGGCATATCTCTTTGGGAAATTATTTGATATATTCTAGTTCTGAGATGCGTGTTTGTTCTTTGTGGTAATATTGAAGAAGGACAAAGAGACTGTCAATAAAGTAGTTATTTGACACCTGATATATAGCAGTACATTTTCTATTAGAAATTTGAAAATGAGTGGCTCTGGAGAAAAGAGCAAGAGTTAATATTTAAGATGACAATTTTTTTTTCTGGACATAAAGGTAAATGTCAAAGATAGGCAATATATCAGCTTTCATATCAGTTTTTGGAACCATATATTGCTTATATTCAGGAGCATACTTTTTGTTCATACTCAATCCCATGTTCTGTATTGAATTGTCTTTGATTTTAATTATGTAATATATGCTATTAGAGCATTGATAATCTCATGAAATAAATAATTTAGGCTAAAATGTTTCTCAATTACCTTCTAAGACATATGTCTCATAAAACCCTATGTAACATCATTTAGAAATTGTCCTAAAATATCATTTTGGTTCATAAAATTGTTTCAGAATTTTTGGAATTATTCCAACTTGTTAATTGATTTTCTCTGTATAATCTAAGAATGTATTTCTTGAGCGACGCACAATATACATAAAAGCAAACAGCCATATTATATTAGATGTGTCTGTATTAAGAAAATTATTAATTCAGGAAATAGAAAAGTTGTCAGAAGCGCTGAAGTCGGTTTTAGAGTTCTGCTCAGTGTTCAGCATTATTTTATTAGTCATCACATTAAATTGAAACCATTTGAATATGCTTTTGGTAGCTTGTTTTCCCTCAAAACAGATAGTACTTATGGACTACAGATAGGTGAAACTTCTGCAACATTACATGTTATTAAGGTTTAACGTTTGTGGTTGTCAGATGAGAACCATTAAATGCAGATTTCTCTCAGGTGTCCATGCCGTCAGGAATGATTTTCAGGATAGATATTCTAGTTTGATGCATGTATTAAATCATTTCTGCAGTGATTCCACTTCTTTTCCTTTGGGCTGGACTACCGGCTATCTCTATGTTGGATATATGGTGACTTACCAGACCTATAAATGTGGAGCCTGATCTGTGGCTCTAGAAAGAAAAAATAAAGTGTTGGTCACCTCAGGCATTTAGACTGCTGCTGGTAAGCAAAAGATATTTATAAACACTATCCCTTGAGCAGGGTACTTGTCCCAGATTTCCAGTGTATCCTCTGTTGTCTTGATTTAGGGACCTCTGAATAATGTATACACTTTCTTATATGTTAACAGGCATATTTGCATTAAAGGATAGCTGCTATTATTATTATTATTATTATTATTATTATTATTCTCAAAATCAATACTAAGATTTTTGGCTTGAAGCAGATAGTCTTTAAAATTTTTCACTGCCCAGCATGAATTTCCATTTTTTAACAATATCCTTATTTTTGTGTGTGAAACATTATCTCTTTCCCATTGTATGTAGTCCAGAAGGGAGAGTTAACCATATGGCACTATTTTATGGCTTACTGAAGCTAGAAGTTCCCTACATCTCAAGACTTGTATATGCTTACAGGGTACATGTGAAACCAAAATTTAGCCAAATAGAGTCCCTCTTCTAGGATTATAAATCTTGAGTAGAATAAAACAGGATAGAAGAAATAGCTAGAACCCATTCATTCCAGCATTTTTTTTTTTCTTACAGAAAAGCACTTCTAGTCTGGGTTCTTGCTCTGATTCTAAACCTGCTTCTCAACACTCATAAAACAATCAATGTGATTCATCATATCAGCAAGAGAAAAACCAAGAACCATATGATCCTCTCATTAGATGCAGAGAAAGCATTTGACAAAATACAGTATCCATTCCTGATCAAAACTCTTCAGAGCGTAGGGATAGAGGGAACATTCCTCGACATCTTAAAAGCCATCTACGAAAAGCCCACAGCAAATCTCATTCTCAATGGGGAAGCACTGGGAGCCTTTCCCCTAAGATCAGGAACAAGACAGGGATGTCCACTCTCACCACTGCTATTCAACATAGTACTGGAAGTCCTAGCCTCAGCAATCAGACAACAAAAAGACATTAAAGGCATTCAAATTGACAAAGAAGAAGTCAAACTCTCCCTCTTCGCCGATGACATGATACTCTACATAGAAAACCCAAAAGTCTCCACCCCAAGATTGCTAGAACTCATACAGCAATTTGGCAGCATGGCAGGATACAAAATCAATGCCCAGAAATCAGTGGCATTTCTATACACTAACAATGAGACTGAAGAAAGAGAAATTAAGGAGTCAATCCCATTTACAATTGCACCCAAAAGCATAAGATACCTAGGAATAAATCTAACCAAAGATGGAAAGGATCTATACCCTCAAAACTATAGAACACTTCTGAAAGAAATTGAGGAAGACACAAAGAGATGGAAAAATATTCCATGCTCATGGATTGGCAGAATTAATATTGTGAAAATGTCAATGTTACCCAGGGCAATATACACGTTTAATGCAATCCCTATCAAAATACCATGGACTTTCTTCAGAGAGTCGGAAAAAATCATCTTAAGATTTGTGTGGAATCAGAAAAGACTCCGAATAGCCAGGGGAATTTTAAAAAAGAAAACCATATCTGGGGGCATCACAATGCCAGATTTCAGGTTGTACTACAAAGCTGTGGTCATCAAGACAGTGTGGTACTGGCACAAAAACAGACACATAGATCAATGGAACAGAATAGAGAACCCAGAAGTGGACCCTGAACTTTATGGTCAACTAATATTCGATAAAGGAGGAAAGACTACCCATTGGAAGAAAGACAGTCTCTTCAATAAATGGTGCTGGGAAAATTGGACATCCACATGCAGAAGAATGAAACTAGACCACTCTCTTTCACCATACACAAAGATAAACTCAAAATGGATGAAAGATCTAAATGTGAGACAAGATTCCATCAAAATGCTAGAGGAGAACACAGGCAACACCCTTTTTGAACTCGGCCATAGTAACTTCTTGCAAGATTCATCCACGAATGCAAAAGAAACAAAAGCAAAAATGAACTACTGGGACGTCATCAAGATAAGAAGCTTTTGCACAGCAAAGGATACAGTCAACAAAACTACAAGACAACCTACAGAATGGGAGAAGATATTTGCAAATGACATATCAGATAAAGGGCTAGTTTCCAAGATCTATAAAGAACTTATTAAACTCAACACCAAAGAAACAAACAATTCAATCATGAAATGGGCAAAAGACATGAACAGAAATCTCAGAGGAAGACACAGACATGGCCAACATGCATATGAGAAAATGCTCCGCATCACTTGCTATCAGGGAAATACAAATCAAAACCACAATGAGATCCCACCTCACACCAGTGAGAATGGGGAAAATTAACAAGGCAGGAAACCACAAATGTTGGAGAGGATGCGGAGAAAAGGGAACCCTCTTACACTGTTGGTGGGAATGTGAACTGGTGCAGCCACTCTGGAAAACTGTGTGGAGGTTCCTCAAAGGGTTAAAAATAGACCTGCCCTACGACCCAGCAATTGCACTGTTGGGGATTTACCCCAAAGATACAGATGCAATGAAACGCCGGGACACCTGCACCCGATGTTTCTAGCAGCAATGTCCACAATAGCCAAACTGTGGAAGGAGCCTTGGGGTTCATCGAAAGATGAATGGATAAAGAAGATGTGGTTTATGTATACACTGGAATATTCCTCAGCCATTAGAAACGACAAATACCCACCATTTGCTTCAATGTGGATGGAACTGGAGGGTATTATGCTGAGTGAAGTAAGTCAATCGGAGAAGGACAAACATTATATGTTCTCATTCATTTGGGGAATATAAATAATAGTGAAAGGGAATAGAAGGGAAGGGAGAAGAAATGTGTGGGAAATATCAGAAAGGGAGACAGAACATAAAGACTCCTAACTCTGGAAAATGAACTAGGGGTGGTGGAATGGGAGGAGGGCGGGGGGTGGGAGTGAATGGGTGACGGGCACTGAGGGGAGCACTTGACGGGATGAGCACTGGGTGTTATTCTGTATGTTGGCAAATTTAACACCAATAAAAAATAAATAAACCCACTTCTCCACAACTCCATCCACTTGGTAGTGCCCTGATGTTCTTCCAGTAAGTTTCGTTTTATTTACATTTATTTAGAATGAGTTTCTGCTGTTTGCAAACAAATTAATATAGGACACACTGAAGTTAAGTTGCATAGTCAAATAACACCAGTACCTTGAACAAGGAAATTAATAAAGCTTTTAGGCTTCTAGTCCAGACTTTTGTTGGTGTCTGGGGACTATCAATTAACTGCCACCTTTTTTTGAATCTTTTTTAAACTTTGAAAAGTCCTTTTGCTCTTGACCTTCAGAAATGAACAATTCTAATAAAATATTAAAAGATACAGACCTGATTTATTTTAGTAGAATGAAAATGAAAGGGGAGAGGTTTTTTTTTTCTTTTGCTTGACAATATCGATGTCTACTTTCCTTTAATTTTAATGCAGAAGCTGTCAGTGTACATTAGAGACAACTCAGTAAATCTTTACAGAGAGGAGACATTGAAAAATATTCTCCTGATTATCCATTTCCCCCTTGAGACCAGAACTACACTACACATGATCTACAATGTGCTTCAACCAAAATGGAAAATATAGCTAATTACCATTTTAGTCAAACACATCAGGGATTACAAGAAAACAAAAACAAAAACAAAAGGTAAGCAAATAAAACCTATTTCTAATTATCCAGGGAGAGAAACTTCCATTTGTGAATTATGTTTTCATAGATCTTCCTGTTATCCATCCCCCTCAATCTGTGAATGTATGTGGGTGTGGGTGTTATCATCTGTTTGAACCTTTTGCTCATCTGCAACAAAAAAGAAGATTCATAGGTAGGATTTTAGCCCACAGTGTTCTAATAAAGGGGTAGATGGAAAGCAATCGCTTCTATTGAAATGATGGCCATTTTATTCAATTTCACTGATATACATACTTTACATAAATAAACTAGAGAGCTTCTTTAATATTCCAGCAATTTTCACTGTAGTGGAGGAATTTGGTCCTGGTTACAGTGTAGCTGCTTACTTCCTGTATGACCTTGGATACATCACTTAACCTTTCTCTTCATGCTGCATAATGAAGTGCTTGGATTAAGTGATCTCTAAGGACTTTCTTCCTCTAAAACGAGAAAGGTAGATATGGTTACAAATGATTGTCAACATATGCATCCCCAGGATCGATTTCTTCAGCTGAGTGAAGTCAAATTCTGGTAACTAATCTACTTTTCTGTGGAAAAAAGCCAGCAACAGAGATTGTGTATAATTTGCTGTGTTTCCTCCGTATTAGTTTTAGGCTTAGATAGGGTGTCTCTTCATGCAGGGCAATCTTTACTTAAAATATCTCATGAACAGGATGACTCATCTAGTTTTAAAATTAAATCGTAGTGGCCAAAACATGGTATTTGAATCAGATCCTCTGAGTTTTAGGATGAAATTGGAGGCTTAGTGCTCGCTATTGCTTTTGAGTGGTTTACTAGCTTGAATATAAGACCTTTGTGCTCTGTCTGTGTGAGGAAAGTATTTTACAATGTAGAGTACCTTGTGGTTTATCTCTCAAAAATTCTTTTCTATATATATCAGAATAAGTTTAATTTGACAAACATTTATTGAGTACCGGGGATGGCTGTGGAAGATAATGGTACAAAATAAAATGATAGCCGTAGTATGCAGTAGTAGGCTGCCCCAGCCCGCTTGCCGAATATGCCTTTCCAATCTCCAGCTCCTTTTTTTTCACTCTACCCATACATTAATTTCAAGGTAACTTTCATATCCTTGATTTTTTAGTTTTCCATTAGTTTTCTATTTCTCTATCCCAGCCTCATTTTCTTCTGCATTTTATCCTGAAACTGTGCACCTCATTTTCATCTCCTTTCTCCAATAGCCTCAGCAGCTTTGTCTCCCTCTGTTTCTCACTGCTTGCACGTTGAAACCTAGTCGTCAACCTGGATTATCTGTTTAACTATGTTTGGACAACCGACCACCGCTAAAGGAAATCACATAGCTGTGGAAGGATGGGCCAGAACAGATTTATAGTTTCTAGCTTCAGTTGGGTACTTAAATCTTCCTGGAAATCCTTTAAGCTTTTCATCAGTCTCTCTTCTATGCGTTATTATTCTAGGCTCCGATAATTCTTCTCAAATTCCCTAGCCTGCTCCTATCCTTTGATTCACAGAAGTTGACTCTGCTTTGGAATTCACAGAGAAAACAGAACAGAGTAGCAGGACTCTTCTAGTTTCTCAACATTTCTGTGTCCACTCAAGCTTTTCTCTCCTTCTCTCCTTTCCTTCTCAGAGGAAGCAGACATTCTGCTAAAAAAAAAAAAAAAAAAAAAAAAAAAATCCCTCCTACTTTGCTATGGGTGCCATCATCCCTGTTTCCTCAGGGCATCAATCCATCAAATATCATGGCTGACTCTTGTAACTGCAAGATTCCTATAACTACTCCTTTCAATACATTTCCATCTCTCCAACCGAAAACAATTAATGAACCCAGAACTCATTTCAGTCTGGTATATTTTTCTAGGCAGCGCACCATATAATTCTGTCCATTAACAGCCAAGGGTTTCAAAAGAATACCTTTCATCTCTTACTCATGCTTCTTATGCATAACTCACTGTTATTAGAATCCCATCCCTGGAAATTGCTGGAACTACTTTTGCCAATATTGCCAAAAACTTCCAATTGTAAAATCGAACGATTTATGGTATTTATATAATTAATTTCTGAGTAGTATTTGGTAGTAGAGTTGACTTTTTCATTTTCTTCCCATTAAAGTGCTTTCTTCTCTTGGCCTCTTTGTTTTCTTCATATTTTTTGAATTGTCTATCTTAGCATCCTTTTGGGAGATATATCCTCCACCATGCTCTCTGTTTTTGTGTTTCCCATGGTTTCATCTGAAGCCCATTGCCTTCTCAAAAAGTATACTGAGTGACAAAGGTGCGGATTCTGCTACCTTTTCTGTCACCCGAGTATTACCATCAGCTGATCCTGTGGTCTCCTCAGGAAGGAAAAGCTTGGGAATCAGGTTTCTGAGAAGACCCATGGCTGTAACAAAGAATTATAGATTAATGACTCACAATGCCTGACTCAAACACAGACTTGCTCCTGTGCTTCTTAGCATGTCTCCCAACAGTTCTATGATCGCTCCTGTTTACTGGCCAGTGGTACCTCAAATTAAACGTGTTTAAGACTAAACATCATAATATCTCTGTCCTAAATTAACGGTTTCATTCTATCCCCCCCTAGTGAATGGTACTTCAGTTTCATCTAATTTTGTGAGCTAAAAATTGGGAGTCATTTTTATATTATTCTAGCCCTCCTCATTCCTACTATTCGCTAAATCCTGTCAATTTCTAAATGCCTCTTCAATGAATTCAGTTCGCTCCATACTCAGACTCTATCTTAGCTGTGTTAGCTTTATTTTTTTTTTATTTTTTATTTTTTTTATGATAGGCACACAGTGAGAGAGATAGGCAGAGACATAGGCAGAGGGAGAAGCAGGCTCCATGCACTGGGAGCCCGATGTGGGATTTGATTCCGGGTCCTCAGGATCGCGCCCCGGGGCCAAAGGCAGGCGCCAAACCGCTGCGCCACCCAGGGATCCCATGTGTTAGCTTTGTTTCGAATAAATATCAACTGTATTATTTCAGTAGGCTTATCATGAATGCTTTTGTCTCTCACTTAGCTTCTCTTTATTCTTAAAGATCTAATTGTTCACACTCTCGTGTGAAATCTTTAAATTGTTCTTTATTACATTTAAGATAGAATTTAAACAATCTTGGGTACAAACAAACAAGCAAATATGTATTTGTCTTGTTCTGTCCTTCCCATGTCTTTCCTTCCATGCAGCCCCTTTTTGGACCATACCCTAACGCATGCTTTTTGAATTTTCTGTGTCTCTGCGCTATAGTCCCTTAATACTTCCTTTCTTGCTTTAGGAATCACTGTAGATATAATTTTGCAAAAGCATTTTGATGGTCCCCAGCAATCGACTCCCAACCACACCTACTGAATTCTTTTGTGCTGCCCTTCTCACACCTTGTTTTTATCTGCTAGTATATCACTGACGATGCAGTATCCTCAGTATATTTTAATAGTTTGATAACTTTCTGTTTGTTTGTGAAAATGTGAGACCTTTGAGGACAGGACCTGTATCTTTTCCTGAGTGTCTAGCATCTTGTATAGTGCCTCTGAGATATAGCTAATACAAAATAAAAGGCTGATAAATGAATTAACTCTAGTGGCTTCCAAAGTCCAATGAGTTCTATAAAAATACTTTACAAATTTGTAAGGTGAGTGTGATTTTAAAGGTGGGTGAGACTGGTCATTCATGGACCTAGAGCTCTGTTTTTAACTACTGTCCACCATAAATTTATAAATGACACAAACCTTCTCTAATCTCACGTTAGATAGCATGTATTTATATCAGAATGATGTGAACAAGTTTGCTGATGATTAATGAGTTCGGTGGAAAAAAATGTGCCTTGCGATGTCAGGATAATATAATTTCTTTGTCTGGACAGGTAGTCAAGTTTCCCACAGAAGTAGCTAGGGAGATATTTATTCTTAGTCTTTTCAGACTCGAATGGCTTATTCAAGTTAACTCCTGAATCTGCTTTCTGCCAATGGTCACAAGTCATAAAAACTGTTCCACAAAACTCCTTCAGTTTGCAATATTGACTTTCCTGTCCACTAACTTTATTCTGTCTCTTGATTGATCTTAGTTGCCCTTTGGATTCAGTACAGTTTTCTTGCTACAAACTTGGACAATAAATATTGTGGTTCTAAATCCCAGTTACATAGCCTGAGGCTTCTTTTGGTGTAACCCTTCCTTGGTTAATCTAGGCCAGTGTTTCCCACTATGGCTGTATACTATAAATATCTGGAGTTTAAAAATCACAGATTAGCAGTTTCCAGGCCAGACCAATTAGAGAAATCCCTGGATATAGAGTTCAAGCGTGGGCATTTTTAAAAAAGTCAAACATGAGTATTATTGACAGAGACCCAGTGGCCTAACACAGTGACACTTTTGTATTTTAAAAGCAGAAAAAAAAAGCTACAATCCTCTGTTCTTTGGAATAGGGAGCTGAGAAGAGTCTGTAACTCAGTACGGAAGTATAGTTTTCGATCAAGGCAATGTTTTACTAAAAATATTCACAGATAAGTAGGGAAAAGGAAGTTTTAGAATGGCACCATAAATAATTCACAAAAATTACAAGATCTTTGATTCAATCTAAGTGTGTTCCTAGAAAAACCAAGTTGATAAAATCTCATCTAAAACTTTTGATGTGGAAACAAACATATAATGATACATGAACTTTTATTTTTTTCTCCTGATTGCATTGAGTAGAGGATATGTCTAAGATTTTTAGTTTCCAGAGGTTCAATTCATTTTTCTTTCCATTCAAACGTCAAGTTTCCTCTAATTGAAATTCAATCTAGTAGTAGTAGTAGTAGTAGTAGTAGTAGTAGTAGTAGTAGTACCAAACTGTAAAAAGCTATTAGGAACATAAACTCATTGATTTCCATTAATGGCATTAGTACAATAAAAGTTTGTCTCCAGCATTTTTGTTTCTGGGGAGCTCTAAGAGCTGAAAAGCTTAATGTCTGAACACATTGTTTTTATTTGCAGGACAAAAATGAAATAGGTTTACTTTGAAATTAGAAATTGCTAATCCTATTTCCTAGAGTTGTTAACAGTGAGTCACTGTTTACAATTGGATTATCCACTGAACCAAGGGCCGCATACCATGTGTGATGGAAATTGAAAAAGCCTGTATGACTAGCTGCCATTGATTTTATGTTACTGCTCAATGGTAAATGTGGCATCTCTTTAACACTATACTCTATAGTTCTAGTAAAGTGCACTTTCACGATTAGAAGCACATGAAAGTAAGTCCTTGGTGAGGAGAAAATTTTAAATACAATTATAATATTAAGGAGACTGACTTAACTTTTGGCTGTCCCAAAATAATAATTATTTTTTCAGGAAAGCATTTTATAAAAATATGCAGGTGTTATCAAAGTCATCATGTCTTTCTGGGAGATAACTTTTTTTTTTCATGTTGTTTCCATTACTGGATAACATGTGAAACATGAACTCATCTCCTGGTCCTCATGTTAGGATGGAGAGTTATCTTCAGTCTTTTTATGTAACAGTATATTACTCAGGGTACTGCAGAGAAGTGGAGTGTGTGTGTGTGTGTGTGTGTGTGTGTGTGTGTGTGTAAGTAATGGCATCAGTACAATAAGAAATTCTTTTCCAACTTTTTAGTTTGTATATTTTCATCAGTGTCTATCTATATCTCTCACTATTTATCCATGTATCAAGAGATTTATTATAAGGAAGTGAGGAATGGGCTCATACAATTGCAGAAGCTGGCAAGTCCCAAGATCTGTAGGGTAACTCAGAAAGTAGAGACCCGGGAGAGCTGATGGTATAGTTCAAGTCCAAAGGCCAGCAGAGTCAAGATCTAGGAAGAGTCGATATTTTAGTTCAAGTCTGAAGGCAGGAAAAAAGCTATCTTCAAAATTTTTCCTTATCTATCATTTGTAATTGAGTTCTCTCTCTGTCTACAAACACACATTTGAAATACAACCTTTTTTACTACTTTGTTTTACTTAAATATTGGCAATAATAGAGCATTCATATGGTGTGTGTGTGTGTGTGTGTGTGTGTGTGTATGTGTATAAAATTTGGGGATGGGGTGGGATCCACTGCAACCTTTAATTCCAAGCACAGCCCTCCCTTCCCAGCATTATCATACACATAGTAGAAAGAGATGCCAGAGTCTGGGCAAGAACAAAACTGAGACCCAGATATTCCTGTATTTGTAAATATATATAAATATATATGAAATGTATATATATGAAATGTAAAATTATGTTCACGTATATATTTGTAGAGAATGAAACAATGACAGTGTGATTTATGTT
Organism: Canis aureus; assembly: GCF_053574225.1. Lineage (NCBI taxonomy): Eukaryota > Metazoa > Chordata > Mammalia > Carnivora > Canidae > Canis > Canis aureus. The sequence goes on along the minus strand of NC_135612.1, from coordinate 7,732,439 downwards.
GGGCAGAGAGGAGATAGGTGAGGAAAGCAAGGGGGAAGTGCTCCAATAAATTGCCATTCTTTAAAGAGTATGTTGGAGGATGCATGTATATGAGTGGGACTAGGTAGCCAAGATGCTGAGAAATGTCCTTGTAACCATTTCTCTTAATCTCCTCCAAAGAAGTTTGAAGGTTTGGGTTCTGCCCAGGACCTGAGTTGGTTCTAGAATGTAGAGTTCAAGTTGACTTGGGCTTGAGTCTGATGTAGACTGGGGTTTTGTATAGACGACATCTCCAACTTAAACCAAGGCTTCTGAGGAAGTCAGTACTGGAGCAAGAGACTTCCATTCTTGAGGGTGGCAAGTAAAGGAGGGTAAACAGGGCAGCCTCCCTGCTAGAGATCTCCTTGAGCTGGAGCCTCTTTCTGCTGGAGTCAGAAGAGTAGAGGCCCAGGTGTAGGGCAAGCTATAAAAGTTGAGATGAGGATAAGAGCTTGGCACACAGGGTCTTGGAGTTTCTTTGCCTGCCTGGCTGCTTCTCACACTCCCCAATCAGGGCCAAGGGTTGTACTTACCTAATGGTCAACAAACCTGACAGGACTGACCACTAGGAGCCATGTTCATTTTTTTCTTAATTGCTCCTCTTCTTGTGGGTGTGGGCAAAACCATAACTTTATGCCCAGACTGGGTTTGCCTTGTGCATTGAGTGCCAGGGATGAGAAAGAGCACCCCTACCCCCTCATTATGGGGGAGAAAGTCCATGTCTCACAACCCCGGGGCTGCAAAGTTCTTGGCTGCCTCTCCACTTGAGGAATGGAGCCAAATCCAGCTCTGTCCCACCTCCCTGCTCCCCAAGAGATGATCACTCCCTGCTCACTATAGGAAAAGGAAGCCTTGGGATCAGTGATCCCAGCTCCAGAGCCCTGAAGCAGTGAGCACCAGTCATGGAGAGTGATGGTGGGGACAATCAGAGAAGATAATACTTTATCTTGAGTTTGTTCTGCTTTAACAGAGCCAGTTTGTCAAATTATTCAGGAGATATGGAAAATACCCCTGATAAATCCTCACTTGAGAGACACATCTCAAACCTCATCTCATCCACATCTGGAGGAAACTCGGTTTACCTTTAATTGGTTGCTACCAGCATTTCATAATGACAGATCTACAGTCCTGGCCTTCCAATCTCACTCCCCACGGGCTGAAGTCTGTGGACTGTAGCTAGCTCAGCGTGGTCTTGCCTTAGTTAGGGAGAGAACACTTAGGTGACCTAGAGTGCAGGGAGGTTTCAAAGGGTGTCTGATCCAGTAGGGACTGAGTTTTCCTCATGTAGGCGATGACTCTTTCATCTCTTTCTTGAAGATTATCTTTCCTACGTTAGAAAGTCACCTTACCGAGTTCCTTTCTCTGACTCTTCCTGGGAGTTTTCATCTCTTTTCTGGATTTATCCTCTTCTTCTGCCTTTTTCTGTGCTCCTTCTGCTTCTGTCTTTCTGTTTCTGCAATGACCAGTGACAGAGGGCATGACCAATAATCAGTTTCAATCTTGGTGGGTGGGTCGAAGTGAGTGACTGGGTTATGGGGAACTTGGATGACTTGATGATAAGATCCTCAATGAAAGGCTTGCTCTGAGAGCTGCCTTCCATGGATTCTCTCTGCTTGTGGATGCATGGCTATTTGTACATGTTAGAATCTGAGTAGGATGATGGTGGAAATGGGCCAGGGTGTTCTGAGAGGTCCCAGTGATTCTTGAGGTGAAGCATGGGAGATGGTTCCAGAGGTCCAGCTCTCTGCCCACACCTCTGGGGATGGTGGGAAGATGCAGATTTGGGTGACAGCGAGATCTTGGCTTCTGAGTACTGAGTAGTACTTCTGAGTAGTCATTCCCTATGTTCCAGGAGGGAATTAGGGATAGCGACGCTTGTAGATCATGATGAGGTCAGGCTATCTCATGTTAAGGATAGTTTGTCCTTGGGGGTGGCAGCCAAGTCCTTGTAGCCCAACGCCTTGATGTCCGTGGCATTTGTGTGCAATTTTTCTAACTGACATTAGAATAAATACACAACTAATAAAATAGTTGTAAAAGTTCATCTGTGTATTATATAAAATAAGCCAGGTTACACCAGTGGTTTGTGATGAAGTTTGTGAAAGTTATTGTTGAAGGACTATAATACCAACCATAACTTGAAAAGTTTAAAGTAACTGTTTTTTTAATATAAATGTTTAATTTTATGTAAATGCCTAAAAGTAGGCTACATATGGCATTTTGGTAAATTAGATGTAAGAACAATGGGCAACAAATTTGATTGCATGATAATTAACTTTGTTATATAGATAATTTAGGCCTACATATATGACATGGATGTATTCATAAATAAAGTTAATATTATATATAACATACATGATGCTAATGTATTATGTGAGCTAGAAAACATTTACCAAAATTAAACATTTTAACAGATGATATATAAATAACGAATTGAAAGAAACATGTGAACGATTTTCTCTACAACTCAGTAGTTTTGAACTACTCAGGATTGGGTCAAATCTGAATCAACATCAAAATTTGACTGTTTCAATGAACTGATGATTTTTTATTCTTGAAGGCTCTCCATTTTTTTGTCTTGATCTCTTGAGGTGCAGTGGTTTATTTTATTATCTCCCCTCCACAATTTCTAATTATTTGAATACTTTTATTTTAGTTGCGCCATGGTGGTTGCAGAACAAAACAATAGATTAGGAAATCAGGAGAACAACTGCTGCAGAGCCAATACAAGCAGATTTAGGTGTACTAATTAGCGGTTTTCAAGAATGTTAAACATAGATGTATTTTCCTGGGAAAGCTTCAGCTACAAACAAAACAAAACATAGATAGCTGAATTGGCAAAGAGGTACTTTGTAGACTGCCGACTCAGTGTTACATTACTTCACAGTTGTTTACTATGAACTTAAGGGCAAACAGGACTCCTTCAGTTTTTGCTTATAAAAGCAAAGGGAAAACCTTCTATTTTAAGTAGGATGTGGCTTGTAGAAGCATCTTATTAAAATGACATTCTCCCTGTGGGCATATGTATTAAGAACCAGTTCACCCAGCCTAAAATCAATTACTTCTGCCTATGGCAAAGAAAGTCGGAGTTAAACATAATTCTCAGAGGTAGTTAGCATTCCATTGAAGGTTATTGCTTCCATCCAAGAGAGGAGTTACCCAATTTAATCAATTCTCTGAGTGTTAAACCTTAGATAATAAACAACTTAAATTATAAACAGTGCAATTATTAAGTATAACAATTAAGGCACTGTGTTTTAACTAGATAATTCACAGGGTAATCAATGGTTAGCCAGAGAGTTCTAGTTGCTTAATACTTATTTGAACTCTTACTCAGAAATGAATACGGAACATTTTTGCCTATTAACTCATTTCCATGACTGTAGACTTGCCCTCCTCTCTTGTTTTGCACATTGCAATCAGAGTTTTCTTTTCAAAGGAAAATTTTAGGTTGCTCTTTGCTTAAAATAACCATTTTGCTCTTCTGTGCTCTTTTGGTAGAATTCAAACACATTTACCGGCTTAGTGGGTGCCTCATAATCACCCTATTTGCTTTTTTAACCTCATTTTTTATCTCTTTTCCTCTCTCCTTTCTTTGACTTAAATTCTATGCTCTGGTTATTCCGGATTTTTTTTTAAATTTCTCCAGACATGATATAATCTTTCATTTCTGGACATTAATATAAGCTTTTGCCTCTACCAGAGACTTTCTTCTTCTGCTTTTTGCCGAATTTATTTCATCATTTAGATTTCAGCATAGATACTAATTCCACTGGACATCTTTCCCTAACTGGCTGAGATGGAATTGATATTCTTTCTGCATAGTTCCATAGTGTTGTTCTGTTTTACACCTCTCCTTGGTCTCTCCATGCTGAACTTGCTGGTTTATTTAATCCTGTGCCTCTTCTTCACCCTGTTGTATTCATATAGGCTGAGCATTAAAGAGGTAGTAGTTGCTCAAAAAATGTTTATTGAATGATTACATGATAAACTTCTAGTTAATGTAAAGGTGTTTCTCAATCTCTTATGGTTAATAAAGAAATGATTCTCAACACATCCCAGAAATTCGATCCACTTCCATTAGAAGCTAGAGCTTATGTTGTAGTGATTTTAATGGCAAATGGGAGGCATAGGGAGATCTCCATTATATAGAGTGTGTGTGTGCGTGTGTGTATAGGCGGGGTGTATTTAGTTTGATGTGTTCCCAGGTAACTCATATCTTCCTCTACAGAGATACAGGTTCAGAACTAGATCCAGTAATTTAGGCACAGAAGTTTCAAGTCTTCCTAAATTAGCTACAGTTTAAATACGACTTAAAAATCTTTACACCTAAAACTTGGGGAGGGAAAAAGAAAGACCTTATCATTTGGATGTTACAAAGAGAAAGAGAGAGAGAGAGAGAGAGAGAGAGAGAGAGAGGAAAATGGCTAAGCAATTACCTGTGCCTCCATTTTCCCAGTCTAGTTGTAATAGTTCCATTTCTCACTTGGGGATTCTTTTACTTTCCATCAATGAGATCTGAGGGTACTATTGTTAATGGCTTCTTCAAGATCAGGACTTAGCTGAACTGGCCCCCTGTTTAAGAGGTATATGGAGGTACTCATTGGGTTCTAGGGTTTACCCAAGTAGCATAAATTTTAAACTACAGATAGAAATCTATCTATAAGAAACTACTGTCTCTTTTTCTCGTTAGAGTTGAGTTGTGTATTCATACTAAAAAATGAAATAATACATGGATATTAGAAAGTTAGGTATTTAGAAATTTAGAAAAAGCAAATAGTGGCTTTTGGAATCATCAGCTTTTAGGGATAAATTAGAAGGGAGTCTTGGAAGCCTCAGAATTCTCTTATATCAGTAAAGAATTGGCAGCTACTGTCTTAATCCTGGACAGGAGTTATGGAAGCATTGGGAAAGTATAAGGGGAAAATGGTTTTACTGAGCTATTTTTAAATTTTTGCACCCTATATCTCAGAGAAATCATGCTTTTATAGAGACAAATTTACTATTTGAGAACTAATCATTGAGGAAAATAATCAATTGGTCAATTAATAGTATGGAGATAGGAGGCTCACCTCTTAGAAAAGGAAATTTGACTCTTATATCACATAACATATAGTTGTTGATGCAATCAACAAGATTTACATCTTAAATGTAAAAGATGTTTTGTAGTGGTAATATAGGTAAATTGTATAACTACTGACATTAGTAAGTCCTTTAAAAACAATACCAGAAGCCAAAATCATCATAAACCTCTCTATTAAAATTTACTACAAAAATTAAAAAATAGATGTTTTTCTCTCATATATAAGTGTCATACATACATATATATTACAGATATATGTAATATATCTATGGTATATATGACAGATTGAGGAAATATTTGAAAAATAAATAACTAACAGAATTTTCTTAATTTATGATGAAATATCACAAATAAATAAAAAATAAAAATGAAAATATGCTAGAGATAAACAGGCACTTCCTACATGCAAAAGAATAACCAACAACAGCAAAAATGAAAATGTTGAAAATCAGTAGCAAAGTAAAAAGATGCATTATAGGGGTGCCTGCATGGTTTGGTCGGTTAAGCGACAGACTCTTGGTTTCGGCTTAGGTCATGATCTCATGATGGTGAGATCAAGCCCTGCATTGGGCTCCATGCTGAGCGTGTGGAGTTTGCTTCAGATTCTCTCTCCTTCCCCCACTGCCCCTCTCCCACTTGCTTGCATGCTGTCTCTCTCTTTCTCACTCTCTAGATACAGTCTTTTTTATTTTATTTTATTTTTTTTAGATAGTCTTTTAAAGAAAAAATACATTATGAAAATGTGTAATTTACATCCCTTTTGACAAAGGACAAATGTTTGGTAATACTGTATGTTGTCAGAGGTATGGGCAGAAATGTACTCTTATATACAGCTTGTGGGGGTATGCATCGATACCCTTAAAAACATTCAATTCTATTGGCACCCAGCATTCATTTAAAGATATAAGTAAATCAATGATAAAATGCACGTACAGAGATATTAGTGTATATCCAAAAAGTTAAGTCTCGTGGGAGCTTGGAATTAGTCTATTTTATTCTGTTTTATGAAAATTATCTACAACAGTGTCTGACATATGGTAGGTATTAATAAATATTTTTGTTGTACTTATTTTTAATAATGATAAAAAGCAATTTAATGTGGGGTGGCTGGGTGGCTCAGTCAGTTTTAGGCATCTGACTCTTAATTTTGGCTCAGGTAATGATCTCAAAGTCATTAGATTGAGCCCCATGTCAGGCTTTGTGCTCAGAGGGGAGTCTGTTTGAAGTTCTCTCTCCCTCTTCCTCTGACCCTCCCCTGGTTCATGTGCTTGCTCTCTAAATAAATAAATAAATAAACAAGTAAATAAATGAATAATTTTTTTAAAAAAGCAATTTAATGTGTGAAAATATAGAAATGGTGATATAAATGAGGATACACTCAAGAAATAAACTTTTATGGAGTTATTTAAAAGAAAGATATGAAAAGTGTGTTATGCAGGAACTTTCTTTATATATTAAATATATATACACATATAATTTAAAAAGCAAGTAACTTAACATGATCCTTAGTATAGTCTCATGTTTGTAAATGTTTTAAAATGGTGTACCCTGAAAGGTTAACTGTGGTGAGATATCATGTAATGTTCTTTCTAATGTCATAATGTTATGTGTTGCTTGCCAAATAAAATAATAAAATGAATTAGTAAAAAATTCACCTTAATAATTCTCCACAGCTTATGGAACACATTTCATACTGATTAATATGGCTAAAGGCTTCTGTGATCTTACTCCCATTGTCCTTTGCTTTTTAAAAAAAATTTTTTTTTTATTCTTTGTCCTTTGCATTTTAATCAACTACTTTCTCTTCATGTACCCTTTGTTTTAGGCAATCTGAGCCCCTAACCTATCTACAAAGAGAACTTCATTCTATTATGTCTATTTTAATATTACTTCAAGTATTTTCTTTTTCTGAAAAGGCCTTACCTTTTATTTCTGTTGAAATGCTTATATTTGTCCAATATTATCTTTTAATAAAATCTTCGATTTTTGAAAATATAATTTTAAAATTTTTCATTCCTCTAATTATTTTGTATCCCTCTTACAGCATTTAACTTTCTATACTTTATTTGTGTTTTCTAAACATGTAATTTTCCTACAAAATTTCATAGAATATATCTTTTGATGATAGAGACTAAAGTCTTATTTATCATTTTACACTGTATAATGTATAACAAAACATCTTGAATAGAGCAGATGATTTTTTTTTTGAATTACTGAGCTGAGATGTCAAAAAAAGTCCAAATACAGTCTTACTCCTATGGAAGAAAAAGAAAAAAAAAAGGAAGAAAACATAATGTTTATAAGGTAGCTTAAAATTCTAAGGGGAAATTTCAAAACATTGGCAAGTTTTTATTTTACCTGTCAAAGAAGAGTTTATGTTTATATTCTTAAATTTAACTAATTCAACAATAGAGCATTAGAATGAGGGATATTTTTAAATCAGTGCTTTATTCATTCTGGGTCATTGTTTTGTTTCATTTTGCAGCAATTAATATATGTCAGTGATCTTATCAGATCACACATGCAGGAGTCAGAGCAAATGTAATTTTGATGCTCTCCTGAGTAAGAGATTTGGAACTGATATATGCCTGCAGAAGTTTTTGTGATTTTCTCTAACTTCCAAATATCTGAAATCTTTCTGAGCTGATCCATTTGAGAATTTAAGACCAGAAAGTTTAGATAAGCATCTTAGGAATTATGACTATGTTTTCTCAAATGTGGCAGGTGTGCAGCACTTTATTTTGGCTTTCATACAGAATCTTAATCCATGCAGGAAGTATGCCACTTTATCTATCTCAGTCATTAGTTCTACTGACACCACTAAGTTGGGAGATCCGAATGCAAGCACGGATAGCATACACCTGTTTAATACTTAACAGCTCTTGTCAGGATGGTCATTTAAAAAAAAAAAAAAAAAAAAGGTGGTTCTAGGGACGCCTGGGTGGCTCAGTGGTTGAGTGTCTAGACGCCTTGGGCTCAGGACATGACCCCGGGGTCCTGGGATCGAGTCCCACATCGGGCTTTTTTGCATGGAGCCTGCTTCTCCCTCTGCCTGTGTCTCTGCCTCTCTCTCTGTCTCTCATGAATAAATAAATAAAATCTTTAAAAAGAAGGTGGTCCTAAATGCCTCCTGATTTCCTGGGCAAGTCATTGTGGGGTAGGCACATTTCCTCACTCAGATGCTTGTTTGACTTTGTTCCTATGCCCCTGGTGTCCTTCCACTATGCCATTAGCAAGCAGTCATTCAGCTGTGAGGTCCCCGTTGCCTCAGCTGGACCCTCAAAGCACTCTGAACTTACAGTACTCCAATGCTCCAGGACTGGCTATTTTTTATTTCTGTTTTTGCCAAGAATGGCCAAGTAGATATGTGTTAGGGTTGGTTTTATGAAAGAGCTGAAACAAGACAACCTGTTCCACAGTGAAACACAGGCAAGTGTTGGGATGAGTTGCTCCAGCTCTCAGAGCTGGGGATAAACAGGGCTGATTTATTTTGAAAGGTTTTTTGCTCAGATCTCCTTACAGTGCTTAAGAGGCTGGCCCAACTGTCCTCAGGTGTGAACAGGAGAAGAAACTACAGCCCAGGGAAAAGGTTGAGCACGGATGTCCTATTGAGATCAGGCCTTTTTATTTATTATCAGCAGCAACAACAATAAAAGCAAGTATCATCATCACACACAAAAAAGAGATTTTTTAATATTTTTTACTTATACCCACAATGCATGTCTAGTCAGGTTGCACATTTGCCTGGAGAACACCACTAAACTGCTTTCAGGACTTTTTTTTCACGTTACTCCTATGATTATGCTGTAATGTCACCGATGTGATCACAAATATTTAAAAACAGAGTTGAATTGTATTGTAATTTGTTTTTCCCCCTCTGTTTTCAAAGCTCAAGCATTTTAACAGTTTAGAAAAAAAATATTTTAGGATTTCATTTTTTTTCCCAGATTAAGACAATGTATGCCTGTAGCATTATTTAAGAAAATGATGTTTTTCTCTTTCAGACCCCAATTTCCACTCATTATCAGAGAGCTGAATTCTAAATCAGAGACTGCGGAGGAAAGATGTGCAACCTGAATAAAACATTTCCAGAAGAGCCTGAATAATGGTCCTGAATAAAGGGAACTGAAATGTTCTTGAATTATAATTGGGAAAAATTTAAGTATGTGTACTCAAGAACACATGTACTAAGAAGAGGTTAGTTATTATTATTCTTTGTGCTATTTAACATTTATGGGGCCCCCAAAGTATTTTTAGTTCTGATTTGAACAGAAGTGGTCTGTTAAGTGAGCTCCCGTCTAAATTACCCGTGTGGAGATTCACCTGTAATCATTCTCTGTGCGGAGAGAGGCAGCGTTGATAAACTACTCCTGAATAAGTGGACTATTAATGCAGCAGTATAGTCTAACTCACAGCAAAATAAAATAATTAGTTCAGACAAATACGGCCTTTAAAAATCTCACTTGACCCTTTTTTTCTTTTACCTAATTTCTCTGTGCCAGGGCATTCAGAAATTAGCAAACAATTTGTCAGATTTATACAAGATTACTGAGAAATTGGAGAAGGGGAGTAAGGATGGAAAGATGAGGAAGACTAAATATCAGTGTCAGTCTCTGACTCCAAGGGCTTTATGCTCCACAGGTAAGTAATCGAATATCTTTTCTTCTTTGTCTCATATCAACAATATAGAATAAACAGTGATGATTACTTTGGAGAAACTGTCTCTGATACTTAATTCAGAAAAGCTCATGGTAAAAACTTTCTGAAATAATGAATATGATAGTCCAGAGGAAATTAAAAGATAAGAGAGCTTAATCCAATGATAATTAGATAGAGTTGAGAAAGATAGATATGTGAGCCGTGGTAGGCTCTTTAAGAATGAATATGTGCTTCTATGTGTACATTTCTGTGCCTGTTACTTTATATGCACACAAGTAAAAAAAAAAATGGTTCTACAGCCTAAGAAGAAACCAAACATCCACCCATAATTATAATACAGGGAACACTTTGAATTCTAAGCTCAGGAATATAGACTTTATTCTCTAGGCATTGGGGAGCCATTGAAAATATCTGAGCAGGTGAGTGACATGTCCAGAATTGCGTTTTATGAAGATTAACCCGGTGGCATTTTCAGAATTGATTAGCGTGAAGCCTGGATTGTGACAGAGCAGATTGTGGTAATGCAAGTCTGAAATATGGTGGTGGCAATGAGAGTAGAAAGGAAGAAATTGATTTGAAAGATCTGTGACAGTGGAACCGCGGGACTTGATTATTAAATATGTGACCTGAAGTAGGGAGATGTCAGTGATGACTCCAGACACTGAGCCTGGATGAGAAACCAACTATGGAAGGGAAAGAATGTCCTGACTGTCAGTGGTTTATTATTTTCTCCCGGATACTGTGAATCCTATAATCTATTACCTTCTAAATATCTTGGATCCAAATACATGTTCCACATCTGCTAAGCATGCTGTGTCGTCCTGCCATTTATTTTTTGCACAGTCACGCACTGGTGACCATAGGTATGACATCACTGAGAAGTACAGTGTGTGGCAAAACTGTAGTTGACTAGACCAAGGGAATGCAGAAAAATTTCACTTAATATAGTTTTAAAAATTAAATGTAGTAAATAAAAATTCTAGTAAAAAGCCACTTCCAAAATAGAGTATTGAGATAGAAATCTGTCTTAAACGTATCTATCTCATTGAAACCAAAACACTAAACAAACACACACGCATACAGACATAGATAACTCTTCTCTGAGACCACTGTTAGCTGTTCAGGAATTATTACTGAAGTGGTGTAATGTGCTAGGGCAGATTCTCTTAGAATTTTTATATTATGCAATGTGCATTTCATTTTAAACTTTCGAAACCACCCCTTACAGACTCAAAAGTTAATATATCCACACTTCCATTCTCCTTTGCATTTTTAGCAAGTTTCAGCCAAGTGCTTGTGTAACTGCTTCGCATGTTCACAAATTGCCAAGATCCTGAAGCACACGTGTTGCTACTCTTCTCTCCACATAGTAAGAATATGGGTTTTAAATAGATGCCTTATACTTGCAGCATCCCCTAGACTCTTCTAAATGGTTCAGAAAACTGGAGAAGTAATAATTCCAGTAGACGCTTTTGCTTAAAGGGATTGTGACTGTTCTTCTATGTGGAAATATCTGTGTGCCATTTAAAAATTGTGTTCGTATATAATATATTCTACAGAATAACAAAAACATGATCGGTAAAGCGACAGTTGGTAAGGCATTTTACTAACTTTATTTGTGATTTCACATATATTCCACCTTTATTTTTCCTCTTTTCAAAATTCCTTGTCTTTAAAACTTTATTTTCTCTTTAACAATATGTGTTTTCATAATTCTCACACATTATTTAGCTGACATTCTCAAACTCTACAGGCATCATGATGGTACGTAAAGCCAGAGGATAAATGTCACTGTCTTTTGTGGAAAGTGTGAAAATGTTACTCCAGTTTTTGGGGCCAGGTTCCAAAGCTTTAGCATTAAAGCAAACATTTACTGTTGTTTTTTGTTTATAGGCAGCATTCACAGGAATTTAAGTGATAGACCTCACAATTTCCAAAGGACGTAAGGTTGGGAATAGGCAGCTTTATACTCTGCCTGCAATTTCTGGAGGACTTGCTCACAAATGATATGAGCTTAGTGGCCAAGACCTTCCAAGTATTAGAATCAGATCTAGTTTGAGTTCAGATTCCATTATTGACTAGCCGGGAGACTCTGGTATTTACTTAATTTCTGTAAATCTTAACTTCACTGTCTGTAAAATGGGAGTATTATAATACTGTGTGGTTACAAGATTGAAATAAGATATTGTCTGTAAAATACTTGGTACAACCTGTCACATAATTAGTGGTTCGTATATGGTTGCTTGTATTAATTCACACCTGCCATTAGCATTATATGGTGGTCATAAGAGGAGAAACCTATTTGATATTGTGAATTTTAAAACATCTTATTAGTGTACTTCTTAATTTGTACAGTTGTTTTTCTAGTCATCTGCTGTGTCAACTTTGTGTTCTTTTCTTCATTACCGTATGCATTTCTAGACTCCCATTGTGATTTAATAATTTGGTTGCCTTTGTTACTCCAAGGACACTGTGGGCTTCTTGAGCTCTTATTCTGGAAGTGCATGTGGATCTCTCAGTATACACTAAGTGGAGATAGTTCATGCAAAATCATATCTAAACCTAAAATTAAAATACTGTTCATCTCAAATTTTATTTGTATATTTCCATCCCGAGTGAAAACCAAAATACTTTATTCAATTGGTAAAGTTATATTGAGTTTTTAAAAAGATTTTATTTATTTATTCATAAGAGACACACAGAGAGAGGAAGATACACAGGCAGAGGGAAGCAGGCTCCCTGAGGGGAGCCCGATGTGGAATTCGATCCCAGGACCCTGGTATCGCACTTTGAGCTAGAGGCAGATGCTCAACCACTGAGCCTCCCAGGCATCCCTATATTCTTAATTAGATTTAAGTAATATGTAAAGTGTTTTTTAAAAAGATTTTATTTATTTATTTGAGAGAGAGAGAGAGAGAGAGAAGAGAGAGCATGAGAGGAGGAGCAGAGGGAAAGAGACACACAGAATCCCTGCTGAGCTCGGAGCCTGTTCCGAGGCTCTATCCCAGGATCCTGAGATCATCATCTGAGCTGAAATCAAGAACCGGTCACTTAACCCAACTGAACCACCCAGGCGCCCCCAGTAATATGTAAGTTTTACATCTCTATTTCGTGGTCTATTGTGGGCAAAGCAGAACAGTTGGTACCTCTGCAAAGACAAGTAGAAAGGGTAGATCACTTATGAGGTTAAATTCCCATTCTAAGGGAAAACAAAAAAAAAATGCAATAGTTTCAAACAGATCAGGATCCAATTAGGCATTTATTTCCCAATTCACCATATGGGCAAGGTGCTGATAATATCCATATATTACTCATTTCCTCAATGAACCTGATTTATTATTTTGAAATTAGATACAAATTAATTTGAAACAAAATGCTGCCATATTCAACTTTGCTCAAATGCTCACATGTCTAAAGATGCAGTTATATTTTCAGTGTTAAGGTAAATTTCACAAACAGTTCTGAATATTGAGAGCAATCCTCTTTTTCTTACCCCTGAATTTCTCTCTCTCTGATATAAAATAGCATCATATGTAATTTTCTTTAATACTTAATGACACTTTAGCAATTATCTGTTTTCTTCTAAGCCCCCCAATCAGGCATAAAATAAAAAGAATTTAAATAAAACTTAACACAATAAAACAAATCACACACAAGTAGATTTAACCAAATTAGAAAATGTGACTCATCATGCTAAGGCCAGTTGTCCTTAGGCAAACATATGGATAAAGATGATTATGCTGGTAATTGAGGAATAATGTCCATCTCATTTCAGTCGGAGTTACCTTGGCAAATGGAATCATGTAGTTTTAAGTTTTTTCCCTCTATAACATGGAGAGTGATCCTGGGGAGTGCCTGGGGTTTTCTTCAACCCGGGCTTCGTTTTGGAAATGTGTGTGTGTGTGTGTGTGTGTGTGTGTGTGTGTGTGTGTGAGGGTGGAAACAAAGTCATTTAAAGTCACTACTTCATTCTCCTTGTCCAAGATCACTGGGAAGAGCTAATGAACGCTTAGCTCTTTAAGTTTAAAGTATTTTGAACATTTTGAGAATTTCCTATATGTGGAAACATTTGGAGCAGTCCATTCATAGGCAGGTATGAAATTATCTGAGGAGCTATGTGCTTCTGGGGCCGAGACTCTTTGAGCCTGGATTCTCCAAATGCAGGGAATCCACTACCCCTAGGATATGAGCTAATTTTAGGTAGTAGAGAAACAAACACTTTTTAACTTTGATAGCCGAGATTTTTTCTTTTTAATTTAAATGTGAGGTAGGAAAATAACAGCTAACACAATAAAGCAGAGATTTCATGAGATAACTGGAATTAGCGTGAAATAAAATAGGCAGTGTCTATACAAATATCTGTATTCTTTTCCTTGATATATGACATGTCTTACAAGGACAGGGCCAGAATTATGAAGCTATTTTATATGTGATTGAAGTTTGGGAAAAACTACCCTTAAAATTAGGTGAATTATGTATTTTTCACTCTGTCTTATTTCAGTGATGGATACTGAGCCTTTTGTTGCTTTCACCGCCAATGAACAAGGGTGTATGCGTTAGACTAATATCTTTCAATGGAGGGAGCTTTGGCAACTTGTATGTACTGTTTGCCGATGCATTTCTTTTGCTTACTTTGGTGTAAGGTAACACAGCATATGGTTTGAAATTGTACATTGTGAAGAAAACTAATCAGTTTTAAGTAGGGTTTGTATTCCAGGTTACAAAATTTGAGCATCCAGAGAACCCATGTTAGGTAAACTTGTTTGCACGTTTCTTCATTCACTTGTACATTCAACAAATATTTATTAAATTTCCATTTTCTCTTTGAATTAACCATAATGTACTTATTATAATATTCATTTAAAAAAATAATTTTTGTTGATATCAGAATAAGAAAGCCACCCATGTTTATTTGTTAAGTAAAATTATCATAGATTTTATTATTATTCTTGTTGCAAGGATCTAAAGCAGCATTTTGCAAGCATTAGGTCATGCACCATCTTAAGAAGTCTCCTGAGATACCTTTCAAAATGTAACTTCTCTACAGGTGGGGTCTGGGAGTCCACAATTTTAACAAGTTCTTGAGGGATTTCTGTTTGTACTTCAAAGACCGGGAACCACTGAAGAAAAGAGTAGGGACTGAATCTAGCATTTGTGGAGAATTCTATGTATAAGATAGATGTTAAACACGCTCCTTAAATAATAAATATGGGTGTGTAACTGGAGGAATAGCCAATTGGTTTTATTCTTCTTTCATTTTCAGCTCCCCTCCTTTCCTTTCCCTTTCTTTATCTTACTTCAACCCCCTCCAAAGGCAACCACTCATAGGTCCCCAACTCCTTAACTAAGACTATGAAAAAGTTGATTCCTCCACTATTTATATACTCTCGGAGACCACCCAAGGACAATGTTTCGGTTTCATTTCCTTTTCAAAAATATTTAAGAAGCGAACAATACACATACAATGCTCTAAGTCTAGAAGCTGAGAAATAAAGTGCCTTGTTTCAGAGAATGCTGTGGCTTGAATAGCTGACTATGCTTTAAGATATTTTCATTGATTCATCTGATTCACTTTCTGTTGAGCTGATCACAAATTGTCAGAGCAATTGTCAGCTTCAGGATAATAATACTACTACTTCTAGCTGTACCTTGGTGAGAAAAATAAATAAATAAAGGGAAAGTTAAACACATCTTGTTCTAATGCAGAGATGAATAGCACTGAAAGAGTCCCATTGTGGCGCTTCTGGCATTGGTCAACAAAGCTGAAAAGCAACGTGGGACAAACAAGGAAAAACGGGGCAATGTTCCCATAAATTCAAAATTAAGTTCCTTCTTCAATTTCCGTGAAGCAAACTCCCCGTGGTGAACATCTGGCAGGCCATTAACTTTTGTTACTTTATTTTATTAAAAAATCTTAAGGTGAGAGAAATTTCTCCATTTGGAGACTTGATTTAGCATCGAGGCTAAAGTCTGGGCCATCGTGTTGTCATTTGCATAGTACCCGCGCTCCAGCAGAACATATTGTCCATACAACCTTTACTAAGCTTTCCACCAAAGGTTGCAGTTCCTTGTCATTTTTAAAAATCACTAATCCTGAGAGTTATATTTTTAATACATAAATCAGCTGATCAGTGGCCTATATCTGCTGGAGGAAAAGTGATTGCAAGACTCTTCATACTTTATAGCTTCTTGCTTGTATTTTTTTTACTGTATTATTTTCTACAGGAGCTTGAACGTCAAAACTATTTACACAGAGCTTTTTCAATGATCCATCAGAAGGATGTGAACTGTTGATTGCACCATTTTCTTTATTTGCACAGCTGCTATAACCTTCAATCTAAATCATTTTCTTACTGTGTCTTCCCTTTCTCTTTTCTTTTTCTTCTGTGGGCTGTCACTTTCTAAAGTAAACATTTCCTATTCCACCATCAGAACTATTTGTGCATATTAACTTTCAAGCCATGAACTTACTTATTAGTCAAGTTATTTTTTTGTAAAGAAAAAATGCTAGGTAAATGTTAGAGAAACAAATGATTTATTTTTTATTTAATTTAATGTAATTATGAACTTCAATCTTTATAATGCAATTTTTATTACATGTATGCATCTATCATATATCTCTGTCATCTATCGTAATTATTCGACATCCAATCTTTAACCTGAGCAATTTTAAGTTGAAACATTTATTCAGTTTTGGGAATGATTTTAATAGATTTTTCTCTAAAGTAACATGGAAATACAGTTTCTGTTTATTGTAGTTACCTGGTCTCTGAACATTCATACAATAATTACAACAAGCTGCTAACTGACTCTATCTTTTGAGAGTAAAAACTTGAATGTTCTTTTAGTCTTACAAAGCCTTTTTGACTATAGACAGGCAGTAAAATTTCATTGTTGACTTCTGAAACAATTCTAGTGGCTTTTTTTTCAGTTTATAACAATTTTTCTGATGATAATATTTTTAGAGTTGAAAGGTTAATTATAAGGGACTGAATCTTGAAGTTATGTCATGAAGTCTAGTATAGCTCTGCATAGTGAGTTATATTAAAAACAAAAAACGTTGGTTGTTATATATTTTTCCCCAATAGTCTTAAATATGTACTCTGCTCAATTGGTGTACTAAATGCTGCGATGTTTGCAAAGTGAATTTTGTAGAATTCCTTTGTATTTAGCGTTAGCTCTGAAAGTAGAGTTAGGGTAGATATGATTATGGAGATGAGAAGTCAAGCAGGGAAGACATGATTTTGACCAGGGAAAACTGAGGTTCAGATTTTAAGAGATTTTTATAAAAGCTTATATAAAAAGTAAGTGCAAAGTTTTATGGTTCTAAATGTGCTATTCTTTCCTTTATAGTGGGGTTTATAATATTTTTAGAGAATTTTTAATTTCATTAAGCCATTTTTAAACACATATACAAAATAGATTGTAAAAATTCAAACAATTTTTGATGTCTAGTTCATTCCCATAGCTCCTTGAGAGAAATATAGGACCCATAAAGAATTTATATTTGTATTACTCTTTGAGTATGAGTATACAGAAATACTTGATAAATTATTCTAAAATCTAGAAGTATAGAATTAAAACAGGCAAGCCTACTTTTAAGCTTTCAGCAGCCACTTCTAGCTCCTTCTACAATGTAATGATGCAATTTCCTTATTTATTTACTACTACTCGATCTTTTTCTTTCATTTATTTTTTAAAAGGATCTTATTTATTTATTTGAGTGTGTGCATGCGAGAGAGCACTAGCAGGGCAGGAGGTATAAAGAGAGAAGGAGAGAGAGAAGCAGACTCCCTGCCAAGCCGGGAGCTAGATGCAGGGCTCCATCCCTGGACCCCTGAGATCCTGAACTGAGCTGAAGCCAGACATTTACCCGCTTAACCACTGAGCCCCCAGGTGCTCCCTTTTCTTTCATTTAAAGTACATCTTAGATGTCATATGTCTGTTTACACGAGTAAATATTTCTAATAGATATGTTCCTAGAAAAAGATTTAATGGTTCACCATCATTCTCACTTTTGAGTTTGACACATCTTTTTTTTAATTTAATATATTTTTTTAAGATTTTTATTTATTCATTCATGAGAGACACACAGAGAGAGGCAGAGACACAGGCAGAGGAGAAGCAGGCTCCATGCAGGGAGCCAGACGTGGGACTCGATCCCAGGTCTCCAGGATCATGCCCTGGGCTGTAGGTGGCACTAAACCGCGGAGCCACCCGGGCTGCCCGAGTTTGACACATCTTGTTACAGTACTGTTCTCTATCAACAACATATAAGTGATTATTTGTTTCCGTACAGTGCCAAATCAATTATAGTTATTTTCTACTAATTATTAGATTATTTCACTTTCCATCTTGTTGATTATTGAGAGTGTAGATCGCCTTTTCAAAGGTTTCAAATGTTCAGAATTTTCCCTGGGTATTGTCTACCCCTATATTTTGTCCACTTTTCTGTCAAGTTTTTTTTTTCTTATTGATATGTAGAAGTACTTTGTGTAATCTAGTCAAAATCTAAGCATAAAGAAGATAGAAGAGTGAGGTTAGTTCCCAGACGAATGTCTGGCCCCTGTAAAATATGGACATTCCAGGCACCTTTCTCATATTAAGGGCTGAATAGTGGTTAATTTTTATTTCTTATGACTGTATATTTAAATCTACAGTGTTCTTTCTAAAGAAGTCTATCAAGACTCTTTATGGAGCACAAGAGTATAAAATAGTTCCAAAAATGTTAATTGTATTTCTCTTACCTAACTTGCAGATTCCCAAAGGGAATCTTTAAGAGAGTCTTTTGGCACAAAGATCAATGGAACAGAATAGAGAACCCAGAAATGGGCCCTCTCAATGGTCAAATAGTCGACAAAGCAGGAAAGACTATCCAGTGGAAAAAGGACAGTCTCTTCAATAAATGGTGCTGGGAAAATTGGACATCCACATGCAGAAGAATAAAACGAGACTATTCTCTTACACCAGACACAAAAATAAACTCAAAAGGGATGAAAGATCTAAATGTGAGACAAGAATCCATCAAAATCCTAGAGGAGAACACAGGCAACTCCCTTTTTGAACTTGGCCACAGCAACTTCTTGCAAGACACATCTATGAAGGCAAGGGAAACAAAAGCAAAAATGAACTATTGGGACTTCATCAAGATAAAAAGCTTCTGCACAGTGAGGGAAACAGTCAACAACACTAAAAGACAACCTACAGAATGGGAGAAGATATTTGCAAATGACCTATCAGATAAAGGGCTAGTATCCAGGATCTATAAAGCACTTATTAAACTCAACACCGAAGAAACAAACAATCCAGTCATGAAATGGGCAAAAGACATGAAAAGACATTTCTCCAAAGAAGACCTACACATGGCCAACAAGCACATGAGAAAATGCTCCGCATCACTTGTCATCAGGGAAATGCAAATCCAAACCACAATGAGCTACCACCTCAACCCAGTGAGAATGGGGAAAATGAACAAGACAGGAAACAACAAATGTTGGTGAGGATGTGGAGAAAGGGGAACCCTTCTGCACTGTTGGCGGGAATGGGAACTGGTGCAGCCACTCTGGAAAACTGTGTGGAGGTTCCTCAAAGAGTTAAAAATAGGGCTACCCTGTGACCCAGAAACTGCACTGCTGGGGATTTACCCCAAAGATACAGATGCAGTGAAACGCCGGGACACCTGCACCCCGATGTTTCTAGCAGCAATGTCCACAATAGCCAAACTGTGGAAGGAGCCTCAGTGTCCATCGACAGATGAATGGATAAAGAAGATGTGGTCTATGTATTCAATGGAATATTACTCAGCCATTAGAAATGACAAATACCCACCATTTGCTTTGACGTGGATGGAACTGGAGGGTATTATGCTAAATGGAGTAAGTCGATGAGAGATGGACAATCATTATATGGTTTCACTCATACAAGAATATAAAAAATAATGAAAGGGATTGTAGGGGATAGGAGGGAAAATGAGTGGGAAATATCAGAGAGGGTGACGGAACATGAGAGGCTCCTAACTCTGAGAAATGAACAAGGGGTGGTGGAAAGGGAGGTGGATCGGGGGGTGGGGTGACTGGGTGATGGGCACTGAGGGGGGCATTTGGTGGGATGGGCACTGGGTGTTACGCTATATGTTGGCAAATCAAACTCCAATAAAAAATTATACAGAAAAAAAAGATCTTTTGGCACTGGTCAGGTATTAAATAAACACTGTCTGATTCATTTAATCAATACTAACACAAAGGGACTTTTCTCAGGCCTTCTCTCCAAATATATGTTTCTGATTCATCTATATTTACTTCTGGTATTGGAGAATTTAATCAGATAATTACTGATCGCTAATGAATTTATTATTTGTAGAAATAACTAATATACCTATAAAATTTATGAGAATTTATTTCCAGATTTAATTGCTAGACTATTTCAGATTACTAATAAGTTTCAGGAAGTTCTGATATTAAGGCTATTTTTAATTACTCTGAATTTTGAGTTCCACTGTTTATATTTGTGTGTGTGTGTGTGTGTGTGTATTTGCATATTTTATCAGAGAAAGATTATTTGGAGAAATGTAGGAAAAATAAACCTAAATCTGACCAGAAGACATACCTTGTTCTTGAAGAACAAGAATTTTTTTTTGAGATTTTATTATTTTATTTTATTTATTTATTCATGAGATACAGAGAGAGAGGCAGAGACACAGGCAGAGGGAGAAGCAGGCTCCATGCAGGGAGCCCAATGTGGGACTCGATCCCAGGTCTCCAGGATCACACCCTGGGCCAAAGGCAGGCGCTAAACTACTGAGCCACCCAGG
The DNA here is from genome assembly GCF_053574225.1 of Canis aureus. Lineage (NCBI taxonomy): Eukaryota > Metazoa > Chordata > Mammalia > Carnivora > Canidae > Canis > Canis aureus. Next base: position 7,711,869 of record NC_135612.1, on the reverse strand, counting down.
GATCCCTGAAGAACAAGAATCTAGTTCTAATGTCCATGCAGACAGATTGTGACAGGTGATACTCTTTTATGAATGAATATATAAGATTTTCCCTTACAATTTTCTCGTTATTGTAATTCCCTAAAATTCCTAATAATCTCAAAGACTTGAGTACTTTCATCACCTTACTGTACTTTTAATCTTCCTTGAAATTGCTTATGCTATTGCTCTTTTATTTGGAGACTTGATTTTTACCCACTTGATCTGTTAATTGGAGTTTTACCTTCTGAGGCTCTTGGAGCTGCTTTATTTTGCCAGCTGACTCTCTGTGCTCTCAACATGCTTCTTTACACTCACCCCCTGCCTTTTCATCTTTCAATTTATATCATCTCTCTCATTCCTCTTTTCTTCAGCTGCATTGAGCTTGTTTTATTTTGTGCGCATAGACGAAAAATGCCCTCATGACAAGAAATGTCACCACTAATCTTATTTTCCATTTCTAGTGTGTATTTTATTAAAATTTTTTTCATTTCTTAACCTACATGGTGACACAGTGCCAGGCTTATTTCAAGATTTTTAACTCAGTCAACACCAACTGGCATGTGTTAAACTAGGAGGAAAAAAAAGAAATCAAACAGAATAAGAATTACCGGAAATCAGCTGCACTTTCTGGATGAGGAACTTTGGTAATTGAATTGTTACATAGCCACTAGATGTAGGGAAAGGAATACAGAATGCCCAAGATAAAACTGAGAATTATTGAGTCTGTTAAATTAGATTTGAATAATTTGCTCCTGTGATAGAACCTATTCCTATAGGAAAGCATCATATGACTAAACCTGAAAAGAAAATTACTGTCAGTCCTAAAGCTCATTGACAACGCAGCAGCATTGCCAAATATGTAGCACATTAAGTAACATAACCAAGTGCCTGGTTATGACTGACCATTAGCATCAGGAAACAAACATTGCATATGTATTAGGTTTAGAGTAGCTTTTTTTTTCTTTTTCTATATGTGCGAATGAGAATGGGCAAGTGGAAAGATTTAAAGTTCTTCTATTTTTGACATTTTACTGAATAAATGGAGGCCAGCCTGGAATTCTAAAATCTCCTGTAAATGTATTTTCACCGTTTTCATTAGAGGCTAACTCTTTGCATATTTGGTGTAAACATTTGTTTGAGTAACCCTGCACATGTGGGTGTACACCATAAGGTGAGGAAAAAAAAAAAAAAGGAATTCAGCATCAAATAGCATAACTTTGTTCCAGAAAGAACTGTTGATTTCTAATGATGAAAAATGAAATTGAATATTAAATACAGTGATAAATAGAGGCTTAAGTTGTATCACAACAGTGCATTGTAATGATCTTTTCCAAAGCTAGAAGTCAACCCAACATAATTTTAGTGTTTCTGGAAAAAATATTATTTATACCTTGTATCTTTCAAAGCAATCTCTTATTTTTTTTTTTTAATTTTTTTTTTTTGCAATCTCTTATTTTTGACTCTTACAGTATTTCCTCACTCAGGTGGTTAAACACAATCTTTGAGAGCCAGATCCCTTGTTACAGGATGGGTTTACTGGTCTTCCGTAAGAATAACAGCTTTGGGTTAGGTTTTGATGTCTTACATCCTTAAAAGAAAAAAAAAAGAGAAAGTTGTTTTCTTTTTTTAATAAAAATTATGAAAAATATGGTAACATAAGAAATGAACAGAACAAAGAGTTGGGAAGACATTTAAATGGAATCTTACATGATAGATATATAGCTTAGATTTGTAATACAATTAATCTTTTTTATCAATCTGATGAAGATATATATATCTCATCAAAAATAAAATATGTTGCCATTTTCTTATATTTCTTTTTTTTTAAGGTTTTATTGATTTACTCATGAGAGACAGAGAGAGAGAGAGAGAGAGAGAGAGGCAGAGACACAGGCAGAGGGAGAAGGAGGCTTCATGCAGGGGGCCCAATGTGGGACTCGATCCCAAGACTCCGGGATCACTCCCTGAGCCCAAGGCAGATGCTTGACCGCCGAGCCACCCAGGTGTCTCCATTTTCCTATGTTTCAATTTAATTTGACTACTTCCACTTCAGAAACCACAGTTGCCGTGGTTTTGCTAATTATGTCTTGTGGGATATCTTGGGATGCTAAGGACATCCCAATTTCCCTGCATTTATTGAGAATTAGCAACTGATTGGTAGGTGAATGATACCCATGGAAAACTAAGGATACATTGAATTTATAAAGCTATTGTTTTGCTTTTGCAGGGATAGGCTTGGCACCAAAGCCCACTGTGTCCACTTCTAATGCTTTGTACTTTATCAGTATAACAAGAAAGGCTCAAGCCTGAAGTAGCAAGTGATGAGTCAGGTCTTCAGTTCAGGCGCAGTGTCAGAGATGTAGGTGAAAACTCCTGCTTGCTCCAGACTCTGGGCTCGAGCTCTCCTGTCGCTGCCCTGTGCTTTCTCACATGTTAGAAAAGCACCATTGGAATGACATCCTGGTACACAGAATGACAATGTCAACACAAAGGATAAACAATAGCTGGACCCCTGTTTTTTATGAGAGTGTTGGGAGAGCAATACTAGCTAAAGAAAAACAACATACAGCTTTTATTACATTGCCCAATACTGAGAAAAATAGAACATTTTCTTATACATTAAATTCCAGAAGTAGATATTTAGAACAATTTTGAAGTCACTGTTTTTGATGGGAACAGATAGATAGTGTTTCAGAATACATACATACATATATATATATATATATATTTTTTTTTTTTTTTTGCATTGCATCCGAACTGGTCAATGTATCCTATCCCTTCTCAGCTGATGGTATTGCCTTTGAGGTGATTGACGATGACTTCCTGGTAGGAGCTTAGATGATAATATAATATTTATATAAGACATTGCAATTTACAAAACCCTTCACATTCACTGTCTACTTAGAATGGCCTTTAATGTGTGTGTTGTGCATTTTATTCCTTAATATTTAAGAATGAAAAGGAAGACAGATTATCTAACACAGTTTAGTATTCCCCAACCTACTTCATAGTGTTTTCCATAAACCAAAAGATTGATCCCGTGAAAAACTCCGGAGCTAGAAACCGTAAAGAAAACAAAAGGACTAATCAATTTGGATAGGTAATAAATTTTATGTATCTGGATGGGGGAAACATAAAACCCATATGGAATGATGAGGAGAATAATGGTGTGATGGTATATGATTTTCAAATTGCTATCTCTTCTTTTAAATTTCTTTGTCCTAATGAAATGTTTTTCATTCAGACAGCTAAGCAGTTAGTGTTTTAGCTTCAAGAAGGGATGAGAGCACAGATAGTAGAGAAGGCAAAGCACATTACTTCTTGAGTTCTGATATTCAAGTTGCTAATTCAAATTAATAAACAAGGATTATAGTTCTTTTTTAAAAAAAATTATTTATTTATTTATTTATTTATTTATTTATTTATTTATTTAGAGAGAAAGAGAGTGAGCGAGAAAGCAGGGGAAGGGTCAGATGAGGAAGGGAGAGAATCACAAGCAGACTCCATGCTGAGTGTAGAGCCCAACACAGGGCTCCTTCTCAGGACCCTGAAGTTATGACCTGAGCCAAAATCAAGAGTCGAAGTCTTGCCTGACAAAGCCACCCAGGTGCCCCATGGTTCATTTTTACATCCTACACTCCAAGAAGAAAAGCAGAACTGGAAGAGAAATAATGTGTATCACAAAAGATTAAGTGAATGAGCAGATACATAGATAAGGTGGATCCCAAACAAGAGGCTTTGCAGCCACTGCTTGCCAGGAAGATGCCTGAGTAGAGCACTGATGGTACAAGGCAATTTGAGGGCATAGGTGACTTGCCCTTTCCGTTCTGTACAGAGTTCAAATAGCATCGGACACAGAGAGGAAGTGGCTGTGAGGTAGGTCTAATCAGGGAGAAACAGATGGGGAGCAAAGCAGTTTCATGCACTCCAGTGAAGTTCCCAAATAACAGAATGAATGAATTCATTTGCCTCTGGCCAACTTCTATTAATCACGAGCGAAGAGGGGTTTCAGTAGAGGCCACATGGTTGGGAGAAGGGATGGTTTAATTTTCCTTCAGGTACCGATGTTTGTACACCTGATAGAGCTGTGTACAGAGAAGACCCTGCATAGATGGTTCAATCCTGGAGGAATGTGCCCAATCCTGGAGGAATATAACCCACCTAAACCCAGCACTGCCCTGGGTACAGTTAGACCGAGGCCTACGCTGATTGGAGCTACGCTTCTGTCACTGAGTGGAATAGAAATTGATAGATTTTGTTATTGTTGTTCTTGTTGTCAAGTTATATTTAGCAGATTAAGGCTTACCTAGTAAGGAGGAGTCCTCCTTTCCTTGAGATTCTTTGACAACATGGTTGTTGGGCTTGACGTATTTGGTGTTCATTGAAAAGGTCGAAAAATTGAGTGAAACTGAAAATTCAAACACCAAAAACCTGTCACATGTACTGGCTTGGAGGAGTTATTAGTTACTCGTATTTAAATATTTAATGCTACTTTCATGTGATTATTGTGTTGTAGCTAAGAAGGAATGGTATGAAATAAGGGATAATTTTGAGGACAAATTATTTAAGGGAGCATCTTATTAGTTTTAGTATTTTAAAGAGTTTGACTATCAATTGCATAATAATTATGCTTTGCATTTTGGAATTTTATCTGTTTTATTATGTAGATTTTGACCTCCTATTATGAGTGTAGCCTTTGAAAACTATTTCAGAGTAGATCTTTTCATTTGTGTGTGTGTACTTTTGCTAGATTGCCAACGCAATCGTATCATTTCCCTCTTAAAAACATGTTATGGCTTCTTGTGGCATTTAGAAAAGTGGGGACAAAAATACTTACCTTTACCTAAAAAGCCTGGTTTGATCTAGTCCCTGCCTACCTCTCAAACTTCACCTAATGTCTCTGTCTCCTTTTGCAATTTTTTTTACCCTTTTCACTTCTTCCGATGTCTCACGCTCTTTCCTGCTCTAGTGTTTTTGCATGCGCTGCCTCCCAGGCCTGAAAGATTTTCTTCCCGACCTCTTCAATCTGGCTCCTACTCATCTCTCAAGTTTCATCTTGAAATGTAATTTCTTCTGTCACTCTGGACACTGGAGTGTCATTCTGTCATTCCAGACAGAATTATGTCATTGCTGCTGAACAGTACTTTTTCATGGCTTTTTCTATCACCTAGCTCATATCTTGACACATTAAGGGCATTCAAAGAATGCTTATTGACTGAGGGTTCATTGGATTTCTGAAGTCCCTCAGACTATATTTCTTAAGTATCAATACATCGTTATGTGAGAGTTACTGAGATCTTTGCTGTCTCACCACCTCATCATACTTCATGCCCCAGCGACTGTACAATTCCATCCAAATTAGTATTTAGTTGCAAGTTCAAGAGCTCTTGATCTCCTAATTCATTGCTCTGATCTTCAACACTCACATTCCAAGTCCTTTAATATTTTCCCACTTTCCCCAAGTTCTATCATAAGAGCCAATTGGGAAAGACAGTGCTGGGAAGGAGGCGTTGAGCCAAAGAGCTCAGACATTCATCTGGAAATTCCCACGTTTATGGTCCTTTGAGATGAAGCAACAGGACATGTTCATTTCAGTCATCAGATGAAGAAACTGCTTTCTGATGTTTTATGTCCTGATGAAAATGAGTGAGAAAATATGAGGACAGATAGGAATAGATTTCTCAGTCTGTAAATTTACCTAAAAGCTTGATGGCAAGCATTACATCATAGGGTATTTATATCTCTCTGCAGATAAAGAAACTGCAATTTTTCTTCTCATTATTTTATTTTCTAGTTTGAGTTTCTTCCTCTTGCTTAACTCATTGTGCAGTGAGAGTTCCCATGGATCAGCTGGCTGGGTAGCAATCTGGAAACTCGGGTGCCCTATAGCCCATCCCCTGCTGGGTTCTTAATTTGCTGTGTAACCTTGAACATGCCTCTTAATATCTCTGTGCTTACCTATGAGGATCTGTAAAACAGTGGAAAAAAGTCTTAAACTTCAGGCGTATTTGTGAGGAAAAACTAGTAAATGTGGTTGAAAAGCACTGTGAAAATATAAAGTCCTAGTCATAAGAAAAAGAGGAAATCAGCCAAACCCTAGAACAACTGAGACTGTCCTTAAATGTACTTAGCAGGTGATGGAGAGATTTAGTTTTGATGTGAGGAAAATTTTCCTGACATTAAGTTGTTAGAATAGGCTATCTCTTCGGCTTATAATATTTCCCTGCTGTTTCACATTTTATTATGTCAATGCCAATCTCTCATCAAAGTATATGTGGAAGCTATAAAATAGAAATTGTCATAACTACAACCAGTTATATGAGACATGGCCAGGTTTCGAGTAAACAGCCTTTGTTAGTGGTCACATTTTATCTATAGTTTAGGTAACAACTAGGTTGATACCAGAAGAATCTGTCAGGTAGGATAATGGCTTTTGGTGGCTTTAGAGTTTACTAGCTTAAAGCTTTGTTTTCTCTGAGAATATTTACTCAATTAAATACCAACCCAGAAGCTGCAAATTGTTGAATTTCAGGTCTTTAAGAACAGGAGAAGAATATCATATCTATTTACTTTTTTTAGGGGTTATAGCAACCCCATCCTTCATTTTCTTCTTATTTCTAAATTTATTATCAGACTTATTTAACCTCTTTCTTGAATACATAGTAAAGAGCTGACATCTGATAAAGAATGACCTTCTGGAGGAAAAGATTAAAATAGCTATTTAGGAATTGACATGGACATGAAATATTGTTTAAAGGGATTTTAAAATATTTGCCATTAGAGGTCATATAATGAACTCATGGAAACACAGTTTACAGAAATCCAATGTTGTTCTCTTGAATTTTAATATTGAAGTTTATTAGATCTACTTTTTTTATAGTTGGAACATCAGGCTCCTGAATGTGTGCATGATCAAAGACCTCACCTTAGAGATCAGTGTTTTTGCAGTGGTACCTGAGCAAGATTAAAATGCTGCTAATAACATCGAAAGTTTTAATTAAATATAAGATCCAATGTAACAATTCTGTGGCATTACCATATGGTTAAGAGAGTGTGCTTTGCATTTTTTAAAGATTGTCCTAGATATGTCAATAAACTGATGGATGTGCACAGTATTTCCATCAATTTATTTGAAGTAAATCTTATGATTCTTACGCAAGAGGCAGGAGCTTGAAGATTGTGAGATCATTTTGGTTTTACTTATGACTTTTAAATTGAAATACTTAGTAGTTTATTTCAAATTTTAGTCCCTAATTGTCACCCTTGATGAAGAAACTTTGAAGAATTTGGAAACATGATTTCAATAAATTAGTCAATTTGCAGTTTTTCCTAACTGAAATCTAAACTGTTAAGCATATAGCTTTTATTTATTTGTTTTTTTAAAGGAGATTTTATTCATTTATTCATGAGAGACTCAGAGAGAGAGGCAGAGACACAGGCAGAAGCAGGCTCCCTGTAGGAACCCGATATGGGACTTGATTCCAGGACCCCAGGATCATGTCCTGAGCCGAAGGCAGGTGCTCAACCACCTGAGCCCCCCAGGTGTCCCTAAACATACAGATTTTAATCGTAGCTACAGTATGTTGCATATGATTGTTTAATTGTTGAAAATATCATGCAGACCTTTTCTTAACATGTATTTCATAAACATCTTTCAGTTTCTGAGCTATGGTCCCATATTAATTGGATATAAAATTATCTATCACTCTAAGCCTTGAAGTTTCTTTCTGATACAACCCTTTTCTTTCTGTTTTAGATTTCTGAATTTATAAAAAGCTATGGTAGCAAATGCTTTCCTTTGAATGATGGCATGATCAAAAAAAAAGTCTAATCAATATCCAATACAACATGTAGCATTAATAACATCTTAGGCTCTTCATGGAGTTTTTTCATGATCAGTGTAGGTGTTTCTTTCTCCAAGAGGAATATACAGTGCTTCCCTTTAACAGCGTAGGTTAAAATGAGAGACCCTTAACGGAATAATGAAAGAAAAGCAGAGCTAAGGAAGGCACAAGCTATATTTTACTTAGAAAACCAGGAACAGAATTTATAGTGCACTCTTTAAATAATATGTTAGTTTGACTCCTGCTGTGCTATATAATTTCATACATTTAATGTGGACTTGGGGACTCATTTATATTTGGACCAAGTTAATCTTACCTGCATCTGTACCAAGTGAAGTTGCTGCAACTTACAGGACAGGCAGGAGAAGCCATAACTTATACATGTCAGTTCTCTGAGATTAGTTGAGTCTTACTCACTTATCACAAAACATTTGCTTGATATAGTGTACAACGCAGCATTCAGTAGGTTAAGATTTCCTCATGTGGCATAAAATTCTACCGGTTGTTAATAATATTAATACTTCTGTAATTCATATGATCGCTAAAATTGGAATTGCATGCTCTATTCACATTCTGCTCACAAATTATGTGCTCTTTCACAATGGAAAGTGAAGAACTGAAGAACAGACAATTGCTTCCTGAAATATACTCAATTGGCTAAAAATAAACAGCTAAATAAGTATCTTGCCTTCAAATTTAGTCTATAGGACAACTCTTTTCCTAAGACCTGTCTTACACATACCTCTCGGTACATCACAGTATTTTTCTTTTTTTCTTCCTTGGTGAGGATTGACTAGTTAATGTTTACAAAGTATTTTGAAGGTGTAAAGTGCTATGCAAAGTGCTAAACCCAATAAAAAGTATTTTATACTGAATCTGAGAGCCGATTTGTGCAGCATGGAGCTTTGCGAGTGAATAGAGCAAAGATGATTAAAATCAACATCATTTGTAATTTAAAATACTGTGAACAACAAAGAAGATCCAACTATGGCTTTCGTTTTGGCAGGCTGCAAATATAGATTGCTGAACAGCGGTAGTCTGTCAATATAAAGCATTTAGCACTTCACTAAGCAGCTTGAGAGTTTTCTACTTGAGGAAGAAAAAATATAGATGAAATCAGATTTGGTGTAACATTATTTTGATGGATTGACTATATCATTATTAAAAAGAAAACTAAAACTCAACAAAATCTAAGAAGAAATAATCTTCACTATAGAACTTATCAGCGTGGTGAATGTTCAGAATGAGACTCTCTCCATGCAGGCTCCCCACTCCATCCTGAATGCGCAGAGGGATGATGACAGAAACCCACTGCACAGGAAAACAAAGCATAGAATTCATAAAGAAAGATTGAGAATAGATACAAGATCGACAGCCACTCATGTGAGAAGTAGATTTGGAATTCAGTTGGGCAGTTTCCACAGTTTCAAAAACACAGGATTTTTATTCAAATAATAGATGTTGATTGAGTCCACAAAATATTCTCAGAACTTTGGGGAACACTTTGATTTATCCTGTTTACGTAATATCAGTCTTAAGAATAATTTGAAATTGCTCATAAGGGGCTTAAAATGAATGGGACACAAATAATAAACTCACAGAAGTAATAGTTGGGGAAGTATGATACAACGCCTATGTAAAATATCTGTACTACAGAAGACAATGTGGAAGTTACATGATTAAGATATTGATTTGATATTTAGGGAATTTGGAGGAAGAGATATTGCATCCATCAGGGGAAATCAAAGAATGCTTTTAATTAAAGTGGTACAGTTTTGCCAATATCTATCCGTTATCTATCTATCTGCCTATTTACCTATCTACTGAATTATTTCTGAGAGAAGAATTTAAGGTAGCAACAGCAATATAAAAAGATTAATTTGGTTCATTTATTCCCTAATATTTATCCTGATTCTTATACTAAAAACAAAGGTCTTGCATTGAGAAAATGCATTACTTTGTTAATAAATCAAGGCTGTGCATTGATGGTTTATTGATGAGTTTTTTTTTTGGTCTGTTGTGAAACGTTACTAAGACTAGTGTGTTTGAGAAGAACACACACCTATTTTTTAAAAAGGTGCAACCAGATTCATTCTTATATTTTTACTTAAATTTTGGGCAGATAGGAAATGTCATTATGCTTCAGTCATTCCATTGGTCAATAGACCTTCTCAGCAGTAAAATTGGAGATACAACCTGCCCAAATGTAAAGAGAACTGGAGACTATAATAATGGTAAAACTATATTTTTATTATCATTCTAATCCCTCCTACTTGTGCTTTTATTATTTAACTTAGAATCTTTTAATACCTGGGACGCCCATACGGCTTCTTAATTTTCTGCCATCCATATCCCTGCACTTCCATCACATATCTGTTTCCTTTCTCCTATTAAGAGTTTCCTTTTTTATTTTTTTAAGATTTTATTTATTTATTCAAGACACACACACACACACACAGAGGGAGAGAGACAGAGACAGAGACACAGGCAGAGGGAGAAGCAGGCTCCATGCAGGGACCCCGATGTGGGACTTGATCCCAGGACTCCAGGATCATACCCTGGGCCAAAGGCAGACACTCAACCACTGAGCCACCCAGGCATCCTTCCTAGTAGAGTTTCTTGTGTATCTGCTTTAATATGCACATTTGATATGCATCACTGAGGAATATTTTAAAAATTTAGAGGTATAAGGATATTTTTAAATTCTCTCATATCTCACCATCCAGAGATATGCTTTTTAAATATTTTGGAGTATGCCTTTCAAATAATTTTTTTATCCCTACACTTTTAAAAGTTTGTATAAGATTATATAAATACATATTTAACCTCATTATCATCAACTTTCCAGAGGTTTCTTCTGGAAGATGGTGGTGGTGTCTTTTCACTCATCCATTATATCCCCCAAAATAGGAAATAGCAGTCTATGTAAATCTACTCTGAGATGGAGAGAACTTAATTTATAAAGCTCTAGATCAAAGTATTGTGTGAACAAGGCTACTATTATTATTTCCCTGAAATATTTGAGTATGAAACGTCAGCCAACATTTTTTGAAATCTCATTGTGTGCTGGGAGAGCATTATGCCCTAGAATGAAATGGGATGTATTGGGATGGTAGGAGTATTCCTCTAGCAAGCACAATTCATGCATTCATGGAATAACTATTTCTGTGAATCTCCAGTTTTTCATTAAACATTGGGCTTCTTGAGGTTTAAGATAGTTTAGATCACTGGCAACTAGCACAAAATGTGATAAAAAATGGGGTGGTAATGAAGGGGTTCTTGACTTGAATGACAGGGTTATCCTAGGTTACTTTAGGATTACTTGAAATCTATTTTTGAGGAATGATTCTTAAGTTATATGTGAAACACTACCACTAATAAATTAACTATTAATTTTGGTCTTTCCCATATGGCCCGTCCTTACTCTTTAACAGTCAGTGTGCTTCATACATACGGGCTGGTATCACCTTCAGAAACCTTAGGGAGTAAGGACCCTGATTTTCATGAATTTATCTTAAAGTATTCTCCAGTTCATGTCGTGAGCAAGTGGGGAACCACATGTGGAACCAGTTCTGACATGTATAACCATCACGCCAGAATACCGCACAGAGGGTACCAGCTAAAGGGAGGCACCAGGATGAGAAAACAGAGCTTCCAGAACTTGAAATCACCCCTCAATTCAGTTCAAAAGTGATCTGAGAAAGTCCTTAAACTCACTTACAGCTCTCCCCCCACTTCTTTTTGTTTTGGCCAAGAATGCCTGTGCTATGCCAAGCTATGGCCAACATGCCATGCTAGAGGAAATAATGAAGTTCTATTAAAGTACAAGTAAGACATACTGGGGGGTTTCCTTGTACTATGTTTATTTCTGAAGGCTTAATTCTAAGAAGGATATTTTCATATTGGGATTTATCCCACAGAGAGTGAAGAAACTAAAACCCATCTCATTTAAGGGTCATCATAGTAGGATTTTTAAGAGCTAGGAGAAGAAAAAGGAAACAGTGTGAGTATGCTTTTGAAGGAAGGTTATTTGTAGGATGTGGGGTTTGCAGTGGCGTTTGAGGACGTTGACAGGAATGGAATCCTGCTCGAAATATTCCACGTTGGAGTGTGGATTTGCAGAAGTCTGAACGGGAATCAGTTCCATGTGACTACGGAGTTCAGACTTAAGAACAAGGGATGAAAATTCCTGGGAGACCACATCTAACTGGGTATAAGGAAGGAATATCGCTTTAACAATTTGAGCTGTCCTTCCCACCAAGACGGCAGGTAACTGTGCTTTTGATTTTTTTTTCTTTTTTTTTTCTTTTTTTTTTTTTTTTTTTACTAAATGCCTGGCAATGTGCCTGACTTACAGTCAACTTCAGTGTAGGTGTACTCACTACATGAATGGGTGTTCAAAAACGATATAAAGAGCTAAATGAGGAGATTATGGAGTTCTATTCATGTGAGGTTCACAAACAGTCTTTGACAGGGACTCTCTAGTCTACTGTGGTTCCTTGAGAGCCTGGAATGAGGAAGGCCTGGCATCAGGCAAAGTGCAGAGGCTGTGCTGGGAAGACCTGGTGGCCAGGTCAGAGTGGAGCTGCGCGTTGGACGTGAGCTATGGATTCCTGCATGGAGCCCAGATGAGTCCCAGCGCTTGGGGTGGGGCTGAGGCTGCAGATCTGCTCTAAGAGGTTCCAGCTGCCAGGGAATAGGCAGGCCATTTACATGAGTAAGTCTTAGACAACTTTGCTATAAAAGATTTTAGCATTTTGATGAGTTAAGATTACTTGAACACTTGGAAAAATAAAATTGCAGATCTTTTCATAAACTGTTAGTAATTACTAAAAGAAATCATTTCCAGAAATAGTATGTTCAAATCAGGGGTTCTCAAATGTGACAGCATAACTCCCAACTGAGAGCATTAATTCTGATTTAGGAGTGGTATGAAATTATTTCTAAGTTAACTTTTCCCTTTTAAGAGAAATTAATCAGCCCCCTCTTCTTCTCTTTCCCCAACCAATAGAATAGAATTATACAGTTTTTTTTTTTGTTTGTTTTTGTTTTTTTTTAAGTTTGGGCATTCTCTGATATATGGAAATGTTTCTTTTTTTTCACTTGTATTTATGAACGTCAGTGAAATATTCAGTTTAAAAATGAAAGTTTAATTAGCTTTTGTTTACATTATGGTAAATAATAGACTGTGTTCATTTTAATTAGACCTAATCATCTAGTAGTTCCTCCACCATCCCCAGGAGGCTAGTAATCTGTTTTTAACTATTTTAAAGTGAGAGAAAAATTCTGTCCATTCCAAATATCAATTCTTCTGCCCTTTGTATTAATAAGAACCCCAAATTTTAGCTGACTACCTTGCTGTCCAGCACACAAGCTATATTTCCTTTGAAATGGTTGTGACCTTCTGAGTAAATTTTGACCAATGGAAACTCAGTGTTATCTGCAACTTTCAGGAAGTATCCTCAAAAGAAATGAGGCTTCCCTTCTGATTCTATTTCGTTATTCCTGGGATGTAGACATGATGACCAGAGCATAAGCAGCCGTCTTGTGAAATGAGGCAGCAGAGTGAGGATGGTAAAGTAGCAGGAAGCTGCAAAACAGCTCTGGGCTGCCTAAATCTAGTACTCAATGAAAATAAATGTTGACCTTGTTTGTACTTTTTTGTTTGTGGTGTTATTGTTTTTGCTGCATGTTGCTGAACTTACCTACTGCAGAAGATTTAACTATCAAGGGCATACACACACACACACACACACACACTTTCACATTTGTGTAACACTGTTGTCATTGATTTGCATTGAAGCTGCTCAGTAACCTTTACAGTTGTGACAGTGATTAAAGTTTACCAAACACCTTTGGCGATGTGAACTGTCACAGATTGACACCAGTGACTGATGTATTTCTAGACTTTGCCTTCTGGGAAAGAGGAAAGCTGCCCTTGAATCTTCCTCCAAACATAGTATTTTCTAAGTTGTTGAAATCTGTGTTTGGAAAAATAAATCATACATGGGAACAAAACTTTTGAAGAAAATAATAATGTTTTTAATTAAATAAAATATAGTCTAGGCATGTTGAAGTCTACAATAATATAAACATGTTTATGATAAATACTATTTTATTTAAAAGCACTGCAGCTTAGGCTGCTCGTTAAAATGATGTGCAGTAAGTAGTGTCGGGTGGATTGAATCCCAAATTTTCCCTTCTCCTTATGGTCCGGTACCTTTTTATCCCATGGGCTTGCTCTTTAGCACAAACTTGACTGCAATTAATTAACTGAAATCTTGCTGAATTCCATTCATGGAAGCTAGAGCCAAAGGCTCCCTCCTTGCCTGTGGGTGCTAGGGGCATTGTGCTGATATTTTGATTCGAGGTCATGTTCATTCCTCTATTCATGCTGTTCACAATGTGGCTGCTAAATGTACACCTATATTAAGAATTCCCGCTGTTAGCATAGGTATACCAAATGGAGTCCAAATCATACATAAATGCTCTACAGGGAAATTGGGCAAAGTCTGTGAAACTTCTTTTTTTTTTTTTTTTTTTAAGTCCTAGGAATGTTTTAAGAACATCTTTAGTAAAGCAACTAAATTACATTTCTATTTAAATCTTGTTTTAGGGATCCCTGGGTGGCGCAGCGGTTTGGCGCCTGCCTTTGGCCCAGGGCGCGATCCTGGAGACCCGGGATCGAATCCCACATCGGGCTCCCGGTGCATGGAGCCTGCTTCTCCCTCTGCCTGTGTCTCTGCCTCTCTCTCTCTCTGTAACTATCATAAATAAATAAAAATTAAAAAATATTAAAAAAAAATAAATAAATCTTGTTTTAAACAATAGTTCATCTGAGGCAAGAGGAATATGTAAAGATTTTTGTGACTTTAAGAAGATCTTTAAGAAAATAATCGAAAAAACACTTTACACCAGAAGCAATTCTAGCTAATTGTTTTTAAAACCCACGTTTTAAAAGTAGCCTCTACAAGATTTGCATTGCAGAAAAGATTTACAATTCATCAATGTGCAAAACTTACTAATAAATGTTTTGCTTCCATGTGTACATAATACCAGACTGTCCTTTTCTTATTTTAAAGATGTTATTTACTTATTCATGAGAAACACAGAGAGAGGCAGAGACATAGGCAGATGGGGGACTCGATTCCAGGATCCTGGGATCATGACCTGAGCCAAAGGCAGATGCTCAACCACTGAGCCACCCAGGTGCCCCCCACACTGTCCTTATATACATTCATCTACACAAATGGGCCATATAACAGAGAAAGGAAGATTTGTTTGTAATTTCATTTTAGCTAATTCTGATGTGGGTCTAGGGAGCATAATTCAAAGAAACTGACTTATCTTGTCACAAATACAGGGACGTCTTATGTCATCATATATATATGTGTGTGTGTGTGCGTGTGTGTGTGTGTGTATGTTATTCACTTATTCTCATTCTTATTCTCATTCTCATTCTTTTAACTTGTCTACTATAATATATCTAGATAAATGTGCCTATGTCATAAGTGCGCAGCTCGATGGATTTTCACAAACTCAGAATACCCAGGTAACTAGGACTTAAGTTAAGTAAAAGAAAATTTCCAACTTCCCAGATGCCTACTCTTGTTTCCTTCCAGTCCCAGCTCATCACAAGGATAAGCACTATCCTAGTGTCTAATAACATAGATGAGTTTTGTTTTGGAGTATTTTTTATTTGGATTTTTCTCAGTTTTGAAAAGTGAGGAGTAAAATAATTTTCATTCAGGTGAAGAACATACAAGAATTTTTAATTCAGCTTAGCAAATGTTTATACATATTACATACTCATGTCACCATTCTTCAGGTCAAGATTCAGATTCCTGTCATGCAAGAAGGTTTCTTCCTGCCCCTTTCCTGTCCATATTCATCTCCTCCCCAGAGATAACCACCACTCTTACTCTTAATTATTTATACAGTGAGCATTTATTGTGCTAACTGCTGTGCTACCTGCTAGAAATGAACAACGTGTCCCTGCCTCCAAGAAAATTACTGTAGAGAACCTAGATCTATAAGCAGGAAATTTCAATATTTTGAGTTAGGGGCTATGAATCTGGGTAAGACGAGAGTTCCCTGGGAACTCCTAGGAAGAGCTGCTAAATCCAGCTTAGACACTCGGTAAGGCATCCCAGTGGAAGAGTCTACCTATGTCAGACGTAAAAGCTGGGGGGGAATTAGCCAAGTAGGAGAACTACAGACCAAGCTATTCTACTGAATCCTAGAGGCCAGAAATCAAATGGCCTGAAAAATTCAAGAGGACTGGATCTTAAAATGTAAGGTGTAGAGACAGAAAATTAACTGCAATGATAGAGACCAGGCCACATAAGAAATTTGGGCTTTGTCCCGAGTTTGGGGCAGATTGGAATTGCAGGAAGTCCACTGGCTGTGGTTTAGAGACTGAACTGAGAAGAATAAGAATGGACTTAGGGGATTCAATCTTGAAGAAAGGAGATTGTCTCAGTATTCAAAGTGATAGTAGAACAAGAAACAGGAATAATGAGAACTCTGCCTACCGTTATAGCCCACATTGACCAAGCCATTAACCTCAGGCGCAGCCTCAGGCTTTCATAACCTACCATTTGTGGATCTTCAGCACAACAGGGGCAGATATTACCAAGTCCATTTTATCGAGGACAAAACTGAGGCCCATAGCTGAGCAACATGCCTAAAATCACACTGGAGCCAAGATTCAAACTCACAGAGTCTAACTGTAGGGCTCGCCTTCTTTAGTCCTCTGGGTAGAGCTTCTCTGTTAACACCGTTGATTCTGCATTGGCCAGGGTCTTCAGTTTACCTGCACTGTGAGCTTGGAGGACTTTTCGTAGCCCATCTACTCCCATCTCCACTCCCACATGTACAAAATGTTCTTTCCTGTGATCTAAGGTGTTATCATAATAAAACTCTCTGACAATTTTCTGATTATTCAGTTTACTAATTAGCTTGGTGACCTAAGCATATCATTAAAGATTTCTCGTCTTCTTTACAACAAACAAGTACAACAAAATAAACCTTGTTCTTATCCTGTGTTGTTCTGCTTGCCATCTGAACCCAGGACCCCAGATCCTCCGAAATTCTGAAGTAATCTATGGCTACACTCATTTTTCTCACTCCAAACCCCAGTATAAGTCAAACTCCACCTGAAATTCTTGCTTTTCCCTGTGCTGCCCTGTTCTCTCTCACACTTGTTTTTCCCATCTTGAAGGCTCTCTTCCTCTCTGTTGAAATCCAAGGCACTGTTCAGGGCCCAGCTCTGGGAAGCAAGCTTCTTTAACCCCTCACACCTGTCCCTTAGACTTCATTTAGGCTCCCTCCTCTACTAAACCACTGTATTTCCATAGTACAGTACTTTGTTTATACCTTTATAGCACTCAGAATTCTGTTTGGTGCCCCTTCTAGGAAATTAGGAAGGACCGCTTGCCTGCTAAAGTGATCTCACCATCTGGCTCCTATTGCCTCAAGTTTTACAATTAAAACCAGAAGCGGATTTGCTGTGAAGCTAACAAAGTTTCAGCTTCAGTGCCCCTCACTGAACAGGCCCCTGTGAGTTGAGGAATGTTCTAGTGGAGAATGGAGACAGGTTGCTATCAGGAAGCATGTATATGTAATCACATTTGTGAATTTTCTAAAGAGATCTAAAAATTGGCATTCGTTTCTTATTCTAAAAGCCGTGATCACTTTCATACCTGCTTTTGCATGTGTAATTTTATACTCTTTTCCATAGAGAGCACTACAAGTTATACAAACTTCAGGTTTCCCAAAATCTGGATCCATCCCTAATTATCACATTATTCCACTGACTTAAGTCAGAGTAATGCCTTGCCTGGTTTCATATGCCAACATATTCCATTTTTATTGCTGGGGTTGCTAGCCATCTTTCAGATAAACACCAGGCCTGATTAGAAATCGGTCCTATTTCCAGCCAAAGCTTGAAAGCAGTAACTCAGTCTATCTGCAAAGGTCAGCGGTGTTTGGATCCTTTTCTGATCTTGTAGTCAGGTTCTAGGAACCTTGTACCTTTTCTCTTGTTTGTTGTCATTGCCTGGCCTATTCTGATGACTAAGTCACTTTCTTGTTTCCCTGAGTCCTTGCCTGGGATATTTATTAGGGAATATAATCCCAGAGCTGTAGAAAAGGACATACTGCTTAAGAAGAGCTTCGTCCAAGCCTCTAGAAAGACTAGACACTGGATTATTTTAACACACAGGATAACAGCAAAACAATGACAATGGCAACAAAAAGGCGGTATTGCAGGAATGAGGAGTAGCTTGTGTGGAATCAATAAGGTGGAAATGAAGGGCAAGAAGGGAGCTGACTTGCTAAGAGATGGGTAGAAATGATGAGGTAGGAAATGGTTTGTCAGAAAAGGCACTGGGACACCAGAGGGCCTTGGTAGCTAAGAATGAGAATGACCCTTTATCACGACTTGGCTTGACAGCCTCGGAGAATATTTCTGATTTTTCTTCCATAAGTAAACCCCTGGATATGCTTTGAGATATTGAGACATATTAAAAAATTAGCATCTGTTTATAGATTATGGAGATATATAGGATTCAAAGTATATTGATAGTATGTGAACAAAATTATCTGCAAATTTCTTTCTTTTGGTTAAAGTTACAATTTATTGCTTTTTTTCTTTTTCTCCCTCTGCCAGTTGTTCTGCATGAAGCACTTTAGTTATTTTTTCATTTGTGGAAACCAAAACTATTGCTGTTAAAAAATCTTTGGAGAAAAGGATATAAAACTAGACACAAAAAATGGACTCAAAGACCATATACCAATTTATTTATGATTATCTTTAGGTGGTTGAAATATGTGGGTTTTAAAAACATTCCATTATTATTATTATTTTACCTTGTGTCATTTGATTTATCCATGTTTTCATATTTTGGTATGTATTATTTTTGAATTAGGAGGATGAATAACAGGATAAAAGGAAAATATGGTAAGAAATACTCTGAAATATTAAGAATCCTTAAGTGCTACTATGTGAGAAGATTTCCTTATTTTGACATTTTCTTTTCAACAATTTCTATAATGGAAACTGTGAGCATTTCAATTTTATCTACAATAAACAACATATTAATATCTATTGTATATACTATTTTTGTGTATAACTATTTCTAGAAGAACAACCATCTTTTCAGAAAGCTATATTACTTTGTTATCAGATATTCTAAATAAATAACTTGCGTATTTCCTATTACGCATATCTCCTTGACAATATCTATTTTGAATGTCTCATAATTTTTTTGAAGTATTGGATGAATTCGTTGCAGAATGTAGTAAGCATAAAGTTAACATGAGCTAAGAATTAAATAGTTATGAATTTCTTCTGCAATAGTATCTCAAACCTCTTTCATTTTAATAGTGGCAATGTGGAAATAAATGAAAATATTTACAAGACTGATTCCATTGGTAACTGCTCTAACAAGTGATTAAGTAGAAAACCATAGTCTGTAGTTACTAAATGATAGTTTGATTGTCTTCAGAATAATTATTCATCTTGGTTGGCTACTCTAGTAGAATTTTATTTAAGACTCTAAGACTTGCATTAGAAGGCAGATGTGACTTAGTCTTGCTTTAAATTCTTGTTAACATAGTACACAAAGAAAGGACAACTAGTCAAAGAACCAAAATGTACACATCTTAATCCTGAAAGTGCTATCACTTCAAAGTGAATTACAGCACTCTATGGAAAAGGCCTGCATTGTTATTTAAGTTCATCCATTCATTTCAACAGGATTAAAATAAATGATGCCCTTACCTTGCATAGCATTGAAATTCCTGGTGATAAACGGAAAGGGTGAACTTCAAAAGTGAAATGTGCACGATTTAAGATTTGATGGAGGGATTTACTTCTCAAATTGTCATTGCCATTGATTGGATTTACTAATCAATGAGCAAGAATTGACTGAAATGAGAAGCTGTGCCTAAAACTGGTAAATCTATATTTCATATTTTACTTTTGCCTTTTGAAAGACAGGGCAATTTTGATCAGTGGTGGAGATAACATTATGTATGAACCTCCAAAACTTGTATCTTGGATCCTTACCCAAAACCACCTCAAAGGACATCTGAATTTTTTTGAAATCTATTTATTTGGAAATATTTTTCTAAAATAATGCTTTATAGTTCTAGATTTTAAAAATGCCTTGATTCTTCTAGCCTTGTGACTTCATCTTTCTTTTTCTACATTTTTATAGCCTTTGACAAAGCTTTCTGCCCTTGTTTATTTTTTCAATAATTAGTATGATTTTGAGGTCATCAATCTTAATTATTATCTTAATTATTATTATCTTAATTATTCAAATTTTATATTATACAAAAACGTGTGATCAGTTAGATGAATTTATCAACACTACCTTACATAGTTTTGCAAGTTTAGTGGTGAGTTGGCAATGATTTTACACTTTTCCAATAATTATTTTAAGCTAATTCACTTCCTTTTAGAAAATACATATATGACTACCAATCATATTATTCTGAGGTTGCATTGACGATAACTTATGGCAGCCATGCTAGCAAGAACCAATCTTGAAAAAAAAAAATTCACTTTACCAAGTTTCTGTTTGGTGTGGTGAAAATGTTTTGGAAATAGAGTTATGTTGGTTGCACAACGTTATGAATGTAATTAATGCCAGGGCTTTGGGCACTTAAAAATGGCTAAAGTGACATATATTATCCTATATATTTTTTAGTACAATAAAACTTTAAAAAATACAAGAAAAAAGTTAAGCTCTGTGTTTTGTCATCAAAATAACATTTAGAAACATTAGGCTTGAGACCAAAGACCACCGCTATATCACGACTGGCTGGTATTGATGATTCAAGGTCTTCATTTGAAATTTTAGAAAAGAAATAGTTTGTAAGTTGCCGTCATTGAGAACGTTTTCCCCAGTTCAACATGGTTGAATGTGAACTTGACTTTTGGAAGTCCTCTGAGTTACTGGCGTTTTTAATTGTTAACGTTTTGAAATTTTCCATCTGATTTAATCAACAGAGGTTTTTAGGAGTCTCCCTCTCCAATATGGAGGTTGAGGTGGTTGGCAACTTGATCCTTTTATTGCTGTTGGCCACCCTCCCCCTCACAAGAATCCCCAACTCTCCACAGCAGCCAAGTGCTGCTGAGAGGCATGTGGGGAGCCCAGGAGTGTGACTCCCACATCCTCTTAAAATTCTGTCTTTCTGTTTGGGCCAGTCATCTCAGTCCTCAAAACCATCCCTGAGAAATGGGAAGGGGAAAGCTCAGGGTGAGAGAAGTGGGATATTTCAAAATTTTGCCAAAAACAGCAAGACCGGAAAATCCTTGGCAAAACAGAAGAACTGGCTACTTTAACACCTTTCTCATTCCTGAGATCCCCTGTTAACTGCGGTGCTACTGTCCCCAAAGGTTCTGTTTTTGCAGGTGGAAAAGCAGTTGGAGCAGCAGCACCTTCTCTCCAACTCAAACATTCTTTTCCAGGCCCTCTGTGGAGCAGCTTGCTCCGGTGAGCACAGTGTTCAGCTATCAAATCCCAGAAGGCCCATTAGACCTTAACCAAATGACAGCCTGTAAAGTTCCTTGGAGTGAAGAATTAGGTTGAGCTGTTAACCTTCCCCATGCAAAGGACAACAAAGAAATTCTAGTAAGAGGTAAAAGGACAGAAACTCAATTTACTGTTTTACTATTAAATTCTCATCCCTCGCTCATGGAAAAAAAAAAATGTGTTTGCTTTCACAGCCATTTTCCTTTGGCAATAGGTAAAGGAGTCTACCTGCTGCAGCAGCCTCTGCTTCTCTACCACTTATTATCCCATTCCTGCGTGCTGCCTACTGCACTCAAGTACCTTATATAAAGTGATACTGCTTAAGCTGAAGTGCTAAAATCTGCCTGCCCTAAATGGGATATGAAAATGTGGGAATATTAGCCCTTAAACAGTAGGCTAGAATTTCTTTCATCCATCTATCCCTAAGGCAAACTGGGTTTTAAAGCCAAAATCACAGGTTGCCTTTTGCTTTGTAAATCAGCAGTTGGATGTGTAATTGGGATTTTTTTTTTTTTAAATGTCAAAATGACTCTTGGGTGTTGATCTGGCAAGTGGAAATAACATAGAAAGGCTGTATAAGTAGTTTTAGAATGGCAGTTAAAATCTCATAATCTGACTTTAACAATTGATTTTGCTCCAAATTTCCATATTGGTATTATTCAGCTTTTGGCTGAGGATCTGGAAATGGAACTTTTCCCAGTGAAACTTGGACTAAACCTAATATTGGACTTATCGTGTTCATAGTTTGGGTAGGTAAATTTTATACATCTAATTTGCAGACCAGCTTATAGAAACAGGAGATGAAAAGACCATTTCATTTATTCCCCTGGTGGGGTGGAACATTTTCTTCCAATATGTTTTCCAATTTACTTTTGAAATTTATGGAGCTTAAGAAAAGTACCATTCCATTATCTAATAGTTCTTGCTAATAGGCAGTTTCCTTAAATACCCAGCCTAAATTTTCCATTGCTCATCTGACTTCAAATCTTCCCCATTTTCCAATCTTACGGACTTTATAACTTAATGTTTGCTAAATCCTTAGTTAATAGCCATTCTCAAGATTGTGATTTAAAAAAAAAGTATATTAAGTGATTTTGCTCCCTTCAAAATTCTATAAACTACTGATGGAATGTGCTAAACATTTATGCCCAACTTCTGAAAGAGTGAAAACTATTCACAAACTATTGCTCTGGGTAGCAAGAGATGAACCCATTTCATCTGCCTTGCGAAGATAATTGTTTTTGTTTAGTTTGATGCTATCAAACTATCTTAAAGAATAAAATGTGACTTGATCATGTTCGTGGTTGTTTTCTGAGGGGGAGCCAATGGTACATATGGAAGGACGTAATACATTTACCAGAACTGGAAAGCAGCCATTTCTTTCAATCACTAGTAACCTGTGAGGTGTTTTAATCATTGACCTTAACCAGCAAAAGGCTGCATCTCTCATTACCAGTTCACTGATTTATTTGGACCTCTTAGTCCACTCACATTTCAACTTTTATATTAGATATTGAAAATCTGTCTCTACTAGACTTGTCGATTTGGCTGCTGTATGGATAATAATTGTTGTGTTTTCTGCATCTTCCTCTTCATAATTAATTTCAGCTCTTCAGTAATAATAGCTAAAGTATATTGAATACTTACTACGTGCCAAGTGTTATTTGAAGTACTGTGTTTATTTATGTAGTCTTGATAGAAATTTCATTTGTTAGGTGTGTTTATTATTCCCATTTCATAGGTGAAGGAAATGAGATACTGCTTAGTTCATTTGCCTAAGGTTTCAGCACTACGATGAGGCAAAACCAGAATTAGTTTCCATGTAGTCTGTCTCCAGAGCCTATGCTTTTAACCACAGCTCTACGATGGTCAAAATGTGAATAGTTCTCCAGTTAAACAATACTTCACAACAGCATTTATGGAGTATTAAATCTGAATTTGATTAAGCTTTTAGATGCAATTTCCAATTACAGGAAATATGATGGAGGGAAATGTTAAGGAACCCATGGTGATGCTGTCAGTGAAATCCAGACTATGGGAGATCAGGTAATACCAGGAATCAATCTTTCTTTCTTTCTTTCTTTCTTTCTTTCTTTCTTTCTTTCTTTCTTTCTTTCTTTCTTTTTCTTTCTTTCTTTCTTTCTCTCTCTCTCTCTTTCTTTCTTTCTTTCTTTCTTTCTTTTTTAAAAAATTTTATTTATTTATTTATGAGAGACACAGAGTGAGAGGCAGAGACACAGGCAGAGGGAGAAGCCCTGCGGGGAGCCCCCTGCGGGACTTGATCCCAGGATCCCAGGGGTCATGACCTGAGCCGAAGGCAGATGCTCAACTACTGAGCCACCCAGAGGTGCCCCCCAGGAATCTACTATCTTCAACAAATAAAATTGCAAGGAAGAGAGTGTATGCATGTTAAAGGAGTGGAAATCTGTAGATGAAAAGACACAAGAACCTGGGCTCCCATGTTCAGTGCAGCATTGTTCACAATAGCCAAGAGGTAGAAACTACCTAATGTTCATCACCAGCTGAATGGATAGAGAAAATGTAATATATACATACAATTGAATATGATTCAGCTCTATTAAAGACGGCAAGACAGTTTTCCATTTGTGACAACATAGGTGAACGTGGAGGACAAACAGTATGCTGAGTGAAACAAGCCAGGCACAGAAGCACAGATACAATACAATACAATACTACATATATAAGGAATCTAACATAGTTAAACTCATAGAAGTAGAGAGGAGATTGGTGGTTTCCAGAGCTGGGGAGGAGGAGAAACAAGATGGTATTAATCAAAGGATACAAAGTTCCAGTTATACAAGATGAGTAAGTGGTAGATACCTGTATGGCATAGAGCCTGAAATTAACAGCGCTGTGTTATGTACTTGAAATCTTCTAAGAGAGTAGATCTTATGTTAAATATTCTTATCACAAAAAACAAAATAAATAAATGGGGCAGGAGGAAACTTCTGGAGGTGTTAGATATGTTCGCAGCCTCAGTTGTGGCGGTGGTTTCATAGATGTCTACTTAACTCCAAGCTCATAAAGTTATATACTTTAAATACTTACAGCTTTTTGTATGTCAATCATACCTCAATGAAGTGGCTTTTAAAATAGTAGGAGATTTAATAAATTTAAGCCACCGGTAACAATTAGTATTAATATACTTTAAAAAGATAGAGACTTAAACATATGTCAACCAGTAGCTATCTAAGGATTTTTATTTGGATCTTTATCAAGGAAAAACAAATCATAAAGACATTAATGAGACAAAAAAATTTGATCTGGAGATTTGATGACATTAACAAATCATAAACTTTTTGAAATGTAATTATAATATGGCTAAATTTAAAAAAGAAATCTTTATTTTATATATATATATTTGAAATGAACATTTCAAGTATTTATGTTGTATTCATAGATGTAATCATTTCAAATATATAGAAGTAAAAGCAAAGAAGATATGATGAGATTGGCCATAGATTGAAAACAGTTGACATTATGTGATAGGGATGTGCATATTTATTCTTTTTGGTTTCTTTTGTGTATTTGAAATGTTTAAAAAATTAAAAGTAAGAAAAAAAACAACAGCAAGTAGATAATTAATGACAATCTCTTCAGTCATTTGTAAAACTGTATAATTTATAACCACATATGAAATTAATTACTACCTAAGAGTGAGCTAAAAGTTTCCCAATGCTTATGGTTTTATGTTATGAGCTGTCATTCTCCTATTTGAATGAGCTTATGTTTTCATTCATGAAGAACCCTGCAAGCATCATTGTGACTTTAAGGGACGATAGTGGGAAAATTTATTTTCAAAAGGAGCTGACAGCAAATAAAAAGATTGCCGAAATCCTTCAGAATAGAATATGATCAGATTTACTCTAAGTGGTACTCATTTACCAAAAGTGATTAAATTATAGTCAGGATGTACCCTGAAGTACCCACTTCAGTAGACAGCCGGGAATATATTTAGGAAATATAGAACACTGCGGTACCTCTGTGTTTTCCCTCTCAAACTACTCTTAGGTTTTCATGATAGTAGAATACGCTACCTGCGTTTTCATTGCGTATTTCATTGGGGCTTAGAACATGGAACTTGTTGCAAAGAAAGATCATATTTTTCTTAAGAAAAATCGATTTGCCTTTGTTAAAGAAAAGGCACTATATGTGCCCTGTTGATTTTTTTTCTGTAGATATTAGAAGATAGACGTCCTCAAAAAGTCAATCCCTCATGTTTTTGTTTTTTTTTTTAAAAAAAATAGTGTAATCATAAAAGTTAGAAAATGCCACATACGGGAATAACTTGAGCCGCAACAGAAGTGCTAACTTTTGTCGGCAATGCCTGGCTGACTTCCTTCAAGCAAGCATAACTATATGCTCTGGGAAAACCATGCCCTACTGGTTATTAGATGTATTTTCCTTCAGGAATGGCAGAAATAACTGCTCTTAAAATTAACTATCAAAGTAAGAATTCCAAAATATATATTCTGTCAAAAATCATATTTTGGCTTTTAATACCCAGAAGGAAATCCTTATGAATTTATGGGGCAGAGCCATAAATATATATAACATCTGCAGTGTACTATGCTTATGAGAACTACTTCATCTGCTAGATTAAGGTTACATTATTGTATTTGAGTATAATTAAACTGAATACTCCAAAAGCTCATTTTACCAAAGTTTCAGTTCTCCACCATAAATTACCAGCCCTTGTAACGGAACAGACAACTTGAGAGGTGAGCAACTCCTGGTCCCTCTGTTTATCTCTGTTCTCTGTAACAGAAATGTCAAGTTTACATTTTCATTCAATAGTCAGCAGGTGAAGAGGAATCAGATTGTGACTAAAGAATGTGTCTGATAAAATGCCTGTTCCATTTTTGTATTTGCCCGGCCTTGCTGCTGCCAATAATGGTCGGGCGAGTGGCCAGTTGTTTCAACAGGTTTTGTGCATTAGTATGTGATATGCTGTTTTGTTTTTTTTTTTCAATAACATGGCAAAATGTTGGTGAAGTCCTTTTCCCGGAAAATGCTAAAGATACCTAAATATCTATAATATTTTAATTTAAATATTCCACTTATTTTTTACATGTTCGTGGATAAATGAAAACAGAAGTCTTTGGCCCAAAGTACCTGATTTCTAGGAAATTCAATGTTGGCTGATTGTATTTGGTGTGTAGATTACTTTTTTAGCTTGATTTTTAAAGCAAATATTTTATTTACAATGTTCTGAGTATTGTTGTATGTGGTTTATTTACCTTAGAAAGGTAAGGTCAGGGACTCCTGGGTGGCTCAGTGGTTGAGCATCTGCCTTTGGCTCAGGTTGTGACCCTGGGGTCCTGGGATTGAGTCCCTCATCGGGCTCCCTGCATAGAGCCTGCTTCTCCCTCTGCCTGTGTCTCTGCCTTCTACTGTGTCTCATGTCTCTCATGAATAAATAAGTAAAATCTTAAAAAAAAAAGTTCAGTTATTACGAGCTTTTGTTATTCTCTTTGGACACAAAGATACTTTTCTACTACTTGTGACTCATTTTTCTTTCTCTCAAGAAAAAGATGGTTTAAAGTTAAAAATAATTATTTGTTAATTTGTATTATGATAATTATGATTCCCAACAAAGTAATCTTCTCTTATCTATACGTATCTGTGAATGAACAGTTAGTGGTTACATTACGTGATTAAAATGTTTATGATGTTTTGATTTATCCCTCAGTGTTCCCTGTAAAATTATACAAGATGAAAGAATGAAATGATTGGATGAAGATTTCTTTCTTACCTTACAGTAGTTTCTAAATGAGACTGTATTATGAGCAGAGTGATGAGACATGCTATCACTGCCTGTATCATTTTACACAAAGTTCTGATTTTATGTCCCTGTCATGAACACTAAAAGCTGGAAAAAAAACAATGATTTGTCACTTTCTAGTTTTTCTTAACTTTTCAAGTTCCCCTTGAAAAGCAGGTTCCACTTGAAATGCTGCTGCGCATTCCAAACACTTTGCTTCACAATCAACCATTTGCTTATCACAGAGTGATCATTATTTCCTTCCTAGTTTACAACTTTTCTAGCTGTGTAACTATTATTAATACCCATTTTCAGTCTAAAATAGTCTGGTTTAGAAGACAAATCTTACAGTCAATCGAGTCCTCCCCCCGTGTACATAACTAGTTCAAAAATTCTAGTTGACTTTAGAGTCCTTTATGAAATGAATCTTTTGCCATTACAATCTGAGTTGTGATTTGTGATGGGGTTCAGGATATGCTCCCCCAAAATATGGCAACTTGGCCCACTGATTATTTTAAACTGAAGAAGTTTGAGAAAACGAGCAGAAGCAGGAAGGTCACTGTGGGACCTTTCTCCCACCTTTTCCCTGAAATAGGTTGGAAAAACCATCATCTGAGAAATGCCCTCCCTACTCCAGGAGGAAAGGATGCTGAAGGACAGTCCTAATAAACTTTACTTGCTAAGTCTCCACCAGTTTACTATACTTACTTCATATTCCTGGATCTATTATATTTCTCCATGACTGTCCACCCTTCATCAAACCCAGCGTAAAAATACTCTCATTCATTTCATGGGGTCTTCATTTCCTTTTGAAGGCTCTGTGTCACATAAAAATTATATTAAACATATCTGTGTGCTTTTCCTCTGTCAGTTTGTCTTGTCAGTTCAATTTTCAGACCAGCAAGGAGCCCTAAGAGGTTGAGGAAAACTTTTTCCTCCCCTACATTTATGTTGCCTTTTTATGAATATCAAGGATAAAACAAGAAATGCTTAAAATTGAAAGGGCTTTAAATAAAGCATGATGACTTAAATAAAAAGATTAGAAAATATAAACCCGAAATTAATACATTAAACATTCATATTTTATTAATTTTGGAGAAAAAGTAGAATATAATGAATTGTAAAAAATATATTTGAGCAATAATGCATTGATACATAAGTATATGGACAGGAGTTTCTCAAAAAGGAAAGTACATTAGACTGACAAAAATTTCAAGTAAATATTTGCTCAGAGGCAGTCTGTTCAGCAATGTCATCTATGCAAAATACTAAAAGTAGATAGAATTCAAAGTATTGCAATGTATTTATTATGTAAATTATATTGGAAAGCTAACATTATGCATATATATATTTTTAAATGGGTCAAGTACAACACCTTAATTGATCAATGGGGAAATCAGCTTATGACATTTAGATTCACCCGTGACCTCCTGTAAAATAGGAATTGTTTCCTGTGCACTTTTTAAGGACATTGGACTGGCATCAATTATCTGGGGAAATGGAAAGGCCTGAACTGACACTTTAAAGGATACAGAGCCTTTTAGGCACCTCTAACGTGTGTTTTAGTAAACCATGCAGACGGATGCAGGAGTATCCTGAATGTAACTTACAGCATGAAATATGGATAATAATTAAGTAAAATGTTATTTTGAGATTTTTATTCCCAAATGGTTTATTGCTTTCATATTCTAAATTCCAGTGCCCTTGTAGGTCCAATTAAGATGCTTAATTGAAGAATATCAAGTAAGCAGACTGCCTTGGCACCCAGAGGGGATTGTGTCTGTTAACGATAGCTCTGAATTGGGCAGAAAGAACATTCACAAATGTTAGCAGAGTAGCATGTATTTAATAATGTGACATGTATTTTCTAAGCATAAAGAAAATCAAGCTTGAGAATCAAGTGCCCTTGTTTTCTTTTTTTCAGGTCTGATTGTTTTCTTTTTAATTGACGTATAGTTGACACATATGTTACATTAGTTTCAGGTGTAGAACATAGTGATTCGACAAGTTTACATATTATATTACGTTCACTACAAGTGTAGCTACCATCTGTCACCATATGATGCTATTACAATATTTCCAGGTCTAATTTCAAACTATTCATTCCTTCACATTTTCTTCCACAATCCCTTCATTTTTAAGTGACAAAAATAAAGGCAGAGGTGGCCAAATTTTAATTCATCAACACTATTTTCTGGTTTTTGTCTATAACTTTTCTTTGAAATGCAGGAGATGGCAAGCCGTTCTGTGACTGCCGGGCACCCCCTCCAAGGTAATCTATTAGAGCGTCATTGCTTTAGTTTGACTGTAGCCACTAGACCGAGAATTGCATACACATACTTGATTTTGACGTGTGCATTAGCCCCCAACTATATGGGGCCTCGTGTTGAACCAGCCATTGTCTCGATGTGCTTCAACTCTTTTATGTCGGGACTTTTGTTTATTATTTTTCATGTCCTCTGTCATATACATGTGGTGGCAGATGTTTTCTGTAGTGTGGATGAATCACACAAAACATGGTAGAAAGTGAATTACTTGTTCAGGATTTACATTTCTCTGATAAACTGTGTAACTCTAATTGTGTTGTGTCTTTAACATTTCTCCGCTATGAATTATATTTAGATCTTATTTGAGCATCGTTGCGAAAAACAGGAAGAAAGGATAATCGCTAATAGAGTATCATTCATCGTTTTAAAAGGAATTTAGAACTTTATCCATGACATATATATTTTTCCTGTTATAAATTTTATAAATATAAATTATAGATTCATATAAATATATATACATAAATATATTTATAAATACATATTATATAAATGCAAATATAAGTAAATATATAATATATATTTATAAATATATATACTTACACATATATACATAAATGAGTAAGAGTAGAATGAAATAGAGGGTCCAAAGGCATTTTAGTAATATTTGTTAGACATATTTGCTTTTAGGTTTGTCCAACTATATGATGAGAAAGAAATGGAAACCAAAATTGGATATAGACATTTTCTACTTCTATCTAAAGATGATTACCTTATCAATAGTTTCTTTTTTGTAGATAATAAGTAATTGTGAATAATCGTAGCCCTGCCCCCACTGCCCTGCTCTCCTTGTTTGAAACCACCCTTCCTGTTTTTGAAAGTCATTCATTTTTTCATCCATTGGCATTTTAACCCAGTACTCAGACCATAAATACTAAAAACTGGAAAAATATATTAAAATTTTAAATTTTCATATACTAGTTTTCTCTGGAAGTAGTGCCAGTAGAAGTATAGTTCCTCTTACTGCTATGTTAGTCACCCTGCAGAAACAATCTCTGCTACATATCCTGCATGTAAAATTAGTGTCCTAGCTCATGGGACATAAGGCAACACTAAAAGTGCATTTATATTGTTACAGGGATATATGTTGGTCAAATATCTCTGATTCTTGATGGTTTCTAGACTCATTTGTTTTCTGATTTAGCACATTTTGGGAACCATATGCCTGCATTAAACAAATACTGCTCACATTCAAATGTTTTATATTTGTCAAGAAGTTAAAATACATTGAATTAAATCACTCCTTATTCTATGTACCTCTTTAGGGACAAAAGCTAGAGAAAGAATTATCACGCTTTTGAAGCCAGTTTTATACAAGTCTTTTTGCTTACTTTATGAGAAATGGAGCCATGGACTTCTCTTCTTCAAGTGACATCTGTGTGTTTTTAAAATATATAACAGAAGAAAGAAAAAGAATATACTTTTGCTGCAGTTCAAACAGTTCCTACCATCCAAGCCTTATGCCTGTTTGACATAAGTTTGGATCTTTTATGTAATCTGCTTGAGAGAGCTGGGACAAGGTGCAGTTTTGCTTCCAACAGGTGTTATGATAGAGTTTTTAAAAATTGGATGTGTTCTAAAAAAAAGAGAGAGAGAGAGAGAGAGAGAGAATGAGAGAGAGAGAGAGAGAGAGAGAGAATGAGTATTCTTTGTAGGACTCAGCATTCAAAATTTGTTTCAGTCCTCAAAAGAAAAACCTTCCTTCAACCTCCTGACTTAAATTATTGGTATTTAGTTAATAACTGCTGTTAGGTATTTACCAACACTACTGGGAACAAACTTGGTGAAATAGAATATAGAAAATTATGAAAAGGCAGAAAAAAATGAGTGCTAGGAACATAGTGTATATCAAATAAGAACGTTTCACCCCAAAGGGATTGCTTAGTTTGTTTTTTAAGTGGTTTTGGTCCTGGAAAACTTGATCCAATATAAACAAGATGCCTCTATTTTCAGTCAGAGTAAAGAATGCTTCTTAAACATGATCTTTATTCTGTATGAACTTGTGTGCTTAGCTTCCTTATTGCAGAGACAGCAGAATGTTACATCTTTCCATTTTAGCATAAGTTTTAGTCCACGGAAATATTTATTTGCCATCCGATAGGAATGGGAAAACCTTCCAGGTGCTACCTCAATCAAGAGGGCATTGCTACATATACGACCTTTTTGCCTCTCATCACTATACATTCCCAAAGATAAGATGAGCATAAGCATCTGGATTGAACAAATCATGCTCATGTTGACGTAGTCCTCTCCATCCTACATCCAGCAGGCAGTGATATTTGAACTGGCTTGCTCTTTGTGCAATACTCCTGTGCCAAGATTTACTGCTTTAGTGGTCGCACCTATACAAAGTATGTAGGTGTGAATATGTGTAGTAGTGTGTGTGCGTATTGTGTTTGATGAGGAAATGCAGTTTACAGGATACTTCAATTGATATTCTATTGAGAATCAGTGTGTAATTATCTTTCAAAATTTAATGGCTATCTATATTAAATTTTATTTTTACCTCATTTTTTGAAAGGGCTTTTTATTATTATCTTCTTTACTTATATTGTTATTTAAGTATAATCAACATACAGCATAATGATTTAACAATTCTATATGTTATTCAGTGCTGACCACAAGAAGTGTACTCTTAATCCCCTTCACCTATTTCACTTATCTCCTCCCCTCTGTTCCCCTCTGGCAACCACCAGTTTGTTCTCTATATTTAAGCATTTGTTTTTTGTCTCTTTTCTCTGTTTATTTTCTTTCTTGGATTGTACATACGGGTGAAATTATATGGAATTTGTCTTTCTCTGACTTATTTCACTTAGCATTATGCTCTCTACATCTATCCATGTTGTTGCAAGTGGCAAGATTTCATTCTTTTTTATGGCTAAGGAAAATTTCATTTTTATGTATATACTACTCTTCTTTATTGATTCATCTATCGATGGATACTTGGGTATGTTCCGTATGTTGGCTGTTGTAAATAGTGCTTCAATAAACATAGAAGTGCATATATCTTTTTTTTAATTAGTGTTTTCATTTTTTGGGGGGTAGATGCCCTGTAATGGATTACTGCATCATGTGATAATCCTATTTTTGATTTTTTGAGGAACTTCTTTTCTGTTTCCCACAGTGGTTGCATGAGTTTGGATTCCCATCAACAGTTTGAGAGAGTTCCTTTTTATCCACATGCTCTCCAATACATGTTATTTATTGTCTTTATGATTTTAGCTATTTTGACAGGTGTGAGGTAATATCTCATTGGTGTTGAGCATCTTTTGATGTGTCTGTTGGGCATCTGCATGTCTTATTTAGAAAAATGTTCATTCATGTCCTCTACCCATTTTTGAATTGGATAATTTATGGAGTTTTTCTGGTGTTGAGTTATATTAAGTACTATATTTTGGATATTGACCCCTTATTAGATATGCTATTTGCAAATATCTCCTCTTATTCAGTATGCTACCTTTTTGTTTTGTTGAAGGTTTCCTTCACTGTGTAAAACTTTTTATTTAAGTATAGTTCTAATAGTTTAATTTTGCTTTTGTTTCCCTTCCCAGAGGAGGCATATCTAGAAAAATATTAGTATGGCTGATGTCTGGTAATCACTACCAATGTCTCCTGCTAGGATTTTTATGGTTTCAGGCCTCACATTTAGTTCTTTAATTCATTTGAGTTTGTTTTTGTGCATGGTATAAGTAAGTGATCCAATTTCATTATTTTGAATGTAGCTGTCTAGTTTTCCCACCACCATTTGTTAGAGAGACTGTCTTTTACTCATGTATCTTATGGCCTCCTTTGTTGCTGATTAATTGACCATAAAAGCACAGGTTTGTTTCTGGATTCTCTGCTATATTCCATTGATCTATGTGTCTATTTTTGTGCAATTACCATATTGTTTTGATGACTATAACTTTGTAGTGTATCTTGAAATGTGGGCTTGTGATACCTCCAGCTTTGTTCTTCTTTCTCCAGTTTGCCTTGGCTATTCAGGGACTTTTGTGGTCCATACAGATTTTAGAATTATTTGTTCTAGTTCTGTGAAAAATGCTGTTGGCATTTTGATAAGAATCACATTGAATTTGTAGTTTTCTGTGGGCACTATGGGTATTTAACAATATTAGCTCTCTCAATCCATGAAAATAGTACATCTTTCTATTTGTGTCACCTTCGATTTCTTTCAGTGTTTTTTTTTTTTAATTAATTTATTTATTTATGATAGTCACACACAGAGAGAGAGAGAGAGAGAGAGGCAGAGACATAGGCAGAGGGAGAAGCAGGCTCCATGCACTGGGAGCCCGACGTGGGATTCGATCCCGGGTCTCCAGGATCACGCCCTGGGCCAAAGGCAGGTGCCAAACTGCTGCGCTACCCAGGGATCCCTCTTTCAATATTTTATAGCTTTCAGAGTACAGGTCTTTAACCTCCTTGGTTAAGTTATTCCTGGATATTTTGTTCTTTTTGGTGCAATCTTAAGTGGAATCCTTTTCTTTCCTTAAAGATTTTATTTGCTAGACAGAGAGATAGCACAAGCAGGTGGGGCAGCAGGCAGAAGGAGAGGGAGAAGCAGGCTTCCCGCTGAGCAGGGAGCCCAATGTGGGGCTTGATCCCAGGACTTTGGGATCATGACCTGAACCAAAAGCAGAGGGTTAACTGACTGAGCCACCCAAGCACCTCTGGAATTGTTTTCTTAATTTTCTCTTTCTGCTACCTGACTATTAGCATATAGAAATGAAACATATTTCTGCGTATTAATTTTGTACCTATGACTTTACTGAATTAATTTATGAGTCCTAGCAATTTTTGGTCGAGTCTTTTGGGTTTTCTACATAAAGTATCATGTCATCTGCAAATAGTGAAAGTTTACCTCTTTCTTACTAATTTGGATACTTGTTATTTCTTTTTGTTGTCTGATTGCTATGGCTAGGACTTCTAATACTATGTTGAATAAAAGTGATGAGAGTTGGTATCTTTGTCTTATTTCTGATCTTAGGAGAAAAGCTGTCAGTTTTTCACCATTGAGTATGATGTTAGCTGTGGGTTTTTCATATATGGCAATTATGTTGAGGTATGTTCCCTCTAAACCTACTTTGTTGAGAGTTTTCATCATGAATGGATATTTTACTTTGTCAAGTGCTTTATCTGCATCTGTTGGGATCATTATATGGTTTTTATCCTTTCTCTTGTTAAGATGATGTATCACATTGATTGATTTGGGAATATTGAACTACTCTTGCATCCCAAGAATAAATCCCACTTGATTGTGGTGAATGATTTAATGATTTTTAAATGTATTGTTGCATTTGGTTTGCTAATATTTTATTGAGAATTTTTGCATCTATATGCATTAGAGAAATTGTCTTGTAGTGGTTTCTTGTTATTGTGTTATGTCTTTATCAGGATGATGCTGGGCTCATAGAACAGATTTGGAATATTTCTTTTTTCTTCTACTTTTTAGAATAGTGTGAGAAAAATAATTATTCATTCTTCTTCAAATGTTTGGTAACATTCACCTGTGAAGCCATCTTTTCCTGAACTTTTGTTTGTTGAGCAATTTTTGATTACTGATTTGATATCATTGATAGTAATTGGTCTATTAAAATATTCTGTTTCTTCTTGATTCAGTTTTTGAAGGTTAAATGTTCCTAGGAACTTATAAATATCTTCTAGGTTGTCCAATTTTTCATAATATTCTCTTAGAATTCTTCATATTTATGTAGTGTTGGTTGTTATTTCTTCTCCTTAATTTCTGATTTCTCTATTTTTCTTTCTGTCTCTGTCTCTCTTTCTTTATGAATCTGTCTAAAGGTTTATCAATTTTGGTTATCATTTCAAAGAACCAGATCCTGGTTTCATTGATCTGTTCTATTGCTTTTTAGTCTCTATTTCATTTATTTATGCTCTAATCTTTATTATTTTCTTTCTTCTCCTGGTTTGGGACTTTGTTTTCTCTTCTTTTTCTAGCTTCCCTATGTATAAGATAAATTATTGATTTGAGATTTTTCTCACTTCTTGAGGTAGGCTTATATTGCTATAATCTTCCTTCTCAGAAGAGATCTTGTTCCATCCCAAAGATTTTGGACTGTCTTGTTTTCATTGTCGTTTGTATTTCTTTAAATTTCTTCCATGATCTTGGTTGACTCATACATTGATTAGTAGCATGTTATTTCAGCTCCATGTATTTATGTGCTTTTCAGATTTTTTCTTGAATTGCCTCCTTTGTTGTAGATTAATTGACCTTAAAAGCATGGATTTTTTTCTGGGGTTTTATTGTATCCCCTTGATCTATGTGTCTATTTTTGTTCAATTACATATTGTTTTGATGACTAGTTTTGTAGTATAGACTATAAAGACTATTTGTTTTGTGGGCTATTATGTAATAGACTTGGTTTGTGGACTTTTATATAATCTATTCAGGAGTATATTCCATGTGCACTTGAAAAGAATGTGTATTCCACTGTTTTTTGGATGGAATGTTCTGAATGTTTCTGTTAAATCCATCTGGTTCAATGTGTCATTCATAGCCACTCTTACCTTGCTGGCTTTCTGTCTGGATTATCTATCCATTGTTATAAGTGAGGTGTTAAAGTTCCCTCAAATTATTATATAACTATCAATTTCTTCTTTTATGTTTGTTAGTAATTGCTATATTTGGGTTCTCCTATGTTGGGTACATAAATATTTACAGTCATGATATCTTCTTGTTGGATTGCTTCTTTTATCATTATGTAGTGTCCTTCTTTGTCTTTTGTTACAGTCTTTGTTTTAAAGTCAATTTTGACCAATATAAGTATTGTTACCCCAGCTTTCTTTTCACTTTCATCTGCATGATGAATGTTTTTCCTACTCCTTCCTTTCAATCTGCATGTATCTTCAGGTCTGAAGTAAGTCTTGTAGACAACATATAGATGATTCTTGCTTTTTTATCCATTAGTCACCCTACATCTTTTGGTTGGAGCATTTGGTCCACTTACAGTCCAAGTAATTACTGATAAGTGTGCATGTATTGCTATTATGTTACTTGTCTTTTAAAAAAATATTTTATTTATTTATTCTTAAGAGACATACAGAGAGAGGCAGAGACATAGGCAGAGGGAGAGGCAGGCTCACTGCGGGAAGCCCAATGTGGGACTTGATCCCAGGACCCTGGGATCATGCTCTGGACGAAAGGCAGATGCTCAACCACTGAGCCACCCAGCTGCCCCGTACTACTTTTCTTACGATTGTTTCTATAGTTCTCCTCTGTTCCTTTCTTCTCTTTTTCTTTTCCTTTGTAGTTTAATGGCTTTTTTCTTTTTTTCTTTTTCTTTTTTTTTTTTTTGTGGTATGCTTGACTTCCTTTCTCTTTATTTTTTGCATATTGGTTACGGGTTTTTGATTTGTGGTTATCATTAGGTTTACATATAACATCCTATGCTTATAGCAGTCTAAGTTGCTTGCTTAAGTTTGATCCCACTCTAAGAGCACATACATTTTATGTATATATGATATCATACTTTAGATCCTTTATTTTGTGAATCCTTCTATTGATTTTTTTTTTATACTGCTT
The DNA here is from genome assembly GCF_053574225.1 of Canis aureus. Lineage (NCBI taxonomy): Eukaryota > Metazoa > Chordata > Mammalia > Carnivora > Canidae > Canis > Canis aureus. The sequence continues at coordinate 7,674,808 of NC_135612.1, read as the reverse complement.
TCGTGCTTTAACCTCCCTACCGGTTTTATAAGTGACTTATCTACTGCTTTATTGTATTTGTATAATACCTGTGAAAATGTTTCCTTTTCTAAATTTTTTACTACTCATTATGTCCTTTTCCTTCCACTCAGAGTAGTCCTTTTAATGTTTCTTGTAAGGGTGGTTCAATGGTGATGATCTCCTTCTAACTTTTGATCATGATTTTATGATCTCCTCTAACTCTTTATCTCTGCTTCTATTTTGAATGATAGTCTTGCTGGGTAGAGTATTCTTGGTTGCACTTCTTTCAGAACTTTGAATATATCATGCCACTCTCTTCCAGCCTGCAAAGTTTCTGCTGAAGAATCAGCTGATAGCTATATGAGGGTTCCCTCGTATGTAACTCTTATCTTTTCTCTTGCTGCTTTTAAAATTCTCTGTTTATCACTATTTTTTTTTGCCATTTTGATTACTATTTATCTTGGTGTGAGTCTCTTTAGGTTGATTTTGTTGGAGGGCTGTCTGTGCCTCCTGGATCTGGATGTCTGTTTCCTTTCCAAAACTAGGGATGTTTTCAGCTATTATTTCTTCAAATAAGTTTTATGCCCCTTTTCATTCTCTTTTCCTTCTGTGATCACTGTATCATGAATGTATTAACACTTGATAATGTCATCAAGTTTCCTTAACCTATTTTCATTTTGTATTACTCTTCTTTCTGTTTGCTGCACAGCTTGGTTGCTTTCTATTTCTCTGTCTCCCAGCTTGCTGATCTGTTCTTCTGCTTCCTATTCTCTATGCTTGTTTCCCTCTAGTGTATTTTTAATTTCAGTTATTCGGCTTGATTGCCTCTTTTATATATTTTCTATTTCGTTTTGAAGGCCTCACTGAGATCCTTCACTCTAAGTATCTTTATAATCATTACTTTGAACTCTCTATCAGGTATATTGATTATCTCCATTTCATTAGCACTTTTGCTGTGATTTTGTTTTATTCTTTCAATTGGGACATATTTTTTCTGTCTCCTTGTTTGTCTATGTTTTTTTTTTTTTCTATGTATTAGGAAAGTCAGCTCTATCTTCTGATCTTTAAAGTAGTGGTCTTATGAAGAGGAGGTTCTTAGTGCCTATAGTACATTGCCTCTTGTTCACCAGAACCAGGCACTTCAAGGATGTCTCCTATATGTGTTTAATGTGTCCCATTGTTGTGTTGAGCCTCATTTGCCTTCAGTCCAGTCAGCTCTAATAGCCACTTTACTTCTTGTGGGCAGATTTTGATCCCTGTGCTGTTAAGTTGCCAGCCTATGGCTCCCTTCGGCTTATAGTTGGGTCCATCCAGATGCCTCCCTCATCCCATTTGCTAGAATTGTGGTTGCACGGAACTGTAGGGTATTTTCCCTGCATTGCCCTCTGAGAGGCTTTTGTTGGTGGCTGTGGTGTGCAGTCAGACCAGATATCTGCTCCCAGTCTATATTTTGGAGTTGCAGTTACCCCAAATTACAGGGCTCTCCCTTTGTGCTGCACCCTGTGAGGTTTCTGATGGTTAGTGGGGCTAGCAGTCAGATCAGATGTCTGCTCCCAGCCCACTGCTCCAACTGCAGTGGAAGTTCGATAGTCTGCCCCTCTCTTCAGGATGTGGGTCACTTTGGAGTGGTGCTGGTCACTATTGGGGTGTTAGGGGAGCCACTTTGGAGGGACTCCTGCTGAGTGGGACAAGTTAGATGGGGTAAGTCAACAGGAGAATGCACAGTCAGAGTGTGGGTATTAGCAAGCTAAATGGAGAGCTTTTGTTCTGGTTTCCAAAGATTTCATACTACCTAGGCTGAGGGTGGAGGGAGAGAAATGACACCTGCTGGCTCTTTTTTTCTTGGAGGGGGTCTCCTAAAAATCCCTGCTCCTCCAGTGCATATTCTGAGATTAGTAAATAAATTTTTCTGTATACTGCAGGCATTTTTCCAACTGTTTCTCCTATGTGGGGTTGTTTGTTATGCCGTCTCTGTAAGGGTGGGGACTCAGTTTCCTATTGCCCTCTGGCTTTCCCAGAGCTAAGTCAGCTGTTTTTAAAGTACCCAAGCTAAGCTTCATTGGTTATAAAAACTGGGAAAGTTAAGCCTCACTAGTTTTCAGAGCCAAATGTTAGAGGGTCTTGTCTCCCAGTGCAGGTCCCCCATGTCTGGGGTGCCTGGTGTGGGGTCTGTTCCTCTCCCTTTTCCATGCTTGTGGTGTTCCTCCCATTTGTGGTTAGTCTCCCTGGGAGTTTGGTTTCTGACCACGTCTCCACCCCTCATACCCATTTAGATGTGGCCTCCTGTCTAAAATTAACTGTGACATGTCTTCAGGAAGTTTTCTGCTTTAGTTGTACTAATATAGCAGTTATCTGGGTGATAGTATCTGTGGGACGTGGTGAGCTTAGGAAACTCCTACTCTGCTATCTTCCCAGGCTTCCCTTCCTATATCTAAATTGTACATCGTAAAATAATTTTATGTTTGAATGAAAGTTAGGTGAAGAATAACATGTAAATTCCCATTTAGAGCAAATTCCCTGTAAAACTTACATTTAGAAAAGCTGTGTTTTAATTTACATTAAGCATTCTTTTTAAAACTATGACTTAGTATCAGTAAATTCCCACCATTTGAATTGAAATACTAAATTCACTACTTTTGAACCAGAAAAAAAAAGACAAGATACTAGATAGTACTTATATAATGTACAAATCAATTACATGAATATTTATTTTTCTGTTCTTAGAAAGTTCTCTCATTTTTTTAAAATTTTTTTTATAAAAAATAAGTGCATATTATCTTTTATCCAGGTCATTGTGAGTAAAATAAACAGCCTGACCTTAATAACTTTAACTCTTGTATTAACTTTGTACGTGCTCAAGAATTATAGGCACAGCTGAGTAAATTGCAGGAAGAATAATTAGAAAAACAAGAGCAACAGGTGACAATTTGGTCAGGCTGCCAGAATCCAAGATTATTAATTTATTTATCTATCCTTTTCCATTTTACAGTTTTCCTCTTGATATTGGATACTGTGCTCATTCCCTATTGCTCATTTTAATGAATACTTAACCATATAAAATATTTGTTCATTTCAAGGGAATTCCCCTTGGTTTCAAAAAAGAATGCAGAAGCCATTTCAGAGCTTAATTAGGGAGATTTGGAACCTCTATGCTTGTTCAATCGATTTTATCACAAGTAAAAGCATTTTAACTATTCCCTTTGTCTACACAATCATTTGCAACCCAGCAAAAATATTCCATTCCTTCCACAGTAAGCTTAACTAAGCAGGACAGTCGGTTGGAGTGAGGTCACACTGGAAAATGTTTTTAAAAGGGTTTTATAAACCCTTTAAAATTTTAAGTTAAGTTTTAATGAGCATTGCAGAAGAGTTAGATCCCCCGGGGGCAAATCAATTTTGAGTGTTACAGTGCCTGTTCCTTTCAGCCTGTGAAGTACCACCTTCACTGACTTTCGCTGGTTATGTTGAGCCAGATATTCAGGATGAAAGAATGCAAATATACAGCCTGTGAATTTCTCTCTTACCAAGGGGTCACCAAATCCTTCAGCCATTTTATTTTTTCAAGTGGTAAGAGGGATGGAATGGCTGGAACAAAGTAGTAGGCTATTTCAGCACTGAGAGACGTGTGAGGTTTACGGTGGGCCATGGAGGGCTAGGGAACCTGCCCTGGGAAACGTTTAGCCATTTTTGTTGTTATTTTGTTGTTGTTGTTTTTCCCTTTCCCTTGGGTCTAGATCAGCTCCTGGTATATAGTAAATTTAAAATTCAGTCTGGGACCCACTGTGGTTTAACATGACTACAAAAGGATGAAGGAAAGTTGCCTAATGATGAAGTTCAGCTGTCATGTTCACTTCCGCTTTTTCTCTCAGATGTGCATTGTTTTCTGGATTTTTAGATTCTCAGAATGTTGGGCATAGAAGAGTCTCCCCTACATAGTTGCACAATTGCTTCTTCATATATTACCTCAAATAAACTGACACCATGCATCCTCCTAAAAGGGCATTATGCTCCAGAGTGTACTTCTCGGGAACTATTTACCCCATTCTGCTGTCTCCCTGCAGTAAGGAAATTATATATTAAAGATTAACTGAGCATATCATTTCCTCTCTCTAGGCTGCAATGAAGTAAGACTACAGACTGCTGCTCAGTATTTTTGCAGCTTACCCCTCTGAAAGAAAAATTTTGAGGCTAGGTGAATACATGTTCTTCATCCCATCTGTGAATAAATATTTAGCTTTCTACAAATGCTAAATAATGTACTGTATCGCACCCTAGAATGTATTTCTAGAATGTATTTTATTACTACATTTACCTGTTATCTTCTCCAGTTGTTGTTTAAAGGTCATCTCCTCAATGAGGCCTACATAACCATCCTATTTAAATTTGCAACATGTACCACAGCCCACTCTTTATTCTCCACCCTTGTTTTGTTGTTGTTGTTTTTTCCTCATGGGAAACTGTAGCAACTCACGCAGTGTATCTTTTTTTTCTTATTAGGTCTCTCTTTCCCCCAGGGAAAAGCAATAATGCATGTTGCCACGGACAGGTAGTTTTGTCTCTGTTTTGTTCACTTACGTATCCCGATTTTCTAGCACAGAGCCTGGAACAAAAGGAGTACCAAATGAATGTTATATTGTATAAACATGACTATGTAGTCAGTAAATATTATTTTATTAATAAAATATATATTTAGATACATAAATAAAAGTTGATCCAAACTGCACTCATATATTATTATTTTCATTTTTTCTAGCTGCATTTCACGCATGATTTAATATTTATGCCAAACCTCTGAGTTTTAGTCCCATTTCATTGAAGAGGAAACAGAGAGATGGAATAACTTGTTTGAGGTCATGTGGTTTGTAAGAGGTCAAGGTGGACTTTAGGCCCATTTGTATTTGACTCCAGCATACATATTCTTTATACTTTCTACGAGGTTTTATTTAACTTTGATTATGTCTGAGAGGAGCCCTTGAATAATATATGTAATCATATTAGCTTCTTCTTGATTATAAACTTGCTTTTATTCTCTCTGAATTTGCTTTGGATATTTTAGTTCTTCTATAGTAGAGTAAATAATCCTGATGTTAGATAGCTCAGTTCTTCTCAAAACCGGAGTCTAATCACTGACCAGAATTTAAAGCTGAATTTAAATCTGTTGGCTCCTTAGCATTTATTTGACTCTGACCTTTATATAATCCTTGGGCTTCCGGTGCTAAGTGACACTAAGGATGACTGGCATCTTATTCTTACCCTTAGCTATTTTGTAAACATTTTGTATCTGCTTCGTAAGAAATTGCTTGCAAGTATAAGGAGCGTAAACAACAAAAACCGTAGCTAATTTAATGTAATTTTCCCTGGATGAATTATTTTAAATGTTTTTAGAGTGAGGATGTAATTTCTGTTAGAATTTTTGATTGGATTCATCCCCCAGTTTGGAAACACAAAAAAGAACACAAGCTATTTAAAATCTCATCAGCAAGGGGACGGGAGGGATTTAAAAGTTGTTTTTTTTTTTTTTTTTAAATGACTTTTTCAATACATTATTACATTAAACAAGATAGGTTAGATTTTACTGAGGTAACAGCCTGAAAAATTGAAGTGGTTTACAACAAAACTTATTTCTTCCTTCCATCGATCCCTGGTCAGTTGCTGTTCTGCTCTGTCCTACTCGTTTGCAGGACTCAGGTTGATGGGTCAGCCTCTATCTAGAACGTTACTGCTGGTGGTTCCAGAAGGACAAAAGAAACCTGGCAACTCACATGCTGGCTCTTAAAACTTTTTCTCTCAAGTGGCACTTCATCAGCCTAAACAAATCACACATTCATGCCTGGATTCAACAAGGCAAGGAAGGAGCCACCTGCCACACTTGATGACAATGGGGAAGGGATGCCTGATAGTTTTTAAGGGAGGTGAAGAGAGTAATTTTAAACATTAATAAGATCTACTTAAAAGATCTTTTAAAATTAACCCACTGGCTTTTTAAAAAGTGGTTTCTGTCTCAGAATAATGTGAGAATGTTTTTCCTTGATTTTTGCCGTCTTAAACATAGCTAGGCAAGATTCTGTTGTGCTAGATAGACATTTACATAACCCTCTAAGATCACCATGCTTTCCACTGATGGTCAAATTAGGTAAAAACACTTCCCACTACATTTTTTTTTTTTTGGAAGTAATTTTGTATTTGCAATGAGAGATATAGTCTTTGTTCTGCAAATCACTCATTTGGATAACCCCACCCTAGGCTGGCCTTCCCGTGTTCAATTTCACCTCACGTGTTTACACATACACATTTGTTGTCATATCTCTGCCAAACTGGAATAATCTGTGTCAACTGTTCTATCCAAACTGTAGTGCATTTTACATAATGAGAATGCAGCTGGCACAGTGGATTGATTCCACATACTCTGAACATATGGCTTGAAGAAGGCCAGAGGAGCTCTGATCAGGAAACTTGATTCCAGTTAGAAAAGATGTATTAGGGTCCATAGTCCTGTGAAGAAAAATATTGTTTTATAAATATAGGCTTCATTAAGCACCTGTCTGCACAATTTGCCGAGGTTATTCAGGTTGAAAGTAAGAATAGCAATGAGGGATTATGCTTCAGTTTGAATATCAAAACCTATTTTGACTAAGGTCAGGACTACAAAGTGAAATGAAACATAAACCTCTTTCATGCACCTCTTAACCACTGGAAATCTGAAGGTTGACTCCGGTGTCCATTTGGGTTTCCAAATCACTAACAGGCTAATATTTTGCCCCTTTGTCCAAGGAGACTTTTAGACAGCTTTTGTCCTCTCACCTGAGATACTCAAACAGTAAGGGTTACATTCCTATTGTGATTTATTGTGTTCCCCAAGAACGGGCTAGAGATGTAGGAGGGGTAGGGTTATGCTCAATGCCCTATGGGCTTATGGCCTTGTTTGTTCTCAGCACGGATTAAAACGGCTGCTTGTTTTGCTTTTCTTATCTCAGGCATTATAGGCTGTGGTAGGTTACTGATACTTTTAGGGCAAAGTTTTTGCTCACTGTCAGAGCTGAGTGTTTGAGTTATGTTGGCTGCTTCTATAGGCTTTCCTTTAATAGTCTTGAACTCCCAGCACCCTTAGTGAAAGCTGCTCCGAGGAGCTACTGATCAATAACTAAGTGGCCCTTTTTGAGAAGTAGAGAGCAATAATTTGGGGCTTAGCTTCTCCCTTTCCTCCTCAGTCGGTTACTTTATTCATCAGTTCCATCATCTAGAGCACCTTTCAGGACACTACACTGTGGGTCATTGTTCCTTCAGGCAGCAGCTCTTTAGGAAGCACTTTTTGATCTCCTAGGATTGCCTGCTGAAGTTGGATTGGGAAACATAGCATCAGATCCTTGTATCCCTTCCACAGCCTATTAGTTAAAGGTGATTTCCAATGCTGCGTTAGTGCATATTGGATATTTTAGCCAAATGCTTCCTCTGTTAGTGGTTTCCCTTAGAGGTATGAGACCTAGAAATAAGTGATCGTGTGTACAGAACTTGGTGGGTGCTCCAGGAATGGCTCTGAGTTTCCTATAGCTTGTGAGGAGCCAACGGCGTGTTCCAGAGATTTTCCAGATAGTCTCCATTTATCCCGCCATACCCGTCATTTTCCACCCTGTCCTATGTCTTAAGAAGGAACCTCGGTGTCCATTGAAAGATGAATGGATAAAGAAGATGTGGTCTATGTATACAATGGAATATTCCTCAGCCATTAGAAACAATAAATACCCACCATTTGCTTCAACATGGATGGAACTGGAAGGTATTATGCTGAGTAAAATAAGTCAATCGGAGAAGGACAAACATTATATGGTCTCATTCATTTGGGGAATATAAAAAAATAGTGAAAGGGAATAAAGGGGAAAGGAGAAAAAATAAGTGGGAAATATTAGAAAGGGAGACAGAACATGAAAGACTCCTAACTCTGGGAAATGAACTAGGGGTGGTGGAAGGGGAGGTGGGCGGGGGGTGGGTGTGACTGGGTGACGGGCACTGAGGGGGACACTTGATGGGATGATCCCTGGGTGTTATTCTATATGTTGGCAAATTAAACACCAATACAAAATAAATTTGTATATATATATAAAAAGAAGTTGTCATTTTGAACTGCATCAGTAGGCACACATGCCCTCTGGCCTCTGGTTTGGCCAAGTAAAGCACTGGCAAAAGAATGGAAGATGAAAGGAGAGTCAGGTAGGGACATTTGTCCCATGGCTGTCACCCTACTCCATTTTTTATAGTGGCTGCTCCTTCAGTCCTAAAGGGCACAGTACCTCTCCATGTCCCACGGCCTGGTGATCCGAACCTTTCCTTCTTTGATTTACCTTAAAACCTCCCACACATCTGTAAATAGTCCCTTAGGTCAACTCTCTTCCGTAATCTCTTTGGATGTATCTTTTTCTTTCTGTGGCTAGGGATGATACAAAGGCACTTTATAATCAAACGATGGCCTTTGTGCATAACTGATCCAACAAATTATGCAGCATCACTGTATATGGTGCATCACTAAAATGTTTTCTACAACTTGTGGTTGTAGTTGATGCTGTTTAATTGTATCTCACTGTCTTTTATTCTACCTTTGTGTTCTTGGTTTCCTGAAATAAAACATCTCCCTTCCCTTACTACATAGTCTTCCAGTTTTGGTAATATATGGTCCTAAATGTGGAATCCAACAGTGTAGGGACACTAGTTTTCTGTACAGGTTGACCAAATGCAACTCTGGTTTCAGGAGACTTTGGGAAAAACAATTAGAGTGGAGAAGGGTGAGCTAGTTCTCTGGTTGATTTTGTAACCCTTGAGTAAGACTTTTAATCTCTAGATCTTAATTTTCACTTTTGTGAAGTGAGAAAGCTGGGCCAAACAAGTGCTTTTTTCCATGATTACAGTTTTATCCCTTTATTAAGCCTCATCTATATGCTAGACACTCAAAAGACTGCTGATTGTCTATTAAAAGTCTAGAGCAACTTAATGGAGAATTGTGCTAGGAAGTGCCATCTTTGCTCCTAAATTATTTTTCCTGACTCTAACATTTCCTAACTTGAGTTCTGTCATCTTGTGGAAAGTCCATGGATGGTGTGTAGGTAGAGTATATAGGCTTTTGAAATTGTATGTTACAAAATGGTGTCCATGCACGTTTTTCTGAGATGAGTGCCTACCTTTGACCAGATTTTCAAAGGACTAATGACTTCCTTTCTCACAAAAAATCGAGGACTACTGTCCTTTTCCATTTCCTCACCCCTACTCCTTTGAAGACCTGGTGATGTTACAGTTCCAGGCTGCCAAATCCATAATTTATATATAACCTACTGCCCCTACAAATGCATTTATCATGTACTGTGAGCCATCTTCTTTTCACAAGTTTTCACATTTCTTTAGGATCTACTGATGGATTTTCAGATCAACTTTTGACTCATAGATATGAGAAAGAGGCTTTTTGTCTATGTGACTTTCTTTTTAGCTATAAACAGCAGAAATATTCAAAGACTCTGTTAGGATAAAGAAAAGAAACAGATTTCTCTCAGAGAAAATCAGATTAAGAGACTTTATTTTAAAATAAAGTGTATTCTGTTTCTTACTGTGTTTTTCTTTCTCTGAAGCACTAGCTGATCTTACAGAATTGTCATTGAAGTTTCTGTCTCTATCACATTGCTCTATCCAGCCTTTGTTTTTTCTTTCATTGATTTTTTTTTCTCCTGTTCTCCTTATAAAAGGCATCAGGTAGTAAGTAGAGTAACAGATCAGTATTTTTATACAAAATCAAACTCTAAGAGAAGACAGAAAGTTGCTTGCCTATGGAGGATGTTTCTTTTTTCAAAATATCTCCCTCTTTCTTCTCTATATTTCAATCCATATTCCATCCTCAAAGTTCACTTCATTTTAATCAATAATTGTGTATCCATGTCCCCATCTGTCTACCTGCTGATCATCCATTTTTTATCCCTCTGTCATCTTCTTTTCAATCATTTATTTGTCTATTTCTGCTCAATAATCCTCAGAATTTTGGGACATTGTTTTAACTACTTTACAAGAATTAAATCCTACTTTACAAGAAGTACCTTATTTTATCCTCAACCTGGGATTCTAAAATTTTTTAGTCAGAGACTCTTTATATTCTTAAAATTACTAAAGATCTCAAAGTGGTTTTTTGTTTATGTAGACTTTCTCTATTGATGTTTTTCATATTTGAAAATAAAATTGAGAACACATCAATAGTTACTAATTTAACAACAGTGATAAAGCCAATACAAGCTAACATAAAAATATTTTTATTCTTCATAACAATAAGAATGTTTGAAAAACTAGCACTGATTAATATTTTTCTGATCTTTTTAATGCCTAGTTTAATACAAGACAGCTAGAGTCTCATATCTTCTTTTGCATTCAGTCTGTTGTGATGTGATATTTTATAGGAAGCATATGAAGAAATTCTAGCCTCATTTAAATATCTAGTTGGAAAACGTAGACCTATTTTAATAACCTAAAGGTTATTTCAATGTTGAGTCCAAAATCATGTCAATAAGTTTTTTATAGTCTGTTACATTTGAATCCACAGGAGTATTTTTCACATTGAACGGATATTTTTACCCGTGTAGAATTTTGAAACATCATGCATTAGTCATTTGAAAAATGTTGGTTCATGGATACATGGAGATCTTGGCAGTATTTACACATTTTGTTATATAATAAAAAAATAATGAAATAAAATTAATAATTTTTTACTGGTTTGTCAATAACATTCTTAAAGGAAAAAGGAAATTGTTTTTTTTTTTTTCTTTTACTGCAAGTGGGTTGTGGAGAAGAATAGAATCATAATGCATTTTAGTGCTACTACCTTGTCAACACAGTGAAAAAGACAAATAATGTTTTAACATTAATATAAAAATGGTTTTCATCTCACAAATCTCCTGAAAGGGTCTCTAGAATTCCCTGATGTCCACAAAGCACACTTTGATAAGCACTGCTCAAAACAGCCCTTTGAGTGAGATTACCATTATTTCCATCTTATAGACGAAAAAATTGAGGCAAAGAGAATTTATGTGGCTTACTTTAGGGCCAAGTAGTAAGTGAAGAGGGTGAGATTCTAACTGGGATTATCTGCTACCAAATCCATGCCCTTAACCTCCATCTTGATAAATGCGTTAACATTTTTCAGTTCTCACCTTATTTGACCTATGCCATTTGTCATTACTGTTGCTTCCTCACTCAACTACTTTCTTCCCTCTGCTTCCATAGCATCATCCTCTCCTACTTTTCCTATACCACTCAGGCAACTGGTTGATAGCCTCCTTTGCAGTTTCATTGACCTATCACCATCCATTCTCAAGCCAGAGTACCTTCAGCCTTCCTCTTTCCTCTCCTATCTTGCTCACTTTAAACTTTTGCTAGGCGATATCCATGTGCAAGCTCAATTACCATTGATATGCAAATGACTCAAGATTTATATCTCCAATTCTGATTTCTCATCTGTGAAACAGTTTTTATTTTTAACTCATTTTACATGATTTCTTCTCTCAAACACATTCTAAACTCTGTAGGACCGTAAGCAGAACTAGGCATCCTCTTCCCACCCATGACTCCAGCCTGAAGTTATTTTTCTGTTTCCTATTGAATAACTGTCATTTCTATCTATCCACTTGTAAGATAGGAACTTAGGAGTTATCCTTGTTACTTTTTTTCTCCCTAGACACTACTTTTCATCACCTATAATACCCCCAAGCTGCTGTTGTATCTTATATGGCTACGTAACAGTTCCCCCTTCCACCGGTTCTCTGCCATGCAGGCAGAGTGTCATGTCAGTTCATACCTGTTTCCTTTCTTCTAAAAAAATTTCAGGGACTCTTCATTGCCTTTAGGATAAAGCCTAATATTTTAAGATGGCCTATGAATTGGATGACTGTTACCATGCAACCCAATTATGCCTGCTGTTATTAGTGGAAACCCTTTTCACTTTCATTTTCAAAAATGCCTTGTTTTGGATGATTAACCTGCATGGCCAGCCTACCTGTGGAGATCTCACCTGATTGGTCTCTGATAATATGTACAAAGCTCTCTCTTACTGTGAAATTTACTGTAAATACTTTTTTTTTAGTCCATGATTTACAAGTATTTTTTTCCACTTACCTCCTATTATTTTTTTCAGATTTCATCTCAGTCTATACATTTTAGGGTATGCTTTAAAATTCGATCTGATTCACCCCATAACACCACAAACACTCTGTTGTAGCTCTTGTCTGATTTATAGTGGGTAGTTTTGTAATAAATTTCTTAACCTATTTTAGACTGTAAGCTTTGTGGGGGCAAAGAATGTGGTGTTGTTTTTGTAGCTCACTGTTATAACCTCAGTGCCCTTTCATATTTGGGCAGAATGTGTATGCAGTAAAAATTTTTAAAGTAAATACTCAATGCCTAAGATAGTAATTCATATTCTTTGCTAACCTTTGTGAATGGTTTAATTATTTTAAAATGTTTAATTATTTTTTAATTTTCTTTTCCAATGCAAATATGAATAGCTTTAAGCAATGTTAAGATCTCTTTTTTTCTGAATTAGTTAATCAGAGAACTTTTCCTCTCTATAGGAAGAACCAATGGAATAAAACTGGAGTGGGAGGAAGGGAAAGATCCCTCAGGAAAAGGAAAATGGCAGGTGTGTGTGTGTGTGTGTGTGTGTGTGTTTAGTTTGGAGTGAGAGGAAGCTGATGACTGCAGGATAAGATGCAGATTCCCATGCAAATTTTAGAATTTAATCACTAGAGAAAAATATTTGGATATAGGCAAGCCAATGAACCTTTTTGTTTTTCTATTTCTCCAGGATGAGAGAGTTCATTCTTGGCTCGCTAGTCCCCCAGCATGGTGGCATTTGTTGCAGCTCACTGAAGGAGAGGTGAGAGAAAATGGTGCAGTTGTGTGCCAGGTAAAGAGGGTAGCTGGATACAGGTCGCTGTAGCTTTGTTTAATGAGCACATGGAGGACACAACCTCTGCCCCCGAAGTCATCAGAATTTTCCAGAAGTTCAATATTGATATAATACTCTGAGTCATAGGTAATTTGATAATGACCTTTGTTATAAATGCCTTGAAGAAAGCTTCCTTAAAAGGGGTCAGTCCGGGATCATGCTAAATTTGATAAATGTTCTCACATATTTTAGCCCATAGGCTGTCAGTGGATCGAAAAGTATAAACTCTGGATTCTAATGGCAGATACTTTTTTAAAGCTAAAATTATGAAAACATCAAATGACCTCTGATCTACAGGACAGCAGGAGACACTTCAGATTGCTTTGCTGACCTGCAAAGTGGCACATGACTCCTATAATTACATGATTCAAAGCTCTTCCTAAGCCTCTCCACTTCCACCTTCAAGGCAGATGATGTAATAGCCACATGTCAAAGTATCTGAGGATCTATTGAAAGCCTCTGGTATTTAGTTTATTTAGCCCCAGGGCGTGGTGTGTAATCTATTCCCTTGAAAGGTACCAGACACATTTAAAATACAGTTTGGTGCTGTGCATTTTCTGTGACTTAATGGTAGTGCTTGTTTAACAGTGTGTAGAAATCTTCCCAATGACTGGTATTCAGTCATAAAGACAGTGACTTATAGCATTAGAGATTTTTGTCAAATAAATAACAAAGCTTGTTTTTATCAGTCAAAATTTTCTTTCCTCATAATTTTCTATAACTTTACATTTGGTGATTATTCCCCTGTAACTTTGCAGGTTTAATTTAGTCATTGTCACCAATACATAGAGAAGGAAATCTCTTACCTCTGTAGTCTCCATTATTAAATGTGTAGGAACAATGATTGTTCTTACCAATCTAGATAACTAAAGAAATCAATTTTAATTAACACAGATCTCATCATAAATTCATTATTAACTTGTTAAACTTTTCGCCTTACTTGATATCTTTGTTTTCTAGACAAAAGTATCAAAATAAATATCTTCTAGAATTACGAACTAGAAATAATTAAAATAATGTACATGTAAAACTCAAAAACTTGATAGTTTTGAAAATTTTTGCTCAAATTTATAAATTGTATTTTTTCACTTAGAATATAAATTAAATGCACTTAACATATTTTGGAATGAACGATTCATTTTGGAATTTGATTTGTATTGTTATACATTGGTCCATAAATTTTAAAATAAATGCTCTAATAATATTTGTTTTACTGATAAATGTTTATTAAACACTAGCAATGTTGAGAGTCATAATTAAAACTATCCATTTTTAATAACCAATGTTCATTAAATACACATTTTGACATCCCTTTATTATAGAATGCCATGCACTGAATTGGCATTATTTCTTTAAATGTCTCTCATCAAATCAACTATAAGAACATCTATTGGAAAAGCAATGTGATTTATTTAAATTTGTGTCTACTGAACAAGCACAGTTTCTGCTCCATGGCCAGGATTCAATAATCTCTTATTGAATGAATAAAATATATACAATTATATACCTAATTTTAAGGGAATAAACTTTTGAGAGGGAGAATTGGCCATTCAAAACTCAAATTCAGAAAGATAAACTCAAACACAAATGTCAGCAAAGAGAGTTGATGATATGTTATGGAATCAATAGAATTGGTCCATTTAGTTTTGTTTTCTCATGATATATATGTGTTTGTGGGCCTGAGGGTGCTGTCAGCATGACAGGGTCAGGGACAGTGGAGGGTGAGCATACCACAGCGTCTGGGAAATTCACGGTAGACTTAATGTAGCAACATTTTCCTAAAAGTGTGTTATTTCATTCAACAAATATTTATCAAATGCTTGTCATTTGTACTGCTTCAAATTGTGAGGATGCAGCAGTAGATAAAACAGGGCCTCTACTCAGAGCTCACTTTCTAGCTATTGAAAAAAGTTTTAGAGGATAAAGGGGGTTCATTTGTTATAGAGACAATAGGAAGATATTTTTCCCACTGTAAGGATAACATTATTTTTAAGATTTTATTTATTCATGAGGGACACAGAGAGAGAAGCAAAGACACAGGCAGAGGGAGAAGTAGGTTCCCTGCAGGAAGCCTGATGGAGGGACTCGATCCCAGGATCCCAGCATGATGCTCTGAGCCAAAGGCAGATACTCAACCACTTAGCCACCTAGGTGACCCTGTAAGGATGACATTTTAGATCAACTTTGATAAGAAAAGATACTCAAAGAAAAGATTCCAGGATCTCTCTCTAATTCTCTGAATGCTGAACAGATTTACCTGGAAAGAAAATTTTCCCATTGTTTTACCAAACCTCCACATACTACATTGTTGGCCAGTTTCTTCCACATCTAATGCAAATGAAGGTAAAGGAAGAATAAATGCTAGGATGGAATAATGAACGGGAGAGGAATGTTTAACAAGAGAGAAGAATTAGGGGGAAAAAGGATATTAAATTGTATTTAGATTTCATTTCCAGAGCAAGTAGAAATGAGAAAAAAAAATGTGAAAAAAACATCCTGCTTGGCTAAGATCCCATGTGATTATATTCAAACCTAGGTATTCATTTTTATACCCTCATATTTCTTTAGGATATTTTACTCAACGTGGTGAACAAATATTCTTTGATCCACCCTTCTTATTTATTTCTCTATAAAGTTCAACATATTATAATTTTCTTTACCATTTAGGTGTAGATTTCCTTTCCCATCTTTTGCAATTTTTACCTATTTTTCTATTTACATGTGATTCCCCCAAATATACCATGGTTATTGATTTTTTGGAAAATTGTTGTTTCTTTCTATTATTTTGTGCTTATTAAAAATCATCTATCTTTTTTAAACTCTAGAAATTGTGCATTTTTATATTTGGGAAGTCCTGAGATTTCTGTGGAGGGATACTTGAAGCTATCTCTTTATTAAAACTCTATCTTGACATATTACTAAAGAGACATTTTTTTACCATGACAAAACATAGGAGGTACTGGAGAATGCAGGAGGCCTGCCTCTTCCCTCATTGAAGCCAGCAGTATATACCGCATCTCTCAGTAATGTACCTTGATCACTCTACTTTCCTTATCTTTCAACGTAGTGCAAAAATAATAGTCATTTTCCTATGCCACTTATAATTTTATTGCTTTGGTTCTCTAATTGTTTTCTTTTGCGTAAATGTATTTTAGTAGGCTAGCACATTCTAGGACTAACAAGGTAAAAATACATAAATAGCCTCTATGACCTTTTTTTTTTCTCTTTGTACTTCCAAATTCACTTATCATCATGTACTCCAGGTTGGAATTAAAATCTTGCTACTGCCTTTAAACCTAGCCTTCTTTCTGGATAGACTAGTTTTATGAGGGCAGAAACATTTTTGTAGGTAGATTCTTCAATTCACTGAAAATTGTGTAGTTTAACAGCCTCCAGGCTGTGCAAATTTAAAGACTTAGGCATTCTTCAACTCAAGTGCAGTTGATTAACCTAAGGATTTAGTAGTTAATACAAGTTACACATTTGCACAGTCATTCCTAATGTTTATAAAGGTGTAAGGTTTGCATAACATTTGCATTGTTATCCTTGTCAATCAGCTTTAGCCATTCTTAGTTTGATAAGACTAGACAGGTGGTTGGGATATGTATGGAGGTGTGAGGCTAGGAAAAGCAGTTAAATGTGTTTGGTCACAGAAGCAAAATAAGATGAATGCAGGGTCAAGAGTGGGTTCCTTAGTGACCACCAAATTTATGGGACATCATTCTTTCATTTTGAAAGTATATAGGACTGTTCACCTGATTCTTCATTTTCTCGTCACTGCAGTATTTTCACTAGTTGTGGTCCTAATTTGCCCTTTTCAAAAGTTACCTTCCCATTGTGGTTGCTCTCTTCCTTTTCTAATGATAGCACCCAAGAAAATCATTTAAACTATAACCTCTAAAGCTACTTAATCAAATCTTACCTGTAAAATGGAATATGCATCCTCCCCACAGTACATTCGCATTGGCATTAGAAAAGTGAAATCTTAATTTTCAGACTTATGGAGTTGAAAGGTTTCTACCACAAAATGTACATGATGACATTTACACAGCCTCAATGACACAACACTTTAGAATGAGAGCTCCAATCTCTTGACTGTGGCCCACCTGCAAGTCATTACAGACCATAAAATGTTTCTCGAGTCCTGACCATGTTATTTATAGAGCTTGACCAACCTGTCAGAGAATAATAACAGCATTTTATACTTCTGCTGTGCCCTACATCTCAATGTTCCTTACCAACATGAATAAATTCTTATATCACTTCTGTGCGGTATTGGATAAATATTATGACATCAAGTTTTACAGATGGGGAAGTAGAAAATGAAGTACAGATGTTAAATAATTTTCTGCACTCCCAAGTCACTATGTAGCACTTTTCTACAAGCCATATAAATAATATCAAGGATCAAAACTGATGTGTAGGGAAGTAGGGATGGGTGGAGGGAAGTGGGGCTCATTTAAGTCAATTGAATATCGAAAAGCCACAGTGGGAGTAGTTAAGCTATGAAAATGATTGAAAAAAAAAGATGGATTAAGTCACTATGATTTATTTATAGCTTCTATCCTACTAACTTCCAAAAAGGATTTGAAATTGGAGCCTTAGGATGCCTCTCTCCCCTAGGGTATTTCTACAGAGAAAAGGAAGGAGGATAGACACTGGGAGAAAATTGTGAAGATTCCTGATGAGGGATGATTGCTCAGTTGGTCTGATTTTTGGTAATGACTTTGTGGATGGACTAAGCAAAGAGTTGGTTGAGAATATATATTTACTATATCTTTAACACTACAACTCTCGGGACACCGGGGTGGCTCATTGGTTGAGCCTCTGCCTTCAGCTCAGGGCGTGTTCCCGGGATCCAGGATCGAGTCCCACATCAGGCTCCTTTCATGGAGCCTGCTTCTCCCTCTGCCTGTGTCTCTGTCTCTCTCTCATTGTCTCTCATGAATAGATAAATAAACTCTTTAAAAACAAAATACTACAGCTCTCTTCATTCTTTCTTCCCCTTAATCTTTATCCACATCTACTATAGCTGGTCACTTCCCCACTATGTAATTAATATATATCTATGAATGATATATACTTAATAATATATAATTAAATGCTAATATATAGCTAATATAAAGTTATTTCATACATAACTATATAATATACTATATAATATGTAGTTAATATGCATGGTATGTGTTATATATCTATATATCATTATTTTTGTCTTAATGTTTTTCTCAGAAACTCAGATTAAAAGAAGGTTCATTTCACAGGCAGAGTCCACATGATTAAATAACTATTTGAATAATTAGATCTTTAATATCTATCTCCTACAGTGGACTCCATGACAACAGGAACCATCTGCCAAGTTTCCAGCTCTACTTCTTTCTCTGGTACATACTACAGGGTCCGGCCTAAAATGATGCTCAACAAAAGTTTTGTGAAAGAGTCTCTCACAGGGATAGAGCATACTGTGCCAGTGGGATATACAAGGCACTCATGGAAAATAACTTTAAGACAAGAGTAAAAGGGCTTTAGCCTTTTTTACCTGTGGAGAAGCTAAGCTTCAAGTGAATTGTATAAACAATATGATGGAAACATTTGAAAGCAAGCTTTTTTAAAATATAAGGATTTTTATTTATTTATTCATGAGAGATGCAGAGAGAGGGGCAGAGACATAAACAGAGGGAGAAGCAGGCTCCCTTCAGGAAGCCAAATGTGGGACTTGATCCTGGGACCCTGGGATCATGACCTGAACTGAAGGCAGATGCTCAACCACTGAGCCACCCAGGTGTCCCTGAAAGCAAGCTTTAAAATTAAATTAATATGGAGTTTATAATCATCCTGAGACCAAATTAATGGGAGAATTCAGTTACCCATTTCTCTAGTAATCAGAGGGTTAAGTAGGAGTAGTTATTATACAAATAAAATGCATTGAATAGTTTGGTTCTATTAAAATGAACAATTTCTTGATTATTCTGAAGCATCATGGATATTTTCTTGATTGTTTTAGGCAGTGGAGATGGACGGCAGTGAAGATGCTTTACTTCATGGAAGCTGTGTTTAACCACACGGAACTAGACATTACACACCTAAACAAGTCAGAAATATGGTCATTTTGGATAGTAGTATTACAAAGAAAATAATATAGTGTCATGCTTGGGAGTAACTAGAATAGATATGGAGATGGATAGTGTTTTTCAATACAGTTGCCGGAGACAGTTTCTTTAAGGACACTGCATTTGAAGTGAATCTAGAGGGATAAAAAGGAATTAGACATATTAGGTTCTAGGGGCAGAACATCCTGGAGTGGAGGCTGAGGGTGGTGACCGTCAGCACTAAATACAGAGGACCTGAGATGGGAAAGAGGCTGCCATGGCACATCTGAGAAATAGAAAGGGGATCAATGTAATTGTGAACACAACTGTGGAGAGAGAGAGGGGACTATTATAAAAAGAACCCAGAGACATAGGCAGGAACTTGACTTGAGTCCATGGGAAGGTGTTAAACATTGAATTTACCTGATCTAATTTACTGTTTTAAAGGATAGTTCTGGGTCTTATGAGAAGAATGGAGTGTATAAAGACCACAGGGGAGGTGGAGAAAGGTAAGAAGTTCTTGAAGAAATCTGGGTGCCATTACGGTGAGTGGGAGTAGGAAGACAGCATTAGAGGTAGAGATGTAAAGAAGTGAGTTATCAGTAGAACTGCGCAAGTCCCGATGGGCTGACTGTGCAAGAAAAATGTTTAAACTAAGAGGTGTTCCATAGATATTTGTTGTTAGCAATGGATGAATGGATGAATGGTAGCATCATCCTGTGAGATGGGGAGAGACTAAGGGAGGAACAGATACGGAGTTATAAGCAGGAGTTTGAAATGGGATGTGCAGAAGTGTCAGGTTGGCCTTTGTTAAGTCAGGCTTTCACTGTACTGCAATACATGTTATTTAAGCTACTGGACTATGTGAGAGTCCCTAGAGGTGAAAAGTGAGGAATATGTCTGATGTAGGTCCTAAAACACACCTAGCACACAAAAATTCTGTGAGTCCTTGTTACTTAAAATCCGTTCTATAGACCTATAGCGTCAGCATCACCGGGAATCTTATTAGAATTGTAGAATTGCCAGACTTACTGATTTATAATCTGAATTTTTATATGACATTCTACTATACAGCATTATATTATAATCAACACTAAAGTAGCATAATGGGGGATCCCTGGGTGGCTCAGCGGTTTGGCGCCTGCCTTTGGCCCAGGGCACGATCCTAGAGTCCCGAGATCGAGTCCCATGTCGGGCTCCCTCCATGGAGCCAGCTTCTCCCTCCTCCTGTATCTCTGCACCTCTCTCTCTCTCTCTCTGTCTATCATAAATAAATAAATAAATCTTAAAAAAATAATAAAGTAGCATAAGGATTGAAGTAGAAGGAATGATTAGGAACGTGTGATAGCAGAAATAGCAAAAGAGGGGAGGGTTTTAGGCATGAAGAAGTGGTCAAACTCATGGAATGCCCATGGTAGGTCAGCTAAGATAAGGACAGAGATTGTTTTCTTTTTAATTTCATCCCAATTTACTTTCTTAAAGAATGTTTAAAATTTTGTACATTACCATTAATAATCCTCATCAGCATAAAACATACTCTATTGGCTCTCTTTAGGTTCTCTCTTTATCTCATACCACCTCTAGTACTAACTCATTATTCTCTCTTTTTCAGAAAAACCTATCAAAAGAACTGATAAAACAGTTGTCTCTGTGTCTTCATATTTCCTCTCCAACAAATTCCAATCTGGTTTCTTTCCTTATTGTAACAGTTATGGAGGAGAGAATAATTTTACAACTGGACTGGGAAGGTTAACTGCTTTTATTGGGGGATTTTAGATGTTTTCTTTGAGTATGAAAAAAATTTTCTTAAAAATACTTTTCAATAAGTATCAGTAAGTAGGCCAATTTTATGTTCATTATGGGTATAACTTCCATTTGCACATAGCAATCATATCTGGGATTGAATGGCGCATCTATATACAAGTGTAGCATAAAAATGAGTTTAAATAATCACCTTCATGGTAAAGTGGATAAAATTAATACTGCACCAAGGGATCTGTCAAGATAAATAGAAAGAGGAAATTGAAGATGTTGACAGCTATATCTATCTGGGTCATGTGTTGATGGGGAATTTAGCAGAAGAAAAAAGAGTGTGTAAAAAAATAGTCTTCATCATTAGGTGAGAGGCTGCTTAAAATAAGAAGAAAGGAAAAAAAAAAGAGCTGTATAATCCTACCATTCTATCTCTAGCTGTGCAAGTGCCACATGTCTGAATGATGCCACTAAATGCTGGTTGAAAGCTCTAGCGAAAGGATGTATCTTTAAGTAACTCAAGGTACTGTGCAACAGAAAATGTGCTCAGCTCTGCTAATACTTAGACAGAGTTATAGCCATAGTGTGGCAGTTATAGGGCAGGTAATGAATAATTCAATTAAGTTTAATTCTTTTCCTCAAGTTATAGAGCTAGACTCTGTTTTTAACATTAATATGTGTAAGTCTACCGCATTGCACTTAATGCCAAAGAAAGGTATGTTTATCAACGTGTTACAAGACAGCAGTGAATGGAAAATCCCAAAGTACAGATAAAGTGTTGTATGTGTAGGGGAGTGAGGAAAGGAATAATCCTATTAAGTTGTGGGGATGAGAAGACATCTCACGAATAAAAAATCGGCATTTTCTGTGCATCCCCAATACCAGTCATAGGACTACTACACAGGCACACACAAAATATAGGTTGAGTGCCTAATTAAATGAGGTAGAGATTTAGGAAAATTTAATAAAGTGTTCAAATGTATAAATGGGGAGAAGGAGCATGAATTAAATCACCAAATAAGGGAATAATTGAGGTTACTCTGAAGAATAGCAAATGAACCATTCATTGTAGCAGGAACATACAGTGTGTAGAGACATGGATATAAAGTGCATGCATTTGCACTTCCTGATGTCGGACTGTGGTCTGCTAGGTGAAACATGTGCCCTGGTATGCAGGGTATGCTTATCCCCAGCAAGAGGCCACGTGATCATGTGCCGTAGCCCAAATGTGTGACTGCAGGATTGTATCTTCCCAGAGTTGGTGTCTTTTTCTAATTTGCACAAATGTGCCCCATAGGCTAGGATGGTTTTGTATAAGAAGGTATTGGGGAATGAGTCTGGAAAGAGAAGTCAAGGCCACAGAGCAGAGGATCCTGAATATTTCTGGGACAGATCTTTCCTTAATTCAGGAGGCAGTGGGCACTCTAATCAAGGAGCTTTTTACTCCATCAGAGAAGGACCATGTTTGTAGCTGTAAATTAGATCTTAGAATGGGAAGCAATGGAATTGGTAAGATCAATTAGAGGAACAGTTCACAGAGTTTACTTAATATAAGAAGCCAGTATATTTTATGGATTAAGTCACAGATTATGGAAACTACGTGATAAATGAATTTAGTCAAATGTCAAAGCACATCTGCATTAGTAGACTTATAAACTCAATGTCTATGACTAATAGAAAAAATAACTCCTACATGAGTACATGTTACATAAATAAGACAAAAGTTGCATGATTAAAAATATATATATAGGACAGTTTCTTAATGCTAGGCATTGGACAATTTGGTTACTAGGGGTATTTAAATGAAACAGGGGTGCCTGAGTGGCTCAGTTGCTAAAGCATCTGAGTCTTTATCTCAGCTCAGGTTTTGATCTCAGTGTCATGAATTCAACTACCATATTGGGCTCTGTGCTGGGTGTGAGGTCCACTTAAAAAAATAACAATAATAAAATAGAATAAAATGAATGAAACATATTTCCTGCTATGGTAAATGGCAACACTTAACACACTGACAAATATCTTCTCTTGATTGTTTCTGGAATTTAAGTATTTTAAGCTAAATGTTTACATATTGATGGCAAAGTAAGAGTATTCTTTTATCATAATCAGTCATTCCTAGTTTTCGCTGTTATCTTAAATTATATAAACAAATAGTAAATAAACAAATAACGTTTAAATCTTATGCATAAACGAAAGTTTCATCAGTATGTTATGCCTGAATCAGATGCTGTAATACCTATAGTCTTTAGCCTACCACATTATTAATAGAAACACCAAATGAAAGGAGATATATATTTAAGATATGTCAGTCACTACATTTAATGTTGCACATTTATCATAAGTTATTTTTTGTTCTAACAGTATTGTTAATTAATTTCCATTATATCTGGATAATCTATATTGGTACCAGAAATAATAGAAATAATTTAATTAAAAATTGATTGAAATGAATTAAAAATAGAATTGGATTCAGGACAAAGAATTGGGATGATGAGAGCTCGTATCAGGGTGAGAATAGTTTGGACCATAATTCAAATTTGTGAGGAAGAAAGATTATTAGATAGTTTTCCTTTATCCTTCCCAGTCTGCTCTTCACTCTTTGTCAGTCTGTTCTCATAGCCAGCAGTCCTCCCCGTGTAGATCACAACAACGGGCTTTCTTGGTTTCAGTCAGGTTAGGCTAATGGGAAGGGTATTTATTCTCTTGACTTCCTCTCTGCAAGACCATCTTGGGTTGGCTGTTTCCTTCACTGCAGTTCACTGTCTTCCAATAGTGATTGACTTCCACCCAATATATTCCTGTAACCATTCCCTCTTGTTCCTTTGGGTCTTCTAGAGCTTATAACAGTTCTGATTTTACTAGCTGGGCATTTTTCCCACAGTCCCTTGCAGTGTTGTGAAAATTTGGAAATAATCTCTTTTTAAACTCTTTTCAAATTATCCTAGCATGAGAATGATATCTCTTTTCTTTCGGAGATACTGAGGGGACAACAGAGCAGGAGGTTGTAACAGTATCTACCGTATTAAGTGGAAGGAATATCCTGATCTTGCCAAGTGGGAAATATACAGATATTATTGAGGTTGAGGACACTTAGCTAGGGCTAGGCAGAGTGTTCTCAACCTTAGATAATAGAAATTAGAGATTAGAGAAAATAGGCAGATCTAAAATTCTGGGAAACCATCAGAATACGCGAATTAAAAGGTGAGGATGGAGCATGTGGTAAAACAGACATGACCTCAGTGAAAAGGCGGATATTGAAGGCAATCACTTTGTTTCCCCACTTACCTGAATAACTGTGGGGACAGGGACCACTTATGTATATATAACTGGTTGGGCTTCTGATTGGAAGCACATGGCTAAGATAATGAGGGTAGAGGCATACGTGTCAATCTTACCCAGATCTCTTCCAGATCTTCTACCAAGTCTGAATCTCAACTTTTTGTAGTGAGATAGGTAAATCATAGCAAATGAAATTAAGAAGTATTACTCAGGTGGTATAGTAGGCAGAATGATAACCCCCAAAGAGGTCTACATCATAATCTACAAAACCTGTGAATACGTTACTCACCATATCAAAGAGACTTTGTAGATGTGATTTAAGGGCAGGAATTTGAGATGGGGAGGTTATCTTAGATTATTTGGTAGGCTCCCTATTCACATGCATTAGTCTCCAAGAGTAGAGAACCTTTCCTGGCTGTGGTCAGAGAAATGGATGAGACAAATTGAAGAAAGAGTCAGAGAGATGTGACTTTTCTGGCTTTGATGATGGAGAAAGAAGGCCACAAGCCAAGGAAGGTTGGTGGCATCTAGAAGTTGGAAAAGATAAGGAAATACATTCTCACCTAGGAGCTAACAGAAATAACAGCCCAGGCAAAACCTTGATTTTTATCCTGGTAAGATCCATGTTAGACTTACAGAACATGGATGACAAATTAAGTTAGTAGGTTTGTGGGGATTTGTTAAAACAGCAATTGAAAACTTATACCAAGATGGGTTCACAGAGCATGGACTGTGGAGATTTTGGACAAAGAAAAAAATACAACACATAATCCCAGCTGTCTTGGGAAAAAGTTGATAAGGTCAAATGGCTATCAAGGATGACCCTATACGAGGTGAAAAAAAAGTTAGTAAAAAAGTCAATCAATAGGTTAATGGTCAGGTCTGCCAATTAACTATATAAAAGGTCAATAACTTATGCGTAGGGGGTTTGGTATGATTCAGAAACTCAAGAATATTCCCTTGGTTGGCATATGTGGAATATGACAGTGATGGAGATGAAGAGAAGGAATTTTCAGTTTATAGCTAAGCAAGGCTCACTGCTGTCATCTGAAGTCACAGAAAACATCCTCTCTCCTACTCCCTTGAAAACATCCTCTCTCCTACTCCCTTTAGTGTGCTCTTAACTGTTGCATAGCATTCCTGTTCACTTTACTTAATTGCCATTGGTAAGAGTAACCAAGACCATTTAGTGTACTATGCCCAGCAGTGAAACTGAGGTCATTGTTGGCAATGATCATAGAGATTTTGAGTTTGACCACACTGGTTTAGTGTTGATTTTCATTTTGGCCACATCATTTTTTCAATATTTTTAATAGTTTATTTATTTGACAGAGAGAAAGAGGGCACAAGCAGGGATAACAGAAGAGGGAGAAGCAGGCTCCCCACTGAACAGGGAGCCTGATGCAGGGCCCTGTCCCAGGACGCTGGGGACCACCACCTGAAGGCAGATGTTTAACCGACAGAGCCACCCAGGCGCCCCTCATCACACCATTTTAATGTTGATTTCTCAAATATTGCTGAGAAGTTAACTCTGCCTTCTATTTTAGAGAAGAAATAAAATATTCTAACACCTTGTTCTGCTCATTTCAAGAGAAGTGGCTCCATATACTACAGGGAATGTTTTTCGGATGATGACCCATAGATTCTCTATAGCCAATCAATTTCAGGAGAGACTGTAGAGTTGGAGAATGGGATTCTTCTCTCATTTAAGACTAAAGAATAAGGTCTTCACACTTAAAGGAAGGTCTTCACACTTAAGATATACTAATAAACTCGTGTATACAATTCATTTCTACAGTCCTAACCCAATTTGAAAAGCAGTGTGACCAAAAGAGAAAGAATTTTGGAACCTTTTCTAAAAGCATTCAGTATTTTTAAAAATTGGTGCTTTAGATTTTGTGATGAGCGTGCATTAAAAAAACAGAAGTCAGCTGGATAATTCAATGAATGTAGATTTTTCCCCCCACATTGTCGTGTTTCAATACAATTCACAGCTGTATAAATAATGCCATTCATAAGCAGAACTCAGGCAAATTCAATTCTGTTTCTATTAATGCGGAATGTGCTAAAATTTTCCACTTTTGTTTGCTTAAAGAACATGTATGTCTTGGCACACAAAAGCTCTCTTGTGTTCATATAATTGTAAAAAAAGTTAAACCCCCACCTCAAAATCCTAAGGGCACGAAGCAGTCATCCTTCCAAAGAGGTCTATATTTTCAGACATGACGTGTATTACTGATTGTGAAACAAAATCCACCGTATGATTTCTGTGATTGTCTAAAACAGACAAAGCAGCTGGGAGAAAAATCTTACTGGTTGCTATTTCCCCAGATTTTCTTTCATCTCCCTCTGAGGAATTTGTTTTCAGAGCATACACAACACAATCCAAAAAGGGAGGCTTTTTTGAATGAAACATGTTCTGTCTTTAAGCAAGTTCTAAAGTGGTCTAAATGTGAAGCTTTAGAATCTGATGATACTTACTCCATGGAGGCCTGACAGTAAGTCATGTAATACATCGATGAGTTTATGGGTTTCTCGGTTAGTAATTCCAGATGGTGTGTCTGTGCTCTGGCTGTGCACTCTGTGTAAATCATCTCACTCACAATCAACAGATATCCAGAAGCACTTTAATTGGAAACATTTATTTTTACCAGTTATTTATAACCTTCAATAGAATCTCATTCAAGAACATGGAGCTCCTCGTTTTTCATATTAGCTGAGCTCTTTTCTTTGGGGGGAGGTGAGGGGAGGGAGCAAGTTTTGGCCGGGAAAACTTCCTGAAATGATATTTTTCCCTAAGATTTTTGTATGCTCAATATATTTGTGGTTCGGTCTTAAGAAAGACGGCTATCGAATCTTCTGCCCCTCTCAACACCACCTTCTTGCCAACTCTTATTTTAGACTAGAAAGGACTTCAAAAGGAAAGCGTGTTTGCCATAGTTGAAAAATGATTGCTGTTAATGCCAGGGTTTTGGTATCAGCTCTTCAAACCACCATCATTAATCTTAATTAGAAAACTAAAGCAAAGGTTTTTACCATTTGCAATTAATATGGGACCTAATTTGGATTCAGATTCCAAACTGAACTCACTGTCTGCCTGTGTTGGAAAGCGTGTTTTATACCTGCCAGTACCAATATTGTTTTAGTAACCAAGGAAAGAGCAGTGCCTTGACTGACATCAGAATAATCTGTGTCGACCATAAACATTAATCTTGTTTAGAAAGTCAAGCTGAACTTTGTCAAAGAAGAAAGGTCTAGGAGAAAAAAAAAAAAAACACTAAAAAACAAAAATCCAAGTTTATTTCAAGGCTATACATAGCATCAAAAACACTGAGCTACATCTTCACATTTCTCCCACTGGAGAGGCAGTGGATTTGGACATTTGTAATGAAGGCCCTGTCCTTTGCTCTTTCTTATATTGTTCTACATTCTTTGAGGAGGAAACGTGACATCTATCTGAGTTCATCGCAGGAAAATCAAGAGAACTATTTACGATGCCCTTGTGTCGAAATGATGCAAAATACTTATTAAGAGAAAATATCTCCACATCCTTAGAGGCATTACTTCCAACTTGATAAGCATTTCAAGTTGCTTTTAACTTTCATTGAATTTAGATGAATTTACTAAACACAGAGCTATTTCAAAGGAGATATTGGCCTAGACTATTTATTATATTAGAACCACCATTTATCTTACCTTCAGAGTGAACCTCTTAACACTGACGGTCTTTTCTTTCCTAAAAATCTGTGAGTGGGATTGTGAGGATTCTTCAGGGATGTTGAAATTGAATATTGAAAATTGAGCTGTTTGAACCAAAATGAAAATTATCTAATGTTGAGAAGACTTTATTTTCAAAAATTTACCAGCTGCTATAGTAAACTGCATCCGTGTAAAGAAACACATATCTTGGTATTTATGGGTATAAATATCAGCTTATTAAAGCACATGTTTGTGTATACATATACAGATATAATAAGATACTTGCATTATGCACATTTTTCAGATGTGAAAAAACAAGGTTTAATGGTAGCAGGTGAATCAGGACCTGCTAGTAATTCCTAGTATATAATTTTTAGTATGTTTTGCCCATATTTGAAAAGATCCATAATAAAACATTTTTAATTATTTTAAAAGACGTATTTGTTTAGTTTAGAGATAGATTGAGCACGAGTTATGGGCGGGGCAGAAGGAGAGGTAGAGAGAAAGAGACTCTTTGCTGGGCAGTGGAAGCTTTGCTGGGCAGTGGAAGCCCTACATGCAGCTTAAGACCCTGAGATCACGACCTGAGCCAAAATCAAGAGTTGGATGCTTAACTGAGTGAGCCACCCAGACACCCTGATAATAAAATATTTTAAAAAATATTAACACGGTCCATAAATGCTAATTGAGAGGAATAAATTAAATAGAAACTCAAACATGACAGTTGACTCTCTTGACTTAATTTTTTTTTTGACTCTCTTGACTTCAAAACACACCCCAAGTATAAAGCTTTCCTCAAGGCACATCTTTCTTACCACTCTGTTGGACCCAGAAACTTACTCCAGCCAAACATAGCTGAATTTCACCCATCACTAAACACCTCGGTAATAACAGCATTAAGGGAGGTTGGCAACTGTGAAGAATTTTGCTCTTTCAAGGAGTAGTCACTTTTGCCTTGTCAATTTCATTATGGGAATGGTGTTTCTCACAGTTTTATGTAATACGGTTTTATGTGTGTATACAAATGACTTTTCAATGTTAGACATTCACCATCAGAATTCTATTAAAATAGTGCTATTCCGGCTCTGAAGGATGTTAGATGAATTAACATGGGGATCATTTATGAAGACAATATTCATTATTCTTATTTAGAAAGTCATATTTTCTGATGGCCATGAAAGGGTTTTATTTTGTTTCTGAATTCTCGGTCGGCAACTAAATCAAAAACCCATTTCCAATAACTGCCACTACATAGCTCACGTGTCCCATGCTTCATTTTCTTCAGCTATCTTATAGAGTGTAAGTGTGATAAAGCTGCAGAATAATCTTCTCTTGCAAAGGGCATCAGTAGACACCTAGTTTGTATTTTCTTATCACTCTATGTTTCTCACTAAATACAGCATTGTCTTTATCTTCTGATCTCTACTTGTAAACTCCTTCATTATAATCTGAGGGGAGTTGTGCTAGTAAACATGATGAATTGGGAAATGTCTTTAAAATCTGTAGTCTAGTGAGTAACTCCAGCAGCAGGCTAATACTTTGTAATAAATTTGAAAATACTTTCACTGTGGAGTATATTAGTGTCTGCTTTCAATGGTTTGGTTTTGTTTTGTTTTAGACTTTTGATCTGTAAAGTTTTGAAATAGAAACCGTGTCTCAGAAGAGATCTTGGCAATCCCAAAGGTAATCCCTGTTCTGCATATACTACCCTATGTTGAAAGGTACTGGTGCCAAATGGCCTATTGTGGCAAATTGTACATTTTTCTTATTTGTACATTTTTCTTATTTTCTTATTTGTTTTCTTATTTGTTGGGGTCTCCTTTTGAATCAATACTAGCTGTTTTTCTTTTGTCAGAATAGGGAAGAGAGCCAATTGATTAAAATATAGAATGTAATTGAAATCATCTATCATTTCAAAGATATGAACTAGCTAGTCCAATATTTTTTGAAGGACACATTAGCAAATTAGTTTACAACTTAGTTAAGCTTATTTAGTCTCCCATTTAGGGTCTTTCAACACACAGTGCCTCTGAATAAAGATGCAAATAGCAGTTTTTCATATTAAACCAAGTGACATTTGATTTGTAGCAGCTTATTAATTCTGTGTTATGACCTAGTGTTATGGTTTGTAAATGCTTCAGAAATTTTGAGGGGGGGGGCCAGGGAATCTAGAGAATAAACATTTTAAATTAAATTAATTAAAAATCAATTTTGGATTAAAAGTAAAATGCCAAGGGGCACCTCGGTGGCTCAGTTGGTTAAGCATCCGACTCCTGATTTTGGCTCAAGTCATGATCTCAGGATTGTAGGATCGAGCCCTGTGTCAGGGTCCACACTTAACGCAGAATCTGCTTGTCCCCCTCTCTCTGCTCCTCCCCTTGCTCTCTCTCTCTCTCTCTCCCTCAAATAAATAAAATCTAAAGTAAAATAAATAAATAAACACAATTTCTGTATCATTTTTCTATACATATATGTCTAGAAATAGCAAGAGCTTTGGAACAAGTGGGACCAAAATCTAAAACTATTAAATGAGAGCATTGTATTAAGTCAAAGTCATGCATCTATAATTGTTTTAAGATGACACTCAGCATCTTTTAGAGTTTTCAATCAGGAGATAGCGGTATTAAATCTTGCAATATTTTCATCCTACGTTTTTTCCATACACCACTAGAGGCCACACAACTCCAAAAATACATGAATGATTACATAAACTGCTAATCAAAGCATAAAAGAAAATAGAAAGGTAAATGGAGGAATTATCACTGTTTGCCTGGCAAAGTTTTATATTCAGGGATTTTCCAGGAAGAATTTAGATGGCCTTGCGAAGTCACTAAGATTTGTGCTGTTTACTTCCTTCTGTATCTGCAACATACTCATCTGTTGCACACCCCTTACACAAACCCTCACGCAGAGAATATATGAGATGTGTAAGTAAGTGCACACGGCACACAGAGCCTTGAAATGAGTATAACTCTGAATCATGAATTATCTACTAAGAAACTGAATTAGAAAAAAAAAAGTACTGTATTATAATTTAGACTGCTAAAAATTTGCTTGCTTGCTTTTTTAATATTAGGTAAGCTAACCGTGTTTACATGTATGGCAAAAATATGACCATTCTTTGTGTCAAACTTTACATTATGCCCCAAACATATTTTTATTATAATTAGGTAAAGACCCCTGAAGACAAGCTGCCTTCTTCCTCTAAGAGCACACCTCCTCCTGGATGATCTGAGAGTAGCGTGGGGATAACATTGCCAGTAAACAGACCAGTCTTCTGGATCTCTTCTTACATCCCAAGTAAAATTAGATGTAGCATTTTCAGCCTGATTCCTAAATGTTTTGTCTGTCAGCCGGCAGCTTGTCACCTTGAGCAGACTTAACCAATTAATTCAGTTCTCCGGTTCCTGGCTAGACTTGAATCATAGAAAGCTTTCATACCATCTCAGCAGAAGTTTAAACTGTGATCTCTATGGTGAGTAAGTAGTGTCTAGGCTCTGGGAATTTATTTTATGAGAAACCATAGCACCTGTGCTCATTTTTAAGGAAGACATGGTAATGTGACAAGCATTTCTCTAAATGCCTTTTACTCTGGGCATTTCTAACAGTTTTCCTGAGGAGTAAACATATTTTTTCTTCTTTTTCAGCTAGGAAAAGAGTAGTTAAGGGAGGTTAAATGGCATTGTGATAGCGAACTATTATCTTAAGGAAAGTGTCTTCAGATTTTTTTACTATAACTGTTCATATTGACAATTCATAAATGACGTTATGTCAGAATTAATAGATCAAAATCCTACAGAGCTTCTCTCATGTCCAGAACAGTATAGACTATTCAGAAGATAGAAAGACATCTAAGGCCCAGTTCTACCTCCCAAGAACTAACAATCTAGATATGAAATTAAAAATATATCTTTACTACCAATATAAATACGTGCTGTTTAAGAGGTACATCTGAAATAGTTGAAAAACACTGGTCAAAGATAGAGGATTACCATAAGCAAAATAAGAAAACAATGGCAATAATATTCTTGAAGAACACAAAATAGAAAGTATTAAACAAAAAAAATGTTTATTTTATAAAAGACACCACAATTTTTGCTGAAACTCAAAAATATTAATATTTTCCCTCCAAACAAGACAGCTTCAGGGCAGAAGGATATTATGAAATGAAATATCAACAAACAATATTAATGAGATACTTTGAAATAACATCAATGTTGGGAAAATAAAAATGAACTAAAAATAAAGAGATATATTGCCTACTTAAGTAATATAAGTAGTTGTGGATTATGTGTATATCCTGTATATATTCGTGATATTTTATATTATCTATAATTCTATATAGTATGTATTTTATATTGAATAATTATAAATTACATCATATATAATTTATTTGTGGAATATGCCTTGTCATATCTAATACATATTTATATATTTTGTGTTATATATTATATATAATGCATATCTGTAAATAGTTTTTTAGAGAAAAAGAAGCTACCTGTCATCAAATGGTATAAAGGATTAATATATTCCAAATTTCAGATATTACATGTTTCTTTTTAAATCCCTTTGGAAACAACTATAAACTAATGATAACTCTAAAAGTTATCACTCTTAGCATTCATAAAAATTATGTTACAAAGGGACCCCTGGGTGGCCCATTTGGTTAAGTCTCCAACTCTCAGTTTTGGCTCAGATCATGATCTCATGCATGGATCATGAGGTTGAGTCCTGCATCGGGTTCCTCTCTGTGGGGAGTCTGCCTGGGAATTCTCTCCTTCTATCCTTCCTTTTTCTCTCTGTCTCAAATAAATAAACAAATCTTTAGAAAAAATTATCATGCCCAGTATCTCTTACATGAAGACATGTAATTGAAGTGATATTTAATATTCATGTATTTTAAATACTTTAAAAGTGTCAATACTGTCTAGATATAGATTCAGTGTGGCCCAAACTAGTTTCTTCTTAAATAATAAACTGTTTTTAAAATTTATATGGGAGTACAGAGGACCAAGAATAGTCAAACCTCCCCAGTAAAAGAAAATTTAAAAAGAAGCAGATCAAAAAGCCTCTTACAGGGATCCCTGGGTGGCGCAGCGGTTTGGCGCCTGCCTTTGGCCCAGGGCGCGATCCTGGAGACCCAGGATCGAATCCCACGTCAGGCTCCCAGTGCATGGAGCCTGCTTCTCCCTCTGCCTGTGTCTCTGCCTCTCTCTCTCTCTGTGTGTGTGACTATCATAAATAAATAAATATTAAAAAAAAAAAAGCCTCTTACAGAA
The DNA here is from genome assembly GCF_053574225.1 of Canis aureus. Classification (NCBI taxonomy): domain Eukaryota; kingdom Metazoa; phylum Chordata; class Mammalia; order Carnivora; family Canidae; genus Canis; species Canis aureus. The sequence goes on along the minus strand of NC_135612.1, from coordinate 7,641,746 downwards.
CAAAAATATTAAGATTTTTTAGGAGTAATTCAGGGACAGACAATTGCCAATAGTAGAGAAAAGGATTGTGAAATAGACTTCTATTTATGAGGAACTTGGCTTCATGAAAGATGTGGGATTGCAGGGTATTGACCAAAGGAGTGACTATTACCTTTGCAAATGTGCAAAATGTAAATTTCTTAATTTTAACTTCAGCTTGTGAAAATCCATTTTAGAGGAAACAAGAAGCTAGAACACAAACTGGATTAAGATATTTGCAGTATATATAAACAACAAGTATTAATTGCCAAATATATGAAGACTCTTGGGATCAGTAAACAAGTAAACAGAATTGAAAAACTATTCAGACATGAACAAGTATTTTGCAAGAAAAGTAATACAAAAGGCTAAAAAAAAAGTGATGTGCTCAATTTCATTAGTGTCACAAAAATGTAAGGCCAGATAACAATGAGATACTACTTTAGACTCATCCAATAGTGGAAGGAAGTTAAGTCTGACTATGCTGAGTTTTGCAGATGAGGTGAGTACTGGGCTCGATTCTGCTGGCAGGAGCATGAACTGGACAATCAGTTTGGGAACCAGTTTGGCATTATCTTGTAAAAATTAGCTTTGTTTCCACTATGATCCAGTAGTTCAACTTCTAAATATTTATACAAAAGAAACTCATATAAAATTACACCAGGAAACATACAATTAAGGTTCAATAAGACACTTTAGGTAACAGAGAAAAAAACCCTCAAATGTCATTAATTACATAAAAAATAGTAATATGTATTTTATTACAGCTTCATAATGGAATATTATGCATCAGAAAAAATAAATGAGTTGTCGCTGTGTTGAGTAACATGTGTAACCTTATTATGATAGGATTGAATGGGAACCCCATATGCAGTATGATCACCTTTATCTAAACTTTAAAAAAGACCATATACATTTATTCTCTTTATTATACTTTATTCTCTTAAAGCTAAGTCTTACCTGATTAGTTTTGAGAAAAAGAGAGAGAGAGGAGGAAGAGAGAGAGAAAATCTTAACCAGGCTCCACACCCAGTGCAGAGCCTGAGGTGGGGCTTGATCCTAGGGCCCAGAGATGGTGACTTGAGCCGAAATCCAGAGTCGGACACTTAACCAACTAAGCCATGCAGGTGCCCCAGTTATCTTTATTATGCTTTAAAAAGGTTTCTTAGTGGATGGTGGATTTGAAAAGATGACTAATATAAAAATATGACTAGAAAATAAAAATGTAAATATTTAAATGCTTATAGTTTGATAGACACTTTTCATTTTTGATGGAAAGGTAAATGGAGATCATCTCCCTGAAAAGCAAGATATTAATATCTAAAGAAACTTAAACTGTTTTCTTCTTTGAAGAAGTAGTTCTTAGACTTAGATCCTAAAAATAACCAGTGATATGAAGAGTTTATATAAAGATATTCGTCACAGTGTGATTGACAGTAACAAAAAATTACAAATAAAAAAAAATTACAAATGAAATGTACTATTATAATTATATGTAATATATACATAAAATGCACATTAGGTAAAAATTAAAATTGTGCTTTAAGCTTTTTACAATAATCAGTTAATTATTTTATAACAAATAGTACCTAAACATTATTTTAAGAAGCAAGCATAAGAATCAGCAAAATAGCTAAAATATGCCTCCATTCAGAAATAATGTGTTAGGAGAATATCATTCCTAGTTCCCCTATATATTTATTTTACACATAGATTTGTGTGAGTTTT